>NC_090379.1:102661672-103406672 GCF_036365525.1 Heterodontus francisci
TTCCTACAGCTGCCTGGTGTTCTTCTGCTGCTGCCTGGTGTTCTTCTGCTGCTGCCTGGTGTTCACCTGTTGCTGCCTGGTGTTCTCCTGCTGCTGCCTGGTGTTCTCCTGCTGCTGCTGCCTGGTGTTCACCTGCCTCTGCCTGGTATTCTCCTGTTACTGCTGCCTGAAGTTCTCCTGCTCCTGCTGCCTGATGTTCTCCTGTTCCTGCTGCCTGGTGTTCTCCTGTTACTGTTGCCTGGTGTTCTCCTGTTCCTGCTGCCTGATGTTCTCCTGTTACTGCTGCCTGGTGTTCTCCTGTTGCTGCTGCCTGGTGTTCTCCTGCTGCTGCTGCTGCCTGGTGCTCACCTGTTGCTGCCGTCTGGTGTTCTCCTGTTACTGCTGCCTGATGTTCTCCTGTTACTGCTGCCTGGTGTTCTCCTGCTGCTGCTGCCTGGTGCTCACCTGTTGCTGCTGTCTGGTCTTCTCCTGTTACTGCTGCCTGATGTTCTCCAGTTACTGCTGCCTGGTGTTCTCCTGCTGCTGCTCCCAGGTGTTCTCCTGTTGTTGCTGCCTGGTGTTCTCCTGTTGCTGCTGCCTGGTGTTCTCCTGCTGCTGCTCCCTGGTGTTCTCCTGTTGTTGCTGCCTGGTGTTCTCCTGCTGCTGCTCCCTGGTGTTCTCCTGCTGCTGCTGCGTGGTGTTCACCTGCTGCTGCTGTCTGGTGTTCTCCTGTTACTGCTGCCTGATGTTCTCCTGTTGCTGCTGCCTGATGTTCTTCTGTTACTGCTGCCTGGTGTTCTCCTGGTGCTTCTGCCTGGTGTTCTCCTGTTATTGCTGCCTGGTGTTCTCCTGTTGCTGCCGCCTGGTGCTGTCCTGTTGCTGCTGCCTGGTGTTCTCCTGCTGCTGCTGCCTGGTGTTCTCCTGTTACTGCTCCCTGGTGTTCTCCTGTTGCTGCTGCCTGTTGTTCTCTTGTTACTGCTGCCTGATGTTCTCCTGTTACTGCTGCCTGGTGTTCTCCTGCTGCTGCTGCCTGGTGTTCTACTGCTGCTGCCTGGTCTTCTCCTGTTACTGCTGCCTGATGTTCTCCTGTTACTGCTGCCTGGTGTTCTACTGCTGCTGCCTGGTCTTCTCCTGTTACTGCTGCCTGATGTTCTCCTGTTAATGCTGCCTGGTGTTCTCCTGTTACTGCTGCCTAGTGTTCTCCTGTTGCTGCCGCCTGGTGCTGTCCTGTTGCTGCTGCCTGGTGTTCTCCTGCTGCTGCCTGGTGTTCTGTTGTTGCTGCCTGGTGTTCTCCTGCAGCTGCCTGGTGTTCTTTGGCTGCTGCCTGGTGTTCTCCTGTTGTTGCTGCCTGGTGTTCTCCTGCAGCTGCCTGGTGTTCTTCTGCTGCTGCCTGGTGTTCTCCTGCTGCTGTTGTCTGGTGTTCTCCAGCTCCTGCCTGATGTTCTCCTCTTGTTTTTGCTGCCTGGTGCTCTCCTGCTGCTGCCTGTTGTTCTCCTGTTGTTGCGACCTGGTGTTCTCCTGTGGCTGCCTGGTGTTCTCCTGTTTCTGCTGCCTGGTGTTCTCCTGGTGCTGCCTGGTGTTCTCCTGTTGCTGCCTGGTGTTCTCCAGTTGCTGCTGCCTGGTGTTCTCCTGTTGTTGCTGCCTGGTGTTTTCCTGCTGATGCTGCCTGGTGTTCACCTGCTGCTGCTGCCTGGTGTTCTTCTGCTGCTGCTGCCTGGTGTTCTCCTGCAGCTGCCTGCTGTTCACCTGCTGCTGCCTGGTGTTCCTCTGCTGCTGCCTGGTGTTCTCCTGTTGTTGCTGCCTGGTGTTCTCCTGCAGCTGCCTGGTGTTCTTCGGCTGCTGCCTGGTGTTCTTCTGCTGCTGCCTGGTGTTCACCTGTTGCTGCCTGGTGTTCCTCTGCTGCTGCCTGGTGTTCTCCTGTTGTTGCTGCCTGGTGTTTTCCTACAGCTGCCTGGTGTTCTTCTGCTGCTGCCTGGTGTTCTTCTGCTGCTGCCTGGTGTTCACCTGTTGCTGCCTGGTGTTCTCCTGCTGCTGCCTGGTGTTCTCCTGCTGCTGCTGCCTGGTGTTCACCTGCCTCTGCCTGGTATTCTCCTGTTACTGCTGCCTGAAGTTCTCCTGCTCCTGCTGCCTGATGTTCTCCTGTTCCTGCTGCCTGGTGTTCTCCTGTTACTGCTGCCTGGTGTTCTCCTGTTCCTGCTGCCTGATGTTCTCCTGTTACTGCTGCCTGGTGTTCTCCTGTTGCTGCTGCCTGGTGTTCTCCTGCTGCTGCTGCTGCCTGGTGCTCACCTGTTGCTGCCGTCTGGTGTTCTCCTGTTACTGCTGCCTGATGTTCTCCTGTTACTGCTGCCTGGTGTTCTCCTGCTGCTGCTGCCTGGTGCTCACCTGTTGCTGCTGTCTGGTGTTCTCCTGCTGCTGCTCCCTGGTGTTCTCCTGTTCTTGCTGCCTGGTGTTCTCCTGTTGCTGCTGCCTGGTGTTCTACTGCTGCTGCTGCCTGATGTTCTCCTGTTACTGCTGCCTGGTGTTCTACTGTTGCTGCTGCCTGGTGTTCTCCTGCTGCTGCTGTGTGGTGTTCACCTGTTGCTGCTGTCTGGTGTTCTCCTGTTACTGCTGCCTGGTGTTCTACTGTTGCTGCTGCCTGGTGTTCTCCTGCTGCTGCTGCGTGGTGTTCACCTGTTGCTGCTGTCTGGTGTTCTCCTGTTACTGCTGCCTGATGTTCTACTGTTACTGCTGCCTGGTGTTCTCCTGGTGCTTCTGCCTGGTGTTCTCCTGTTACTGCTGCCTAGTGTTCTCCTGTTGCTGCCGCCTGGTGCTGTCCTGTTGCTGCTGCCTGGTGTTCTCCTGCTGCTGCCTGGTGTTCTGTTGTTGCTGCCTGGTGTTCTCCTGCAGCTGCCTGGTGTTCTTTGGCTGCTGCCTGGTGTTCTCCTGTTGTTGCTGCCTGGTGTTCTCCTGCAGCTGCCTGGTGTTCTTCTGCTGCTGCCTGGTGTTCTCCTGCTGCTGTTGTCTGGTGTTCTCCAGCTCCTGCCTGATGTTCTCCTCTTGTTTTTGCTGCCTGGTGCTCTCCTGCTGCTGCCTGTTGTTCTCCTGTTGTTGCGACTTGGTGTTCTCCTGTGGCTGCCTGGTGTTCTCCTGTTTCTGCTGCCTGGTGTTCTCCTGGTGCTGCCTGGTGTTCTCCTGTTGCTGCCTGGTGTTCTCCAGTTGCTGCTGCCTGGTGTTCTCCTGTTGTTGCTGCCTGGTGTTTTCCTGCTGATGCTGCCTGGTGTTCACCTGCTGCTGCTGCCTGGTGTTCTTCTGCTGCTGCTGCCTGGTGTTCTCCTGCAGCTGCCTGCTGTTCACCTGCTGCTGCCTGGTGTTCCTCTGCTGCTGCCTGGTGTTCTCCTGTTGTTGCTGCCTGGTGTTCTCCTGCAGCTGCCTGGTGTTCTTCGGCTGCTGCCTGGTGTTCTTCTGCTGCTGCCTGGTGTTCACCTGTTGCTGCCTGGTGTTCCTCTGCTGCTGCCTGGTGTTCTCCTGTTGTTGCTGCCTGGTGTTTTCCTACAGCTGCCTGGTGTTCTTCTGCTGCTGCCTGTTGTTCTTCTGCTGCTGCCTGGTGTTCACCTGTTGCTGCCTGGTGTTCTCCTGCTGCTGCCTGGTGTTCTCCTGCTGCTGCTGCCTGGTGTTCACCTGCCTCTGCCTGGTATTCTCCTGTTACTGCTGCCTGAAGTTCTCCTGCTCCTGCTGCCTGATGTTCTCCTGTTACTGCTGCCTGGTGTTCTCCTGTTCCTGCTGCCTGATGTTCTCCTGTTACTGCTGCCTGGTGTTCTCCTGTTGCTGCTGCCTGGTGTTCTCCTGCTGCTGCTGCTGCCTGGTGCTCACCTGTTGCTGCCCTCTGGTGTTCTCCTGTTACTGCTGCCTGATGTTCTCCTGTTACTGCTGCCTGGTGTTCTCCTGCTGCTGCTGCCTGGTGCTCACCTGTTGCTGCTGTCTGGTCTTCTCCTGTTACTGCTGCCTGATGTTCTCCAGTTACTGCTGCCTGGTGTTCTCCTGCTGCTGCTCCCAGGTGTTCTCCTGTTGTTGCTGCCTGGTGTTCTCCTGTTGCTGCTGCCTGGTGTTCTCCTGCTGCTGCTCCCTGGTGTTCTCCTGTTGTTGCTGCCTGGTGTTCTCCTGTTGCTGCTGCCTGATGTTCTCCTGTTACTGCTGCCTGCTGTTCTCCTGCTGCTGCTCCCTGGTGTTCTCCTGCTGCTGCTGCGTGGTGTTCACCTGCTGCTGCTGTCTGGTGTTCTCCTGTTACTGCTGCCTGATGTTCTCCTGTTGCTGCTGCCTGATGTTCTTCTGTTACTGCTGCCTGGTGTTCTCCTGGTGCTTCTGCCTGGTGTTCTCCTGTTATTGCTGCCTGGTGTTCTCCTGTTGCTGCCGCCTGGTGCTGTCCTGTTGCTGCTGCCTGGTGTTCTCCTGCTGCTGCTGCCTGGTGTTCTCCTGTTACTGCTCCCTGGTGTTCTCCTGTTGCTGCTGCCTGTTGTTCTCTTGTTACTGCTGCCTGATGTTCTCCTGTTACTGCTGCCTGGTGTTCTCCTGCTGCTGCTGCCTGGTGTTCTACTGCTGCTGCCTGGTCTTCTCCTGTTACTGCTGCCTGATGTTCTCCTGTTACTGCTGCCTGGTGTTCTACTGCTGCTGCCTGGTCTTCTCCTGTTACTGCTGCCTGATGTTCTCCTGTTAATGCTGCCTGGTGTTCTCCTGCTGCTGCTCCCTGGTGTTCTCCTGTTGTTGCTGCCTGGTGTTCTACTGTTGCTGCTGCCTGGTGTTCTCCTGCTGCTGCTCCCTGGTGTTCTCCTGTTGTTGCTGCCTGGTGTTCTCCTGTTGCTGCTGCCTGATGTTCTCCAGCTACTGCTGCCTGCTGTTCTCCTGCTGCTGCTCCCTGGTGTTCTCCTGTTGTTGCTGCCTGGTGTTCTCCTGCTGCTGCTCCCTGGTGTTCTCCTGTTGTTGCTGCCTGGTGTTCTCCTGTTACTGCTGCCTGGTGTTCTCCTGCTGCTGCTCCCTGGTGTTCTCCTGTTCTTGCTGCCTGGTGTTCTCCTGTTGCTGCTGCCTGGTGTTCTACTGCTGCTGCTGCCTGATGTTCTCCTGTTACTGCTGCCTGGTGTTCTACTGTTGCTGCTGCCTGGTGTTCTCCTGCTGCTGCTGCGTGGTGTTCACCTGTTGCTGCTGTCTGGTGTTCTCCTGTTACTGCTGCCTGGTGTTCTACTGTTGCTGCTGCCTGGTGTTCTCCTGCTGCTGCTGCGTGGTGTTCACCTGTTGCTGCTGTCTGGTGTTCTCCTGTTACTGCTGCCTGATGTTCTACTGTTACTGCTGCCTGGTGTTCTCCTGGTGCTTCTGCCTGGTGTTCTCCTGTTACTGCTGCCTAGTGTTCTCCTGTTGCTGCCGCCTGGTGCTGTCCTGTTGCTGCTGCCTGGTGTTCTCCTGCTGCTGCTGCCTGGTGTTCTCCTGTTACTGCTGCCTGGTGTTCTGCTGCTGCTGCTGCCTGGGGTACTCGTGCTGCTGCTGCCTGGTGTTCTCCTGCTGCTGCTGCCTGGTGTTCTCCTGTTACTGCTCCCTGGTGTTCTCCTGTTGCTGCTGCCTGGTGTTCTCTTGTTGCTGCTGCCTGATGTTCTCCTGTTACTGCTGCCTGGTGTTCTCCTGCTGCTGCTGCCTGGTGTTCTACTGCTGCTGCCTGGTCTTCTCCTGTGACTGCTGCCTGGTGTTCTCCTGCTGCTGCTCCTTGGTGTTCTCCTGTTGTTGCTGCCTGGTGTTCTCCTGTTGCTGCTGCCTGGTGTTCTACTGTTACTGCTGCCTGATGTTCACCTGTTGCTGCTGCCTGGTGTTCACCTGTTACTGCTGCCTGGTGTTCTCCTGCTGCTGCTGCCTGGTGTTCTCCTGTTGCTGCTGCCTGGTGTTCTCCTGTTGCCGCTCCCTGGTGTTCTCCTGTTGCTGCCTGCTGTTCTCCTGTTGCTGCGGCCTGGTGTTCTCCTGCTGCTGCTGCCTGGTGTTCTCCTGTTGCTGCCTGGTGTTCTCCTGTTGCTACTGCCTGGTGTTCTCCTTTTGCTGCCTGGTGTTCTCCTGTTCTTGCTGCCTCGTGTTCTCCTGTTGCTGCTGCCTGGTGTTCTACTGCTGCTGCTGCCTGATGTTCTCCTGTTACTGCTGCCTGGTGTTCTCCTGCTGCTGCTGCCTGGTGTTCTACTGCTGCTGCCTGGTCTTCTCCTGTTACTGCTGCCTGGTGTTCTCCTGCTGCTGCTCCCTGGTGTTCTCCTGTTGTTGCTGCCTGGTGTTCTCCTGTTGCTGCTGCCTGGTGTTCTCCTGTTGCTGCTGCCTGGTGTTCTACTGTTACTGCTGCCTGATGTTCACCTGTTGCTGCTGCCTGGTGTTCACCTGTTACTGCTGCCTGGTGTTCTCCTGCTGCTGCTGCCTGATGTTCTCCTGTTGCTGCTGCCTGGTGTTCTCCTGTTGCTGCTCCCTGGTGTTCTCCTGTTGCTGCCTGCTCTTCTCCTGTTGCTGCGGCCTGGTGTTCTCCTGTTGCTGCTGCCTGGTGTTCTCCTGTTGCTGCCTGGTGTTCTCCTGTTGCTACTGCCTGGTGTTCTCCTTTTGCTGCCTGGTGTTCTCCTGTTGCTGCTCCCTGTTGTTCTCCTGTTGCTGCCTGGTGTTCTCCTGCTGCTGCTGCCTGGTGCTCTCCTGTTGCTGCTGCCTGGTGTTCTCCTGTTGCTGCCTGGTATTCTCCTCTTGCTGCTGCCTGGTGTTCTACTGTTACTGCTGCCTGATGTTCACCTGTTGCTGCTGCCTGGTGTTCACCTGTTATTGCTGCCTGGTGTTCTCCTGCTGCTGCTGCCTGGTGTTCTCCTGTTGCTGCTGCCTGGTGTTCTCCTGTTGCTGCTCCCTGGTGTTCTCCTGTTGCTGCCTGCTGTTCTCCTCTTGCTGCTGCCTGGTGTTCTCCTGTTGCTGCCTGGTGTTCTCCTGCTGCTGCTGCCTGGTCCTCTCCTGTTGCTGCCTGGTGTTCTCCTGTTGCTGCCTGGTGTTCTCCAATTTGCTGCTGCCTGGTGTTCTCCTGTTGCTGCCTGGTGTTCTCCTGTTGCTGCTGCCTGGCGTTCTCCTGTTGCTGCTGACTGGTGTTCTCCTGCTGTTGCCTGGTGTTCTCCTGTTGTTGTTGCTGCCTGGTGTTCTCCTGTTGCTGTTGTCTGTTGTTCATCTGCTGCTGTCTGGTGATCTCCTGCTGCTGCCTGGTGTTCTCCTGTTACTGTTGTCTGGTGTTCTCCTGCTGCTGTCTGGTGTTCTCCTGCTGCTGTTGTCTGTTGTTCATCTGCTGCTGTCTGGTGATCTCCTGCTTTTGCCTGGTGTTCTCCTGTTACTGTTGCCTGGTGTTCTCCTGCTGCTGCCTGGTGTTCTCCTGTTGCTGCTGTCTGGTGTTCTCCTGTTGCTGTTGTCTGTTGTTCATCTGCTGCTGTCTGGTGATCTCCTGCTGCTGCCTGGTGTTCTCCTGTTGCTGTTGTCTGGTGGTCTCCTGTTGCTGCTGCCTGGTGTTCTCCTGCTGCTGCCTGGTGTTCTCCTGTTGCTGCGGCCTAGTGTTCTCCTGTTACTGCTCCCTGGTGTTCTCCTGTTACTGCTGCCTGATGTTCTCCTGTTACTGCTGCCTGGTGTTCTCCTGTTGCTGCTGCCTGCTGTTCTCCTGATACTGCTGCCTGATGTTCTCCTGTTACTGCTGCCTGATGTTCTCCTGTTACTGCTGCCTGGTGTTCTCCTGTTGCTGCTTCCTGGTGTTCACCTGTTGCTGCTGCCTGGTGTTCTCCTGCTGTTGCTGCCTGGTGTTCTCCTGCTGCATCTCTCTGGTGTTCACCTGTTGCTGCTGCCTGGTGTTCTCCTGCTGCTTCTCCCTGGTGTTCACCTGTTGCTGCTGCCTGGTGTTCTCCTGCTGCTTCTACCTGGTGTTCTCCTGTTACTGCTGCCTGATGTTCTCCTGTTGCTGCTGCCTAGTGTTCCCCTGCTGCTGCTGCCTGGTGTTCTCCTGTTGCTGCTGCCCGATATTCACCTGTTGCTGCTGCCTCATGTTCACCTGCTGCTGCTCCCTGGTGTTCTCCTGTTGCTGCCCAGTGTTCTCCTGTTGCTGCCTGGTGTTCTCCTGCTGCTGTTGTCTGATGTTCTCCTGTTACTGCTGCCTGCTGTTCTCCTGCTGCTGCTCCCTGTTGTTCTCCTGTTGTTGCTGCCTGGTGTTCTCCTGCTGCTGCTCCCTGGTGTTCTCCTGTTGTTGCTGCCTGGTGTTCCCCTGTTACTGCTGCCTGGTGTTCTCCTGCTGCTGCTCCCTGGTGTTCTCCTGTTCTTGCTGCCTGGTGCTCTCCTGTTGCTGCTGCCTGGTGTTCTACTGCTGCTGCTGCCTGATGTTCTCCTGTTACTGCTGCCTGGTGTTCTACTGTTGCTGCTGCCTGGTGTTCTCCTGCTGCTGCTGCGTGGTTTTCACCTGTTGCTGCTGTCTGGTGTTCTCCTGTTGCTGCTGCCTGGTGTTCTACTGCTGCTGCTGCCTGATGTTCTCCTGTTACTGCTGCCTGGTGTTCTACTGTTGCTGCTGCCTGGTGTACTCCTGTTACTGCTGCCTGGTGTTCTCCAGCTGCTGCTGCCTGGTGTTCTCCTGTTACTGCTCCCTGGTGTTCTCCTGTTGCTGCTGCCTGGTGTTCTACTGCTGCTGCTGCCTGGTGTTCTCTTGTTACTGCTGCCTGGTGTTCTCCTGATACTGCTGCCTGGTGTTCTCCTGTGCTGCTGCCTGGTGTTCTACTGCTGCTGCCTGGTGTTCTCCTGTTACTGCTGCCTGATATTCTCCTGTTACTGCTGCCTGGTGTTCTCCTGCTGCTGCTCCCAGGTGTTCTCCTGTTGTTGCTGTCTGGTGTTCTCCTGTTGCTGCTGCCTGGTGTTCTCCTGCTGCTGCTCCCTGGTGTTCTCCTGTTGTTGCTGCCTGGTGTTCTCCTGTTGCTGCTGCCTGATGTTCTCCTGTTACTGCTGCCTGCTGTTCTCCTGCTGCTGCTCCCTGTTGTTCTCCTGTTGTTGCTGCCTGGTGTTCTCCTGCTGCTGCTCCCTGGTGTTCTCCTGTTGTTGCTGCCTGGTGTTCTCCTGTTACTGCTGCCTGGTGTTCTCCTGCTGCTGCTCCCTGGTGTTCTCCTGTTCTTGCTGCCTGGTGTTCTCCTGTTGCTGCTGCCTGGTGTTCTACTGCTGCTGCTGCCTGATGTTCTCCTGTTACTGCTGCCTGGTGTTCTACTGTTGCTGCTGCCTGGTGTTCTCCTGCTGCTGCTACGTGGTGTTCTCCTGTTACTGCTGCCTGATGTTCTCCTGTTACTGCTGCCTGATGTTCTCCTGTTACAGCTGCCTGGTGTTCTCCTGGTGCTTCTGCCTGGTGTTCTCCTGTTACTGCTGCCTGATGTTCTCCTGTTGCTGCTGCCTGGTGTTCTCCTGCTGATGCTGTCTGGTGTTCTCCTGCTGCATCTCCCTGGTGTTCTGCTGATGCTGCCTGGTGTTCACCTGTTGCTGCTGCCTGGTGTTCTCCTGCTGCTTCTCCCTGGTGTTCACCTATTGCTGCTGCCTGGTGTTCTCCTGCTGCTGCTGCCTGGTGTTCTCCTGTTGCTGCTGCCCGATGTTCACCTGTTGCTGCTGCCTCGTGTTCACCTGCTGATGCTCCCTGGTGTTCTCCTGTTGCTGCCTGGTGTTCTCCTGTTGCTGCCTGGTGTTCTCCTGCTGCTATTGTCTGACGTTCACCTGCTGTTGCCTGGGGTTCTCCTGCTGCTGTTGTCTGCTGTTCACCTGCTGCTGCCTGGTGTTCTCCTGCTGCTGTTGTCTGGGGTTCAACTGTTGCTGCTGCCTGGTGTTCTCCTGCTGCTGTTGTCTGGTGTTCACCTGCTGCTGTCTGGTGTTCTCCTGTTGCTGCCTGATGTTCTCCTGCTGCTGCCTTGTGTTCTCCTCTTGTTTTTGCTGCCTGGTGCTCTCCTGCTGCTGCCTGTTGTTCTCCTGTTGTTGCGACCTGGTGTTCTCCTGTGGCTGCCTGGTGTTCTCCTGTTGCTGCTGCCCGATATTCACCTGTTGCTGCTGCCTCATGTTCACCTGCTGCTGCTCCCTGGTGTTCTCCTGTTGCTGCCCAGTGTTCTCCTGTTGCTGCCTGGTGTTCTCCTGCTGCTGTTGTCTGATGTTCTCCTGTTACTGCTGCCTGCTGTTCTCCTGCTGCTGCTCCCTGTTGTTCTCCTGTTGTTGCTGCCTGGTGTTCTCCTGCTGCTGCTCCCTGGTGTTCTCCTGTTGTTGCTGCCTGGTGTTCCCCTGTTACTGCTGCCTGGTGTTCTCCTGCTGCTGCTCCCTGGTGTTCTCCTGTTCTTGCTGCCTGGTGCTCTCCTGTTGCTGCTGCCTGGTGTTCTACTGCTGCTGCTGCCTGATGTTCTCCTGTTACTGCTGCCTGGTGTTCTACTGTTGCTGCTGCCTGGTGTTCTCCTGCTGCTGCTGCGTGGTTTTCACCTGTTGCTGCTGTCTGGTGTTCTCCTGTTGCTGCTGCCTGGTGTTCTACTGCTGCTGCTGCCTGATGTTCTCCTGTTACTGCTGCCTGGTGTTCTACTGTTGCTGCTGCCTGGTGTACTCCTGTTACTGCTGCCTGGTGTTCTCCAGCTGCTGCTGCCTGGTGTTCTCCTGTTACTGCTCCCTGGTGTTCTCCTGTTGCTGCTGCCTGGTGTTCTACTGCTGCTGCTGCCTGGTGTTCTCTTGTTACTGCTGCCTGGTGTTCTCCTGATACTGCTGCCTGGTGTTCTCCTGTGCTGCTGCCTGGTGTTCTACTGCTGCTGCCTGGTGTTCTCCTGTTACTGCTGCCTGATATTCTCCTGTTACTGCTGCCTGGTGTTCTCCTGCTGCTGCTCCCAGGTGTTCTCCTGTTGTTGCTGTCTGGTGTTCTCCTGTTGCTGCTGCCTGGTGTTCTCCTGCTGCTGCTCCCTGGTGTTCTCCTGTTGTTGCTGCCTGGTGTTCTCCTGTTGCTGCTGCCTGATGTTCTCCTGTTACTGCTGCCTGCTGTTCTCCTGCTGCTGCTCCCTGTTGTTCTCCTGTTGTTGCTGCCTGGTGTTCTCCTGCTGCTGCTCCCTGGTGTTCTCCTGTTGTTGCTGCCTGGTGTTCTCCTGTTACTGCTGCCTGGTGTTCTCCTGCTGCTGCTCCCTGGTGTTCTCCTGTTCTTGCTGCCTGGTGTTCTCCTGTTGCTGCTGCCTGGTGTTCTACTGCTGCTGCTGCCTGATGTTCTCCTGTTACTGCTGCCTGGTGTTCTACTGTTGCTGCTGCCTGGTGTTCTCCTGCTGCTGCTACGTGGTGTTCTCCTGTTACTGCTGCCTGATGTTCTCCTGTTACTGCTGCCTGATGTTCTCCTGTTACAGCTGCCTGGTGTTCTCCTGGTGCTTCTGCCTGGTGTTCTCCTGTTACTGCTGCCTGATGTTCTCCTGTTGCTGCTGCCTGGTGTTCTCCTGCTGATGCTGTCTGGTGTTCTCCTGCTGCATCTCCCTGGTGTTCTGCTGATGCTGCCTGGTGTTCACCTGTTGCTGCTGCCTGGTGTTCTCCTGCTGCTTCTCCCTGGTGTTCACCTATTGCTGCTGCCTGGTGTTCTCCTGCTGCTGCTGCCTGGTGTTCTCCTGTTGCTGCTGCCCGATGTTCACCTGTTGCTGCTGCCTCGTGTTCACCTGCTGATGCTCCCTGGTGTTCTCCTGTTGCTGCCTGGTGTTCTCCTGTTGCTGCCTGGTGTTCTCCTGCTGCTATTGTCTGACGTTCACCTGCTGTTGCCTGGGGTTCTCCTGCTGCTGTTGTCTGCTGTTCACCTGCTGCTGCCTGGTGTTCTCCTGCTGCTGTTGTCTGGGGTTCAACTGTTGCTGCTGCCTGGTGTTCTCCTGCTGCTGTTGTCTGGTGTTCACCTGCTGCTGTCTGGTGTTCTCCTGTTGCTGCCTGATGTTCTCCTGCTGCTGCCTTGTGTTCTCCTCTTGTTTTTGCTGCCTGGTGCTCTCCTGCTGCTGCCTGTTGTTCTCCTGTTGTTGCGACCTGGTGTTCTCCTGTGGCTGCCTGGTGTTCTCCTGTTGCTGCTGCCTGGTGTTTTCCTGTTGCTGCCTGGTGTTCTCCTGTTGCTGCCTGGTGTTCTCCAGTTGCTGCTGCCTGGTGTTCTCCTGTTATTGCTGCCTGGTGTTTTCCTGCTGATGCTGCCTGGTGTTCACCTGCTGCTGCCTGGTGTTCTTCTGCTGCTGCTGCCTGGTGTTCTCCTGCAGCTGCCTGGTGTTCACCTGCTGCTGCCTGGTGTTCCTCTGCTGCTGCCTGGTGTTCTGTTGTTGCTGCCTGGTGTTCTCCTGCAGCTGCCTGGTGTTCTTTGGCTGCTGCCTGGTGTTCTCCTGTTGTTGCTGCCTGGTGTTCTCCTGCAGCTGCCTGGTGTTCTTCTGCTGCTGCCTGGTGTTCTCCTGCTGCTGTTGTCTGGTGTTCACCTATTGCTGCTGCCTGGTGTTCTCCTGCTGCTTCTCTCTGATGTTCTCCTGTTGCTGCTGCCTGGTGTTCTCCTGCTGCTGCTGCCTGGTGTTCTCCTGTTGCTGCTGCCCGATGTTCACCTGTTGCTGCTGCCTCGTGTTCACCTGCTGATGCTCCCTGGTGTTCTCCTGTTGCTGCTTGGTGTTCTCCTGTTGCTGCCTGGTGTTCTCCTGCTGCTGTTGTCTGACGTTCACCTGCTGTTGCCTGGGGTTCTCCTGCTGCTGTTGTCTGCTGTTCACCTGCTGCTGCCTGGTGTTCTCCTGCTGCTGTTGTCTGGGGTTCAACTGCTGTTGCCTGGTGTTCTCCTGCTGCTGTTGTCTGGTGTTCACCTGCTGCTGTCTGGTGTTCTCCTGTTGCTGCCTGATGTTCTCCTGCTGCTGCCTTGTGTTCTCCTCTTGTTTTTGCTGCCTGGTGCTCTCCTGCTGCTGCCTGTTGTTCTCCTGTTGTTGCGACCTGGTGTTCTCCTGTGGCTGCCTGGTGTTCTCCTGTTGCTGCTGCCTGGTGTTTTCCTGTTGCTGCCTGGTGTTCTCCTGTTGCTGCCTGGTGTTCTCCAGTTGCTGCTGCCTGGTGTTCTCCTGTTGTTGCTGCCTGGTGTTTTCCTGCTGATGCTGCCTGGTGTTCACCTGCTGCTGCCTGGTGTTCTTCTGCTGCTGCTGCCTGGTGTTCTCCTGCAGCTGCCTGGTGTTCACCTGCTGCTGCCTGGTGTTCCTCTGCTGCTGCCTGGTGTTCTGTTGTTGCTGCCTGGTGTTCTCCTGCAGCTGCCTGGTGTTCTTTGGCTGCTGCCTGGTGTTCTCCTGTTGTTGCTGCCTGGTGTTCTCCTGCAGCTGCCTGGTGTTCTTCTGCTGCTGCCTGGTGTTCTCCTGCTGCTGTTGTCTGGTGTTCTCCAGCTCCTGCCTGATGTTCTCCTCTTGTTTTTGCTGCCTGGTGCTCTCCTGCTGCTGCCTGTTGTTCTCCTGTTGTTGCGACCTGGTGTTCTCCTGTGGCTGCCTGGTGTTCTCCTGTTGCTGCTGCCTGGTGTACTCCTGGTGCTGCCTGGTGTTCTCCTGTTGCTGCCTGGTGTTCTCCAGATGCTGCTGCCTGGTGTTCTCCTGTTGTTGCTGCCTGGTGTTTTCCTGCTGATGCTGCCTGGTGTTCACCTGCTGCTGCCTGGTGTTCTTCTGCTGCTGCTGCCTGGTGTTCTCCTGCAGCTGCCTGCTGTTCACCTGCTGCTGCCTGGTGTTCCTCTGCTGCTGCCTGGTGTTCTCCTGTTGTTGCTGCCTGGTGTTCTCCTGCAGCTGCCTGGTGTTCTTCGGCTGCTGCCTGGTGTTCTCCTGTTGTTGCTGCCTGGTGTTTTCCTACAGCTGCCTGGTGTTCTTCTGCTGCTGCCTAGTGTTCTTCTGCTGCTGCCTGGTGTTCACCTGTTGCTGCCTGGTGTTCTCCTGCTGCTGCCTGGTGTTCTCCTGCTGCTGCTGCCTGGTGTTCACCTGCCTCTGCCTGGTATTCTCCTGTTACTGCTGCCTGAAGTTCTCCTGCTCCTGCTGCCTGATGTTCTCCTGTTACTGCTGCCTGGTGTTCTCCTGTTACTGCTGCCTGGTGTTCTCCTGTTCCTGCTGCCTGATGTTCTCCTGTTACTGCTGCCTGGTGTTCTCCTGTTGCTGCTGCCTGGTGTTCTCCTGCTGCTGCTGCCTGGTGCTCACCTGTTGCTGCCGTCTGGTGTTCTCCTGTTACTGCTGCCTGATGTTCTCCTGTTACTGCTGCCTGGTGTTCTCCTGCTGCTGCTGCCTGGTGCTCACCTGTTGCTGCTGTCTGGTCTTCTCCTGTTACTGCTGCCTGATGTTCTCCAGTTACTGCTGCCTGGTGTTCTCCTGCTGCTGCTCCCAGGTGTTCTCCTGTTGTTGCTGCCTGGTGTTCTCCTGTTGCTGCTGCCTGGTGTTCTCCTGCTGCTGCTCCCTGGTGTTCTCCTGTTGTTGCTGCCTGGTGTTCTCCTGTTGCTGCTGCCTGATGTTCTCCTGTTACTGCTGCCTGCTGTTCTCCTGCTGCTGCTCCCTGGTGTTCTCCTGCTGCTGCTGCGTGGTGTTCACCTGCTGCTGCTGTCTGGTGTTCTCCTGTTACTGCTGCCTGATGTTCTCCTGTTGCTGCTGCCTGATGTTCTTCTGTTACTGCTGCCTGGTGTTCTCCTGGTGCTTCTGCCTGGTGTTCTCCTGTTATTGCTGCCTGGTGTTCTCCTGTTGCTGCCGCCTGGTGCTGTCCTGTTGCTGCTGCCTGGTGTTCTCCTGCTGCTGCTGCCTGGTGTTCTCCTGTTACTGCTCCCTGGTGTTCTCCTGTTGCTGCTGCCTGTTGTTCTCTTGTTACTGCTGCCTGATGTTCTCCTGTTACTGCTGCCTGGTGTTCTCCTGCTGCTGCTGCCTGGTGTTCTACTGCTGCTGCCTGGTCTTCTCCTGTTACTGCTGCCTGATGTTCTCCTGTTACTGCTGCCTGGTGTTCTACTGCTGCTGCCTGGTCTTCTCCTGTTACTGCTGCCTGATGTTCTCCTGTTACTGCTGCCTGGTGTTCTCCTGCTGCTGCTCCCTGGTGTTCTCCTGTTGTTGCTGCCTGGTGTTCTACTGTTGCTGCTGCCTGGTGTTCTCCTGCTGCTGCTCCCTGGTGTTCTCCTGTTGTTGCTGCCTGGTGTTCTCCTGTTGCTGCTGCCTGATGTTCTCCAGCTACTGCTGCCTGCTGTTCTCCTGCTGCTGCTCCCTGGTGTTCTCCTGTTGTTGCTGCCTGGTGTTCTCCTGCTGCTGCTCCCTGGTGTTCTCCTGTTGTTGCTGCCTGGTGTTCTCCTGCTGCTGCCTGGTGTTCACCTGCCTCTGCCTGGTGTTCTCCTGTTACTGCTGCCTGATGTTCTCCTGTTACTGCTGCCTGATGTTCTCCTGTTACTGCTGCCTGGTGTTCTCCTGTTCCTGCTGCCTGATGTTCTCCTGTTACTGCTGCCTGGTGTTCTCCTGTTGCTGCTGCCTGGTGTTCTCCTGCTGCTGCTGCCTGGTGCTCACCTGTTGCTGCCATCTGGTGTTCTCCTGTTACTGCTGCCTGATGTTCTCCTGTTACTGCTGCCTGTTGTTCTCCTGCTGCTGCTGACTGGTGCTCACCTGTTGCTGCTGTCTGGTGTACTCCTGTAACTGCTGCCTGGTGTTCTCCAGCTGCTGCTGCCTGGTGTTCTCCTGTTACTGCTCCCTGGTGTTCTCCTGTTGCTGCTGCCTGGTGTTCTACTGCTGCTGCTGCCTGTTGTTCTCTTGTTACTGCTGCCTGGTGTTCTCCTGATACTGCTGCCTGGTGTTCTCCTGTGCTGCTGCCTGGTGTTCTACTGCTGCTGCCTGGTGTTCTCCTGTTACTGCTGCCTGATATTCTCCTGTTACTGCTGCCTGGTGTTCTCCTGCTGCTGCTCCCAGGTGTTCTCCTGTTGTTGCTGTCTGGTGTTCTCCTGTTGCTGCTGCCTGGTGTTCTCCTGCTGCTGCTCCCTGGTGTTCTCCTGTTGTTGCTGCCTGGTGTTCTCCTGTTGCTGCTGCCTGATGTTCTCCTGTTACTGCTGCCTGCTGTTCTCCTGCTGCTGCTCCCTGTTGTTCTCCTGTTGTTGCTGCCTGGTGTTCTCCTGCTGCTGCTCCCTGGTGTTCTCCTGTTGTTGCTGCCTGGTGTTCTCCTGTTACTGCTGCCTGGTGTTCTCCTGCTGCTGCTCCCTGGTGTTCTCCTGTTCTTGCTGCCTGGTGTTCTCCTGTTGCTGCTGCCTGGTGTTCTACTGCTGCTGCTGCCTGATGTTCTCCTGTTACTGCTGCCTGGTGTTCTACTGTTGCTGCTGCCTGGTGTTCTCCTGCTGCTGCTGCGTGGTGTTCACCTGTTGCTGCTGTCTGGTGTTCTCCTGTTGCTGCTGCCTGGTGTTCTACTGCTGCTGCTGCCTGATGTTCTCCTGTTACTGCTGCCTGGTGTTCTACTGTTGCTGCTGCCTGGTGTACTCCTGTTACTGCTGCCTGGTGTTCTCCAGCTGCTGCTGCCTGGTGTTCTCCTGTTACTGCTCCCTGGTGTTCTCCTGTTGCTGCTGCCTGGTGTTCGACTGCTGCTGCTGCCTGGTGTTCTCTTGTTACTGCTGCCTGGTGTTCTCCTGATACTGCTGCCTGGTGTTCTCCTGTGCTGCTGCCTGGTGTTCTACTGCTGCTGCCTGGTGTTCTCCTGTTACTGCTGCCTGATATTCTCCTGTTACTGCTTCCTGGTGTTCTCCTGCTGCTGCTCCCAGGTGTTCTCCTGTTGTTGCTGTCTGGTGTTCTCCTGTTGCTGCTGCCTGGTGTTCTCCTGCTGCTGCTCCCTGGTGTTCTCCTGTTGTTGCTGCCTGGTGTTCTCCTGTTGCTGCTGCCTGATGTTCTCCTGTTACTGCTGCCTGCTGTTCCCCTGCTGCTGCTCCCTGGTGTTCTCCTGTTGTTGCTGCCTGGTGTTCTCCTGTTACTGCTGCCTGGTGTTCTCCTGCTGCTGCTCCCTGGTGTTCTCCTGTTCTTGCTGCCTGGTGTTCTCCTGTTGCTGCTGCCTGGTGTTCTACTGCTGCTGCTGCCTGATGTTCTCCTGTTACTGCTGCCTGGTGTTCTACTGTTGCTGCTGCCTGGTGTTCTCCTGCTGCTGCTGCGTGGTGTTCATCTGTTGCTGCTGTCTGGTGTTCTCCTGTTACTGCTGCCTGATGTTCTCCTGTTACTGCTGCCTGATGTTCTCCTGTTACAGCTGCCTGGTGTTCTCCTGGTGCTTCTGCCTGGTGTTCTCCTGTTACTGCTGCCTGATGTTCTCCTGTTGCTGCTGCCTGGTGTTCTCCTGCTGATGCTGTCTGGTGTTCTCCTGCTGCATCTCCCTGGTGTTCTGCTGCTGCTGCCTGGTGTTCACCTGTTGCTGCTGCCTGGTGTTCTCCTGCTGCTTCTCCCTGGTGTTCACCTATTGCTGCTGCCTGGTGTTCTCCTGCTGCTTCTCTCTGATGTTCTCCTGTTGCTGCTGCCTGGTGTTCTCCTGCTGCTGCTGCCTGGTGTTCTCCTGTTGCTGCTGCCCGATGTTCACCTGTTGCTGCTGCCTCGTGTTCACCTGCTGATGCTCCCTGGTGTTCTCCTGTTGCTGCCTGGTGTTCTCCTGTTGCTGCCTGGTGTTCTCCTGCTGCTATTGTCTGACGTTCACCTGCTGTTGCCTGGGGTTCTCCTGCTGCTGTTGTCTGCTGTTCACCTGCTGCTGCCTGGTGTTCTCCTGCTGCTGTTGTCTGGGGTTCAACTGCTGTTGCCTGGTGTTCTCCTGCTGCTGTTGTCTGGTGTTCACCTGCTGCTGTCTGGTGTTCTCCTGTTGCTGCCTGATGTTCTCCTGCTGCTGCCTTGTGTTCTCCTCTTGTTTTTGCTGCCTGGTGCTCTCCTGCTGCTGCCTGTTGTTCTCCTGTTGTTGCGACCTGGTGTTCTCCTGTGGCTGCCTGGTGTTCTCCTGTTGCTGCTGCCAGGTGTTTTCCTGTTGCTGCCTGGTGTTCTCCTGTTGCTGCCTGGTGTTCTCCAGTTGCTGCTGCCTGGTGTTCTCCTGTTGTTGCTGCCTGGTGTTTTCCTGCTGATGCTGCCTGGTGTTCACCTGCTGCTGCCTGGTGTTCTTCTGCTGCTGCTGCCTGGTGTTCTCCTGCAGCTGCCTGGTGTTCACCTGCTGCTGCCTGGTGTTCCTCTGCTGCTGCCTGGTGTTCTGTTGTTGCTGCCTGGTGTTCTCCTGCAGCTGCCTGGTGTTCTTTGGCTGCTGCCTGGTGTTCTCCTGTTGTTGCTGCCTGGTGTTCTCCTGCAGCTGCCTGGTGTTCTTCTGCTGCTGCCTGGTGTTCTCCTGCTGCTGTTGTCTGGTGTTCTCCAGCTCCTGCCTGATGTTCTCCTCTTGTTTTTGCTGCCTGGTGCTCTCCTGCTGCTGCCTGTTGTTCTCCTGTTGTTGCGACCTGGTGTTCTCCTGTGGCTGCCTGGTGTTCTCCTGTTGCTGCTGCCTGGTGTTCTCCTGGTGCTGCCTGGTGTTCTCCTGTTGCTGCCTGGTGTTCTCCAGTTGCTGCTGCCTGGTGTTCTCCTGTTGTTGCTGCCTGGTGTTTTCCTGCTGATGCTGCCTGGTGTTCACCTGCTGCTGCCTGGTGTTCTCCTGCTGCTGCTGCCTGGTGTTCTCCTGCAGCTGCCTGCTGTTCACCTGCTGCTGCCTGGTGTTCCTCTGCTGCTGCCTGGTGTTCTCCTGTTGTTGCTGCCTGGTGTTCTCCTGCAGCTGCCTGGTGTTCTTCGGCTGCTGCCTGGTGTTCTCCTGTTGTTGCTGCCTGGTGTTTTCCTACAGCTGCCTGGTGTTCTTCTGCTGCTGCCTGGTGTTCTTCTGCTGCTGCCTGGTGTTCTCCTGCTGCTGCCTGGTGTTCTCCTGCTGCTGCTGCCTGGTGTTCACCTGCCTCTGCCTGGTATTCTCCTGTTACTGCTGCCTGAAGTTCTCCTGCTCCTGCTGCCTGATGTTCTCCTGTTACTGCTGCCTGGTGTTCTCCTGTTACTGCTGCCTGGTGTTCTCCTGTTCCTGCTGCCTGATGTTCTCCTGTTACTGCTGCCTGGTGTTCTCCTGTTGCTGCTGCCTGGTGTTCTCCTGCTGCTGCTGCCTGGTGCTCACCTGTTGCTGCCGTCTGGTGTTCTCCTGTTACTGCTGCCTGGTGTTCTCCTGCTGCTGCTGCCTGGTGCTCACCTGTTGCTGCTGTCTGGTCTTCTCCTGTTACTGCTGCCTGATGTTCTCCAGTTACTGCTGCCTGGTGTTCTCCTGCTGCTGCTCCCAGGTGTTCTCCTGTTGTTGCTGCCTGGTGTTCTCCTGTTGCTGCTGCCTGGTGTTCTCCTGCTGCTGCTCCCTGGTGTTCTCCTGTTGTTGCTGCCTGGTGTTCTCCTGTTGCTGCTGCCTGATGTTCTCCTGTTACTGCTGCCTGCTGTTCTCCTGCTGCTGCTCCCTGGTGTTCTCCTGCTGCTGCTGCGTGGTGTTCACCTGCTGCTGCTGTCTGGTGTTCTCCTGTTACTGCTGCCTGATGTTCTCCTGTTGCTGCTGCCTGATGTTCTTCTGTTACTGCTGCCTGGTGTTCTCCTGGTGCTTCTGCCTGGTGTTCTCCTGTTATTGCTGCCTGGTGTTCTCCTGTTGCTGCCGCCTGGTGCTGTCCTGTTGCTGCTGCCTGGTGTTCTCCTGCTGCTGCTGCCTGGTGTTCTCCTGTTACTGCTCCCTGGTGTTCTCCTGTTGCTGCTGCCTGGTGTTCTCTTGTTACTGCTGCCTGATGTTCTCCTGTTACTGCTGCCTGGTGTTCTCCTGCTGCTGCTGCCTGGTGTTCTACTGCTGCTGCCTGGTCTTCTCCTGTTACTGCTGCCTGATGTTCTCCTGTTACTGCTGCCTGGTGTTCTACTGCTGCTGCCTGGTCTTCTCCTGTTACTGCTGCCTGATGTTCTCCTGTTGCTGCTGCCTGGTGTTCTCCTGTTGTTGCTGCCTGGTGTTCTACTGTTGCTGCTGCCTGGTGTTCTCCTGCTGCTGCTCCCTGGTGTTCTCCTGTTGTTGCTGCCTGGTGTTCTCCTGTTGCTGCTGCCTGATGTTCTCCAGCTACTGCTGCCTGCTGTTCTCCTGCTGCTGCTCCCTGGTGTTCTCCTGTTGTTGCTGCCTGGTGTTCTCCTGTTACTGCTGCCTGGTGTTCTCCTGCTGCTGCTCCCTGGTGTTCTCCTGTTCTTGCTGCCTGGTGTTCTCCTGTTGCTGCTGCCTGGTGTTCTACTGCTGCTGCTGCCTGATGTTCTCCTGTTACTGCTGCCTGGTGTTCTACTGTTGCTGCTGCCTGGTGTTCTCCTGCTGCTGCTGCGTGGTGTTCACCTGTTGCTGCTGTCTGGTGTTCTCCTGTTACTGCTGCCTGATGTTCTACTGTTACTGCTGCCTGGTGTTCTCCTGGTGCTTCTGCCTGGTGTTCTCCTGTTACTGCTGCCTAGTGTTCTCCTGTTGCTGCCGCCTGGTGCTGTCCTGTTGCTGCTGCCTGGTGTTCTCCTGCTGCTGCTGCCTGGTGTTCTCCTGTTACTGCTGCCTGGTGTTCTGCTGCTGCTGCTGCCTGGGGTACTCGTGCTGCTGCTGCCTGGTGTTCTGCTGCTGCTGCTCCCTGTTGTTCTCCTGTTGTTGATGCCTGGTGTTCCCCTGTTGCTGCTGCCTGGTGTTCTACTGCTGCTGCTGCCTGGTGTTCTAATGTTGCTGCTGCCTGATGTTCACCTGTTACTGCTGCCTGGTGTTCTCCTGCTGCTGCTTCCTGGTGTTCTCCTGTTGTTGATGCCTGGTGTTCTACTGCTGCTGCTGCCTGGTGTTCTCCTGTTGCTGCTGCCTGGTGTTCTACTGCTGCTGCTGCTGCCTGGTGTTCTACTGTTACTGCTGCCTGATGTTCACCTGTTGCTGCTGCCTGGTGTTCTCCTGTTACTGCTGCCTGGTGTTCACCTGTTACTGCTGCCTGGTGTTCTCCTGCTGCTGCTGCCTGGTGTTCTCCTGTTGCTGCTGCCTGGTGTTCTCCTGTTGCTGCTGCCTGGTGTTCTCCTGTTACTGCTGCCTGATGTTCTCCTGTTACTGCTGCCTGATGTTCTCCTGTTGCTGCTGCCTGGTGTTCTCCTGTTGCTGCTGCCTGGTGTTCTCCTGTTACAGCTGCCTGATGTTCTCCTGTTGCTGCTGTCTGGTGTTCTCCTGCTGCTGCTGCGTGGTGTTCACCTGTTGCTGCTGCCTGATGTTCTACTGTTACTGCTGCCTGGTGTTCTCCTGGTGCTTCTGCCTGGTGTTCTCCTGTTACTGCTGCCTAGTGTTCTCCTGTTGCTGCCGCCTGGTGCTGTCCTGTTGCTGCTGCCTGGTGTTCTCCTGCTGCTGCTGCCTGGTGTTCTCCTGTTACTGCTGCCTGTTGTTCTGCTGCTGCTGCTGCCTGGGGTACTCGTGCTGCTGCTGCCTGGTGTTCTGCTGCTGCTGCTCCCTGTTGTTCTCCTGTTGTTGATGCCTGGTGTTCCCCTGTTGCTGCTGCCTGGTGTTCTACTGCTGCTGCTGCCTGGTGTTCTAATGTTGCTGCTGCCTGATGTTCACCTGTTACTGCTGCCTGGTGTTCTCCTGCTGCTGCTTCCTGGTGTTCTCCTGTTGTTGATGCCTGGTGTTCTACTGCTGCTGCTGCCTGGTGTTCTCCTGTTGCTGCTGCCTGGTGTTCTACTGCTGCTGCTGCTGCCTGGTGTTCTACTGTTACTGCTGCCTGATGTTCACCTGTTGCTGCTGCCTGGTGTTCTCCTGTTACTGCTGCCTGGTGTTCACCTGTTACTGCTGCCTGGTGTTCTCCTGCTGCTGCTGCCTGGTGTTCTCCTGTTGCTGCTGCCTGGTGTTCTCCTGTTGCTGCTGCCTGGTGTTCTCCTGTTACTGCTGCCTGATGTTCTCCTGTTACTGCTGCCTGATGTTCTCCTGTTGCTGCTGCCTGGTGTTCTCCTGTTGCTGCTGCCTGGTGTTCTCCTGTTACAGCTGCCTGATGTTCTCCTGTTGCTGCTGTCTGGTGTTCTCCTGCTGCTGCTCCCTGGTTTTCTCCTGTTGTTGCTGCCTGGTGTTCTCCTGTTACTGCTGCCTGGTGTTCTCCTGCTGCTGCTCCCTGGTGTTCTCCTGTTCTTGCTGCCTGGTGTTCTCCTGTTGCTGCTGCCTGGTGTTCTACTGCTGCTGCTGCCTGATGTTCTCCTGTTACTGCTGCCTGGTGTTCTACTGTTCCTGCTGCCTGGTGTTCTCCTGCTGCTGCTGCGTGGTGTTCACCAGTTGCTGCTGTCTCGTGTTCTCCTGTTACTGCTGCCTGATGTTCTCCTGTTACTGCTGCCTGATGTTCTCCTGCTACTGCTGCCTGGTGTTCTCCTGGTGCTTCTGCCTGGTGTTCTCCTGTTACTGCTGCCTGGTGATCTCCTGTTGCTGCTGCATGGTGCTGTCCTGTTGCTGCTGCCTGGTGTTCTCCTGCTGCTGCTGCCTGGTGTTCTCCTGTTACTGCTGCCTGGTATTCTCCTGCTGCTGCTGCCTGGTGTTCTGCTGCTGCTGCTCCCTGGTGTTCTCCTGTTGTTGATGCCTGGTGTTCTCCTGTTGCTGCTGCGTGGTGTTCTACTGCTGCTGCTGCCTGGTGTTCTACTGCTGCTGCTGCCTGATGTTCACCTGCAACTGCTGCCTGGTGTTCTCCTGCTGCTGCTCCCTGGTGTTCTCCTGTTGTTGATGCCTGGTGTTCTACTGCTGCTGCTGCCTGGTGTTCTGCTGTTGCTGCTGCCTGGTGTTCTACTGCTGCTGCGGCCTGGTGTTCTACTGTTACTGCTGCCTGATGTTCACCTGTTGCTGCTGCGTGGTGTTCTCCTGCTGCTGCTGCCTGGTGTTCTCCTGTTACTGCTGCCTAATGTTCTCCTGTTACTGCTGCCTGATGTTCTCCTGTTACTGCTGCCTGATGTTCTCCTGTTAATGCTGCCTGATGTTCTCCTGTTACTGCTGCCTGATGTTCTCCTGTTAATGCTGCCTGATATTCTCCTGTTGTTGCTGCCTGGTGTTCTCCTGTTGCTGCTGCCTGATGTTCTCCAGCTACTGCTGCCTGCTGTTCTCCTGCTGCTGCTCCCTGGTGTTCTCCTGTTGTTGCTGCCTGGTGTTCTCCTGCTGCTGCTCCCTGGTGTTCTCCTGTTGTTGCTGCCTGGTGTTCTCCTGCTGCTGCCTGGTGTTCACTTGCCTCTGCCTGGTGTTCTCCTGTTACTGCTGCCTGATGTTCTCCTGTTACTGCTGCCTGGTGTTCTCCTGTTACTGCTGCCTGGTGTTCTCCTGTTCCTGCTGCCTGATGTTCTCCTGTTACTGCTGCCTGGTGTTCTCCTGTTGCTGCTGCCTGGTGTTCTCCTGCTGCTGCTGCCTGGTGCTCACCTGTTGCTGCCATCTGGTGTTCTCCTGTTACTGCTGCCTGATGTTCTCCTGTTACTGCTGCCTGTTGTTCTCCTGCTGCTGCTGACTGGTGCTCACCTGTTGCTGCTGTCTGGTGTACTCCTGTTACTGCTGCCTGGTGTTCTCCAGCTGCTGCTGCCTGGTGTTCTCCTGTTACTGCTGCCTGATGTTCACCTGTTACTGCTGCCTGGTGTTCTCCTGCTGCTGCTTCCTGGTGTTCTCCTGTTGTTGATGCCTGGTGTACTACTGCTGCTGCTGCCTGGTGTTCTCCTGTTGCTGCTGCCTGGTGTTCTACTGCTGCTGCTGCTGCCTGGTGTTCTACTGTTACTGCTGCCTGATGTTCACCTGTTGCTGCTGCCTGGTGTTCTCCTGTTACTGCTGCCTGGTGTTCACCTGTTACTGCTGCCTGGTGTTCTCCTGCTGCTGCAGCCTGGTGTTCTCCTGTTGCTGCTGCCTGATGTTCTCCTGTTGCTGCTGCCTGGTGTTCTCCTGTTGCTGCTGCCTGGTGTTCTCCTGTTACAGCTGCCTGATGTTCTCCTGTTGCTGCTGTCTGGTGTTCTCCTGCTGCTGCTCCCTGGTTTTCTCCTGTTGTTGCTGCCTGGTGTTCTCCTGTTACTGCTGCCTGGTGTTCTCCTGCTGCTGCTCCCTGGTGTTCTCCTGTTCTTGCTGCCTGATGTTCTCTTGTTGCTGCTGCCTGGTGTTCTACTGCTGCTGCTGCCTGATGTTCTCCTGTTACTGCTGCCTGGTGTTCTACTGTTGCTGCTGCCTGGTGTTCTCCTGCTGCTGCTGCGTGGTGTTCACCAGTTGCTGCTGTCTCGTGTTCTCCTGTTACTGCTGCCTGATGTTCTCCTGTTACTGCTGCCTGATGTTCTCCTGTTACTGCTGCCTGGTGTTCTCCTGGTGCTTCTGCCTGGTGTTCTCCTGTTACTGCTGCCTGGTGATCTCCTGTTGCTGCTGCATGGTGCTGTCCTGTTGCTGCTGCCTGGTGTTCTCCTGCTGCTGCTGCCTGGTGTTCTCCTGTTACTGCTGCCTGGTATTCTCCTGCTGCTGCTGCCTGGTGTTCTGCTGCTGCTGCTCCCTGGTGTTCTCCTGTTGTTGATGCCTGGTGTTCTCCTGTTGCTGCTGCGTGGTGTTCTACTGCTGCTGCTGCCTGGTGTTCTACTGCTGCTGCTGCCTGATGTTCACCTGTAACTGCTGCCTGGTGTTCTCCTGCTGCTGCTCCCTGGTGTTCTCCTGTTGTTGATGCCTGGTGTTCTACTGCTGCTGCTGCCTGGTGTTCTGCTGTTGCTGCTGCCTGGTGTTCTACTGCTGCTGCGGCCTGGTGTTCTACTGTTACTGCTGCCTGATGTTCACCTGTTGCTGCTGCGTGGTGTTCTCCTGCTGCTGCTGCCTGGTGTTCTCCTGTTACTGCTGCCTAATGTTCTCCTGTTACTGCTGCCTGATGTTCTCCTGTTACTGCTGCCTGATGTTCTCCTGTTAATGCTGCCTGATATTCTCCTGTTACTGCTGCCTGCTGTTCTCCTGCTGCTGCTCCCTGGTGTTCTCCTGTTGTTGCTGCCTGGTGTTCTCCTGTTGCTGCTGCCTGATGTTCTCCAGCTACTGCTGCCTGCTGTTCTCCTGCTGCTGCTCCCTGGTGTTCTCCTGTTGTTGCTGCCTGGTGTTCTCCTGCTGCTGCTCCCTGGTGTTCTCCTGTTGTTGCTGCCTGGTGTTCTCCTGCTGCTGCCTGGTGTTCACTTGCCTCTGCCTGGTGTTCTCCTGTTACTGCTGCCTGATGTTCTCCTGTTACTGCTGCCTGGTGTTCTCCTGTTACTGCTGCCTGGTGTTCTCCTGTTCCTGCTGCCTGATGTTCTCCTGTTACTGCTGCCTGGTGTTCTCCTGTTGCTGCTGCCTGGTGTTCTCCTGCTGCTGCTGCCTGGTGCTCACCTGTTGCTGCCATCTGGTGTTCTCCTGTTACTGCTGCCTGATGTTCTCCTGTTACTGCTGCCTGTTGTTCTCCTGCTGCTGCTGACTGGTGCTCACCTGTTGCTGCTGTCTGGTGTACTCCTGTTACTGCTGCCTGGTGTTCTCCAGCTGCTGCTGCCCGGTGTTCTCCTGTTACTGCTCCCTGGTGTTCTCCTGTTGCTGCTGCCTGGTGTTCTACTGCTGCTGCTGCCTGGTGTTCTAATGTTGCTGCTGCCTGATGTTCACCTGTTACTGCTGCCTGGTGTTCTCCTGCTGCTGCTTCCTGGTGTTCTCCTGTTGTTGATGCCTGGTGTTCTACTGCTGCTGCTGCCTGGTGTTCTCCTGTTGCTGCTGCCTGGTGTTCTACTGCTGCTGCTGCTGCCTGGTGTTCTACTGTTACTGCTGCCTGATGTTCACCTGTTGCTGCTGCCTGGTGTTCTCCTGTTACTGCTGCCTGGTGTTCACCTGTTACTGCTGCCTGGTGTTCTCCTGCTGCTGCTGCCTGGTGTTCTCCTGTTGCTGCTGCCTGGTGTTCTCCTGTTGCTGCTGCCTGGTGTTCTCCTGTTACTGCTGCCTGATGTTCTCCTGTTACTGCTGCCTGATGTTCTCCTGTTGCTGCTGCCTGGTGTTCTCCTGTTGCTGCTGCCTGGTGTTCTCCTGTTACAGCTGCCTGATGTTCTCCTGTTGCTGCTGTCTGGTGTTCTCCTGCTGCTGCTGCGTGGTGTTCACCTGTTGCTGCTGCCTGATGTTCTACTGTTACTGCTGCCTGGTGTTCTCCTGGTGCTTCTGCCTGGTGTTCTCCTGTTACTGCTGCCTAGTGTTCTCCTGTTGCTGCCGCCTGGTGCTGTCCTGTTGCTGCTGCCTGGTGTTCTCCTGCTGCTGCTGCCTGGTGTTCTCCTGTTACTGCTGCCTGTTGTTCTGCTGCTGCTGCTGCCTGGGGTACTCGTGCTGCTGCTGCCTGGTGTTCTGCTGCTGCTGCTCCCTGTTGTTCTCCTGTTGTTGATGCCTGGTGTTCCCCTGTTGCTGCTGCCTGGTGTTCTACTGCTGCTGCTGCCTGGTGTTCTAATGTTGCTGCTGCCTGATGTTCACCTGTTACTGCTGCCTGGTGTTCTCCTGCTGCTGCTTCCTGGTGTTCTCCTGTTGTTGATGCCTGGTGTTCTACTGCTGCTGCTGCCTGGTGTTCTCCTGTTGCTGCTGCCTGGTGTTCTACTGCTGCTGCTGCTGCCTGGTGTTCTACTGTTACTGCTGCCTGATGTTCACCTGTTGCTGCTGCCTGGTGTTCTCCTGTTACTGCTGCCTGGTGTTCACCTGTTACTGCTGCCTGGTGTTCTCCTGCTGCTGCTGCCTGGTGTTCTCCTGTTGCTGCTGCCTGGTGTTCTCCTGTTGCTGCTGCCTGGTGTTCTCCTGTTACTGCTGCCTGATGTTCTCCTGTTACTGCTGCCTGATGTTCTCCTGTTGCTGCTGCCTGGTGTTCTCCTGTTGCTGCTGCCTGGTGTTCTCCTGTTACAGCTGCCTGATGTTCTCCTGTTGCTGCTGTCTGGTGTTCTCCTGCTGCTGCTCCCTGGTTTTCTCCTGTTGTTGCTGCCTGGTGTTCTCCTGTTACTGCTGCCTGGTGTTCTCCTGCTGCTGCTCCCTGGTGTTCTCCTGTTCTTGCTGCCTGGTGTTCTCCTGTTGCTGCTGCCTGGTGTTCTACTGCTGCTGCTGCCTGATGTTCTCCTGTTACTGCTGCCTGGTGTTCTACTGTTCCTGCTGCCTGGTGTTCTCCTGCTGCTGCTGCGTGGTGTTCACCAGTTGCTGCTGTCTCGTGTTCTCCTGTTACTGCTGCCTGATGTTCTCCTGTTACTGCTGCCTGATGTTCTCCTGCTACTGCTGCCTGGTGTTCTCCTGGTGCTTCTGCCTGGTGTTCTCCTGTTACTGCTGCCTGGTGATCTCCTGTTGCTGCTGCATGGTGCTGTCCTGTTGCTGCTGCCTGGTGTTCTCCTGCTGCTGCTGCCCGGTGTTCTCCTGTTACTGCTGCCTGGTATTCTCCTGCTGCTGCTGCCTGGTGTTCTGCTGCTGCTGCTCCCTGGTGTTCTCCTGTTGTTGATGCCTGGTGTTCTCCTGTTGCTGCTGCGTGGTGTTCTACTGCTGCTGCTGCCTGGTGTTCTACTGCTGCTGCTGCCTGATGTTCACCTGCAACTGCTGCCTGGTGTTCTCCTGCTGCTGCTCCCTGGTGTTCTCCTGTTGTTGATGCCTGGTGTTCTACTGCTGCTGCTGCCTGGTGTTCTGCTGTTGCTGCTGCCTGGTGTTCTACTGCTGCTGCGGCCTGGTGTTCTACTGTTACTGCTGCCTGATGTTCACCTGTTGCTGCTGCGTGGTGTTCTCCTGCTGCTGCTGCCTGGTGTTCTCCTGTTACTGCTGCCTAATGTTCTCCTGTTACTGCTGCCTGATGTTCTCCTGTTACTGCTGCCTGATGTTCTCCTGTTAATGCTGCCTGATATTCTCCTGTTACTGCTGCCTGCTGTTCTCCTGCTGCTGCTCCCTGGTGTTCTCCTGTTGTTGCTGCCTGGTGTTCTCCTGTTGCTGCTGCCTGATGTTCTCCAGCTACTGCTGCCTGCTGTTCTCCTGCTGCTGCTCCCTGGTGTTCTCCTGTTGTTGCTGCCTGGTGTTCTCCTGCTGCTGCTCCCTGGTGTTCTCCTGTTGTTGCTGCCTGGTGTTCTCCTGCTGCTGCCTGGTGTTCACTTGCCTCTGCCTGGTGTTCTCCTGTTACTGCTGCCTGATGTTCTCCTGTTACTGCTGCCTGGTGTTCTCCTGTTACTGCTGCCTGGTGTTCTCCTGTTCCTGCTGCCTGATGTTCTCCTGTTACTGCTGCCTGGTGTTCTCCTGTTGCTGCTGCCTGGTGTTCTCCTGCTGCTGCTGCCTGGTGCTCACCTGTTGCTGCCATCTGGTGTTCTCCTGTTACTGCTGCCTGATGTTCTCCTGTTACTGCTGCCTGTTGTTCTCCTGCTGCTGCTGACTGGTGCTCACCTGTTGCTGCTGTCTGGTGTACTCCTGTTACTGCTGCCTGGTGTTCTCCAGCTGCTGCTGCCTGGTGTTCTCCTGTTACTGCTGCCTGATGTTCACCTGTTACTGCTGCCTGGTGTTCTCCTGCTGCTGCTTCCTGGTGTTCTCCTGTTGTTGATGCCTGGTGTACTACTGCTGCTGCTGCCTGGTGTTCTCCTGTTGCTGCTGCCTGGTGTTCTACTGCTGCTGCTGCTGCCTGGTGTTCTACTGTTACTGCTGCCTGATGTTCACCTGTTGCTGCTGCCTGGTGTTCTCCTGTTACTGCTGCCTGGTGTTCACCTGTTACTGCTGCCTGGTGTTCTCCTGCTGCTGCAGCCTGGTGTTCTCCTGTTGCTGCTGCCTGGTGTTCTCCTGTTGCTGCTGCCTGATGTTCTCCTGTTACTGCTGCCTGATGTTCTCCTGTTGCTGCTGCCTGGTGTTCTCCTGTTGCTGCTGCCTGGTGTTCTCCTGTTACAGCTGCCTGATGTTCTCCTGTTGCTGCTGTCTGGTGTTCTCCTGCTGCTGCTCCCTGGTTTTCTCCTGTTGTTGCTGCCTGGTGTTCTCCTGTTACTGCTGCCTGGTGTTCTCCTGCTGCTGCTCCCTGGTGTTCTCCTGTTCTTGCTGCCTGATGTTCTCCTGTTGCTGCTGCCTGGTGTTCTACTGCTGCTGCTGCCTGATGTTCTCCTGTTACTGCTGCCTGGTGTTCTACTGTTGCTGCTGCCTGGTGTTCTCCTGCTGCTGCTGCGTGGTGTTCACCAGTTGCTGCTGTCTCGTGTTCTCCTGTTACTGCTGCCTGATGTTCTCCTGTTACTGCTGCCTGATGTTCTCCTGTTACTGCTGCCTGGTGTTCTCCTGGTGCTTCTGCCTGGTGTTCTCCTGTTACTGCTGCCTGGTGATCTCCTGTTGCTGCTGCATGGTGCTGTCCTGTTGCTGCTGCCTGGTGTTCTCCTGCTGCTGCTGCCTGGTGTTCTCCTGTTACTGCTGCCTGGTATTCTCCTGCTGCTGCTGCCTGGTGTTCTGCTGCTGCTGCTCCCTGGTGTTCTCCTGTTGTTGATGCCTGGTGTTCTCCTGTTGCTGCTGCGTGGTGTTCTACTGCTGCTGCTGCCTGGTGTTCTACTGCTGCTGCTGCCTGATGTTCACCTGTAACTGCTGCCTGGTGTTCTCCTGCTGCTGCTCCCTGGTGTTCTCCTGTTGTTGATGCCTGGTGTTCTACTGCTGCTGCTGCCTGGTGTTCTGCTGTTGCTGCTGCCTGGTGTTCTACTGCTGCTGCGGCCTGGTGTTCTACTGTTACTGCTGCCTGATGTTCACCTGTTGCTGCTGCGTGGTGTTCTCCTGCTGCTGCTGCCTGGTGTTCTCCTGTTACTGCTGCCTAATGTTCTCCTGTTACTGCTGCCTGATGTTCTCCTGTTACTGCTGCCTGATGTTCTCCTGTTAATGCTGCCTGATATTCTCCTGTTACTGCTGCCTGCTGTTCTCCTGCTGCTGCTCCCTGGTGTTCTCCTGTTGTTGCTGCCTGGTGTTCTCCTGTTGCTGCTGCCTGATGTTCTCCAGCTACTGCTGCCTGCTGTTCTCCTGCTGCTGCTCCCTGGTGTTCTCCTGTTGTTGCTGCCTGGTGTTCTCCTGCTGCTGCTCCCTGGTGTTCTCCTGTTGTTGCTGCCTGGTGTTCTCCTGCTGCTGCCTGGTGTTCACTTGCCTCTGCCTGGTGTTCTCCTGTTACTGCTGCCTGATGTTCTCCTGTTACTGCTGCCTGGTGTTCTCCTGTTACTGCTGCCTGGTGTTCTCCTGTTCCTGCTGCCTGATGTTCTCCTGTTACTGCTGCCTGGTGTTCTCCTGTTGCTGCTGCCTGGTGTTCTCCTGCTGCTGCTGCCTGGTGCTCACCTGTTGCTGCCATCTGGTGTTCTCCTGTTACTGCTGCCTGATGTTCTCCTGTTACTGCTGCCTGATGTTCTCCTGCTGCTGCTGCCTGGTGTTCTCCTGCTGCTGCTGCCTGGTGTTCTCCTGTTACTGCTGCCTGATGTTCTCCTGTTCCTGCTGCCTGATATTCTCCTGTTACTGCTCCCTTGTGTTCTCCTGCTGCTGCTCCCTGGTGTTCTCCGGTTGTTGCTGCCTGGTGTTCTCCTGTTGCTGTTGCCTGGAGTTCTACTGCTGCTGCTGCCTGGTGTTCCACTGTTACTGCTGCCTGATGTTCACCTGTTGCTGCTGCCTGGTGTTCACCTGTTACTGCTGCTTGGTGTTCTCCTGCTGCTGCTGCCTGCTGATCTCCTGTTGCTGCTGCCTGGTGTTCTCCTGCTGCTGCTGCCTGGTGTTCCACTGTTACTGCTGCCTGATGTTCACCTGTTGCTGCTGCCTGGTGTTCACCTGTTACTGCTGCTTGGTGTTCTCCTGCTGCTGCTGCCTGCTGATCTCCTGTTGCTGCTGCCTGGTGTTCTCCTGTTGCTGCTGCCTGGTGTTCTCCTGTTGCTGCCTGGTGATCTCCTGTTGCTGCTGCCTGGTGTTCTCCTGTTGCTGCTGCCTGGTGTTCTCCTGTTGCTGCCTGGTGTTCTCCTGTTGCTACTGCCTGGTGTTCTCCTGTTGCTGCCTGGTGTTCTCCTGTTGCTGCTCCCTGTTGTTCTCCGGTTGCTGCCTGGTGTTCTCCTGCTGCTGCTGCCTGGTGCTCTCCTGTTGCTGCTGCCTGGTGTTCTTCTGTTGCTGCCTGGTGTTCTCCTGTTGCTGCTGCCTGGTGTTCTGTTGCTGCCTGGTGTTCTCCTGCTGCTGCTGCCTGGTGCTCTCCTGTTGCTGCCTGGTGTTCTCCTGTTGCTGCTGCCTGGTGTTCTCCTGTTTCTGCCTGGTGTTCTCCAATTTGCTGCTGCCTGGTGTTCTCCTGTTGCTGCCTGGTGTTCTCCTGTTGCTGGTGCCTTGTGTTCTCCTGTTGCTGCTGCTTGGTGTTCTCCTGTTGCTGCTGCCTGGTGTTCTACTGCTGCTGCTGCCTGGTGTTCTCCTGTTACTGCTGCCTGATGTTCTCCTGTTACAGCTGCCTGGTGTTCTCCTGTTGCTGCTGCCTGCTGTTCTCCTGTTACTGCTGCCTGATGTTCTCCTGTTACTGCTGCCTGGTGTTCTCCTGTTGCTGCTTCCTGGTGTTCACCTGTAGCTGCTGCCTGGTGTTCTCCTGCTGCTGCTGCCCGGTGTTCTACTGTTACTGCTGCCTGATGTTCACCTGTTGCTGCTGCCTGGTGTTCACCTGTTACTGCTGCCTGGTGTTCTCCTGCTGCTGCTGCCTGGTGTTCACCTGTTACTGCTGCCTGGTGTTCTCCTGCTGCTGCTGCCTGGTGTTCACCTGCGGCTGCTCCCTGGTGTTCTCCTGTTGCTGTCTGGTGTTCTACTGTTGCTGTTGTCTGGTGTTCTACTGCTGCTGCTGCCTGGTGTTCTCCTGTTAATGCTGCCTGATGTTCTCCTGTTGCTGCTGCCTGGTGTTCTCCTGCTGCTGCTGCCTGGTGTTCACCTGCTGCTGCTGCCTGGTGTTCACCTGCTGCTGCTCCCTGGTGTTCTCCTGTTGCTGTCTGGTGTTCTACTGTTGCTGTTGTCTGGTGTTCTACTGTTACTGCTGCCTGATATTCAGCTGCTGTTGCCTGGTGTTCTCATGCTGCTGTTGTCTGGTGTTCACCTGCTGCTGCCTGGTGTTCTCCTGTTTTTGATGCCTGGTGTTCTACTGCTGCTGCTGCCTGGTGTTCTGCTGTTGCTGCTGCCTGGTGTTCTACTGCTGCTGCGGCCTGGTGTTCTACTGTTACTGCTGCCTGATGTTCACCTGTTGCTGCTGCCTGGTGTTCTCCTGTTACTGCTGCCTGGTGTTCACCTGTTACTGCTGCCTGGTGTTCTCCTGCTGTTGCTGCCTGGTGCTCTCCTGTTGCTGTTGCCTGGTGTTCTCCTGTTACTGCTGCCTGATGTTCTCCTGTTACTGCTGCCTGATGTTCTCCTGTTGCTGCTGCCTGGTGTTCTCCTGTTACTGCTGCCTGATGTTCTCCTGTTAATGCTGCCTGATATTCTCCTGTTACTGCTGTCTGGTGTTCTCCTGCTGCTGCTGCCTGGTGTTCACCTGCTGCTGCTCCCTGGTGTTCTCCTGTTGCAGTCTGGTGTTCTACTGCTGCTGTTGTCTGGTGTTCTACTGCTGCTGCTGCCTGGTGTTCTCCTGTGAATGCTGCCTGATGTTCTCCTGTTGCTGCTGCCTGGTGTTCTCCTGCTGCTGCTGCCTGGTGTTCACCTGCTGCTGCTCCCTGGTGTTCTCCTGTTGCTGTCTGGTATTCTACTGTTGCTGCTGTCTGGTGTTCTACTGTTACTGCTGCCTGATATTCAGCTGCTGTTGCCTGGTGTTCTCATGCTGCTGTTGTCTGGTGTTCACCTGCTGCTGCCTGGTGTTCTCCTGTTGGTGCCTGGTGTTCTCCTGCTGCTTTTGTCTGGTGTTCACCTTTTGCTGCCTGGTGTTCTCCTGCTGCTGCCTGGTGTTCTCCTGTTGCTGCCTGATGTTCTCCTGTTAGTGCTGCCTGATGTTCTCCTTTTACTGCTGCCTGGTGTTCTCCTGCTGCTGCTGCCTGGTGTTCTCCTGTTACTGCGGCCTGGCGTTCTCCTGTTACTGCTGCCTGGTGTTCTCCTGCTGCTGCTGCCTGGTGTTCTACTGCTGCTGCCTGGTGTTCTCCTGTTACTGCTGCCTGATGTTCTCCTGTTACTGCTGCCTGATATTCTCCTGTTACTGCTCCCTTGTGTTCTCCTGCTGCTGCTTCCTGGTGTTCTCCGGTTGTTGCTGCCTGGTGTTCTCCTGTTGCTGTTGCCTGGAGTTCTACTGCTGCTGCTGTCTGGTGTTCTACTGTTACTGCTGCCTGATGTTCACCTGTTGCTGCTGCCTGGTGTTCACCTGTTACTGCTGCCTGGTGTTCTCCTGCTGCTGCTGCCTGCTGATCTCCTGTTGCTGCTGCCTGGTGTTCTCCTGTTGCTGCTGCCTGGTGTTCTCCTGTTGCTGCCTGGTGTTCTCCTGTTGATGCTGCCTGGTGTTCTCCTGTTGCTGCCTGGTGTTCTCCTGTTGCTACTGCCTGGTGTTCTCCTGTGGCTGCCTGGTGTTCTCCTGTTGCTGCTCCCTGTTGTTCTCCTGTTGCTGCCTGGTGTTCTCCTGCTGCTGCTGCTGCCTGGTGCTCTCCTGTTGCTGCTGCCTGGTGTTCTTCTGTTGCTGCCTGGTGTTCTCCTGTTGCTGCTGCCTGGTGTTCTCCTGTTGCTGCCTGGTGTTCTCCTGCTGCTGCTGCCTGGTGCTCTCCTGTTGCTGCCTGGTGTTCTCATGTTGCTGCTGCCTGGTGTTCTCCTGTTGCTGCCTGGTGTTCTCCAATTTGCTGCTGCCTGGTGTTCTCCTGTTGCTGCCTGGTGTTCTCCTGTTGCTGGTGCCTGGTGTTCTCCTGTTGCTGCTGCTTGGTGTTCTCCTGTTGCTGCTGCCTGGTGTTCTACTGCTGCTGCTGCCTGGTGTTCTGCTGTTGCTGCTGCCTGGTGTTCTACTGCTGCTGCGGCCTGGTGTTCTCCTGTTACTGCTGCCTGATGTTCACCTGTTGCTGCTGCCTGGTGTTCTCCTGTTACTGCTGCCTGGTGTTCACCTGTTACTGCTGCTTGGTGTTCTCCTGCTGCTGCTGCCTGCTGATCTCCTGTTGCTGCTGCCTGGTGTTCTCCTGTTGCTGCTGCCTGGTGTTCTCCTGTTGCTGCCTGGTGATCTCCTGTTGCTGCTGCCTGGTGTTCTCCTGTTGCTGCTGCCTGGTGTTCTCCTGTTGCTGCCTGGTGTTCTCCTGTTGCTACTGCCTGGTGTTCTCCTGTTGCTGCCTGGTGTTCTCCTGTTGCTGCTCCCTGTTGTTCTCCGGTTGCTGCCTGGTGTTCTCCTGCTGCTGCTGCCTGGTGCTCTCCTGTTGCTGCTGCCTGGTGTTCTTCTGTTGCTGCCTGGTGTTCTCCTGTTGCTGCTGCCTGGTGTTCTGTTGCTGCCTGGTGTTCTCCTGCTGCTGCTGCCTGGTGCTCTCCTGTTGCTGCCTGGTGTTCTCCTGTTGCTGCTGCCTGGTGTTCTCCTGTTGCTGCCTGGTGTTCTCCTGTTGCTGGTGCCTTGTGTTCTCCTGTTGCTGCTGCTTGGTGTTCTCCTGTTGCTGCTGCCTGGTGTTCTACTGCTGCTGCTGCCTGGTGTTCTCCTGTTACTGCTGCCTGATGTTCTCCTGTTACAGCTGCCTGGTGTTCTCCTGTTGCTGCTGCCTGCTGTTCTCCTGTTACTGCTGCCTGATGTTCTCCTGTTACTGCTGCCTGGTGTTCTCCTGTTGCTGCTTCCTGGTGTTCACCTGTAGCTGCTGCCTGGTGTTCTCCTGCTGCTGCTGCCCGGTGTTCTACTGTTACTGCTGCCTGATGTTCACCTGTTGCTGCTGCCTGGTGTTCACCTGTTACTGCTGCCTGGTGTTCTCCTGCTGCTGCTGCCTGGTGTTCACCTGTTACTGCTGCCTGGTGTTCTCCTGCTGCTGCTGCCTGGTGTTCACCTGCGGCTGCTCCCTGGTGTTCTCCTGTTGCTGTCTGGTGTTCTACTGTTGCTGTTGTCTGGTGTTCTCCTGTTGCTGCTGCCTGGTGTTCACCTGTTACTGCTGCCTGGTGTTCTCCTGCTGCTGCTGCCCGGTGTTCTACTGTTACTGCTGCCTGATGTTCACCTGTTGCTGCTGCCTGGTGTTCACCTGTTACTGCTGCCTGGTGTTCTCCTGCTGCTGCTGCCTGGTGTTCACCTGTTACTGCTGCCTGGTGTTCTCCTGCTGCTGCTGCCTGGTGTTCACCTGCGGCTGCTCCCTGGTGTTCTCCTGTTGCTGCCTGGTGTTCTCCTGTTGCTGCCTGGTGATCTCCTGTTGCTGCTGCCTGGTGTTCTCCTGTTGCTGCTGCCTGGTGTTCTCCTGTTGCTGCCTGGTGTTCTCCTGTTGCTACTGCCTGGTGTTCTCCTGTTGCTGCCTGGTGTTCTCCTGTTGCTGCTCCCTGTTGTTCTCCGGTTGCTGCCTGGTGTTCTCCTGCTGCTGCTGCCTGGTGCTCTCCTGTTGCTGCTGCCTGGTGTTCTTCTGTTGCTGCCTGGTGTTCTCCTGTTGCTGCTGCCTGGTGTTCTGTTGCTGCCTGGTGTTCTCCTGCTGCTGCTGCCTGGTGCTCTCCTGTTGCTGCCTGGTGTTCTCCTGTTGCTGCTGCCTGGTGTTCTCCTGTTTCTGCCTGGTGTTCTCCAATTTGCTGCTGCCTGGTGTTCTCCTGTTGCTGCCTGCTGTTCTCCTGTTGCTGGTGCCTTGTGTTCTCCTGTTGCTGCTGCTTGGTGTTCTCCTGTTGCTGCTGCCTGGTGTTCTACTGCTGCTGCTGCCTGGTGTTCTCCTGTTACTGCTGCCTGATGTTCTCCTGTTACAGCTGCCTGGTGTTCTCCTGTTGCTGCTGCCTGCTGTTCTCCTGTTACTGCTGGCTGATGTTCTCCTGTTACTGCTGCCTGGTGTTCTCCTGTTGCTGCTTCCTGGTGTTCACCTGTAGCTGCTGCCTGGTGTTCTCCTGCTGCTGCTGCCCGGTGTTCTACTGTTACTGCTGCCTGATGTTCACCTGTTGCTGCTGCCTGGTGTTCACCTGTTACTGCTGCCTGGTGTTCTCCTGCTGCTGCTGCCTGGTGTTCACCTGTTACTGCTGCCTGGTGTTCTCCTGCTGCTGCTGCCTGGTGTTCACCTGCGGCTGCTCCCTGGTGTTCTCCTGTTGCTGTCTGGTGTTCTACTGTTGCTGTTGTCTGGTGTTCTACTGCTGCTGCTGCCTGGTGTTCTCCTGTTAATGCTGCCTGATGTTCTCCTGTTGCTGCTGCCTGGTGTTCTCCTGCTGCTGCTGCCTGGTGTTCACCTGCTGCTGCTGCCTGGTGTTCACCTGCTGCTGCTCCCTGGTGTTCTCCTGTTGCTGTCTGGTGTTCTACTGTTGCTGTTGTCTGGTGTTCTACTGTTACTGCTGCCTGATATTCAGCTGCTGTTGCCTGGTGTTCTCATGCTGCTGTTGTCTGGTGTTCACCTGCTGCTGCCTGGTGTTCTCCTGTTTTTGATGCCTGGTGTTCTACTGCTGCTGCTGCCTGGTGTTCTGCTGTTGCTGCTGCCTGGTGTTCTACTGCTGCTGCGGCCTGGTGTTCTACTGTTACTGCTGCCTGATGTTCACCTGTTGCTGCTGCCTGGTGTTCTCCTGTTACTGCTGCCTGGTGTTCACCTGTTACTGCTGCCTGGTGTTCTCCTGCTGTTGCTGCCTGGTGCTCTCCTGTTGCTGTTGCCTGGTGTTCTCCTGTTACTGCTGCCTGATGTTCTCCTGTTACTGCTGCCTGATGTTCTCCTGTTGCTGCTGCCTGGTGTTCTCCTGTTACTGCTGCCTGATGTTCTCCTGTTAATGCTGCCTGATATTCTCCTGTTACTGCTGTCTGGTGTTCTCCTGCTGCTGCTGCCTGGTGTTCACCTGCTGCTGCTCCCTGGTGTTCTCCTGTTGCAGTCTGGTGTTCTACTGCTGCTGTTGTCTGGTGTTCTACTGCTGCTGCTGCCTGGTGTTCTCCTGTGAATGCTGCCTGATGTTCTCCTGTTGCTGCTGCCTGGTGTTCTCCTGCTGCTGCTGCCTGGTGTTCACCTGCTGCTGCTCCCTGGTGTTCTCCTGTTGCTGTCTGGTATTCTACTGTTGCTGCTGTCTGGTGTTCTACTGTTACTGCTGCCTGATATTCAGCTGCTGTTGCCTGGTGTTCTCATGCTGCTGTTGTCTGGTGTTCACCTGCTGCTGCCTGGTGTTCTCCTGTTGGTGCCTGGTGTTCTCCTGCTGCTTTTGTCTGGTGTTCACCTTTTGCTGCCTGGTGTTCTCCTGCTGCTGCCTGGTGTTCTCCTGTTGCTGCCTGATGTTCTCCTGTTAGTGCTGCCTGATGTTCTCCTTTTACTGCTGCCTGGTGTTCTCCTGCTGCTGCTGCCTGGTGTTCTCCTGTTACTGCGGCCTGGCGTTCTCCTGTTACTGCTGCCTGGTGTTCTCCTGCTGCTGCTGCCTGGTGTTCTACTGCTGTTGCCTGGTGTTCTCCTGTTACTGCTGCCTGATGTTCTCCTGTTACTGCTGCCTGATATTCTCCTGTTACTGCTCCCTTGTGTTCTCCTGCTGCTGCTTCCTGGTGTTCTCCGGTTGTTGCTGCCTGGTGTTCTCCTGTTGCTGTTGCCTGGAGTTCTACTGCTGCTGCTGTCTGGTGTTCTACTGTTACTGCTGCCTGATGTTCACCTGTTGCTGCTGCCTGGTGTTCACCTGTTACTGTTGCCTGGTGTTCTCCTGCTGCTGCTGCCTGCTGATCTCCTGTTGCTGCTGCCTGGTGTTCTCCTGTTGCTGCTGCCTGGTGTTCTCCTGTTGCTGCCTGGTGTTCTCCTGTTGATGCTGCCTGGTGTTCTCCTGTTGCTACTGCCTGGTGTTCTCCTGTGGCTGCCTGGTGTTCTCCTGTTGCTGCTCCCTGTTGTTCTCCTGTTGCTGCCTGGTGTTCTCCTGCTGCTGCTGCTGCCTGGTGCTCTCCTGTTGCTGCTGCCTGGTGTTCTTCTGTTGCTGCCTGGTGTTCTCCTGTTGCTGCTGCCTGGTGTTCTCCTGTTGCTGCCTGGTGTTCTCCTGCTGCTGCTGCCTGGTGCTCTCCTGTTGCTGCGTGGTGTTCTCATGTTGCTGCTGCCTGGTGTTCTCCTGTTGCTGCCTGGTGTTCTCCAATTTGCTGCTGCCTGGTGTTCTCCTGTTGCTGCCTGGTGTTCTCCTGTTGCTGGTGCCTGGTGTTCTCCTGTTGCTGCTGCTTGGTGTTCTCCTGTTGCTGCTGCCTGGTGTTCTACTGCTGCTGCTGCCTGGTGTTCTCCTGTTACTGCTGCCTGATGTTCTCCTGTTACAGCTGCCTGGTGTTCTCCTGTTGCTGCTGCCTGCTGTTCTCCTGTTACTGCTGCCTGATGTTCTCCTGTTACTGCTGCCTGGTGTTCTCCTGTTCCGGCTTCCTGGTGTTCACCTGTAGCTGCTGCCTGGTGTTCTCCTGCTGCTGCTGCCTGGTGTTCCACTGTTACTGCTGCCTGATGTTCACCTGTTGCTGCTGCCTGGTGTTCACCTGTTACTGCTGCCTGGTGTTCTCCTGCTGCTGCTGCCTGGTGTTCTCCTGTTACTGCTGCCTGATGTTCTCCTGTTACTGCTGCCTGATGTTCTCCTGTTACTGCTGCCTGATGTTCTCCTGTTGCTGCTGCCTGGTGTTCTCCTGTTACTGCTGCCTGATGTTCTCCTGTTAATGCTGCCTGATATTCTCCTGTTACTGCTGTCTGGTGTTCTCCTGCTGCTGCTGTCTGGTGTTCTACTGTTGCTGTTGTCTGGTGTTCTACTGCTGCTGCTGCCTGGTGTTCTCCTGTTAATGCTGCCTGATGTTCTCCTGTTGCTGCTGCCTGGTGTTCTCCTGCTGCTGCTGCCTGGTGTTCACCTGCTGCTGCTCCCTGGTGTTCTCCTGTTGCTGTCTGATGTTCTACTGTTGCTGTTGTCTGGTTTTCTACTGTTACTGCTGCCTGATATTCAGCTGCTGTTGCCTGGTGTTCTCATGCTGCTGTTGTCTGGTGTTCACCTGCTGCTGCCTGGTGTTCTCCTGTTGGTGCCTGTTGTTCTCCTGCTGCTTTTGTCTGGTGTTCACCTGCTGCTGCCTGGTGCTCTCCTGCTGCTGCCTGGTGTTCTCCTGTTGCTGTTGCTGCCTCCTGTTCTCCTGCTGCTGTTGTCGGGTGTTCACCTGCTACAGCCTGGTGTTCTCCTGTTGCTGCCTGATGTTCTCCTGTTAGTGCTGCCTGATGTTCTCCTGTTACTGCTCCCTGGTGTTCTCCTGCTGCTGCTGCCTGGTGTTCTCCTGTTACTGCGGCCTGGCGTTCTCCTGTTACTGCTGCCTGGTGTTCTCCTGCTGCTGCTGCCTGGTGTTCTACTGCTGCTGCCTGGTGTTCTCCTGTTACTGCTGCCTGATGTTCTCCTGTTACTGCTGCCTGATATTATCCTGTTGCTGCTCCCTGGTGTTCTCTTGCTGCTGCTCCCTGGTGTTCTCCGGTTGCTGCTGCCTGGTGTTCTCCTGTTGCTCCTGCCTGGTGTTCTACTGCTGATGCTGCCTGGTGTTCTACTGTTACTGCTGCCTGATGTTCACCTGTTGCTGCTGCCTGGTGTTCACCTGTTACTGCTGCCTGGTGTTCTCCTGCTGCTGCTGCCTGCTGATCTCCTGTTGCTGCTGCCTGGTGTTCTCCTGTTGCTGCTGCCTGGTGTTCTACTGTTGCTGCCTGGTGTTCTCCTGTTGCTGCTGCCTGGTGTTCTCCTGTTGCTGCTGCCTGGTGTTCTCCTGTTGCTGCCTGGTGTTCTCCTGTTGCTACTGCCTGGTGTTCTCCTGTTGCTGCCTGGTGTTCTCCTGTTGCTGCTCCCTGTTTTTCCCCTGTTGCTGCCTGGTGTTCTCCTGCTGCTGCTGCCTGGTGCTCTCCTGTTACTGCTGCCTGGTGTTCTTCTGTTGCTGCCTGGTGTTCTCCTGTTGATGCTGCCTGGTGTTCTCCTGTTGCTGCCTGGTATTCTCCTGTTGCTGCTGCCTGGTGTTCTGCTGTTGCTGCCTGGTGTTCTCCTGTTGCTGCTGCCTGGTGTTCTCCTGTTGCTGCCTGGTGTTCTCCTGTAGCTGGTGCCTGGTGTTCTCCTGTTGCTGCTGCTTGGTGTTCTCCTGCTGCTGCCTGGTGTTCTCCTGTTGTTGTTGCTGCCTGGTGTTCTCCTGTTGCTGTTGTCTGTTGTTCATCTGCTGCTGTCTGGTGATCTCCTGCTGCTGCCTGGTGTTCTCCTGTTACTGTTGCCTGGTGTTCTCCTGCTGCTGTCTGGTGTTCTCCTGCTGCTGTTGTCTGTTGTTCATCTGCTGCTGTCTGGTGATCTCCTGCTGCTGCCTGGTGTTCTCCTGTTGCTGCTGCTTGGTGTTCTCCTGCTGCTGACTGGTGTTCTCCTGTTGTTGTTGCTGCCTGGTGTTCTCCTGTTGCTGTTGTCTGTTGTTCATCTGCTGCTGTCTGGTGATCTCCTGCTGCTGCCTGGTGTTCTCCTGTTACTGTTGCCTGGTGTTCTCCTGCTGCTGTCTGGTGATCTCCTGCTGCTGCCTGGTGTTCTCCTGTTACGGTTGCCTGGTGTTCTCCTGCTGCTGCCTGGTGTTCTCCTGTTGCTGCTGTCTGCTGTTCTCCTGTTGCTGTTGTCTGTTGTTCATCTGCTGCTGTCTGGTGATCTCCTGCTGCTGCCTGGTGTTCTCCTGTTGCTGTTGTCTGGTGGTCTCCTGTTGCTGCTGCCTGGTGTTCTCCTGCTGCTGCCTGGTGTTCTCCTGTTGCTGCGGCCTGGTGTTCTCCTGTTACTGCTCCCTGGTGTTCTCCTGTTACTGCTCCCTGGTGTTCTCCTGTTGCTGCTGCCTGGTGTTCTGCTGCTGCTGCTGCCTGGTGTTCTCCTGTTACTGCTGCCTGATGTTCTCCTGTTACAGCTGCCGGGTGTTCTCCTGTTGCTGCTGCCTGCTGGTCTCCTGTTACTGCTTCCTGATGTTCTCCTGTTACTGCTGCCTGGTGTTCTCCTGTTGCTGCTTCCTGGTGTTCACCTGCTGCTGCTGCCTGGTGTTCTCCTGCTGCTGCTGCCTGGTGCTCTCCTGTTGCTGCTGACTGGTGTTCTTATGTTGCTGCCTGGTGTTCTCCTGTTGATGCTGCCTGGTGTTCTCCTGTTGCTGCCTGGTGTTCTCCTGCCGCTGCTGCCTGGTGCTCTCCTGTTGCTGCCTGGTGTGCTCCTGTTGCTGCTGCCTGGTGTTCTGCTGTTGCTGCCTGGTGTTCTCCTGTTGCTGCTGCCTGGTGATCTCCTGTTGCTGCCTGGTGTTCTCCTGTAGCTGGTGCCTGGTGTTCTCCTGTTGCTGCTGCTTGGTGTTCTCCTGCTGCTGCCTGGTGTTCTCCTGTTGTTGTTGCTGCCTGGTGTTCTCCTGTTGCTGTTGTCTGTTGTTCATCTGCTGCTGTCTGGTGATCTCCTGCTGCTGCCTGGTGTTCTCCTGTTACTGTTGCCTGGTGTTCTCCTGCTGCTGTCTGGTGTTCTCCTGCTGCTGTTGTCTGTTGTTCATCTGCTGCTGTCTGGTGATCTCCTGCTGCTGCCTGGTGTTCTCCTGTTACGGATGCCTGGTGTTCTCCTGCTGCTGTCTGGTGTTCTCCTGTTGCTGCTGCCTGGTGTTCTACTGCTGCTGCTGTCTGGTGATCTCCTGCTGCTGCCTGGTGTTCTCCTGTTACGGTTGCCTGGTGTTCTCCTTCTGCTGCCTGGTGTTCTCCTGTTGATGCTGCCTGGTGTTCTCCTGTTGCTGCCTGGTGTTCTCCTGCTGCTGCTGCCTGGTGCTCTCCTGTTGCTGCCTGGTGTGCTCCTGTTGCTGCTGCCTGGTGTTCTGCTGTTGCTGCCTGGTGTTCTCCTGTTGTTGCTGCCTGGTGTTCTCCTGTTGCTGCCTGGTGTTCTCCTGTAGCTGGTGCCTGGTGTTCTCCTGTTGCTGCTGCTTGGTGTTCTCCTGCTGCTGCCTGGTGTTCTCCTGTTGTTGTTGCTGCCTGGTGTTCTCCTTTTGCTGTTGTCTGTTGTTCATCTGCTGCTGTCTGGTGATCTCCTGCTGCTGCCTGGTGTTCTCCTGTTACTGTTGCCTGGTGTTCTCCTGCTGCTGTCTGGTGTTCTCCTGCTGCTGTTGTCTGTTGTTCATCTGCTGCTGTCTGGTGATCTCCTGCTGCTGCCTGGTGTTCTCCTGTTGCTGTTGTCTGGTGGTCTCCTGTTGCTGCTGCCTGGTGTTCTCCTGCTGCTGCCTGGTGTTCTCCTGTTGCTGCGGCCTGGTGTTCTCCTGTTACTGCTCCCTGGTGTTCTCCTGTTACTGCTCCCTGGTGTTCTCCTGTTACTGCTCCCTGGTGTTCTCCTGTTGCTGCTGCCTGGTGTTCTACTGCTGCTGCTGCCTGGTGTTCTCCTGTTACTGCTGCCTGATATTCTCCTGTTACAGCTGCCGGGTGTTCTCCTGTAGCTGCTGCCTGGTGTTCTCCTGCTGCTGCTGCCTGGTGTTCTCCTGTTACTGCTGCCTGATGTTCACCTGTTGCTGCTGCCTGGTGTTCACCTGTCACTGCTGCCTGGTGTGCTCCTGCTGCTGCTGCCTGGTGTTCTCCTGTTGCTGCTGCCTGGTGTTCTCCTGTTGCTGCTGCCTGGTGTTCTCCTGTTGCAGCCTGGTGTTCTCCTGTTGCTGCTGCCTGGTGTTCTCCTGCTGTTTCTCCCTGGTGTTCTCCTGCTGCATCTCCCTGGTGTTCTCCTGCTGCTGCTGCCTGGTGTTCACCTGTTGCTGCTGCCTGGTGTTCTCCTGCTGCTTCTCCCTGGTGTTCACCTGTTGCTGCTGCCTGGTGTTCTCCTGCTGTTTCTCTCTGGTGTTCTCCTGTTACTGCTGCCTGATGTTCTCCTGTTGCTGCTGCCTTGTGTTCACCTGCTGCTCCCTGGTGTTCTCCTGTTGCTGCCCGGTGTTCTCCTGTTGCAGCCTGTTGTTCTCCTGCTGCTGTTGTCTGGTGTTCACCTGCTGTTGCCTGGTGTTCTCCTTGTGCTACTGCCTGGTGTCTCCTGCTGCTGCTGCCTGGTGTTCTCCTGTTGCTGCTGCCTGATGTTCTCCTGTTGCTGCTGCTGGTGTTCTCCTGTTGCTGCTGCCTGGTGTTCTCCTGCTGCTGCCTGATGTTCTACTGGTGCTACTGCCTGGTGTTCTCCTGTTGCTGCCTGGTGTTCTCCTGTTGCTGCTGCCTGGTGTCTCCTGCTGCTGCTGCCTGATGTTCTCCTGTTGCTGCTGCTGGTGTTCTCCTGTTGCTGCTTGGTGTTCTCCTGTTGCTGCTGCCTGGTGTTCTCCTGTTGCTGCTGGGTGTTGTCCTGTTGCTGCTGCCTGGTGTTCTCCTGTTGCTGCCTGCTGTTCTCCTGCTGCTGCTGCCTTGTGTTCTCCTATTGCTGCTGCCTGGTGTTCTGCTGTTGCTGCCTGGTGTTCTCCTATTGCTGCTGCCTGGTGTTCTCCTGTTGCTGCTGCCTGGTGTTCTCCTGTTGCTGTCTGGTGTTCGCCTCTTGCTGCTGCCTGGTGTTCTCCTGTTGCTGCTGTCTGGTGTTCACCTGCTGATGCCTGGTGTTCTCCTGTTGCTGCTGTCTGGTGTTCTCCTGTTGCTGCCTGGTGTTCGCCTGTTGCTGCTGCCTGGTGTTCTCCTGTTGCTGCCTGGTGTTCTCCTGCTGCTGCTGCCTGGTGCTCTCCTGTTGCTGCTGCCTGGTGTTCTTCTGCTGCTGCCTGGTGTTCTCCTGTTGCTGCTGCCTGGTGTTCTCCTGTTGCTGCCTAGTGTTCTCCTGCTGCTTCTGCCTGGTGCTCTCCTGTTGCTGCTGCCTGGTGTTCTTCTGTTGCTGACTGGTGTTCTCCTGTTGCTGCTGTCTGGTGTTCTCCTGTTGCTGCCTGGTGTTCTCCTGCTGCTGATGCCTGGTGCTCTCGTGTTGCTGCCTGGTGTTCTCCTGTTGCTGCTGCCTGGTGTTCTCCTGTTGCTGCCTGGTGTTCTCCTGCTGCTGCTGTCTGGTGTTCTCCTGTTGCTGCCTGGTGTTCTCCTGTTGCTGGTGCCTGGTGTTCTCCTGTTGCTGCTGCTTGGTGTTCTCCTGCTGCTGCCTGGTGTTCTCCTGTTGTTGTTGCTGCCTGGTGTGCTCCTGTTACTGCTCCCTGGTGTTCTCCTGCTGCTGCCTGGTGTTCTCCTGTTGCTGCTGTCTGCTGTTCTCCTGTTGCTGTTGTCTTTTGTTCATCTGCTGCTGTCTGGTGATCTCCTGCTGCTGCCTGGTGTTCTCCTGTTGCTGTTGTCTGGTGGTCTCCTGTTGCTGCTGCCTGGTGTTCTCCTGCTGCTGCCTGGTGTTCTCCTGTTGCTGCGACCTGGTGTGCTCCTGTTACTGCTCCCTGGTGTTCTCCTGTTACTGCTCCCTGGAGTTCTCCTGTTGCTGCTGCTTGGTGTTCTACTGCTGCTGCTGCCTGGTGTTCTCCTGATACTGCTGCCTGATGTTCTCCTGTTACAGCTGCCTGGTGTTCTCCTGTTGCTGCTGCCTGCTGTTCTCCTGTTACTGCTGCCTGATGTTCTCCTGTTACTGCTGCCTGGTGTTCTCCTGTTGCTGCTTCCTGGTGTTCACCTGTAGCTGCTGCCTGATGTTCTCCTGCTGCTGCTGCCTGGTGTTCTACTGTTACTGCTGCCTGATGTTCACCTGTTGCTGCTGCCTGGTGTTCACCTGTTACTGCTGCCTGGTGTTCTCCTGCTGCTGCCTGGTGTTCTCCTGTTGCTGCTGCCTGGTGTTCTCCTGTTGCAGCCTGGTGTTCTCCTGTTGCTGCTGCCTGCTGTTCTCCTGCTGTTTCTCCCTGGTGTTCTCCTGCTGCATCTCCCTGGTGTTCTCCTGCTGCTGCTGCCTGGTGTTCACCTGTTGCTGCTGCCTGGTGTTCTCCTGCTGCTTCTCCCTGGTGTTCACCTGTTGCTGCTGCCTGGTGTTCTCCTGCTGTTTCTCTCTGGTGTTCTCCTGTTACTGCTGCCTGATGTTCTCCTGTTGCTGCTGCCTGCTGTTCTCCTGCTGTTTCTCCCTGGTGTTCTCCTGCTGCATCTCCCTGGTGTTCTCCTGCTGCTGCTGCCTGGTGTTCACCTGTTGCTGCTGCCTGCTGTTCTCCTGCTGCTTCTCCCTGGTGTTCACCTGTTGCTGCTGCCTGGTGTTCTCCTGCTGTTTCTCTCTGGTGTTCTCCTGTTACCGCTGCCTGATGTTCTCCTGTTGCTGCTGCCTTGTGTTCACCTGCTGCTCCCTGGTGTTCTCCTGTTGCTGCCCGGTGTTCTCCTGTTGCTGCCTGTTGTTCTCCTGCTGCTGTTGTCTGGTGTTCACCTGCTGTTGCCTGGTGTTCTCCTTGTGCTACTGCCTGGTGTCTCCTGCTGCTGCTGCCTGGTGTTCTCCTGTTGCTGCTGCCTGATGTTCTCCTGTTGCTGCTGCTGGTGTTCTCCTGTTGCTGCTGCCTGGTGTTCTCCTGCTGCTGCCTGATGTTCTACTGGTGCTACTGCCTGGTGTTCTCCTGTTGCTGCCTGGTGTTCTCCTGTTGCTGCTGCCTGGTGTCTCCTGCTGCTGCTGCCTGATGTTCTCCTGTTGCTGCTGCTGGTGTTCTCCTGTTGCTGCTTGGTGTTCTCCTGTTGCTGCTGCCTGGTGTTCTCCTGTTGCTGCTGGGTGTTGTCCTGTTGCTGCTGCCTGGTGTTCTCCTGTTGCTGCCTGCTGTTCTCCTGCTGCTGCTGCCTTGTGTTCTCCTATTGCTGCTGCCTGGTGTTCTGCTGTTGCTGCCTGGTGTTCTCCTATTGCTGCTGCCTGGTGTTCTCCTGTTGCTGCTGCCTGGTGTTCTCCTGTTGCTGTCTGGTGTTCGCCTCTTGCTGCTGCCTGGTGTTCTCCTGTTGCTGCTGTCTGGTGTTCACCTGCTGATGCCTGGTGTTCTCCTGTTGCTGCTGTCTGGTGTTCTCCTGTTGCTGCCTGGTGTTCGCCTGTTGCTGCTGCCTGGTGTTCTCCTGTTGCTGCCTGGTGTTCTCCTGCTGCTGCTGCCTGGTGCTCTCCTGTTGCTGCTGCCTGGTGTTCTTCTGCTGCTGCCTGGTGTTCTCCTGTTGCTGCTGCCTGGTGTTCTCCTGTTGCTGCCTAGTGTTCTCCTGCTGCTTCTGCCTGGTGCTCTCCTGTTGCTGCTGCCTGGTGTTCTTCTGTTGCTGACTGGTGTTCTCCTGTTGCTGCTGCCTGGTGTTCTCCTGTTGCTGCCTGGTGTTCTCCTGCTGCTGATGCCTGGTGCTCTCGTGTTGCTGCCTGGTGTTCTCCTGTTGCTGCTGCCTGGTGTTCTCCTGTTGCTGCCTGGTGTTCTCCTGCTGCTGCTGTCTGGTGTTCTCCTGTTGCTGCCTGGTGTTCTCCTGTTGCTGGTGCCTGGTGTTCTCCTGTTGCTGCTGCTTGGTGTTCTCCTGCTGCTGCCTGGTGTTCTCCTGTTGTTGTTGCTGCCTGGTGTGCTCCTGTTACTGCTCCCTGGTGTTCTCCTGCTGCTGCCTGGTGTTCTCCTGTTGCTGCTGTCTGCTGTTCTCCTGTTGCTGTTGTCTTTTGTTCATCTGCTGCTGTCTGGTGATCTCCTGCTGCTGCCTGGTGTTCTCCTGTTGCTGTTGTCTGGTGGTCTCCTGTTGCTGCTGCCTGGTGTTCTCCTGCTGCTGCCTGGTGTTCTCCTGTTGCTGCGGCCTGGTGTGCTCCTGTTACTGCTCCCTGGTGTTCTCCTGTTACTGCTCCCTGGAGTTCTCCTGTTGCTGCTGCTTGGTGTTCTACTGCTGCTGCTGCCTGGTGTTCTCCTGTTGCTGCTGCTGGTGTTCTCCTGTTGCTGCTTGGTGTTCTCCTGTTGCTGCTGCCTGGTGTTCTCCTGTTGCTGCTGGGTGTTGTCCTGTTGCTGCTGCCTGGTGTTCTCCTGTTGCTGCCTGCTGTTCTCCTGCTGCTGCTGCCTTGTGTTCTCCTATTGCTGCTGCCTGGTGTTCTGCTGTTGCTGCCTGGTGTTCTCCTATTGCTGCTGCCTGGTGTTCTCCTGTTGCTGCTGCCTGGTGTTCTCCTGTTGCTGTCTGGTGTTCGCCTCTTGCTGCTGCCTGGTGTTCTCCTGTTGCTGCTGTCTGGTGTTCACCTGCTGATGCCTGGTGTTCTCCTGTTGCTGCTGTCTGGTGTTCTCCTGTTGCTGCCTGGTGTTCGCCTGTTGCTGCTGCCTGGTGTTCTCCTGTTGCTGCCTGGTGTTCTCCTGCTGCTGCTGCCTGGTGCTCTCCTGTTGCTGCTGCCTGGTGTTCTTCTGCTGCTGCCTGGTGTTCTCCTGTTGCTGCTGCCTGGTGTTCTCCTGTTGCTGCCTAGTGTTCTCCTGCTGCTTCTGCCTGGTGCTCTCCTGTTGCTGCTGCCTGGTGTTCTTCTGTTGCTGACTGGTGTTCTCCTGTTGCTGCTGCCTGGTGTTCTCCTGTTGCTGCCTGGTGTTCTCCTGCTGCTGATGCCTGGTGCTCTCGTGTTGCTGCCTGGTGTTCTCCTGTTGCTGCTGCCTGGTGTTCTCCTGTTGCTGCCTGGTGTTCTCCTGCTGCTGCTGTCTGGTGTTCTCCTGTTGCTGCCTGGTGTTCTCCTGTTGCTGGTGCCTGGTGTTCTCCTGTTGCTGCTGCTTGGTGTTCTCCTGCTGCTGCCTGGTGTTCTCCTGTTGTTGTTGCTGCCTGGTGTGCTCCTGTTACTGCTCCCTGGTGTTCTCCTGCTGCTGCCTGGTGTTCTCCTGTTGCTGCTGTCTGCTGTTCTCCTGTTGCTGTTGTCTTTTGTTCATCTGCTGCTGTCTGGTGATCTCCTGCTGCTGCCTGGTGTTCTCCTGTTGCTGTTGTCTGGTGGTCTCCTGTTGCTGCTGCCTGGTGTTCTCCTGCTGCTGCCTGGTGTTCTCCTGTTGCTGCGGCCTGGTGTGCTCCTGTTACTGCTCCCTGGTGTTCTCCTGTTACTGCTCCCTGGAGTTCTCCTGTTGCTGCTGCTTGGTGTTCTACTGCTGCTGCTGCCTGGTGTTCTCCTGATACTGCTGCCTGATGTTCTCCTGTTACAGCTGCCTGGTGTTCTCCTGTTGCTGCTGCCTGCTGTTCTCCTGTTACTGCTGCCTGATGTTCTCCTGTTACTGCTGCCTGGTGTTCTCCTGTTGCTGCTTCCTGGTGTTCACCTGTAGCTGCTGCCTGATGTTCTCCTGCTGCTGCTGCCTGGTGTTCTACTGTTACTGCTGCCTGATGTTCACCTGTTGCTGCTGCCTGGTGTTCACCTGTTACTGCTGCCTGGTGTTCTCCTGCTGCTGCCTGGTGTTCTCCTGTTGCTGCTGCCTGGTGTTCTCCTGTTGCAGCCTGGTGTTCTCCTGTTGCTGCTGCCTGCTGTTCTCCTGCTGTTTCTCCCTGGTGTTCTCCTGCTGCATCTCCCTGGTGTTCTCCTGCTGCTGCTGCCTGGTGTTCACCTGTTGCTGCTGCCTGGTGTTCTCCTGCTGCTTCTCCCTGGTGTTCACCTGTTGCTGCTGCCTGGTGTTCTCCTGCTGTTTCTCTCTGGTGTTCTCCTGTTACTGCTGCCTGATGTTCTCCTGTTGCTGCTGCCTCGTGTTCACCTGCTGCTCCTTGTTGTTCTCCTGTTGCTGCCCGGTGTTCTCCTGTTGCTGCCTGGTGTTCTCCTGCTGCTGTTGTCTGGTGTTCACCTGCTGTTGCCTGGTGTTCTCCTGCTGCTGCTGCCTGGTGTTCTCCTGCTGCTGCTGCCTGGTGTTCACCTGCTGATGCCTGGTGTTCTCCTGTTGCTGCTGTCTGGTGTTCTCCTGTTGCTGCCTGGTGTTCTCCTGTTGCTGCTGCCTGGTGTTCTTCTGCTGCTGCCTGGTGTTCTCCTGTTGCTGCTGCCTGGTGTTCTCCTGTTGCTGCCTAGTGTTCTCCTGCTGCTTCTGCCTGGTGCTCTCCTGTTGCTGCTGCCTGGTGTTCTTCTGTTGCTGCCTGGTGTTCTCCTGTTGCTGCTGCCTGGTGTTCTCCTGTTGCTGCCTGGTGTTCTCCTGCTGCTGATGCCTGGTGCTCTCCTGTTGCTGCCTGGTGTTCTCCTGTCGCTGCTGCCTGGTGTTCTCCTGTTGCTGCCTGGTGTTCTCCTGCTTCTGCTGCTGGTGTTCTCCTGTTGCTGGTGCCTGGTGTTCTCCTGTTGCTGCTGCTTGGTGTTCTCCTGCTGCTGCCTGGTGTTCTCCTGTTGCTGTTGCTGCCTGCTGTTCTCCTGCTGCTGCTGCCTGGTGTTCTCCTATTGCTGCTGCCTGGTGTTCTGCTGTTGCTGCCTGGTGTTCTCCTATTGCTGCTGCCTGGTGTTCTCCTGTTGCTGCTGCCTGGTGTTCTCCTGCTGCTGTTGTCTAGTGTTCGCCTCTTGCTGCTGCCTGGTGTTCTCCTGTTGCTGCTGTCTGGTGTTCACCTGCTGATGCCTGGTGTTCTCCTGTTGCTGCTGCCTGGTGTTCTCCTGTTGCTGCCTGGTGTTCTCCTATTGCTGCTGCCTGGTGTTCTCCTGTTGCTGCTGCCTGGTGTTCTCCTGTTGCTGTCTGGTGTTCGCCTCTTGCTGCTGCCTGGTGTTCTCCTGTTGCTGCTGTCTGGTGTTCACCTGCTGATGCCTGGTGTTCTCCTGTTGCTGCTGTCTGGTGTTCTCCTGTTGCTGCCTGGTGTTCGCCTGTTGCTGCTGCCTGGTGTTCTCCTGTTGCTGCCTGGTGTTCTCCTGCTGCTGCTGCCTGGTGCTCTCCTGTTGCTGCTGCCTGGTGTTCTTCTGCTGCTGCCTGGTGTTCTCCTGTTGCTGCTGCCTGGTGTTCTCCTGTTGCTGCCTAGTGTTCTCCTGCTGCTTCTGCCTGGTGCTCTCCTGTTGCTGCTGCCTGGTGTTCTTCTGTTGCTGACTGGTGTTCTCCTGTTGCTGCTGCCTGGTGTTCTCCTGTTGCTGCCTGGTGTTCTCCTGCTGCTGATGCCTGGTGCTCTCGTGTTGCTGCCTGGTGTTCTCCTGTTGCTGCTGCCTGGTGTTCTCCTGTTGCTGCCTGGTGTTCTCCTGCTGCTGCTGTCTGGTGTTCTCCTGTTGCTGCCTGGTGTTCTCCTGTTGCTGGTGCCTGGTGTTCTCCTGTTGCTGCTGCTTGGTGTTCTCCTGCTGCTGCCTGGTGTTCTCCTGTTGTTGTTGCTGCCTGGTGTGCTCCTGTTACTGCTCCCTGGTGTTCTCCTGCTGCTGCCTGGTGTTCTCCTGTTGCTGCTGTCTGCTGTTCTCCTGTTGCTGTTGTCTTTTGTTCATCTGCTGCTGTCTGGTGATCTCCTGCTGCTGCCTGGTGTTCTCCTGTTGCTGTTGTCTGGTGGTCTCCTGTTGCTGCTGCCTGGTGTTCTCCTGCTGCTGCCTGGTGTTCTCCTGTTGCTGCGGCCTGGTGTGCTCCTGTTACTGCTCCCTGGTGTTCTCCTGTTACTGCTCCCTGGAGTTCTCCTGTTGCTGCTGCTTGGTGTTCTACTGCTGCTGCTGCCTGGTGTTCTCCTGATACTGCTGCCTGATGTTCTCCTGTTACAGCTGCCTGGTGTTCTCCTGTTGCTGCTGCCTGCTGTTCTCCTGTTACTGCTGCCTGATGTTCTCCTGTTACTGCTGCCTGGTGTTCTCCTGTTGCTGCTTCCTGGTGTTCACCTGTAGCTGCTGCCTGATGTTCTCCTGCTGCTGCTGCCTGGTGTTCTACTGTTACTGCTGCCTGATGTTCACCTGTTGCTGCTGCCTGGTGTTCACCTGTTACTGCTGCCTGGTGTTCTCCTGCTGCTGCCTGGTGTTCTCCTGTTGCTGCTGCCTGGTGTTCTCCTGTTGCAGCCTGGTGTTCTCCTGTTGCTGCTGCCTGCTGTTCTCCTGCTGTTTCTCCCTGGTGTTCTCCTGCTGCATCTCCCTGGTGTTCTCCTGCTGCTGCTGCCTGGTGTTCACCTGTTGCTGCTGCCTGGTGTTCTCCTGCTGCTTCTCCCTGGTGTTCACCTGTTGCTGCTGCCTGGTGTTCTCCTGCTGTTTCTCTCTGGTGTTCTCCTGTTACTGCTGCCTGATGTTCTCCTGTTGCTGCTGCCTCGTGTTCACCTGCTGCTCCTTGTTGTTCTCCTGTTGCTGCCCGGTGTTCTCCTGTTGCTGCCTGGTGTTCTCCTGCTGCTGTTGTCTGGTGTTCACCTGCTGTTGCCTGGTGTTCTCCTGCTGCTGCTGCCTGGTGTTCTCCTGCTGCTGCTGCCTGGTGTTCACCTGCTGATGCCTGGTGTTCTCCTGTTGCTGCTGTCTGGTGTTCTCCTGTTGCTGCCTGGTGTTCTCCTGTTGCTGCTGCCTGGTGTTCTTCTGCTGCTGCCTGGTGTTCTCCTGTTGCTGCTGCCTGGTGTTCTCCTGTTGCTGCCTAGTGTTCTCCTGCTGCTTCTGCCTGGTGCTCTCCTGTTGCTGCTGCCTGGTGTTCTTCTGTTGCTGCCTGGTGTTCTCCTGTTGCTGCTGCCTGGTGTTCTCCTGTTGCTGCCTGGTGTTCTCCTGCTGCTGATGCCTGGTGCTCTCCTGTTGCTGCCTGGTGTTCTCCTGTCGCTGCTGCCTGGTGTTCTCCTGTTGCTGCCTGGTGTTCTCCTGCTTCTGCTGCCTGGTGTTCTCCTGTTGCTGGTGCCTGGTGTTCTCCTGTTGCTGCTGCTTGGTGTTCTCCTGCTGCTGCCTGGTGTTCTCCTGTTGCTGTTGCTGCCTGCTGTTCTCCTGCTGCTGCTGCCTGGTGTTCTCCTATTGCTGCTGCCTGGTGTTCTGCTGTTGCTGCCTGGTGTTCTCCTATTGCTGCTGCCTGGTGTTCTCCTGTTGCTGCTGCCTGGTGTTCTCCTGCTGCTGTTGTCTAGTGTTCGCCTCTTGCTGCTGCCTGGTGTTCTCCTGTTGCTGCTGTCTGGTGTTCACCTGCTGATGCCTGGTGTTCTCCTGTTGCTGCTGTCTGGTGTTCTCCTGTTGCTGCCTGGTGTTCTCCTGCTGCTGATGCCTGGTGCTCTCCTGTTGCTGCCTGGTGTTCTCCTGTTGCTGCTGCCTGGTGTTCTCCTGTTGCTGCCTGGTGTTCTCCTGCTGCTGCTGTCTGGTGTTCTCCTGTTGCTGCCTGGTGTTCTCCTGTTGCTGGTGCCTGGTGTTCTCCTGTTGCTGCTGCTTGGTGTTCTCCTGCTGCTGCCTGGTGTTCTCCTGTTGTTGTTGCTGCCTGGTGTGCTCCTGTTACTGCTCCCTGGTGTTCTCCTGCTGCTGCCTGGTGTTCTCCTGTTGCTGCTGTCTGCTGTTCTCCTGTTGCTGTTGTCTTTTGTTCATCTGCTGCTGTCTGGTGATCTCCTGCTGCTGCCTGGTGTTCTCCTGTTGCTGTTGTCTGGTGGTCTCCTGTTGCTGCTGCCTGGTGTTCTCCTGCTGCTGCCTGGTGTTCTCCTGTTGCTGCGGCCTGGTGTGCTCCTGTTACTGCTCCCTGGTGTTCTCCTGTTACTGCTCCCTGGTGTTCTCCTGTTGCTGCTGCCTGGTGTTCTACTGCTGCTGCTGCCTGGTGTTCTCCTGATACTGCTGCCTGATGTTCTCCTGTTACAGCTGCCTGGTGTTCTCCTGTTGCTGCTGCCTGCTGTTCTCCTGTTACTGCTGCCTGATGTTCTCCTGTTACTGCTGCCTGGTGTTCTCCTGTTGCTGCTTCCTGGTGTTCACCTGTAGCTGCTGCCTGATGTTCTCCTGCTGCTGCTGCCTGGTGTTCTACTGTTACTGCTGCCTGATGTTCACCTGTTGCTGCTGCCTGGTGTTCACCTGTTACTGCTGCCTGGTGTTCTCCTGCTGCTGCCTGGTGTTCTCCTGTTGCTGCTGCCTGGTGTTCTCCTGTTGCAGCCTGGTGTTCTCCTGTTGCTGCTGCCTGCTGTTCTCCTGCTGTTTCTCCCTGGTGTTCTCCTGCTGCATCTCCCTGGTGTTCTCCTGCTGCTGCTGCCTGGTGTTCACCTGTTGCTGCTGCCTGGTGTTCTCCTGCTGCTTCTCCCTGGTGTTCACCTGTTGCTGCTGCCTGGTGTTCTCCTGCTGTTTCTCTCTGGTGTTCTCCTGTTACTGCTGCCTGATGTTCTCCTGTTGCTGCTGCCTCGTGTTCACCTGCTGCTCCTTGTTGTTCTCCTGTTGCTGCCCGGTGTTCTCCTGTTGCTGCCTGGTGTTCTCCTGCTGCTGTTGTCTGGTGTTCACCTGCTGTTGCCTGGTGTTCTCCTGCTGCTGCTGCCTGGTGTTCTCCTGCTGCTGCTGCCTGGTGTTCACCTGCTGATGCCTGGTGTTCTCCTGTTGCTGCTGTCTGGTGTTCTCCTGTTGCTGCCTGGTGTTCTCCTGTTGCTGCTGCCTGGTGTTCTTCTGCTGCTGCCTGGTGTTCTCCTGTTGCTGCTGCCTGGTGTTCTCCTGTTGCTGCCTAGTGTTCTCCTGCTGCTTCTGCCTGGTGCTCTCCTGTTGCTGCTGCCTGGTGTTCTTCTGTTGCTGCCTGGTGTTCTCCTGTTGCTGCTGCCTGGTGTTCTCCTGTTGCTGCCTGGTGTTCTCCTGCTGCTGATGCCTGGTGCTCTCCTGTTGCTGCCTGGTGTTCTCCTGTCGCTGCTGCCTGGTGTTCTCCTGTTGCTGCCTGGTGTTCTCCTGCTTCTGCTGCCTGGTGTTCTCCTGTTGCTGGTGCCTGGTGTTCTCCTGTTGCTGCTGCCTGGTGTTCTCCTGCTGCTGCCTGGTGTTCTCCTGTTACTGCTGCCTGATGTTCTCCTGTTGCTGCTGCCTCGTGTTCACCTGCTGCTCCTTGTTGTTCTCCTGTTGCTGCCCGGTGTTCTCCTGTTGCTGCCTGGTGTTCTCCTGCTGCTGTTGTCTGGTGTTCACCTGCTGTTGCCTGGTGTTCTCCTGCTGCTGCTGCCTGGTGTTCTCCTGCTGCTGCTGCCTGGTGTTCACCTGCTGATGCCTGGTGTTCTCCTGTTGCTGCTGTCTGGTGTTCTCCTGTTGCTGCCTGGTGTTCTCCTGTTGCTGCTGCCTGGTGTTCTTCTGCTGCTGCCTGGTGTTCTCCTGTTGCTGCTGCCTGGTGTTCTCCTGTTGCTGCCTAGTGTTCTCCTGCTGCTTCTGCCTGGTGCTCTCCTGTTGCTGCTGCCTGGTGTTCTTCTGTTGCTGCCTGGTGTTCTCCTGTTGCTGCTGCCTGGTGTTCTCCTGTTGCTGCCTGGTGTTCTCCTGCTGCTGATGCCTGGTGCTCTCCTGTTGCTGCCTGGTGTTCTCCTGTCGCTGCTGCCTGGTGTTCTCCTGTTGCTGCCTGGTGTTCTCCTGCTTCTGCTGCCTGGTGTTCTCCTGTTGCTGCCTGGTGTTCTCCTGTTGCTGGTGCCTGGTGTTCTCCTGTTGCTGCTGCTTGGTGTTCTCCTGCTGCTGCCTGGTGTTCTCCTGTTGCTGTTGCTGCCTGCTGTTCTCCTGCTGCTGCTGCCTGGTGTTCTCCTATTGCTGCTGCCTGGTGTTCTGCTGTTGCTGCCTGGTGTTCTCCTATTGCTGCTGCCTGGTGTTCTCCTGTTGCTGCTGCCTGGTGTTCTCCTGTTGCTGTCTGGTGTTCGCCTCTTGCTGCTGCCTGGTGTTCTCCTGTTGCTGCTGTCTGGTGTTCACCTGCTGATGCCTGGTGTTCTCCTGTTGCTGCTGTCTGGTGTTCTCCTGTTGCTGCCTGGTGTTCGCCTTTTGCTGCTGCCTGGTGTTCTCCTGTTGCTGCCTGGTGTTCTCCTGCTGCTGCTGCCTGGTGCTCTCCTGTTGCTGCTGCCTGGTGTTCTTCTGCTGCTGCCTGGTGTTCTCCTGTTGCTGCTGCCTGGTGTTCTCCTGTTGCTGCCTAGTGTTCTCCTGCTGCTTCTGCCTGGTGCTCTCCTGTTGCTGCTGCCTGGTGTTCTTCTGTTGCTGCCTGGTGTTCTCCTGTTGCTGGTGCCTGGTGTTCTCCTGTTGCTGCTGCTTGGTGTTCTCCTGCTGCTGCCTGGTGTTCTCCTGTTGTTGTTGCTGCCTGCTGTTCTCCTGCTGCTGCTGCCTGGTGTTCTCCTATTGCTGCTGCCTGGTGTTCTGCTGTTGCTGCCTGGTGTTCTCCTATTGCTGCTGCCTGGTGTTCTCCTGTTGCTGCTGCCTGGTGTTCTCCTGTTGCTGTCTGGTGTTCGCCTCTTGCTGCTGCCTGGTGTTCTCCTGTTGCTGCTGTCTGGTGTTCACCTGCTGATGCCTGGTGTTCTCCTGTTGCTGCTGTCTGGTGTTCTCCTGTTGCTGCCTGGTGTTCGCCTGTTGCTGCTGCCTGGTGTTCTCCTGTTGCTGCCTGGTGTTCTCCTGCTGCTGCTGCCTGGTGCTCTCCTGTTGCTGCTGCCTGGTGTTCTTCTGCTGCTGCCTGGTGTTCTCCTGTTGCTGCTGCCTGGTGTTCTCCTGTTGCTGCCTAGTGTTCTCCTGCTGCTTCTGCCTGGTGCTCTCCTGTTGCTGCTGCCTGGTGTTCTTCTGTTGCTGACTGGTGTTCTCCTGTTGCTGCTGCCTGGTGTTCTCCTGTTGCTGCCTGGTGTTCTCCTGCTGCTGATGCCTGGTGCTCTCCTGTTGCTGCCTGGTGTTCTCCTGTTGCTGCTGCCTGGTGTTCTCCTGTTGCTGCCTGGTGTTCTCCTGCTGCTGCTGTCTGGTGTTCTCCTGTTGCTGCCTGGTGTTCTCCTGTTGCTGGTGCCTGGTGTTCTCCTGTTGCTGCTGCTTGGTGTTCTCCTGCTGCTGCCTGGTGTTCTCCTGTTGTTGTTGCTGCCTGGTGTGCTCCTGTTACTGCTCCCTGGTGTTCTCCTGCTGCTGCCTGGTGTTCTCCTGTTGCTGCTGTCTGCTGTTCTCCTGTTGCTGTTGTCTTTTGTTCATCTGCTGCTGTCTGGTGATCTCCTGCTGCTGCCTGGTGTTCTCCTGTTGCTGTTGTCTGGTGGTCTCCTGTTGCTGCTGCCTGGTGTTCTCCTGCTGCTGCCTGGTGTTCTCCTGTTGCTGCGGCCTGGTGTGCTCCTGTTACTGCTCCCTGGTGTTCTCCTGTTACTGCTCCCTGGAGTTCTCCTGTTGCTGCTGCCTGGTGTTCTACTGCTGCTGCTGCCTGGTGTTCTCCTGATACTGCTGCCTGATGTTCTCCTGTTACAGCTGCCTGGTGTTCTCCTGTTGCTGCTGCCTGCTGTTCTCCTGTTACTGCTGCCTGATGTTCTCCTGTTACTGCTGCCTGGTGTTCTCCTGTTGCTGCTTCCTGGTGTTCACCTGTAGCTGCTGCCTGATGTTCTCCTGCTGCTGCTGCCTGGTGTTCTACTGTTACTGCTGCCTGATGTTCACCTGTTGCTGCTGCCTGGTGTTCACCTGTTACTGCTGCCTGGTGTTCTCCTGCTGCTGCTGCCTGGTGTTCTCCTGTTGCTGCTGCCTGGTGTTCTCCTGTTGCAGCCTGGTGTTCTCCTGTTGCTGCTGCCTGCTGTTCTCCTGCTGTTTCTCCCTGGTGTTCTCCTGCTGCATCTCCCTGGTGTTCTCCTGCTGCTGCTGCCTGGTGTTCACCTGTTGCTGCTGCCTGGTGTTCTCCTGCTGCTTCTCCCTGGTGTTCACCTGTTGCTGCTGCCTGGTGTTCTCCTGCTGTTTCTCTCTGGTGTTCTCCTGTTACTGCTGCCTGATGTTCTCCTGTTGCTGCTGCCTCGTGTTCACCTGCTGCTCCCTGTTGTTCTCCTGTTGCTGCCCGGTGTTCTCCTGCTGCTGCTGCCTGGTGTTCTCCTGCTGCTGTTGTCTGGTGTTCACCTGCTGGTGCCTGGTGTTCTCCTGCTGCTGCTGCCTGGTGTTCTCCTGCTGCTGCTGCCTGGTGTTCACCTGCTGATGCCTGGTGTTCTCCTGTTGCTGCTGTCTGGTGTTCTCCTGTTGCTGCCTGGTGTTCTCCTGTTGCTGCTGCCTGGTGTTCTTCTGCTGCTGCCTGGTGTTCTCCTGTTGCTGCTGCCTGGTGTTCTCCTGTTGCTGCCTAGTGTTCTCCTGCTGCTTCTGCCTGGTGCTCTCCTGTTGCTGCTGCCTGGTGTTCTTCTGTTGCTGCCTGGTGTTCTCCTGTTGCTGCTGCCTGGTGTTCTCCTGTTGCTGCCTGGTGTTCTCCTGCTGCTGATGCCTGGTGCTCTCCTGTTGCTGCCTGGTGTTCTCCTGTCGCTGCTGCCTGGTGTTCTCCTGTTGCTGCCTGGTGTTCTCCTGCTTCTGCTGCCTGGTGTTCTCCTGTTGCTGCCTGGTGTTCTTCTGTTGCTGGTGCCTGGTGTTCTCCTGTTGCTGCTGCTTGGTGTTCTCCTGCTGCTGCCTGGTGTTCTCCTGTTGTTGTTGCTGCCTGGTGTTCTCCTGTTGCTGTTGTCTGTTGTTCATCTGCTGCTGTCTGGTGATCTCCTGCTGCTGCCTGGTGTTCTCCTGTTACGGTTGCCTGGTGTTCTCCTGCTGCTGCCTGGTGTTCTCCTGTTGCTGCTGTCTGCTGTTCTCCTGTTGCTGTTGTCTTTTGTTCATCTGCTGCTGTCTGGTGATCTCCTGCTGCTGCCTGGTGTTCTCCTGTTGCTGTCGTCTGGTGGTCTCCTGTTGCTGCTGCCTGGTGTTCTCCTGCTGCTGCCTGGTGTTCTCCTGTTGCTGCGGCCTGGTGTTCTCCTGTTACTGCTCCCTGGTGTTCTCCTGTTACTGCTCCCTGGTTTTCTCCTGTTGCTGCTGCCTGGTGTTCTACTGCTGCTGCTGCCTGGTGTTCTCCTGTTACTGCTGCCTGATGTTCTCCTGTTACAGCTGCCTGGTGTTCTCCTGTTGCTGCTGCCTGCTGTTCTCCTGTTACTGCTGCCTGATGTTCTCCTGTTACTGCTGCCTGGTGTTCTCCTGTTGCTGCTTCCTGGTGTTCACCTGTAGCTGCTGCCTGGTGTTCTCCTGCTGCTGCTGCCTGGTGTTCTACTGTTACTGCTGCCTGATGTTCACCTGTTGCTGCTGCCTGGTGTTCACCTGTTACTGCTGCCTGGTGTTCTCCTGCTGCTGCTGCCTGGTGTTCTCCTGTTGCTGCTGCCTGGTGTTCTCCTGTTGCAGCCTGGTGTTCTCCTGTTGCTGCTGCCTGCTGTTCTCCTGCTGTTTCTCCCTGGTGTTCTCCTGCTGCATCTCCCTGGTGTTCTCCTGCTGCTGCTGCCTGGTGTTCACCTGTTGCTGCTGCCTGGTGTTCTCCTGCTGCTTCTCCCTGGTGTTCACCTGTTGCTGCTGCCTGGTGTTCTCCTGCTGTTTCTCTCTGGTGTTCTCCTGTTACTGCTGCCTGATGTTCTCCTGTTGCTGCTGCCTCGTGTTCACCTGCTGCTCCCTGTTGTTCTCCTGTTGCTGCCCGGTGTTCTCCTGTTGCTGCCTGGTGTTCTCCTGCTGCTGTTGTCTGGTGTTCACCTGCTGTTGCCTGGTGTTCTCCTGCTGCTGCTGCCTGGTGTTCTCCTGCTGCTGCTGCCTGGTGTTCTCCTGTTGTTGCCTGGTGTTCTCCTGTTGCTGCTGCCTGGTGTTCTCATGTTGCTGCCTGGTGTTCGCCTGTTGCTGCTGCCTGGTGTTCTCCTGTTGCTGCTGACTGTTGTTCTCCTGTTGTTGCTGCCTGGTGTTCTCCTGTTGTTGCCTGGTGTTCCCCTGTTGTTGTTGCTGTCTCCTGTTCTCCTGCTGCTACCTGGTGTTCTCCTGTTGCTGTTGTCTGGTGTTCACCTGCTGCTGCCTGGTGTTCTCCTGCTGCTGCTGCCTGGTGTTCTCCTGTTGTTGCCTGGTGTTCTACTGTTGCTGCTGCCTGGTGTTCTCCTGTTGCTGCCTGGTGTTCGCCTGTTGCTGCTGCCTGGTGTTCTCCTGTTGCTGCTGCCTGGTGTTCTCCTGTTGCTGCCTGGTGTTCTCCTGGTGCTACTGCCTGGTGACTCCTGCTGCTGCTGCCTGGTGTTCTCCTGTTGCTGCTGCCTGATGTTCTCCTGTTGCTGCTGCTGGTGTTCTCCTGTTGCTGCCTGGTGTTCTCCTGTTGCTGCTGCCTGGTGTTCTCCTGTTGTTGCCTGGTGTTCTCCTGTTGCTGCTGCCTGGTGTTCTCCTGTTGCTGCCTGGTGTTCTCCTGTTGCTGATGCCTGGTGTTCTCCTGTTGCTGCCTGGTGTTCTCCTGTTACTGCTCCCTGGTGTTCTCCTGTTGCTGCTGCCTGGTGTTCTACTGCTGCTGCTGCCTGGTGTTCTCCTGTTACTGCTGCCTGATGTTCTCCTGTTACAGCTGCCTGGTGTTCTCCTGTTGCTGCTGCCTGCTGTTCTCCTGTTACTGCTGCCTGATGTTCTCCTGTTACTGCTGCCTGGTGTTCTCCTGTTGCTGCTTCCTGGTGTTCACCTGTAGCTGCTGCCTGGTGTTCTCCTGCTGCTGCTGCCTGGTGTTCTACTGTTACTGCTGCCTGATGTTCACCTGTTGCTGCTGCCTGGTGTTCACCTGTTACTGCTGCCTGGTGTTCTCCTGCTGCTGCTGCCTGGTGTTCTCCTGTTGCTGCTGCCTGGTGTTCTCCTGTTGCTGCTGCCTGGTGTTCTCCTGTTGCAGCCTGGTGTTCTCCTGTTGCTGCTGCCTGCTGTTCTCCTGCTGTTTCTCCCTGGTGTTCTCCTGCTGCATCTCCCTGGTGTTCTCCTGCTGCTGCTGCCTGGTGTTCACCTGTTGCTGATGCCTGGTGTTCTCCTGCTGCTTCTCCCTGGTGTTCACCTGTTGCTGCTGCCTGGTGTTCTCGTGCTGTTTCTCTCTGGTGTTCTCCTGTTACTGCTGCCTGATGTTCTCCTGTTGCTGCTGCCTTGTGTTCACCTGCTGCTCCCTGTTGTTCTCCTGTTGCTGCCCGGTGTTCTCCTGTTGCTGCCTGGTGTTCTCCTGCTGCTGTTGTCTGGTGTTCACCTGCTGTTGCCTGGTGTTCTCCTGCTGCTGCTGCCTGGTGTTCTCCTGCTGCTGCTGCCTGGTGTTCTCCTGTTGTTGCCTGGTGTTCTCCTGTTGCTGCTGCCTGGTGTTCTCCTGTTGCTGCCTGGTGTTCGCCTGTTGCTGCTGCCTGGTGTTCTCCTGTTGCTGCTGCCTGTTGTTCTCCTGTTGCTGCTGTCTGGTGTTCTCCTGTTGTTGCCTGGTTTTCTCCTGTTGTTGTTGCTGTCTCCTGTTCTCCTGCTGCTACCTGGTGTTCTCCTGTTGCTGTTGTCTGGTGTTCACCTGCTGCTGCCTGGTGTTCTCCTGCTGCTGCTGCCTGGTGTTCTCCTGCTGCTGCTGCCTGGTGTTCTCCTGTTGTTGCCTGGTGTTCTCCTGTTGCTGCTGCCTGGTGTTCTCCTGTTGCTGCCTGGTGTTCGCCTGTTGCTGCTGCCTGGTGTTCTCCTGTTGCTGCTGCCTGGTGTTCTCCTGTTGCTGCCTGGTGTTCTCCTGGTGCTACTGCCTGGTGACTCCTGCTGCTGCTGCCTGGTGTTCTCCTGTTGCTGCTGCCTGATGTTCTCCTGTTGCTGCTGCTGGTGTTCTCCTGTTGCTGCCTGGTGTTCTCCTGTTGCTGCTGCCTGGTGTTCTCCTGTTGTTGCCTGGTGTTCTCCTGTTGCTGCTGCCTGGTGTTCTCCTGTTGCTGCCTGGTGTTCACCTGTTGCTGATGCCTGGTGTTCTCCTGTTGCTGATGCCTGGTGTTCTCCTGTTGCTGCTGCCTGGTGTTCTCCTGTTGCTGCCTGGTGTTGTCCTGGTGCTACTGCCTGGTGGTCTCCTGTTGCTGCCTGGTGTTCTCCTGTTGCTGCTGCCTGGTGTTCTCCTGTTGCTGCTGCCTGATGTTCTCCTGTTGCTGCTGCTGGTGTTCTCCTGTTGCTGCTTGGTGTTCTCCTGTTGCTGCTGCCTGGTGTTCTCCTGTTGCTGCTGCTGGTGTTCTCCTGTTGCTGCCTGGTGTTCTCCTGTTGCTTCTGTCTGGTGTTCTCCTGTTGCTGCCGGGTGTTGTCCTGTTGCTGCTGCCTGGTGTTCTCCTGTTGCTGCCTGCTGTTCTCCTGCTGCTGCTGCCTGGTGTTCTCCTGTTGCTGCTGGCTGGTGTTCTGCTGTTGCTGCCTGGTGTTCTCCTATTGCTGCTGCCTGGTGTTCTCCTGTTGCTGCTGCCTGGTGTTCTCCTGTTGCTGTCTGGTGTTCGACTGTTGCTGCTGCCTGGTGTTCTCCTGTTGCTGCTACCTGGCGTTCACCTGCTGATGCCTGGTGTTCTCCTGTTGCTGCTGCCTGATGTTCTCCTGTTGCTGCTGCCTTGTGTTCTCCTGCTGCTCCCTGTTGTTCTCCTGTTGCTGCCCGGTGTTCTCCTGTTGCTGCCTGGTGTTCTCCTGCTGCTGTTGTCTGGTGTTCACCTGCTGTTGCCTGGTGTTCTCCTGTTGCTGCTGCCTGGTGTTCTCCTGTTGCTGCCTGGTGTTCGCCTGTTGCTGCTGCCTGGTGTTCTCCTGTTGCTGCTGCCTGTTGTTCTCCTGTTGCTGCTGTCTGGTGTTCTCCTGTTGTTGCCTGGTTTTCTCCTGTTGTTGTTGCTGTCTCCTGTTCTCCTGCTGCTACCTGGTGTTCTCCTGTTGCTGTTGTCTGGTGTTCACCTGCTGCTGCCTGGTGTTCTCCTGCTGCTGCTGCCTGGTGTTCTCCTGCTGCTGCTGCCTGGTGTTCTCCTGTTGTTGCCTGGTGTTCTCCTGTTGCTGCTGCCTGGTGTTCTCCTGTTGCTGCCTGGTGTTCGCCTGTTGCTGCTGCCTGGTGTTCTCCTGTTGCTGCCTGGTGTTCTCCTGGTGCTACTGCCTGGTGACTCCTGCTGCTGCTGCCTGGTGTTCTCCTGTTGCTGCTGCCTGATGTTCTCCTGTTGCTGCTGCTGGTGTTCTCCTGTTGCTGCCTGGTGTTCTCCTGTTGCTGCTGCCTGGTGTTCTCCTGTTGTTGCCTGGTGTTCTCCTGTTGCTGCTGCCTGGTGTTCTCCTGTTGCTGCCTGGTGTTCTCCTGTTGCTGATGCCTAGTGTTCTCCTGTTGCTGATGCCTGGTGTTCTCCTGTTGCTGCCTGGTGTTGTCCTGGTGCTACTGCCTGGTGGTCTCCTGTTGCTGCCTGGTGTTCTCCTGTTGCTGCTGCCTGGTGTTCTCCTGTTGCTGCTGCCTGATGTTCTCCTGTTGCTGCTGCTGGTGTTCTCCTGTTGCTGCTTGGTGTTCTCCTGTTGCTGCTGCCTGGTGTTCTCCTGTTGCTGCTGCTGGTGTTCTCCTGTTGCTGCCTGGTGTTCTCCTGTTGCTGCTGCCTGGTGTTCTCCTGTTGCTGCCTGGTGTTCGCCTGTTGCTGCTGCCTGGTGTTCTCCTGTTGCTGCTGCCTGTTGTTCTCCTGTTGCTGCTGTCTGGTGTTCTCCTGTTGTTGCCTGGTTTTCTCCTGTTGTTGTTGCTGTCTCCTGTTCTCCTGCTGCTACCTGGTGTTCTCCTGTTGCTGTTGTCTGGTGTTCACCTGCTGCTGCCTGGTGTTCTCCTGCTGCTGCTGCCTGGTGTTCTCCTGCTGCTGCTGCCTGGTGTTCTCCTGTTGTTGCCTGGTGTTCTCCTGTTGCTGCTGCCTGGTGTTCTCCTGTTGCTGCCTGGTGTTCGCCTGTTGCTGCTGCCTGGTGTTCTCCTGTTGCTGCTGCCTGGTGTTCTCCTGTTGCTGCCTGGTGTTCTCCTGGTGCTACTGCCTGGTGACTCCTGCTGCTGCTGCCTGGTGTTCTCCTGTTGCTGCTGCCTGATGTTCTCCTGTTGCTGCTGCTGGTGTTCTCCTGTTGCTGCCTGGTGTTCTCCTGTTGCTGCTGCCTGGTGTTCTCCTGTTGTTGCCTGGTGTTCTCCTGTTGCTGCTGCCTGGTGTTCTCCTGTTGCTGCCTGGTGTTCTCCTGTTGCTGATGCCTGGTGTTCTCCTGTTGCTGATGCCTGGTGTTCTCCTGTTGCTGCCTGGTGTTGTCCTGGTGCTACTGCCTGGTGGTCTCCTGTTGCTGCCTGGTGTTCTCCTGTTGCTGCTGCCTGGTGTTCTCCTGTTGCTGCTGCCTGATGTTCTCCTGTTGCTGCTGCTGGTGTTCTCCTGTTGCTGCTTGGTGTTCTCCTGTTGCTGCTGCCTGGTGTTCTCCTGTTGCTGCTGCTGGTGTTCTCCTGTTGCTGCCTGGTGTTCTCCTGTTGCTTCTGTCTGGTGTTCTCCTGTTGCTGCCGGGTGTTGTCCTGTTGCTGCTGCCTGGTGTTCTCCTGTTGCTGCCTGCTGTTCTCCTGCTGCTGCTGCCTGGTGTTCTCCTGTTGCTGCTGCCTGGTGTTCTGCTGTTGCTGCCTGGTGTTCTCCTTTTGCTGCTGCCTGGTGTTCTCCTGTTGCTGCTGCCTGGTGTTCTCCTGTTGCTGTCTGGTGTTCGACTGTTGCTGCTGCCTGGTGTTCTCCTGTTGCTGCTACCTGGCGTTCACCTGCTGATGCCTGGTGTTCTCCTGTTGCTGCTGCCTGATGTTCTCCTGTTGCTGCTGCCTTGTGTTCTCCTGCTGCTCCCTGTTGTTCTCCTGTTGCTGCCCGGTGTTCTCCTGTTGCTGCCTGGTGTTCTCCTGCTGCTGTTGTCTGGTGTTCACCTGCTGTTGCCTGGTGTTCTCCTGCTGCTGCTGCCTGGTGTTCTCCTGCTGCTGCTGCCTGGTGTTCTCCTGTTGTTGCCTGGTGTTCTCCTGTTGCTGCTGCCTGGTGTTCTCCTGTTGCTGCCTGGTGTTCGCCTGTTGCTGCTGCCTGGTGTTCTCCTGTTGCTGCTGCCTGTTGTTCTCCTGTTGCTGCTGTCTGGTGTTCTCCTGTTGTTGCCTGGTTTTCTCCTGTTGTTGTTGCTGTCTCCTGTTCTCCTGCTGCTACCTGGTGTTCTCCTGTTGCTGTTGTCTGGTGTTCACCTGCTGCTGCCTGGTGTTCTCCTGCTGCTGCTGCCTGGTGTTCTCCTGCTGCTGCTGCCTGGTGTTCTCCTGTTGTTGCCTGGTGTTCTCCTGTTGCTGCTGCCTGGTGTTCTCCTGTTGCTGCCTGGTGTTCGCCTGTTGCTGCTGCCTGGTGTTCTCCTGTTGCTGCTGCCTGGTGTTCTCCTGTTGCTGCCTGGTGTTCTCCTGGTGCTACTGCCTGGTGACTCCTGCTGCTGCTGCCTGGTGTTCTCCTGTTGCTGCTGCCTGATGTTCTCCTGTTGCTGCTGCTGGTGTTCTCCTGTTGCTGCCTGTTGTTCTCCTGTTGCTGCTGCCTGGTGTTCTCCTGTTGTTGCCTGGTGTTCTCCTGTTGCTGCTGCCTGGTGTTCTCCTGTTGCTGCCTGGTGTTCTCCTGTTGCTGATGCCTGGTGTTCTCCTGTTGCTGATGCCTGGTGTTCTCCTGTTGCTGCTTTGGTGTTCTCCTGTTGCTGCCTGGTGTTGTCCTGGTGCTACTGCCTGGTGGTCTCCTGTTGCTGCCTGCTGTTCTCCTGTTGCTGCTGCCTGGTGTTCTCCTGTTGCTGCTGCCTGATGTTCTCCTGTTGCTGCTGCTGGTGTTCTCCTGTTGCTGCTTGGTGTTCTCCTGTTGCTGCTGCCTGGTGTTCTCCTGTTGCTGCTGCTGGTGTTCTCCTGTTGCTGCCTGGTGTTCTCCTGTTGCTTCTGTCTGGTGTTCTCCTGTTGCTGCCGGGTGTTGTCCTGTTGCTGCTGCCTGGTGTTCTCCTGTTGCTGCCTGGTGTTCTCCTGCTGCTGCTGCCTGGTGTTCTCCTGTTGCTGCTGCCTGGTGTTCTGCTGTTGCTGCCTGGTGTTCTCCTATTGCTGCTGCCTGGTGTTCTCCTGTTGCTGCTGCCTGGTGTTCTCCTGTTGCTGTCTGGTGTTCGACTGTTGCTGCTGCCTGGTGTTCTCCTGTTGCTGCTACCTGGCGTTCACCTGCTGATGCCTGGTGTTCTCCTGTTGCTGCTGTCTGGTGTTCTCCTGTTGCTGCCTGGTGTTCGCCTGTTGCTGCTGCCTGGTGTTCTCCTGTTGCTGCCTGGTGTTCTCCTGCTGCTGCTGCCTGGTGCTCTCCTGTTGCTGCTGCCTGGTGTTCTTCTGTTGCTGCCTGGTGTTCTCCTGTTGCTGCTGCCTGGTGTTCTCCTGTTGCTGCCTGGTGTTCTCCTGCTGCTGCTGCCTGGTGCTCTCCTGTTGCTGCCTGGTGTTCTCCTGTTGCTGCTTCCTGGTGTTCTCCTGTTGCTGCCTGGTGTTCTCCAGTTGCTGCTGCCTGGTGTTCTCCTGTTGCTGCCTGGTGTTCTCCTGTTGCTGGTGCCTGGTGTTCTCCTGTTGCTGCTGCTTGGTGTTCTCCTGCTGCTGCCTGGTGCTCTCCTGTTTTTGTTGCTGCCTGGTGTTCTCCTGTTGCTTTTGTCTGTTGTTCGTCTGCTGCTGTCTGGTGATCTCCTGCTGCTGCCTGGTGTTCTCCTGTTACGTGTGCCTGGTGTTCTCCTGCTGCTGCCTGGTGTTCTCCTGTTGCTGCTGTCTACTGTTCATCTGCTGCTGTCTGGTGATCTCCTGCTGCTGCCTGGTGTTTTCCTGTTACGTGTGCCTGGTGTTCTCCTGCTGCTACCTGGTGTTCTCCTGTTGCTGCTGTCTGGTGTTCTCCTGTTGCTGCCTGGTGTTCGCCTGTTGCTGCTGCCTGGTGTTCTCCTGTTGCTGCTGCCTGGTGTTCTCCTGTTGCTGCCTGGTGTTCTCCTGGTGCTACTGCCTGGTGACTCCTGCTGCTGCTGCCTGGTGTTCTACTGTTGCTGCTGCCTGATGTTCTCCTGTTGCTGCTGCTGGTGTTCTCCTGTTGCTGCCTGGTGTTCTCCTGTTGCTGCTGCCTGGTGTACTCCTGTTGTTGCCTGGTGTTCTCCTGTTGCTGCTGCCTGGTGTTCTCCTGTTGCTGCCTGGTGTTCTCCTGTTGCTGATGCCTGGTGTTCTCCTGTTGCTGATGCCTGGTGTTCTCCTGTTGCTGCTGCCTGGTGTTCTCCTGTTGCTGCCTGGTGTTGTCCTGGTGCTACTGCCTGGTGGTCTCCTGTTGCTGCCTGGTGTTCTCCTGTTGCTGCTGCCTGGTGTTCTCCTGTTGCTGCTGCCTGATGTTCTCCTGTTGCTGCTGCTGGTGTTCTCCTGTTGCTGCTTGGTGTTCTCCTGTTGCTGCTGCCTGGTGTTCTCCTGTTGCTGCTGCTGGTGTTCTCCTGTTGCTGCCTGGTGTTCTCCTGTTGCTTCTGTCTGGTGTTCTCCTGTTGCTGCCGGGTGTTGTCCTGTTGCTGCTGCCTGGTGTTCTCCTGTTGCTGCCTGCTGTTCTCCTGCTGCTGCTGCCTGGTGTTCTCCTGTTGCTGCTGCCTGGTGTTCTGCTGTTGCTGCCTGGTGTTCTCCTATTGCTGCTGCCTGGTGTTCTCCTGTTGCTGCCTGGTGTTCTCCTGTTGCTGATGCCTGGTGTTCTCCTGTTGCTGCTGCCTTGTGTTCTCCTGCTGCTCCCTGTTGTTCTCCTGTTGCTGCCCGGTGTTCTCCTGTTGCTGCCTGGTGTTCTCCTGCTGCTGTTGTCTGGTGTTCACCTGCTGTTGCCTGGTGTTCTCCTGCTGCTGCTGCCTGGTGTTCTCCTGCTGCTGCTGCCTGGTGTTCTCCTGTTGTTGCCTGGTGTTCTCCTGTTGCTGCTGCCTGGTGTTCTCCTGTTGCTGCCTGGTGTTCGCCTGTTGCTGCTGCCTGGTGTTCTCCTGTTGCTGCTGCCTGTTGTTCTCCTGTTGCTGCTGTCTGGTGTTCTCCTGTTGTTGCCTGGTTTTCTCCTGTTGTTGTTGCTGTCTCCTGTTCTCCTGCTGCTACCTGGTGTTCTCCTGTTGCTGTTGTCTGGTGTTCACCTGCGGCTGCCTGGTGTTCTCCTGCTGCTGCTGCCTGGTGTTCTCCTGCTGCTGCTGCCTGGTGTTCTCCTGTTGTTGCCTGGTGTTCTCCTGTTGCTGCTGCCTGGTGTTCTCCTGTTGCTGCCTGGTGTTCGCCTGTTGCTGCTGCCTGGTGTTCTCCTGTTGCTGCTGCCTGGTGTTCTCCTGTTGCTGCCTGGTGTTCTCCTGGTGCTACTGCCTGGTGACTCCTGCTGCTGCTGCCTGGTGTTCTCCTGTTGCTGCTGCCTGAAGTTCTCCTGTTGCTGCTGCTGGTGTTCTCCTGTTGCTGCCTGGTGTTCTCCTGTTGCTGCTGCCTGGTGTTCTCCTGTTGTTGCCTGGTGTTCTCCTGTTGCTCACTGCCTGGTGTTCTCCTGTTGCTGCCTGGTGTTCTCCTGTTGCTGATGCCTGGTGTTCTCCTGTTGCTGATGCCTGGTGTTCTCCTGTTGCTGCTGCCTGGTGTTCTCCTGTTGCTGCCTGGTGTTGTCCTGGTGCTGCTGCCTGGTGGTCTCCTGTTGCTGCCTGGTGTTCTCCTGTTGCTGCTGCCTGGTGTTCTCCTGTTGCTGCTGCCTGATGTTCTCCTGTTGCTGCTGCTGGTGTTCTCCTGTTGCTGCTTGGTGTTCTCCTGTTGCTGCTGCCTGGTGTTCTCCTGTTGCTGCTGCTGGTGTTCTCCTGTTGCTGCCTGGTGTTCTCCTGTTGCTTCTGTCTGGTGTTCTCCTGTTGCTGCCGGGTGTTGTCCTGTTGCTGCTGCCTGGTGTTCTCCTGTTGCTGCCTGCTGTTCTCCTGCTGCTGCTGCCTGGTGTTCTCCTGTTGCTGCTGCCTGGTGTTCTGCTGTTGCTGCCTGGTGTTCTCCTGTTGCTGCTACCTGGCGTTCACCTGCTGATGCCTGGTGTTCTCCTGTTGCTGCTGTCTGGTGTTCTCCTGTTGCTGCCTGGTGTTCGCCTGTTGCTGCTGCCTGGTGTTCTCCTGTTGCTGCCTGGTGTTCTCCTGCTGCTGCTGCCTGGTGCTCTCCTGTTGCTGCTGCCTGGTGTTCTTCTGTTGCTGCCTGGTGTTCTCCTGTTGCTGCTGCCTGGTGTTCTCCTGTTGCTGCCTGGTGTTCTCCTGCTGCTGCTGCCTGGTGCTCTCCTGTTGCTGCCTGGTGTTCTCCTGTTGCTGCTGCCTGGTGTTCTCCTGTTGCTGCCTGGTGTTCTCCAGTTGCTGCTGCCTGGTGTTCTCCTGTTGCTGCCTGGTGTTCTCCTGTTGCTGGTGCCTGGTGTTCTCCTGTTGCTGCTGCTTGGTGTTCTCCTGCTGCTGCCTGGTGCTCTCCTGTTTTTGTTGCTGCCTGGTGTTCTCCTGTTGCTTTTGTCTGTTGTTCGTCTGCTGCTGTCTGGTGATCTCCTGCTGCTGCCTGGTGTTCTCCTGTTACGTGTGCCTGGTGTTCTCCTGCTGCTGCCTGGTGTTCTCCTGTTGCTGCTGTCTACTGTTCATCTGCTGCTGTCTGGTGATCTCCTGCTGCTGCCTGGTGTTCTCCTGTTACGTGTGCCTGGTGTTCTCCTGCTGCTGCCTGGTGTTCTCCTGTTGCTGCTGTCTGCTGTTCTCCTGTTGCTGTTGTCTGTTGTTCATCTGCTGCTGTCTGGTGATCTCCTGCTGCTGCCTGGTGTTCTCCTGTTGCTGCGGCCTGGTGTTCTCCTGTTACTGCTCCCTGGTGTTCTCCTGTTGCTGCTGCCTGGTGTTCTACTGCTGCTGCTGCCTGGTGTTCTCCTGTTACTGCTGCCTGATGTTCTCCTGTTACAGCTGCCTGGTGTTCTCCTGTTGCTGCTGCCTGCTGTTCTCCTGTTACTGCTGCCTGATGTTCTCCTGTTACTGCTGCCTGGTGTTCTCCTGTTGCTGCTTCCTGGTGTTCACCTGTAGCTGCTGCCTGGTGTTCTCCTGCTGCTGCTGCCTGGTGTTCTACTGTTACTGCTGCCTGATGTTCACCTGTTGCTGCTGCCTGGTGTTCACCTGTTACTGCTGCCTGGTGTTCTCCTGCTGCTGCTGCCTGGTGTTCTCCTGTTACTGCTGCCTGATGTTATCCTGTTACTGCTGCCTGATGTTCTCCTGTTGCTGCTGCCTGGTGTTCTCCTGTTACTGCTGCCTGATGTTCTCCTGTTAATGCTGCCTGATGTTCTCCTGTTACTGGTGTCTGGTGTTCTCCTGCTGCTGCTGCCTGGTTTTCACCTGCTGCTGCTCCCTGGTGTTCTCCTGTTGCTGCCTGGTGTTGTACTGTTGCTGTTGTCTGGTGTTCTACTGCTGCTGCTGCCTGGTGTTCTCCTGTTAATGCTGCCTGATGTTCTCCTGTTGCTGCTGCCTGGTGTTCTCCTGTTGCTGCCTGGTGTTCTCCTGGTGCTACTGCCTGGTGACTCCTGCTGCTGCTGCCTGGTGTTCTCCTGTTGCTGCTGCCTGATGTTCTCCTGTTGCTCCTGCTGGTGTTCTCCTGTTGCTGCCTGGTGTTCTCCTGTTGCTGCTGTCTGGTGTTCTCCTGTTGTTGCCTGGTGTTCTCCTGTTGCTGCTGCCTGGTGTTCTCCTGTTGCTGCCTGGTGTTCTCCTGTTGCTGATGCCTGGTGTTCTCCTGTTGCTGATGCCTGGTGTTCTCCTGTTGCTGCTGTCTGGTGTTCTCCTGTTGCTGCCTGGTGTTGTCCTGGTGCTACTGCCTGGTGGTCTCCTGTTGCTGCCTGGTGTTCTCCTGTTGCTGCTGCCTGGTGTCTCCTGCTGCTGCTGCCTGGTGTTCTCCTGTTGCTGCTGCCTGATGTTCTCCTGTTGCTGCTGCTGGTGTTCTCCTGTTGCTGCTTGGTGTTCTCCTGTTGCTGCTGCCTGGTGTTCTCCTGTTGCTGCTGCTGGTGTTCTCCTGTTGCTGCCTGGTGTTCTCCTGTTGCTTCTGTCTGGTGTTCTCCTGTTGCTGACGGGTGTTGTCCTGTTGCTGCTGCCTGGTGTTCTCCTGTTGCTGCCTGCTGTTCTCCTGCTGCTGCTGCCTGGTGTTCTCCTGTTGCTGCTGCCTGGTGTTCTGCTGTTGCTGCCTGGTGTTCTCCTATTGCTGCTGCCTGGTGTTCTCCTGTTGCTGCTGCCTGGTGTTCTCCTGTTGCTGTCTGGTGTTCGCCTGTTGCTGCTACCTGGCGTTCACCTGCTGATGGCTGGTGTTCTCCTGTTGCTGCTGTCTGGTGTTCTCCTGTTGCTTCCTGGTGTTCGCCTGTTGCTGCTGCCTGGTGTTCTCCTGTTGCTGCCTGGTGTTCTCCTGCTGCTGCTGCCTGGTGCTCTCCTGTTGCTGCTGCCTGGTGTTCTTCTGTTGCTGCCTGGTGTTCTCCTGTTGCTGCTGCCTGGTGTTCTCCTGTTGCTGCCTGGTGTTCTCCTGCTGCTGCTGCCTGGTGCTCTCCTGTTGCTGCCTGGTGTTCTCCTGTTGGTGCTGCCTGGTGTTCTCCTGTTGCTGCCTGGTGTTCTCCAGTTGCTGCTGCCTGGTGTTCTCCTGTTGCTGCCTGGTGTTCTCCTGTTGCTGGTGCCTGGTGTTCTCCTGTTGCTGCTGCTTGGTGTTCTCCTGCTGCTGCCTGGTGCTCTCCTGTTTTTGTTGCTGCCTGGTGTTCTCCTGTTGCTTTTGTCTGTTGTTCGTCTGCTGCTGTCTGGTGATCTCCTGCTGCTGCCTGGTGTTCTCCTGTTACGTGTGCCTGGTGTTCTCCTGCTGCTGCCTGGTGTTCTCCTGTTGCTGCTGTCTACTGTTCATCTGCTGCTGTCTGGTGATCTGCTGCTGCTGCCTGGTGTTCTCCTGTTACGTGTGCCTGGTGTTCTCCTGCTGCTGCCTGGTGTTCTCCTGTTGCTGCTGTCTGCTGTTCTCCTGTTGCTGTTGTCTGTTGTTCATCTGCTGCTGTCTGGTGATCTCCTGCTGCTGCCTGGTGTTCTCCTGTTGCTGCGGCCTGGTGTTCTCCTGTTACTGCTCCCTGGTGTTCTCCTGTTGCTGCTGCCTGGTGTTCTACTGCTGCTGCTGCCTGGCGTTCTCCTGTTACTGCTGCCTGATGTTCTCCTGTTGCTGCTGCCTGCTGTTCTCCTGTTACTGCTGCCTGATGTTCTCCTGTTACTGCTGCCTGGTGTTCTCCTGTTGCTGCTTCCTGGTGTTCACCTGTAGCTGCTGCCTGGTGTTCTCCTGCTGCTGCTGCCTGGTGTTCTACTGTTACTGCTGCCTGATGTTCACCTGTTGCTGCTGCCTGGTGTTCACCTGTTACTGCTGCCTGGTGTTCTCCTGCTGCTGCTGCCTGGTGTTCTCCTGTTACTGCTGCCTGATGTTATCCTGTTACTGCTGCCTGATGTTCTCCTGTTGCTGCTGCCTGGTGTTCTCCTGTTACTGCTGCCTGATGTTCTCCTGTTAATGCTGCCTGATGTTCTCCTGTTACTGCTGTCTGGTGTTCTCCTGCTGCTGCTGCCTGGTGTTCACCTGCTGCTGCTCCCTGGTGTTCTCCTGTTGCTGTCTGGTGTTGTACTGTTGCTGTTGTCTGGTGTTCTACTGCTGCTGCTGCCTGGTGTTCTCCTGTTAATGCTGCCTGATATTCTCCTGTTGCTGCTGCCTGGTGTTCTCCTGCTGCTGCTGCCTGGTGTTCACCTGCTGCTGCTCCCTGGTGTTCTCCTGTTGCTGTCTGGTGTTCTACTGTTGCTGTTGTCTGGTGTTCTACTGTTACTGCTGCCTGATATTCAGCTGCTGTTGCCTGGTGTTCTCATGCTGCTGTTGTCTGGGATTCACCTGCTGCTGCCTGGTGTTCTGCTGTTGGTGCCTGGTGTTCTCCTGCTGCTTTGGTCTGGTGTTCACCTGCTGCTGCCTGGTGTTCTCCTGCTGCTGCCTGGTGTTCTCCTGTTGCTGTTGCTGCCTGGTGTTCTCCTGCTGCTTCTCCCTGGTGTTCACCTGTTGCTGCTGCCTGGTGTTCTCCTGCTGTTTCTCTCTGGTGTTCTCCTGTTACTGCTGCCTGATGTTCTCCTGTTGCTGCTGCCTCGTGTTCACCTGCTGCTCCCTGTTGTTCTCCTGTTGCTGCCCGGTGTTCTCCTGTTGCTGCCTGGTGTTCTCCTGCTGCTGTTGTCTGGTGTTCACCTGCTGTTGCCTGGTGTTCTCCTGCTGCTGCTTCCTGGTGTTCTCCTACTGCTGCTGCCTGGTGTTCTCCTGTTGTTGCCTTGTGTTCTCCTGTTGCTGCTGCCTGGTGTTCTCCTGTTGCTGCCTGGTGTTCGCCTGTTGCTGCTGCCTGGTGTTCTCCTGTTGCTGCTGCCTGTTGTTCTCCTGTTGCTGCTGCCTGGTGTTCTCCTGTTGTTGCCTGGTGTTCTCCTGTTGTTGTTGCTGCCTCCTGTTCTCCTGCTGCTACCTGGTGTTCTCCTGTTGCTGTTGTCTGGTGTTCACCTGCTGCTGCCTGGTGTTCTCCTGCTGCTGCTGCCTGGTGTTCTCCTGTTGCTGCCTGGTGTTCTCCTGTTGCTTCTGTCTGGTGTTCTCCTGTTGCTGCCGGGTGTTGTCCTGTTGCTGCTGCCTGGTGTTCTCCTGTTGCTGCCTGCTGGTGTTCTCCTGTTGCTGCCTGGTGTTCTCCTGTTGCTTCTGTCTGGTGTTCTCCTGTTGCTGCCGGGTGTTGTCCTGTTGCTGCTGCCTGGTGTTCTCCTGTTGCTGCCTGCTGTTCTCCTGCTGCTGCTGCCTGGTGTTCTCCTGTTGCTGCTGCCTGGTGTTCTGCTGTTGCTGCCTGGTGTTCTCCTATTGCTGCTGCCTGGTGTTCTCCTGTTGCTGCTGCCTGGTGTTCTCCTGTTGCTGTCTGGTGTTCGCCTGTTGCTGCTAACTGGCATTCACCTGCTGATGCCTGGTGTTCTCCTGTTGCTGCTGTCTGGTGTTCTCCTGTTGCTGCCTGGTGTTCGCCTGTTGCTGCTGCCTGGTGTTCTCCTGTTGCTGCCTGGTGTTCTCCTGCTGCTGCTGCCTGGTGCTCTCCTGTTGCTGCTGCCTGGTGTTCTTCTGTTGCTGCATGGTGTTCTCCTGTTGCTGCTGCCTGGTGTTCTCCTGTTGCTGCCTGGTGTTCTCCTGCTGCTGCTGCCTGGTGCTCTCCTGTTGCTGCCTGGTGTTCTCCTGTTGCTGCTGCCTGGTGTTCTCCTGTTGCTGCCTGGTGTTCTCCAGTTGCTGCTGCCTGGTGTTCTCCTGTTGCTGCCTGGTGTTCTCCTGTTGCTGGTGCCTGGTGTTCTCCTGTTGCTGCTGCTTGGTGTTCTCCTGCTGCTGCCTGGTGCTCTCCTGTTTTTGTTGCTGCCTGGTGTTCTCCTGTTGCTTTTGTCTGTTGTTCGTCTGCTGCTGTCTGGTGATCTCCTGCTGCTGCCTGGTGTTCTCCTGTTACGTGTGCCTGGTGTTCTCCTGCTGCTGCCTGGTGTTCTCCTGTTGCTGCTGTCTACTGTTCATCTGCTGCTGTCTGGTGATCTCCTGCTGCTGCCTGGTGTTCTCCTGTTACGTGTGCCTGGTGTTCTCCTGCTGCTGTCTGCTGTTCTCCTGTTGCTATTGTCTGTTGTTCATCTGCTGCTGTCTGGTGATCTCCTGCTGCTGCCTGGTGTTCTCCTGTTGCTGCGGCCTGGTGTTCTCCTGTTACTGCTCCCTGGTGTTCTCCTGTTGCTGCTGCCTGGTGTTCTACTGCTGCTGCTGCCTGGCGTTCTCCTGTTACTGCTGCCTGATGTTCTCCTGTTACAGCTGCCTGGTGTTCTCCTGTTGCTGCTGCCTGCTGTTCTCCTGTTACTGCTGCCTGATGTTCTCCTGTTACTGCTGCCTGGTGTTCTCCTGTTGCTGCTTCCTGGTGTTCACCTGTAGCTGCTGCCTGGTGTTCTCCTGCTGCTGCTGCCTGGTGTTCTACTGTTACTGCTGCCTGATGTTCACCTGTTGCTGCTGCCTGGTGTTCACTTGTTACTGCTGCCTGGTGTTCTCCTGCTGCTGCTGCCTGGTGTTCTCCTGTTACTGCTGCCTGATGTTATCCTGTTACTGCTGCCTGATGTTCTCCTGTTGCTGCTGCCTGGTGTTCTCCTGTTACTGCTGCCTGATGTTCTCCTGTTAATGCTGCCTGATGTTCTCCTGTTACTGCTGTCTGGTGTTCTCCTGCTGCTGCTGCCTGGTGTTCACCTGCTGCTGCTCCCTGGTGTTCTCCTGTTGCTGTCTGGTGTTGTACTGTTGCTGTTGTCTGGTGTTCTACTGCTGCTGCTGCCTGGTGTTCTCCTGTTAATGCTGCCTGATATTCTCCTGTTGCTGCTGCCTGGTGTTCTCCTGCTGCTGCTGCCTGGTGTTCACCTGCTGCTGCTCCCTGGTGTTCTCCTGTTGCTGTCTGGTGTTCTACTGTTGCTGTTGTCTGGTGTTCTACTGTTACTGCTGCCTGATATTCAGCTGCTGTTGCCTGGTGTTCTCATGCTGCTGTTGTCTGGGATTTACCTGTTGCTGCCTGGTGTTCTGCTGTTGGTGCCTGGTGTTCTCCTGCTGCTTTGGTCTGGTGTTCACCTGCTGCTGCCTGGTGTTCTCCTGCTGCTGCCTGGTGTTCTCCTGTTGCTGTTGCTGCCTCCTGTTCTCCTGCTGCTGTTGTCGGGTGTTCACCTGCTGTTGTCGGGTGTTCTCCTGTTGCTGCCTGATGTTCTCCTGTTAGTGCTGCCTGATGTTCTCCTGTTGCTGCTGCCTCGTGTTCACCTGCTGCTCCCTGTTGTTCTCCTGTTGCTGCCCGGTGTTCTCCTGTTGCTGCCTGGTGTTCTCCTGCTGCTGTTGTCTGGTGTTCACCTGCTGTTGCCTGGTGTTCTCCTGCTGCTGCTTCCTGGTGTTCTCCTACTGCTGCTGCCTGGTGTTCTCCTGTTGTTGCCTGGTGTTCTCCTGTTGCTGCTGCCTGGTGTTCTCCTGTTGCTGCCTGGTGTTCGCCTGTTGCTGCTGCCTGGTGTTCTCCTGTTGCTGCTGCCTGTTGTTCTCCTGTTGCTGCTGCCTGGTGTTCTCCTGTTGTTGCCTGGTGTTCTCCTGTTGTTGTTGCTGCCTCCTGTTCTCCTGCTGCTACCTGGTGTTCTCCTGTTGCTGTTGTCTGGTGTTCACCTGCTGCTGCCTGGTGTTCTCCTGCTGCTGCTGCCTGGTGTTCTCCTGCTGCTGCTGCCTGGTGTTCTCCTGTTGTTGCCTGGTGTTCTCCTGTTGCTGCTGCCTGGTGTTCTCCTGTTGCTGCCTGGTGTTCGCCTGTTGTTGCTGCCTGGTGTTCTCCTGTTGCTGCTGCCTGGTGTTCTCCTGTTGCTGCCTGGTGTTCTCCTGGTGCTACTGCCTGGTGTCTCCTGCTGCTGCTGCCTGGTGTGTTCCTGTTGCTGCTGCCTGATGTTCTCCTGTTGCTGCTGCTGGTGTTCTCCTGTTGCTGCCTGGTGTTCTCCTGTTGCTGCTACCTGGTGTTCTCCTGTTGTTGCCTGGTGTTCTCCTGTTGCTGCTGCCTGGTGTTCTCCTGTTGCTGTCTGGTGTTCTACTGTTGCTGTTGTCTGGTGTTCTACTGTTACTGCTGCCTGATATTCAGCTGCTGTTGCCTGGTGTTCTCATGCTGCTGTTGTCTGGGATTCACCTGCTGCTGCCTGGTGTTCTGCTGTTGGTGCCTGGTGTTCTCCTGCTGCTTTGGTCTGGTGTTCACCTGCTGCTGCCTGGTGTTCTCCTGCTGCTGCCTGGTGTTCTCCTGTTGCTGTTGCTGCCTCCTGTTCTCCTGCTGCTGTTGTCGGGTGTTCACCTGCTGCAGCCTGGTGTTCTCCTGTTGCTGCCTGATGTGCTCCTGTTAGTGCTGCCTGATGTTCTCCTGTTGCTGCTGCCTCGTGTTCACCTGCTGCTCCCTGTTGTTCTCCTGTTGCTGCCCGGTGTTCTCCTGCTGCTGTTGTCTGGTGTTCACCTGCTGTTGCCTGGTGTTCTCCTGCTGCTGCTTCCTGGTGTTCTCCTGCTGCTGCTGCCTGGTGTTCTCCTGTTGTTGCCTGGTGTTCTCCTGTTGCTGCTGCCTGGTGTTCTCCTGTTGCTGCCTGGTGTTCGCCTGTTGCTGCTGCCTGGTGTTCTCCTGTTGCTGCTGCCTGTTGTTCTCCTGTTGCTGCTGCCTGGTGTTCTCCTGTTGTTGCCTGGTGTTCTCCTGTTGTTGTTGCTGCCTCCTGTTCTCCTGCTGCTACCTGGTGTTCTCCTGTTGCTGTTGTCTGGTGTTCACCTGCTGCTGCCTGGTGTTCTCCTGCTGCTGCTTCCTGGTGTTCTCCTGCTGCTGCTGCCTGGTGTTCTCCTGTTGTTGCCTGGTGTTCTCCTGTTGCTGCTGCCTGGTGTTCTCCTGTTGCTGCCTGGTGTTCGCCTGTTGCTGCTGCCTGGTGTTCTCCTGTTGCTGCTGCCGTGTGTTCTCCTGTTGCTGCCTGGTGTTCTCCTGGTGCTACTGCCTGGTGTCTCCTGCTGCTGCTGCCTGGTGTTCTCCTGTTGCTTCTGCCTGATGTTCTCCTGTTGCTGCTGCTGGTGTTCTCCTGTTGCTGCCTGGTGTTCTCCTGTTGCTGCTGCCTGGTGTTCTCTTGTTGTTGCCTGGGGTTCTCCTGTTGCTGCTGCCTGGTGTTCTCCTGTTGCTGCCTGGTGTTCTCCTGTTGCTGCTGCCTGGTGTTCTCCTGTTGCTGCTGCCAGGTGTCTCCTGCTGCTGCTGCCTGGTGTTCTCCTGTTGCTGCTGCCTGATGTTCTCCTGTTGCTGCTGCTGGTGTTCTCCTGTTGCTGCCTGGTGTTCTCCTGTTGCTGCTGTCTGGTGTTCTCCTGTTGCTGCCGGGTGTTGTCCTGTTGCTGCTGCCTGGTGTTCTCCTGTTGCTGCCTGCTGTTCTCCTGCTGCTGTTGCCTGGTGTTCTCCTGTTGCTGCTGCCTGGTGTCCTGCTTTTGCTGCCTGGTGTTCTCCTATTGCTGCTGCCTGGTGTTCTCCTGTTGCTGCTGCCTGGTGTTCTCCTGTTGCTGTCAGGTGTTCGCCTGTTGCTGCTGCCTGGTGTTCTCCTGTTGCTGCTATCTGACGTTCACCTGCTGATGCCTGGTGTTCTCCTGTTGCTACTGTCTGGTGTTCTCCTGTTGCTGCCTGGTGTTCGCCTGTTGCTGCTGCCTGGTGTTCTCCTGTTGTTGCCTGGTGTTCTCCTGCTGCTGCTGCCTGGTGCTCTCCTGTTGCTGCTGCCTGGTGTTCTTCTGTTGCTGCCTGGTGTTCTCCTGTTGCTGCTGCCTGGTGTTCTCCTGTTGCTGCCTGGTGTTCTCCTGCTGCTGCTGCCTGGTGCTCTCCTGTTGCTGCCTGGTGTTCTCCTGTTGCTGCTGCCTGGTGTTCTCCTGTTGCTGCCTGGTGTTCTCCTGTTGCTGCTGCCTGGTGTTCTCCTGTTGCTGCCTGGTGTTCTCCTGTTGCTGGTGCCTGGTGTTCTCCTGTTGCTGCTGCTTGGTGTTCTCCTGCTGCTGACTGGTGCTCTCCTGTTTTTGTTGCTGTCTGGTGATCTCCTGCTGCTGCCTGGTGTTCTCCTGTTACGTGTGCCTGGTGTTCTCCTGCTGCTGCCTGGTGTTCTCCTGTTGCTGCTGTCTACTGTTCATCTGCTGCTGTCTGGTGATCTCCTGCTGCTGCCTGGTGTTCTCCTGTTACGTGTGCCTGGTGTTCTCCTGCTGCTGCCTGGTGTTCTCCTGTTGCTGCTGTCTGCTGTTCTCCTGTTGCTGTTGTCTGTTGTTCATCTGCTGCTGTCTGGTGATCTCCTGCTGCTGCCTGGTGTTCTCCTGTTGCTGCGGCCTGTTGTTCTCCTGTTACTGCTCCCTGGTGTTCTCCTGTTACTGCTCCCTGGTGTTCTCCTGTTGCTGCTGCCTGGTGTTCTACTGCTGCTGCTGCCTGGTGTTCTCCTGTTACTGCTGCCTGATGTTCTCCTGTTACTGCTGCCTGATGTTCTCCTGTTACAGCTGCCTGCTGTTCTCCTGTTACTGCTGCCTGATGTTCTCCTGTTACTGCTGCCTGGTGTTCTCCTGTTGCTGCTTCCTGGTGTTCACCTGTAGCTGCTGCCTGGTGTTCTCCTGCTGCTGCTGCCTGGTGTTCTACTGTTACTGCTGCCTGATGTTCACCTGTTGCTGCTGCCTGGTGTTCACCTGTTACTGCTGCCTGGTGTTCTCCTGCTGCTGCTGCCTGGTGTTCTCCTGTTACTGCTGCCTGATGTTATCCTGTTACTGCTGCCTCATGTTCTCCTGTTGCTGCTGCCTGGTGTTCTCCTGTTACTGCTGCCTGATGTTCTCCTGTTAATGCTGCCTGATATTCTCCTGTGACTGCTGTCTGGTGTTCTCCTGCTGCTGCTGCCTGGTGTTCACCTGCTGCTGCTCCCTGGTGTTCTCCTGTTGCTGTCTGGTGTTCTACTGTTGCTGTTGTCTGGTGTTCTACTGCTGCTGCTGCCTGGTGTTCTCCTGTTAATGCTGCCTGATGTTCTCCTGTTGCTAACGCCTGGTGTTCTCCTGCTGCTGCTGCCTGGTGTTCACCTGCTGCTGCTCCCTGGTGTTCTCCTGTTGCTGTCTGGTGTTCTACTGTTGCTGTTGTCTGGTGTTCTACTGTTACTGCTGCCTGATATTCAGCTGCTGTTGCCTGGTGTTCTCATGCTGCTGTTGTCTGGGATTCACCTGCTGCTGCCTGGTGTTCTGCTGTTGGTGCCTGGTGTTCTCCTGCTGCTTTTGTCTGGTGTTCACCTGCTGCTGCCTGGTGTTCTCCTGCTGCTGCCTGGTGTTCTCCTGTTGCTGTTGCTGCCTCCTGTTCTCCTGCTGCTGTTGTCGGGTGTTCACCTGCTGCAGCCTGGTGTTCTCCTGTTGCTGCCTGATGTTCTCCTGTTAGTGCTGCCTGGTGTTCTCCTGTTACTGCGGCCTGGCGTTCTCCTGTTACTGCTGCCTGGTGTTCTCCTGCTGCTGCTGCCTGGTGTTCTACTGCTGCTGCCTGGTGTTCTCCTGTTACTGCTGCCTGATGTTCTCCTGTTACTGCTGCCTGATATTCTCCTGTTACTGCTCCCTGATGTTCTCCTGCTGCTGCTCCCTGGTGTTCTCCGGTTGTTGCTGCCTGGTGTTCTCCTGTTGCTGCTGCCTGGTGTTCTACTGCTGCTGCTGCCTGGTGTTCTGCTGTTACTGCTGCCTGATGTTCACCTGTTGCTGCTGCCTGGTGTTCACCTGTTACTGCTGCCTGGTGTTCTCCTGCTGCTGCTGCCTGGTGTTCTCCTGTTGCTGCCTGGTGTTCTCCTGTTGCTGCTGCCTGGTGTTCTCCTGTTGCTGCTGCCTGGTGTTCTCCTGTTGCTACGTGGTGTTCTCCTGTTGCTACTGCCTGGTGTTCTCCTGTTGCTGCCTGGTGTTCTCCTGTTGCTGTTCCCTGTTGTTCTCCTGTTGCTGCCTGGTGTTCTCCTGCTGCTGCTGCCTGGTGCTCTCCTGTTGCTGCTGCCTGGTGTTCTTCTGTTGTTGCCTGGTGTTCTCCTGTTGCTGCTGCCTGGTGTTCTCCTGTTGCTGCCTGGTGTTCTCCTGCTGCGGCTGCCTGGTACTCTCCTGTTGCTGCCTGGTGTTCTCCTGTTGCTGCTGCCTGATGTTCTCCTGTTGCTGCCTGGTGTTCTCCTGTTGCTGCTGCCTTGTGTTCTCCTGTTGCTGCCTGGTGTTCACCTGTTGCTGGTGCCTGGTGTTCTCCTGTTGCTGGTGCTCGGTGTTCTCCTGCTGCTGCCTGGTGTTCTCCTGTTGTTGTTGCTTCCTGGTGTTCTCCTGTTGCTGTTGTCTGTTGTTCATCTGCTGCTGTCTGGTGATCTCCTGCTGCTGCCTGGTGTTCTCCTGTTGCGGTTGCCTGGTGTTCTCCTGCTGCTGCCTGGTGTTCTCCTGTTGCTGCTGTCTGCTGTTCTCCTGTTGCTGTTGTCTGTTGTTCATCTGCTGCTGTCTGGTGATCTTCTGCTGCTGCCTGGTGTTCTCCTGTTGCTGCTGCCTGGTGTTCTCCTGTTGCTGCGGACTGGTGTTCTCCTGTTACTGCTCCCTGGTGTTCTCCTGTTAATGCTCCCTGGTGTTCTCCTGTTGCTGCTGCCTGGTGTTCTACTGCTGCTGCTGCCTGGTGTTCTCCTGTTACTGCTGCCTGATGTTCTCCTCTTACAGCTGCCTGGTGTTCTCCTGTTGCTGCTGCCTGCTGTTCTCCTGTTACTGCTGCCTGATATTCTCCTGTTACTGCTGCCTGGTGTTCTCCTGTTGCTGCTTCCTGGTGTTCACCTGTAGCTGCTGCCTGGTGTTCTCCTGTTGTTGCCTGGTGTTCTCCTGTTGCTGCTGCCTGGTGTTCTCCTGTTGCTGCCTGGTGTTCGCCTGTTGCTGCTGCCTGGTGTTCTCCTGTTGCTGCTGCCTGGTGTTCTCCTGTTGCTGCCTGGTGTTCTCCTGGTGCTACTGCCTGGTGTCTCCTGCTGCTGCTGCCTGGTGTTCTCCTGTTGCAGCTGCCTGATGTTCTCCCGTTGCTGCTGCTGGTGTTCTCCTGTTGCTGCCTGGTGTTCTCCTGTTGCTGCTGCCTGGTGTTCTCCTGTTGCTGCCTGGTGTTCTCCTATTGCTGCTGCCTGGTGTTCTCCTGTTGCTGCTGCCTGGTGTTCTCCTGTTGCTGCCTGGTGTTCTCCTGGTGCTACTGCCTGGTGTTCTCCTGTTGCTGCCTGGTGTTATCCTGTTGCTGCTGCCTGGTGTCTCCTGCTGCTGCTGCCCGGTGTTCTCCTGTTGTTGCTGCCTGATGTTCTCCTGTTGCTGCTGCTGGTGTTCGCCTGTTGCTGCTGGGTGTTCTCCTGTTGCTGCTGCCTGGTGTTCTCCTGTTGCTGCTGCTGGTGTTCTCCTGTTGCTGCCTGGTGTTCTCCTGTTGCTCCTTTCTGGTGTTCTCCTGTTGTTGCCTGCTGTTCTCCTGCTGCTGCTGCCTGGTGTTCTCCTGTTGCTGCTTCCTGGTGTTCTGCTGTTGCTGCCTGGTGTTCTCCTGTTGCTGCTGCCTGGTGTTCGCCTGTTGCTGCTGCCTGGTGTTCTCCTGTTGCTGCTGTCTGGTGTTCACCTGCTGATGCCTGGTGTTCTCCTGTTGCTGCTGTCTGGTGTTCTCCTGTTGCTGTCTGGTGTTCGCCTGTTACTTCTGCCTGGTGTTCTCCTGTTGCTGCCTGGTGTTCGCCTGTTGCTGCTGCCTGGTGTTCACCTGCTGATTCCTGGTGTTCTCCTGTTGCTGCTGCCTGATGTTCTCCTGTTGCTTCCTGGTGTTCTCCTGTTGCTGCTGCCTGGTGTTCTCCTGTTGCTGCTGTCTGGTGTTCACCTGCTGATGCCTGGTGTTCTACTGTTGCTGCTTTCTGGTGTTCTCCTGTTGCTGCCTGGTATTCTCCTGTTGCTGCCTGGTGTTCTCCTGTTGCTGATGCCTGGTGTTCTTCTGTTGTTGTTGCTGCCTGGTGTTCTCCTGTTGCTGTTGTCTGGTATTCATTGGCTGCTACCTGGTGTTCTCCGCTTGTTGTTGCTGCCTCCTGTTCTCCTGCTGCTACCTGGTGTTCTCCTGCTGCTCCTGCCTTGTATTCTCCTGTTACTGCTGCCTGGTGTTCTCCTGTGACTGCTGCCTGGTGTTCTCCTGCTGCTGCGGCCTGGTGTTCACCTGTTGCTGCTGCCTGGTGTTCTCCTGTTACTGCTGCCTGGTGTTCTCCTGCTGCTGCTGCCTGGTGTTCTCCTGCTGCTGCTCCCTGTTGTTCTCCTGTTGCTGCTGCCTGGTGTTCTACTGCTGCTGCTGCCTGGTATTCTCCTGTTCCTGCTGCCTGGTGTTCTCCTGTTTCTGCCAGGTGTTCGCCTGTTGCTGCTGCCTGGTGTTCTCCTGTTGCTGCTGCCTGGTGTTCACCTGCTGCTGCCTGCTGTTCACCTGCTGATGCCTGGTGTTCTCCTGTTGCTGCTGTCTGGTGATCTCCTGCTGCTGCCTGGTGTTCTCCTGTTACTGTTGCCTGGTGTTCTCCTGCTGCTGCCTGGTGTTCTCCTGTTGCTGCTGTCTGCTGCTCTCCTGTTGCTGTTGTCTGTTGTTCATCTGCTGCTGTCTGGTGATCTCCTGCTGCTGCCTGGTGTTCTCCTGTTGCTGTTTTCTGGTGGTCTCCTGCTGCTGCTCCCTGGTGTTCTCCTGTTGCTACGTGGTGTTCTCCTGTTGCTACTGCCTGGTGTTCTCCTGTTGCTGCCTGGTGTTCTCCTGTTGCTGTTCCCTGTTGTTCTCCTGTTGCTGCCTGGTGTTCTCCTGCTGCTGCTGCCTGGTGCTCTCCTGTTGCTGCTGCCTGGTGTTCTTCTGTTGCTGCCTGGTGTTCTCCTGTTGCTGCTGCCTGGTGTTCTCCTGTTGCTGCCTGGTGTTCTCCTGCTGCGGCTGCCTGGTGCTCTCCTGTTGCTGCCTGGTGTTCTCCTGTTGCTGCTGCCTGATGTTCTCCTGTTGCTGCCTGGTGTTCTCCTGTTGCTGCTGCTTGGTGTTCTGCTGCTGCCTGGTGTTCTCCTGTTGTTGTTGCTTCCTGGTGTTCTCCTGTTGCTGTTGTCTGTTGTTCATCTGCTGCTGTCTGGTGATCTCCTGCCGCTGCCTGGTGTTCTCCTGTTACTGTTGCCTGGTGTTCTCCTGCTGCTGTCTGGTGTTCTCCTGCTGCTGTGGTCTGTTGTTCATCTGCTGCTGTCTGGTGATCTCCTGCTGCTGCCTGGTGTTCTCCTGTACGGTTGCCTGGTGTTCTCCTGCTGCTGCCTGGTGTTCTCCTGTTGCTGCTGTCTGCTGTTCTCCTGTTGCTGTTGTCTGTTGTTCATCTGCTGCTGTCTGGTGATCTTCTGCTGCTGCCTGGTGTTCTCCTGTTGCTGCTGCCTGGTGTTCTCCTGTTACTGCTCCCTGGTGTTCTCCTGTTGCTGCTGCCTGGTGTTCTACTGCTGCTGCTGCCTGGTGTTCTCCTGTTACTGCTGCCTGATGTTCACCTGTTACAGCTGCCTGGTGTTCTCCTGTTGCTGCTGCCTGCTGTTCTCCTGTTACTGCTGCCTGATGTTCTCCTGTTACTGCTGCCTGGTGTTCTCCTGTTGCTGCTTCCTGGTGTTCACCTGTAGCTGCTGCCTGGTGTTCTCCTGCTGCTGCCTGGTGTTCTCCTGCTGCTGCTGCCTGTTGTTCTCCTGCTGCTGCTGCCTGGTGTTCTCCTGTTGTTGCCTGGTGTTCTCCTGTTGCTGCTGCCTAGTGTTCTCCTGTTGCTGCCTGGTGTTCGCCTGTTGCTGCTGCCTGGTGTTCTCCTGTTGCTGCTGCCTGGTGTTCCCCTGTTGCTGCCTGGTATTCTCCTGGTGCTACTGCCTGGTGTCTCCTGCTGCTGCTGCCTGGTGTTCTCCTGTTGCAGCTGCCTGATGTTCTCCCGTTGCTGCTGCTGGTGTTCTCATGTTGCTGCCTGGTGTTCTCCTGTTGCTGCTGCCTGGTGTTCTCCTGTTGTTGCCTGGTGTTCTCCTGTTGCTGCTGCCTGGTGTTCTCCTGTTGCTGCCTGGTGTTCTCCTATAGCTGCTGCCTGGTGTTCTCCTGTTGCTGCTGCCTGGTGTTCTCCTGTTGCTGCCTGGTGTTCTCCTGGTGCTACTGCCTGGTGTTCTCCTGTACTGCCTGGTGTTATCCTGTTGCTGCTGCCTGGTGTCTCCTGCTGCTGCTGCCCGGTGTTCTCCTGTTGCTGCTGCCTGATGTTCTCCTGTTGCTGCTGCTGGTGTTCTCCTGTTGCTGCCTGGTGTTCTCCTGTTGCTCCTTTCTGGTGTTCTCCTGTTGCTGCCAGGTGTTGTCCTGTTGCTGCTGCCTGGTGTTCTCCTGTTGCTGCCTGCTGTTCTCCTGTTGCTGCTGCCTGGTGTTCTCCTGTTGCTGCTGCCTGGTGTTCTCCTGTTGCTGCCTGGTGTTCGCCTCTTGCTGCTGCCTGGTGTTCTCCTGTTGCTGCTGTCTGGTGTTCACCTGCTGATGCCTGGTGTTCTCCTGTTGCTGCTGTCTGGTGTTCTCCTGTTGCTGTCTGGTGTTCGCCTGTTGCTGCTGCCTGGTGTTCTCCTGTTGCTGCCTGGTGTTCGCCTGTTGCTGCTGCCTGGTGTTCACCTGCTGATGCCTGGTGTTCTCCTGTTGCTGCTGCCTGATGTTCTCCTGTTGCTTCCTGGTGTTCGCCTGTTGCTGCTGCCTGGTGTTCTCCTGTTGCTGCTGTCTGGTGTTCACCTGCTGATGCCTGGTGTTCTCCTGTTGCTGCTGTCTGGTGTTCTCCTGTTGCTGCCTGGTATTCTCCTGTTGCTGCCTGGTGTTCTCCTGTTGCTGATGCCTGGTGTTCTACTGCTGCTGTTGTCTGGTGTTCTCCTGTTGCTGCTGTCTGGTGTTCTCCTGCTGCTGCCTGGTGTTCTCCTGTTGTTGTTGCTGCCTGGTGTTCTCCTGTTGCTGTTGTCTGGTATTCATTGGCTGCTACCTGGTGTTCTCCGCTTGTTGTTGCTGCCTCCTGTTCTCCTGCTGCTACCTGGTGTTCTCCTGCTGCTGCTGCCTTGTATTCTCCTGTTACTGCTGCCTGGTGTTCTCCTGTGACTGCTGCCTGGTGTTCTCCTGCTGCTGCGGCCTGGTGTTCACCTGTTGCTGCTGCCTGGTGTTCTCCTGTTACTGCTGCCTGGTGTTCTCCTGCTGCTGCTGCCTGGTGTTCTCCTGCTGCTGCTCCCTGTTGTTCTCCTGTTGCTGCTGCCTGGTGTTCTACTGCTGCTGCTGCCTGGTATTCTCCTGTTCCTGCTGCCTGGTGTTCTCCTGTTTCTGCCAGGTGTTCGCCTGTTGCTGCTGCCTGGTGTTCTCCTGTTGCTGCTGCCTGGTGTTCACCTGCTGCTGCCTGGTGTTCACCTGCTGATGCCTGGTGTTCTCCTGCTACTGCTGTCTGGTGATCTCCTGCTGCTGCCTGGTGTTCTCCTGTTACTGTTGCCAGGTGTTCTCCTGCTGCTGTCTGGTGTTCTCCTGCTGCTGTTGTCTGTTGTTCATCTGCTGCTGTCTGGTGATCTCCTGCTGCTGCCTTGTGTTCTCCTGTTACGGTTGCCTGGTGTTCTCCTGCTGCTGCCTGGTGTTCTCCTGTTGCTGCTGTCTGCTGTTCTCCTGTTGCTGTTGTCTGTTGTTCATCTGCTGCTGTCTGGTGATCGCCTGCTGCTGCCTGGTGTTCTCCTGTTGCTGTTGTCTGGTGGTCTCCTGCTGCTGCTGCCTGGTGTTCTCCTGCTGCTGCCTGGTGTTCTCCTGTTGCTGCGGCCTGGTGTTCTCCTGTTACTGCTCCCTGGTGTTCTCCTGTTACTGCTCCCTGGTGTTCTCCTGTTGCTGCTGCCTGGTGTTCTCCTGTTAATGTTGCCTGGTGTTCTCCTGTTGCTGCTTCCTGGTGCTCAGCTGTAGCTGCTGCCTGGAGTTCTCCTGCTGCTGCTGCCTGGTGTTCTCCTGTTACTGCTGCCTGATGTTCACCTGTTGCTGCTGCCTGGTGTTCTACTGTTACTGCTGCCTGATGTTCTCCTGTTGCTCCTTTCTGGTGTTCTCCTGTTGCTGCCAGGTGTTGTCCAGTTGATGCTGCCTGGTGTTCTCCTGTTGCTGCCTGCTGTTCTCCTGCTGCTGCTGCCTGGTGTTCTCCTGTTGCTGCTTCCTGGTGTTCTGCTGTTGCTGCCTGGTGTTCTCCTGTTGCTGCTGCCTACTGTTCTCCTGTGGCTGCTGCCTGGTGTTCTCCTGTTGCTGCCTGGTGTTCGCCTGTTGCTGCTGCCTGGTGTTCTCCTGTTGCTGCTGTCTGGTGTTCACCTGCTGATGCCTGGTGTTCTCCTGTTGCTGCTGTCTGGTTTTCTCCTGTTGCTGTCTGGTGTTCGCCTGTTGCTGCTGCCTGGTGTACTCCTGTTGCTGCCTGGTGTTCGCCTGTTGCTGCTGCCTGGTGTTCACCTGCTGATGCCTGGTGTTCTCCTGTTGCTGCTGCCTGGTGTTCTCCTGGTGCTACTGCCTGGTGTTCTCCTGTTGCTGCCTGGTGTTATCCTGTTGCTGCTGCCTGGTGTCTCCTGCTGCTGCTGCCCGGTGTTCTCCTGTTGCTGCTGCCTGATGTTCTCCTGTTGCTGCTGCTGGTGTTCTCCTGTTGCTGCTGGGTGTTCTCCTGTTGCTGCTGCCTGGTGTTCTCCTGTTGCTGTCTGGTGTTCTCCTGCTGCTGTTGTCTGTTGTTCATCTGCTGCTGTCTGGTGATCTCCTGCTGCTGCCTTGTGTTCTCCTGTTACGGTTGCCTGGTGTTCTCCTGCTGCTGCCTGGTGTTCTCCTGTTGCTGCTGTCTGCTGTTCTCCTGTTGCTGTTGTCTGTTGTTCATCTGCTGCTGTCTGGTGATCGCCTGCTGCTGCCTGGTGTTCTCCTGTTGCTGTTGTCTGGTGGTCTCCTGCTGCTGCTGCCTGGTGTTCTCCTGCTGCTGCCTGGTGTTCTCCTGTTGCTGCGGCCTGGTGTTCTCCTGTTACTGCTCCCTGGTGTTCTCCTGTTACTGCTCCCTGGTGTTCTCCTGTTGCTGCTGCCTGGTGTTCTCCTGTTAATGTTGCCTGGTGTTCTCCTGTTGCTGCTTCCTGGTGTTCAGCTGTAGCTGCTGCCTGGAGTTCTCCTGCTGCTGCTGCCTGGTGTTCTCATGTTACTGCTGCCTGATGTTCACCTGTTGCTGCTGCCTGGTGTTCTACTGTTACTGCTGCCTGATGTTCTCCTGTTGCTCCTTTCTGGTGTTCTCCTGTTGCTGCCAGGTGTTGTCCAGTTGATGCTGCCTGGTGTTCTCCTGTTGCTGCCTGCTGTTCTCCTGCTGCTGCTGCCTGGTGTTCTCCTGTTGCTGCTTCCTGGTGTTCTGCTGTTGCTGCCTGGTGTTCTCCTGTTGCTGCTGCCTGCTGTTCTCCTGTGGCTGCTGCCTGGTGTTCTCCTGTTGCTGCCTGGTGTTCGCCTGTTGCTGCTGCCTGGTGTTCTCCTGTTGCTGCTGTCTGGTGTTCACCTGCTGATGCCTGGTGTTCTCCTGTTGCTGCTGTCTGGTTTTCTCCTGTTGCTGTCTGGTGTTCGCCTGTTGCTGCTGCCTGGTGTACTCCTGTTGCTGCCTGGTGTTCGCCTGTTGCTGCTGCCTGGTGTTCACCTGCTGATGCCTGGTGTTCTCCTGTTGCTGCTGCCTGGTGTTCTCCTGGTGCTACTGCCTGGTGTTCTCCTGTTGCTGCCTGGTGTTATCCTGTTGCTGCTGCCTGGTGTCTACTGCTGCTGCTGCCCGGTGTTCTCCTGTTGCTGCTGCCTGATGTTCTCCTGTTGCTGCTGCTGGTGTTCTCCTGTTGCTGCTGGTTGTTCTCCTGTTGCTGCTGCCTGGTGTTCTCCTGTTGCTGCTGCTGGTGTTCTCCTGTTGCTGCCTGGTGTTCTCCTGTTGCTCCTTTCTGGTGTTCTCCTGTTGCTGCCAGGTGTTGTCCTGTTGCTGCTGCCTGGTGTTCTCCTGTTGCTGCCTGCTGTTCTCCTGCTGCTGCTGCCTGGAGTTCTCCTGTTGCTGCTTCCTGGTGTTCTGCTGTTGCTGCCTGGTGTTCTCCTGTTGCTGCTGCCTGGTGTTCTCCTATTGCTGCTGCCTGGTGTTCTCCTGTTGCTGCCTGGTGTTCGCCAATTGCTGCTCCCTGGTGTTCGCCTGTTGCTGCTGCCTGGTGTTCTCCTGTTGCTGCTGTCTGGTGTTCACCTGCTGATGCCTGGTGTTCTCCTGTTGCTGCTGTCTGGTGTTCTCCTGTTGCTGTCTGGTATTCGCCTGTTGCTGCTGCCTGGTGTTCTCCTGTTGCTGCCTGGTGTTCGCCTGTTGCTGCTGCCTGGTGTTCACCTGCTGATGCCTGGTGTTCTCCTGTTGCTGCTGCCTGGTGTTCTCCTGTTGCTTCCTGGTGTTCGCCTGTTGCTGCTGCCTGGTGTTCTCCTGTTGCTGCTGTCTGGTGTTCACCTGCTGATGCCTGGTGTTCTACTGTTGCTGCTGTCTGGTGTTCTCCTGTTGCTGCCTGGTATTCTCCTGTTGCTGCCTGGTGTTCTCCTGTTGCTGATGCCTGGTGTTCTACTGCTGCTGTTGTCTGGTGTTCTCCTGTTGCTGCTGTCTGGTGTTCTCCTGCTGCTGCCTGGTGTTCTCCTGTTGTTGTTGCTGCCTGGTGTTCTCCTGTTGCTGTTGTCTGGTATTCATTGGCTGCTACCTGGTGTTCTCCGCTTGTTGCTGCTGCCTCCTGTTCTCCTGCTGCTACCTGGTGTTCTCCTGCTGCTGCTGCCTTGTATTCTCCTGTTACTGCTGCCTGGTGTTCTCCTGTGACTGCTGCCTGGTGTTCTCCTGCTGCTACGGCCTGGTGTTCACCTGTTGCTGCTGCCTGGTGTTCTCCTGTTACTGCTGCCTGGTGTTCTCCTGCTGCTGCTGCCTGGTGTTCTCCTGCTGCTGCTCCCTGTTGTTCTCCTGTTGCTGCTGCCTGGTGTTCGACTGCTGCTGCTGCCTGGTATTCTCCTGTTCCTGCTGCCTGGTGTTCTCCTGTTTCTGCCAGGTGTTCGCCTGTTGCTGCTGCCTGGTGTTCTCCTGTTGCTGCTGCCTGGTGTTCTCCTGTTGCTGCTGCCTGGTGTTCACCTGCTGCTGCCTGGTGTTCACCTGCTGATGCCTGGTGTTCTCATGCTGCTGCTGTCTGGTGATCTCCTGCTGCTGCCTGGTGTTCTCCTGTTACTGTTGCCTGGTGTTCTCCTGCTGCTGTCTGGTGTTCTCCTGCTGCTGTTGTCTGTTGTTCATCTGCTGCTGTCTGGTGATCTCCTGCTGCTGCCTGGTGTTCTCCTGTTGCTGTTGTCTGGTGGTCTCCTGCTGCTGCTGCCTTGTGTTCTCCTGCTGCTGCCTGGTGTTCTCCTGTTGCTGCGGCCTGGTGTTCTCCTGTTACTGCTCCCTGGTGTTCTCCTGTTACTGCTCCCTGGTGTTCTCCTGTTGCTGCTGCCTGGTGTTCTACTGCTGCTGCTGCCTGGTGTTCTCCTGTTACTGCTGCCTGACGTTCTCCTGTTACAGCTGCCTGGTTTTCTCCTGTTGCTGCTGCCTGCTGTTCTCCTGTTACTGCTGCCTGATGTTCTCCTGTTCATGCTGCCTGGTGTTCTCCTGTTGCTGCTTCCTGGTGTTCAGCTGTAGCTGCTGCCTGGTGTTCTCCTGCTGCTGCTGCCTGGTGTTCTCCTGTTACTGCTGCCTGATGTTCACCTGTTGCTGCTGCCTGGTGTTCTACTGTTACTGCTGCCTGATGTTCACCTGTTTCTGCTGCCTGGTGTTCACCTGTTACTGCTGCCTGGTGTTCTCCTGTTGCTGCTGCCTGGTGTTCTCCTGTTACTGCTGCCTGATGTTCTCCTGTTACTGCTGCCTGATGTTCTCCTGTTGCTGCTGCCTGGTGTTCTCCTGTTACTGCTGCCTGATGTTCTCCTGTTAATGCTGCCTGATATTCTCCTGTTACTGCTGTCTGGTGTTCTCCTGCTGCTGCTGCCTGGTGTTCACCTGCTGCTGCTCCCTGGTGTTCTCCTGTTGCTGTCTGGTGTTCTACTGTTGCTGTTGTCTGGTGTTCTACTGTTACTGCTGCCTGATATTCACCTGCTGCTGCCTGGTGTTCAGCTGCTGATGCCTGGTGTTCTCCTGTTGCTGCTGTCTGGTGTTCTCCTGCTGCTGCCTGGTGTTCTCCTGTTGCTGCTGTCTGGTGTTCTCCTGTTGCTGCTGCCTCGTTTTCTCCTGCTGCTGCTGCCTGGTGTTCACCTGCTGCTGGTCCCTGGTGTTCTCCTGTTGCTGTCTGGTGTTCTACTGTTGCTGTTGTCTGGTGTTCTACTGTTACTGCTGCCTGATATTCAGCTGCTGTTGCCTGGTGTTCTCATGCTGCTGTTGTCTGGTGTTCACCTGCTGCTGCCTGGTGTTCTCCTGTTGGTGCCTGGTGTTCTCCTGCTGCTTTTGTCTGGTGTTCACCTGCTGCTGCCTGGTGTTCTCCTGCTGCTGCCTGGTGTTCTCCTGTTGCTGTTGCTGCCTCCTGTTCTCCTGCTGCTGTTGTCGGGTGTTCACCTGCTGCAGCCTGGTGTTCTCCTGTTGCTGCCTGATGTTCTCCTGTTAGTGCTGCCTGATGTTCTCCTGTGACTGCTGCCTGGTGTTCTCCTGCTGCTGCTGCCTGGTGTTCTCCTGTTACTGCGGCCTGGCGTTCTCCTGTTGCTGCTGCCTGGTGTTCTCCTGTTGCTGCCTGCTGTTCTCCTGCTGCTGCTGCCTGGTGTTCTCCTGTTGCTGCTTCCTGGTGTTCTGCTGTTGCTGCCTGGTGTTCTCCTGTTGCTGCTGCCTGGTGTTCTCCTGTTGCTGCTGCCTGGTGTTCTCCTGTTGCTGCCTGGTGTTCGCCTGTTGCTGCTGCCTGGTGTTCTCCTGTTGCTGCTGTCTGGTGTTCACCTGCTGATGCCTGGTGTTCTCCTGTTGCTGCTGTCTGGTGTTCTCCTGTTGCTGTCTGGTGTTCGCCTGTTGCTGCTGCCTGGTGTTCTCCTGTTGCTGCCTGGTGTTCGCCTGTTGCTGCTGCCAGGTGTTCACCTGCTGATGCCTGGTGTTCTCCTGTTGCTGCTGCCTGGTGTTCTCCTGGTGCTACTGCCTGGTGTTCTCCTGTTGCTGCCTGGTGTTATCCTGTTGCTGCTGCCTGGTGTCTCCTGCTGCTGCTGCCCGGTGTTCTCCTGTTGCTGCTGCCTGATGTTCTCCTGTTGCTGCTGCTGGTGTTCTCCTGCTGCTGCTGGGTGTTCTCCTGTTGCTGCTGCCTGGTGTTCTCCTGTTGCTGCTGCTGGTGTTCTCCTGTTGCTGCCTGGTGTTCTCCTGTTGCTCCTTTCTGGTGTTCTCCTGTTGCTGCCAGGTGTTGTCCTGTTGCTGCTGCCTGGTGTTCTCCTGTTGCTGCCTGCTGTTCTCCTGCTGCTGCTGCCTGGTGTTCTCCTGTTGCTGCTTCCTGGTGTTCTGCTGTTGCTGCCTGGTGTTCTCCTGTTGCTGATGCCTGGTGTTCTCCTGTTGCTGCCTGGTGTTCGCCTGTTGCTGCTGCCAGGTGTTCACCTGCTGATGCCTGGTGTTCTCCTGTTGCTGCTGCCTGGTGTTCTCCTGGTGCTACTGCCTGGTGCTCTCCTGTTGCTGCCTGCTGTTCTCCTGCTGCTGCTGCCTGGTGTTCTCCTGTTGCTGCTTCCTGGTGTTCTGCTGTTGCTGCCTGGTGTTCTCCTGTTGCTGCTGCCTGGTGTTCTCCTGTTGCTGCTGCCTGGTGTTCTCCTGTTGCTGCCTGGTGTTCGTCTGTTGCTGCTGCCTGGTGTTCTCCTGTTGCTGCTGTCTGGTGTTCACCTGCTGATGCCTGGTGTTCTCCTGTTGCTGCTGTCTGGTGTTCTCCTGTTGCTGTCTGGTGTTCGCCTTTTGCTGCTGCCTGGTGTTCTCCTGTTGCTGCCTGGTGTTCGCCTGTTGCTGCTGCCTGGTGTTCACCAGCTGATGCCTGGTGTTCTCCTGTTGCTGCTGCCTGGTGTTCTCCTGTTGCTTCCTGGTGTTCGCCTGTTGCTGCAGCCTGGTGTTCTCCTGTTGCTGCTGTCTGGTGTTCACCTGCTGATGCCTGGTGTTCTCCTGTTGCTGCTGTCTGGTGTTCTCCTGTTGCTGCCTGGTATTCTCCTGTTGCTGCCTGGTGTTCTCCTGTTGCTGATGCCTGGTGTTCTACTTCTGCTGTTGTCTGGTGTTCTCCTGTTGCTGCTGTCTGGTGTTCTCCTGCTGCTGCCTGGTGTTCTCCTGTTGTTGTTGCTGCCTGGTGTTCTCCTGTTGCTGTTGTCTGGTATTCATTGGCTGCTACCTGGTGTTCTCCGCTTGTTGTTGCTGCCTCCTGTTCTCCTGCTGCTACCTGGTGTTCTCCTGCTGCTGCTGCCTTGTATTCTCCTGTTACTGCTGCCTGGTGTTCTCCTGTGAATGCTGCCTGGTGTTCTCCTGCTGCTGCGGCCTGGTGTTCACCTGTTGCTGCTGCCTGGTGTTCTCCTGTTACTGCTGCCTGGTGTTCTCCTGCTGCTGCTGCCTGGTGTTCTCCTGCTGCTGCTCCCTGTTGTTCTCCTGTTGCTGCTGCCTGGTGTTCTACTGCTGCTGCTGCCTGGTATTCTCCTGTTCCTGCTGCCTGGTGTTCTCCTGTTTCTGCCAGGTGTTCGCCTGTTGCTGCTGCCTGGTGTTCTCCTGTTGCTGCTGCCTGGTGTTCACCTGCTGCTGCCTGGTGTTCACCTGCTGATGCCTGGTGTTCTCATGCTGCTGCTGTCTGGTGATCTCCTGCTGCTGCCTGGTGTTCTCCTGTTACTGTTGCCTGGTGTTCTCCTGCTGCTGTCTGGTGTTCTCCTGCTGCTGTTGTCTGTTGTTCATCTGCTGCTGTCTGGTGATCTCCTGCTGCTGCCTGGTGTTCTCCTGTTACGGTTGCCTGGTGTTCTCCTGCTGCTGCCTGGTGTTCTCCTGTTGCTGCTGTCTGCTGTTCTCCTGTTGCTGTTGTCTGTTGTTCATCTGCTGTTGTCTGGTGATCTCCTGCTGCTGCCTGGTGTTCTCCTGTTGCTGTTGTCTGGTGGTCTCCTGCTGCTGCTGCCTGGTGTTCTCCTGCTGCTGCCTGGTGTTCTCCTGTTGCTGCGGCCTGGTGTTCTCCTGTTACTGCTCCCTGGTGTTCTCCTGTTACTACTCTCTGGTGTTCTCCTGTTACTGCTCCCTGGTGTTCTCCTGTTGCTGCTGCCTGGTGTTCTACTGCTGCTGCTGCCTGGTGTTCTCCTGTTACTGCTGCCTGACGTTCTCCTGTTACAGCTGCCTGGTTTTCTCCTGTTGCTGCTGCCTGCTGTTCTCCTGTTACTGCTGCCTGATGTTCTCCAGTTAATGCTGCCTGGTGTTCTCCTGTTGCTGCTTCCTGGTGTTCAGCTGTAGCTGCTGCCTAGTGTTCTCCTGCTGCTGCTGCCTGGTGTTCTCCTGTTACTGCTGCCTGATGTTCACCTGTTGCTGCTGCCTGGTGTTCTACTGTTACTGCTGCCTGATGTTCACCTGGTGCTGCTGCCTGGTGTTCACCTGTTACTGCTGCCTGGTGTTCTCCTGTTGCTGCTGCCTGGTGTTCTCCTGTTACTGCTGCCTGATGTTCTCCTGTTACTGCTGCCTGATGTTCTCCTGTTACAGCTGCCTGATGTTCTCCTGTTGCTGCTGCCTGGTGTTCTCCTGTTACTGCTGCCTGATGTTCTCCTGTTAATGCTGCCTGATATTCTCCTGTTACTGCTGTCTGGTGTTCTCCTGCTGCTGCTGCCTGGTGTTCACCTGCTGCTGCTCCCTGGTGTTCTCCTGTTGCTGTCTGGTGTTCTACTGTTGCTGTTGTCTGGTGTTCTACTGCTGCTGCTGCCTGGTGTTCTCCTGTTAATGCTGCCTGATGTTCTCCTGTTGCTGCTGCCTCGTTTTCTCCTGCTGCTGCTGCCTGGTGTTCACCTGCTGCTGATCCCTGGTGTTCTCCTGTTGCTGTCTGGTGTTCTACTGTTGCTGTTGTCTGGTGTTCTACTGTTACTGCTGCCTGATATTCAGCTGCTGCTGCCTGGTGTTCTCATGCTGCTGTTGTCTGGTGTTCACCTGCTGCTGCCTGGTGTTCTTCTGTTGGTGCCTGGTGTTCTCCTGCTGCTTTTGTCTGGTGTTCACCGGCTGCTGCCTGGTGTTCTCCTGCTGCTGCCTGGTGTTCTCCTGTTGCTGTTGCTGCCTCCTGTTCTCCTGCTGCTGTTGTCGGGTGTTCACCTGCTGCAGCCTGGTGTTCTCCTGTTGCTGCCTGATGTTCTCCTGTTAGTGCTGCCTGATGTTCTCCTGTGACTGCTGCCTGGTGTTCTCCTGCTGCTGCTGCCTGGTGTTCTCCTGTTACTGCGGCCTGGCGTTCTCCTGTTGCTGCTGCCTGGTGTTCTCCTGTTGCTGCCTGCTGTTCTGCTGCTGCTGCCTGGTGTTCTCCTGTTACTGCGGCCTGGCGTTCTCCTGTTACTGCTGCCTGGTGTTCTCCTGCTGCTGCTGCCTGGTGTTCGACTGCTGCTGCCTGGTGTTCTCCTGTTACTGCTGCCTGGTGTTCTCCTGTTACTGCGGCCTGGCGTTCTCCTGTTCCTGCTGCCTGGTGTTCTCCTGCTGCTGCTGCCTGGTGTTCTACTGCTGCTGCCTGGTGTTCTCCTGTCACTGCTGCCTGATATTCTCCTGTTACTGCTCCCTGGCGTACTCCTGCTGCTGCTCCCTGGTTTTCTCCGGTTGTTGCTGCCTGGTGTTCTCCTGTTGCTGCTGCGTGGTGTTCTACTGCTGCTGCTGCCTGGTGTTCTACTGTTACTGCTGCCTGATGTTCACCTTTTGCTGCTGCCTGGTGTTCACCTGTTACTGCTGCCTGGTGTTCTCCTGCTGCTGCTGCCTGCTGATCTCCTGTTGCTGCTGCCTGGTGTTCTCCTGTTGCTGCTGCCTGGTGTTCTCCTGTTGCTGCCTGGTGTTCTCCTGTTCCTGCTGCCTGGTGTTCTCCTGTTGCGGCCTGGTGTTCTCCTGCTGCTGCTGCCTGGTGCTCTCCTGTTGCTGCTGCCTGGTGTTCTCCTGTTGCTGCCTGGTGTTCTCCTGTTGCTGCTCCCTGTTGTTCTCCTGTTGCTGCCTGGTGTTCTCCTGCTGCTGCTGCCTGGTGCTCTCCTGTTGCTGCTGCCTGGTGTTCTCCTGCTGCTGCTGCCTGGTGTTCTCCTGTTGCTGCCTGGTGTTCTCCTGCTGCTGCTGCCTGGTGCTCTCCTGTTGCTGCCTGGAGTTCTCCTGTTGCTGCTGCCTGGTGTTCTCCTGTTGCTGCCTGGTGTTCTCCTGTTGCTGCTGCCTGGTGTTCTCCTGTTGCTGCCAGGTGTTCTCCTGTTGCTGGTGCCTGGTGTTCTCCTGCTGCTGCTGCTTGGTGTTCTCCTGCTGCTGTGTGGTGTTCTCCCGTTGTTGTTGCTTCCTGGTGTTCTCCTGTTGCTGTTGTCTGGTGTTCTCCTGCTGCTGTCTGGTGTTCTCCTGCTGCTGTTGTCTGTTGTTCATCTGCTGCTGTCTGGTGATCTCCTGCTGCTGCCTGGTGTTCTCCTGTTACGGTTGCCTGGTGTTCTCCTGCTGCTGCCTGGTGTTCTCCTGTTGCTGCTGTCTGCTGTTCTCCTGTTGCTGTTGTCTGTTGTTCATCTGCTGCTGTCTGGTGATCTCCTGCTGCTGCCTGGTGTTCTCCTGTTGCTGTTGTCTGGTGGTCTCCTGCTGCTGCTGCCTGGTGTTCTCCTGCTGCTGCCTGGTGTTCTCCTGTTGCTGCGGCCTGGTGTTCTCCTGTTACTGCTCCCTGGTGTTCTCCTGTTACTGCTCCCTGGTGTTCTCCTGTTACTGCTCCCTGGTGTTCTCCTGTTGCTGCTGCCTGGTGTTCTACTGCTGCTGCTGCCTGGTGTTCTCCTGTTACTGCTGCCTGACGTTCTCCTGTTACAGCTGCCTGTTGTTCTCCTGTTGCTGCTGCCTGCTGTTCTCCTGTTACTGCTGCCTGATGTTCTCCTGTTAATGCTGCCTGGTGTTCTCCTGTTGCTGCTTCCTGGTGTTCAGCTGTAGCTGCTGCCCGGTGTTCTCCTGCTGCTGCTGCCTGGTGTTCTCCTGTTACTGCTGCCTGATGTTCACCTGTTGCTGCTGCCTGGTGTTCTACTGTTACTGCTGCCTGATGTTCTCCTGTTGCTCCTTTCTGGTGTTCTCCTGATGCTGCCAGGTGTTGTCCTGTTGCTGCTGCCTGGTGTACTCCTGTTGCTGCCTGCTGTTCTCCTGCTGCTGCTGCCTGGTGTTCTCCTGTTGCTGCCTGGTGTTCTCCTGCTGCTGCTGCCTGGTGCTCTCCTGTTGCTGCTGCCTGGTGTTCTCCTGTTGCTGCCTGGTGTTCTCCTGTTGCTGCTCCCTGTTGTTCTCCTGTTGCTGCCTGGTGTTCTCCTGCTGCTGCTGCCTGGTGCTCTCCTGTTGCTGCTGCCTGGTGTTCTCCTGCTGCTGCTGCCTTGTGTTCTCCTGTTGCTGCCTGGTGTTCTCCTGCTGCTGCTGCCTGGTGCTCTCCTGTTGCTGCCTGGTGTTCTCCTGTTGCTGCTGCCTGGTGTTCTCCTGTTGCTGCCTGGTGTTCTCCTGTTGCTGCTGCCTGGTGTTCTCCTGTTGCTGCCTGGTGTTCTCCTGTTGCTGGTGCCTGGTGTTCTCCTGCTGCTGCTGCTTGGTGTTCTCCTGCTGCTGCCTGGTGTTCTCCCATTGTTGTTGCTTCCTGGTGTTCTCCTGTTGCTGTTGTCTGTTGTTCATCTGCTGCTGTCTGGTGATCTCCTGCTGCTGCCTGGTGTTCTCCTGTTACTGTTGCCTGGTGTTCTCCTGCTGCTGTCTGGTGTTCTCCTGCTGCTGTTGTCTCTTGTTCATCTGCTGTTGTCTGGTGATCTCCTGCTGCTGCCTGGTGTTCTCCTGTTACGGTTGCCTGGTGTTCTCCTGTTACTGCTCCCTGGTGTTCTCCTATTGCTGCTGCCTGGTGTTCTCCTGTTGCTGCTGCCTGGTGTTCTCCTGTTGCTGCTGTCTGGTGTTCTCCCGTTGTTGTTGCTTCCTGGTGTTCTCCTGTTGCTGTTGTCTGTTGTTCATCTGCTGCTGTCTGGTGATCTCCTGCTGCTGCCTGGTGTTCTCCTGTTACTGCTCCCTGGTGTTCTCCTATTGCTGCTGCCTGGTGTTCTCCTGTTGCTGCTGCCTGGTGTTCTCCTGTTGCTGCTGTCTGGTGATCTCCTGCTGCTGCCTGGTGTTCTCCTGTTACTGTTGCCTGGTGTTCTCCTGCTGCTGTCTGGTGTTCTCCTGCTGCTGTTGTCTGTTGTTCATCTGCTGCTGTCTGGTGATCTCCTGCTGCTGCCTGGTGTTCTCCTGTTACGGTTGCCTGGTGTTCTCCTGCTGCTGCCTGGTGTTCTCCTGTTGCTGCTGTCTGCTGTTCTCCTGTTGCTGTTGTCTGTTGTTCATCTGCTGCTGTCTGGTGATCTCTTGCTGCTGCCTGGTGTTCTCCTGTTGCTGTTGTCTGGTGGTATCCTGCTGCTGCTGCCTGGTGTTCTCCTGCTGCTGCCTGGTGTTCTCCTGTTGCTGCGGCCTGGTGTTCTCCTGTTACTGCTCCCTGGTGTTCTACTGTTACTGCTCCCTGGTGTTCTCCTGTTACTGCTCCCTGGTGTTCTCCTGTTGCTGCTGCCTGGTGTTCTACTGCTGCTGCTGCCTGGTGTTCTCCTGTTACTGCTGCCTGACGTTCTCCTGTTACAGCTGCCTGGTGTTCTCCTGTTGCTGCTGCCTGCTGTTCTCCTGTTACTGCTGCCTGATGTTCTCCTGTTGCTGCTTCCTGGTGTTCAGCTGTAGCTGCTGCCTGGTGTTCTCCTGCTGCTGCTGCCTGGTGTTCTCCTGTTACTGCTGCCTGATGTTCACCTGTTGCTGCTGCCTGGTGTTCTACTGTTACTGCTGCCTGATGTTCTCCTGTTGCTCCTTTCTGGTGTTCTCCTGTTGCTGCCAGGTGTTGTCCTGTTGCTGCTGCCTGGTGCACTCCTGTTGCTGCCTGCTGTTCTCCTGCTGCTGCTGCCTGGTGTTCTCCTGTTGCTGCCTGGTGTTCTCCTGCTGCTGCTGCCTGGTGTTCTCCTGTTGCTGCCTGGTGTTCTCCTGTTGCTGCTCCCTGTTGTTCTCCTGCTGCTGCCTGGTGTTCTCCTGCTGCTGCTGCCTGGTGCTCTCCTGTTGCTGCTGCCTGGTGTTCTCCTGCTGCTGCTGCCTGGTGTTCTCCTGTTGCTGCCTGGTGTTCTCCTGCTGCTGCTGCCTGGTGCTCTCCTGTTGCTGCCTGGTGTTCTCCTGTTGCTGCTGCCTGGTGTTCTCCTGTTGCTGCCTGGTGTTCTCCTGTTGCTGCTGCCTGGTGTTCTCCTGTTGCTGCCTGGTGTTCTCCTGTTGCTGGTGCCTGGTGTTCTCCTGCTGCTGCTGCTTGGTGTTCTCCTGCTGCTGCCTGGTGTTCTCCCGTTGTTGTTGCTTCCTGGTGTTCTCCTGTTGCTGTTGTCTGTTGTTCATCTGCTGCTGTCTGGTGATCTCCTGCTGCTGCCTGGTGTTCTCCTGTTACTGTTGCCTGGTGTTCTCCTGCTGCTGTCTGGTGTTCTCCTGCTGCTGTTGTCTGTTGTTCATCTGCTGTTGTCTGGTGATCTCCTGCTGCTGCCTGGTGTTCTCCTGCTACGGTTGCCTGGTGTTCTCCTGCTGCTTCCTGGTGTTCTCCTGTTGCTGTTGTCTGTTGTTCATCTGCTGCTGTCTGGTGATCTCCTGCTGCTGCCTGGTGTTCTCCTGTTACTGTTGCCTGGTGTTCTCCTGCTGCTGTCTGGTGTTCTCCTGCTGCTGTTGTCTGTTGTTCATCTGCTGCTGTCTGGTGATCTCCTGCTGCTGCCTGGTGTTCTCCTGTTGCTGTTGTCTGGTGGTCTCCTGTTGCTGCTGCCTGGTGTTCTCCTGCTGCTGCCTGGTGTTCTCCTGTTGCTGCGGCCTGGTGTTCTCCTGTTACTGCTCCCTGGTGTTCTCCTGTTACTGCTCCCTGGTGTTCACCTGTTGCTGCTGCCTGGTGTTCTACTGCTGCTGCTGCCTGATGTTCTCCTGTTACAGCTGCCTGGTGTTCTCCTGTTGCTGCTGCCTGCTGTTCTCCTGTTACTGCTGCCTGATGTTCTCCTGTTACTGCTGCCTGGTGTTCTCCTGTTGCTGCTTCCTGGTGTTCACCTGGAGCTGCTGCCTGGTGTTCTCCTGCTGCTGCTGCCTGGTGTTCTACTGTTACTGCTGCCTGATGTTCACCTGTTGCTGCTGCCCGGTGTTCACCTGTTACTGCTGCCTGGTGTTCTCCTGCTGCTGCTGCCTGGTGTTCTCCTGTTGCTGCTGCCTGGTGTTCTCCTGTTGCTGCCTGGTGTTCTCCTGTTGCTGCTGCCTGGTGTTCGCCTGCTGTTTCTCACTGGTGTTCTCATGCTGCATCTCCCTGGTGTTCTCCTGCTGCTGCTGCCTGGTGTTCACCTGTTCCTGCTCCCAGGTGTTCTCCTGCTGCTTCTCCCTGGAGTTCACCTGTTGCTGCTGCCTGGTGTTCTCCTGCTGTTTCTCCCTGGTGTTCTCCTGTTACAGCTGCCTGATGTTCTCCTGTTGCTGCTGCCTCGTGCTCACCTGCTGCTGCTCCCTGGTGTTCTCCTGTTGCTGCCCGGTGTTCTCCTGTTGCTGCCTGGTGTTCTCCTGCTGCTGTTGTCTGGTGTTCACCTGCTGTTACCTGGTGTTCTCCTGCAGCTGCTGCCTGGTGTTCTCCTGCTGCTGCTGCCTGGCGTTCTCCTGTTGTTGCCTGGTGTTCTCCTGTTGCTGCTGCCTGGTGTTCTCCTGTTGCTGCCTGGTGTTCGGCTGTTGCTGCTGCCTGGTGTTCTCCTGTTGCAGCTTCCTGGTGTTCTCCTGTTGCTGCTGCCTGGTGTTCTCCTGTTGTTGTTGCTGCCTCCTGTTCTCCTGCTGCTACCTGGTGTTCTCCTGTTGCTGTTGTCTGGTGTTCACCTGCTGCTGCCCGGTGTTCTCCTGCTGCTGCTGCCTGGTGTTCTCCTGTTGTTGCCTGGTGTTCTCCTGTTGCTGCTGCCTGGTGTTCTCCTGTTGCTGCCTGGTGTTCACCTGTTGCTGCTGCCTGGTGTTCTCCTGTTGCTGCTGCCTGGTGTTCTCATGTTGCTGCTGCCTGATGTTCTCCTGTTGCTGATGCTGGTGTTCTCCTGTTGCTGCTTGGTGTTCTCCTGTTGCTGCTGCCTGGTGTTCTCCTGTTGCTGCTGCTGGTGTTCTCCTGTTGCTGCCTGGTGTTCTCATGTTGCTGCTGTCTGGTGTTCTCCTGTTGCTGCCAGGTGTTGTCCTGTTGCTGCTGCCTGGTGTTCTCCTGTTGCTGCCTGCTGTTCTCCTGCTGCTGCTGCCTGGTGTTCTCCTGGTGCTACTGCCTGGTGTCTCCTGCTGCTGCTGCCTGGTGTTCTCCTGTTGCTGCCTGGTGTTCTCCTGTTGCTGCTGCCTGGTGTTCTCCTGTTGTTGCCTGGTGTTCTCCTGTTGCTGCTGCCTGGTGTTCTCCTGTTGCTGCCTGGTGTTCTCCTGTTGCTGCTGCCTGGTGTTCTCCTGTTGCTGCTGCCTGGTGTTCTCCTGTTGCTGCCTGGTGTTCTCCTGGTGCTACTGCCTGGTGTTCTCCTGTTGCTGCCTGGTGTTATCCTGTTGCTGCTGCCTGGTGTCTCCTGCTGCTGCTGCCTGGTGTTCTCCTGTTGCTGCTGCCTGATGTTCTCCTGTTGCTGATGCTGGTGTTCTCCTGTTGCTGCTTGGTGTTCTCCTGTTGCTGCTGCCTGGTGTTCTCCTGTTGCTGCCTGGTATTCTCCTGTTGCTGCCTGGTGTTCTCCTGTTGCTGATACCTGGTGTTCTACTGCTGCTGTTGTCTGGTGTTCTCCTGTTGCTGCTGTCTGGAGTACTCCTGCTGCTGCCTGGTGTTCTCCTGTTGTTGTTGCTGCCTGGTGTTCTCCTGTTGCTGTTGTCTGGTATTCATTGGCTGCTACCTGGTGTTCTCCGCTTGTTGTTGCTGCCTCCTGTTCTCCTGCTGCTACCTGGTGTTCTCCTGCTGCTGCTGCCTGGTATTCTCCTGTTTACTGCTGCCTGGTGTTCTCCTGTGACTGCTGCCTGGTGTTCTCCTGCTGCTGCGGCCTGGTGTTCACCTGTTGCTGCTGCCTGGTGTTCTCCTGTTACTGCTGCCTGGTGTTCACCTGCTGCTGCTGCCTGGTGTTCTCCTGCTGCTGCTCCCTGTTGTTCTCCTGTTGCTGCTGCCTGGTGTTCGACTGCTGCTGCTGCCTGGTATTCTCCTGTTACTGCTGCCTGGTGTTCTCCTGTTTCTGCCAGGTGTTCGCCTGTTGCTGCTGCCTGGTGTTCTCCTGTTGCTGCTGCCTGGTGTTCACCTGCTGCTGCCTGGTGTTCACCTGCTGATGCCTGGTGTTCTCATGCTGCTGTTGTCTGGTGTTCACCTGCTGTTGCCTGGTGTTCTCCTGCTCCTGTTGTCTGGTATTCACCTGCTGCTGCCTGGTGTTCTCCTGTTGCTGCTGCCTGGTGTTCTCCTGTTGCTGCTGCTGGTGTTCTCCTGTTGCTGCCTGGTGTTCTCCTGTTGCTGCTGCCTGGTGTTCGCCTGCTGTTTCTCCCTGGTGTTCTCATGCTGCATCTCCCTGGTGTTCTCCTGCTGCTGCTGCCTGGTGTTCACCTGTTGATGCTCCCAGGTGTTCTCCTGCTGCTTCTCCCTGGTGTTCCCCTGTTGCTGCTGCCTGGTGTTCTCCTGCTGTTTCTCCCTGGTGTTCTCCTGTTACAGCTGCCTGATGTTCTCCTGTTGCTGCTGCCTTGTGCTCACCTGCTGCTGCTCCCTGGTGTTCTCCTGTTGCTGCCCGGTGTTCTCCTGTTGCTGCTTGGTGTTCTCCTGCTGCTGTTGTCTGGTGTTCACCTGCTGTTACCTGGTGTTCTCCTGCAGCTGCTGCCTGGTGTTCTCCTGCTGCTGCTGCCTGGCGTTCTCCTGTTGTTGCCTGGTGTTCTCCTGTTGCTGCTGCCTGGTGTTCTCCTGTTGCTGCCTGGTGTTCGCCTGTTGCTGCTGCCTGGTGTTCTCCTGTTGCAGCTGCCTGGTGTTCTCCTGTTGCTGCTGCCTGGTGTTCTCCTGTTGTTGTTGCTGCCTCCTGTTCTCCTGCTGCTACCTGGTGTTCTCCTGTTGCTGTTGTCTGGTGTTCACCTGCTGCTGCCTGGTGTTCTCCTGCTGCTGATGCCTGGTGTTCTCCTGTTGTTGCCTGGTGTTCTCCTGTTGCTGCTGCCTGGTGTTCTCCTGTTGCTGCCTTGTGTTCACCTGTTGCTGCTGCCGTGTGTTCTCCTGTTGCTGCTGCCTGGTGTTCTCATGTTGCTGCTGCCTGATGTTCTCCTGTTGCTGATGCTGGTGTTCTCCTGTTGCTGCTTGGTCTTCTCCTGTTGCTGCTGCCTAGTGTTCTCCTGTTGCTGCTGCTGGTGTTCTCCTGTTGCTGCCTGGTGTTCTCATGTTGCTGCTGTCTGGTGTTCTCCTGTTGCTGCCGGGTGTTGTCCTGTTGCTGCTGCCTGGTGTTCTCCTGTTGCTGCCTGCTGTTCTCCTGCTGCTGCTGCCTGGTGTTCTCCTGGTGCTACTGCCTGGTGTCTCCTGCTGCTGCTGCCTGGTGTTCTCCTGTTGCTGCCTGGTGTTCTCCTGTTGCTGCTGCCTGGTGTTCTCCTGTTGTTGCCTGGTGTTCTCCTGTTGCTGCTGCCTGGTGTTCTCCTGTTGCTGCCTGGTGTTCTCCTGTTGCTGCTGCCTGGTGTTCTCCTGTTGCTGCTGCCTGGTGTTCTCCTGTTGCTGCCTGGTGTTCTCCTGGTGCTACTGCCTGGTGTTCTCCTGTTGCTGCCTGGTGTTATCCTGTTGCTGCTGCCTGGTGTCTCCTGCTGCTGCTGCCTGGTGTTCTCCTGTTGCTGCTGCCTGATGTTCTCCTGTTGCTGATGCTGGTGTTCTCCTGTTGCTGCTGCCTGGTGTTCTCCTGTTGCTGCCTGGTATTCTCCTGTTGCTGCCTGGTGTTCTCCTGTTGCTGATGCCTGGTGTTCTACTGCTGCTGTTGTCTGGTGTTCTCCTGTTGCTGCTGTCTGGTGTTCTCCTGCTGCTGCCTGGTGTTCTCCTGTTGTTGTTGCTGCCTGGTGTTCTCCTGTTGCTGTTGTCTGGTATTCATTGGCTGCTACCTGGTGTTCTCCGCTTGTTGTTGCTGCCTCCTGTTCTCCTGCTGCTACCTGGTGTTCTCCTGCTGCTGCTGCCTGGTATTTTCCTGTTACTGCTGCCTGGTGTTCTCCTGTGACTGCTGCCTGGTGTTCTCCTGCTGCTGCGGCCTGGTGTTCACCTGTTGCTGCTGCCTGGTGTTCTCCTGTTACTGCTGCCTGGTGTTCACCTGCTGCTGCTGCCTGGTGTTCTCCTGCTGCTGCTCCCTGTTGTTCTCCTGTTGCTGCTGCCTGGTGTTCGACTGCTGCTGCTGCCTGGTATTCTCCTGTTACTGCTGCCTGGTGTTCTCCTGTTTCTGCCAGGTGTTCGCCTGTTGCTGCTGCCTGGTGTTCTCCTGTTGCTGCTGCCTGGTGTTCACCTGCTGCTGCCTGGTGTTCACCTGCTGATGCCTGGTGTTCTCATGCTGCTGTTGTCTGGTGTTCACCTGCTGTTGCCTGGTGTTCTCCTGCTGCTGTTGTCTGGTATTCACCTGCTGCTGCCTGGTGTTCTCCTGTTGCTGCCGCCTGGTGTTCTCCTGTTGCTGCTGCCTGGTGTTCTCCTGTTTCTGCCTGGTGTTCGCCTGTTGCTGCTGCCTGGTGTTCTCCTGTTGCTGCTGCCTGGTGTTCACCTGCTGATTCCTGGTGTTCTCCTGCTGCTGTTGTCTTGTGTTCTCCTGCTGCTGCCTGGTGTTCTCCTGTTGCTGCTGCCTGGTGTTCACCTGCTGCTGCCTGGTGTTCAGCTGCTGATGCCTGGTGTTCTCCTGTTGCTGCTGTCTGGTGTTCTCCTGCTGCTGCCTGGTGTTCTCCTGTTGCTGCTGTCTGGTGTTATCCTGTTGCTGCCTGGTGTTCGCCTGTTGTTGCTACCTGGTGTTCCCCTGTTACTGCTGTCTGGTGTTCACCTGCTGATGCCTGGTGTTCTCCTGTTGCTGCTGCCTGGTGTTCTCCTGTTGCTTCCTGGTGTTCACCTGTTGCTGCTGCCTGGTGTTCTCCTTTTGCTGCTGTCTGGTGTTCACCTGCTGATGCCTGGTGTTCTCCTGTTGCTGCTGTCTGGTGTTCTCCTGTTGCTGCCAGCTTTTCTCCTGTTGCTGCCTGGTGTTCTCCTGTTGCTGATGCCTGGTGATCTCCTGCTGCTGTTGTCTGGTGTTCTCCTGCTGCTGCTGTCTGGTGTTCTCCTGTTGCTGCCTGCTTTTCTCCTGTTGCTGCCTGGTGTTCTCCTGTTGCTGATGCCTGGTGTTCTCCTGCTGTTGTTGCCTGGTGTTCTCCTGTTGCTGCTGCCTGGTGTTCTCCTGTTGCTGCCTGGTGTTCTCCTGTTGCTGCTGCCTGGTGTTCTCCTGTTGCTGCTGCCTGGTGTTCTCCTGTTGCTGCCTGGTGTTCTCCTGGTGCTACTGCCTGGTGTTCTCCTGTTGCTGCCTGGTGTTATCTTGTTGCTGCTGCCTGGTGTCTCCTGCTGCTGCTGCCTGGTGTTCTCCTGTTGCTGCTGCCTGATGTTCTCCTGTTGCTGATGCTGGTGTTCTCCTGTTGATGCTTGGTGTTCTCCTGTTGCTGCTGCCTGGTGTTCTCCTGTTGCTGCCTGGTATTCTCCTGTTGCTGCCTGGTGTTCTCCTGTTGCTGATGCCTGGTGTTCTACTGCTGCTGTTGTCTGGTGTTCTCCTGTTGCTGCTGCCTGGTGTTCTCCTGTTGCAGCTGCCTGGTGTTCTCCTGTTGCTGCTGCCTGGTGTTCTCCTGTTGTTGTTGCTGCCTCCTGTTCTCCTGCTGCTACCTGGTGTTCTCCTGTTGCTGTTGTCTGGTGTTCACCTGCTGCTGCCTGGTGTTCTCCTGCTGCTGCTGCCTGGTGTTCTCCTGTTGTTGCCTGGTGTTCTCCTGTTGCTGCTGCCTGGTGTTCTCCTGTTGCTGCCTGGTGTTCACCTGTTGCTGCTGCCTGGTGTTCTCCTGTTGCTGCTGCCTGGTGTTCTCATGTTGCTGCTGCCTGATGTTCTCCTGTTGCTGATGCTGGTGTTCTCCTGTTGCTGCTTGGTCTTCTCCTGTTGCTGCTGCCTAGTGTTCTCCTGTTGCTGCTGCTGGTGTTCTCCTGTTGCTGCCTGGTGTTCTCATGTTGCTGCTGTCTGGTGTTCTCCTGTTGCTGCCGGGTGTTGTCCTGTTGCTGCTGCCTGGTGTTCTCCTGTTGCTGCCTGCTGTTCTCCTGCTGCTGCTGCCTGGTGTTCTCCTGGTGCTACTGCCTGGTGTCTCCTGCTGCTGCTGCCTGGTGTTCTCCTGTTGCTGCCTGGTGTTCTCCTGTTGCTGCTGCCTGGTGTTCTCCTGTTGTTGCCTGGTGTTCTCCTGTTGCTGCTGCCTGGTGTTCTCCTGTTGCTGCCTGGTGTTCTCCTGTTGCTGCTGCCTGGTGTTCTCCTGTTGCTGCTGCCTGGTGTTCTCCTGTTGCTGCCTGGTGTTCTCCTGGTGCTACTGCCTGGTGTTCTCCTGTTGCTGCCTGGTGTTATCCTGTTGCTGCTGCCTGGTGTCTCCTGCTGCTGCTGCCTGGTGTTCTCCTGTTGCTGCTGCCTGATGTTCTCCTGTTGCTGATGCTGGTGTTCTCCTGTTGCTGCTGCCTGGTGTTCTCCTGTTGCTGCCTGGTATTCTCCTGTTGCTGCTGGTGTTCTCCTGTTGCTGATGCCTGGTGTTCTACTGCTGCTGTTGTCTGGTGTTCTCCTGTTGCTGCTGTCTGGTGTTCTCCTGCTGCTGCCTGGTGTTCTCCTGTTGTTGTTGCTGCCTGGTGTTCTCCTGTTGCTGTTGTCTGGTATTCATTGGCTGCTACCTGGTGTTCTCCGCTTGTTGTTGCTGCCTCCTGTTCTCCTGCTGCTACCTGGTGTTCTCCTGCTGCTGCTGCCTGGTATTTTCCTGTTACTGCTGCCTGGTGTTCTCCTGTGACTGCTGCCTGGTGTTCTCCTGCTGCTGCGGCCTGGTGTTCACCTGTTGCTGCTGCCTGGTGTTCTCCTGTTACTGCTGCCTGGTGTTCACCTGCTGCTGCTGCCTGGTGTTCTCCTGCTGCTGCTCCCTGTTGTTCTCCTGTTGCTGCTGCCTGGTGTTCGACTGCTGCTGCTGCCTGGTATTCTCCTGTTACTGCTGCCTGGTGTTCTCCTGTTTCTGCCAGGTGTTCGCCTGTTGCTGCTGCCTGGTGTTCTCCTGTTGCTGCTGCCTGGTGTTCACCTGCTGCTGCCTGGTGTTCACCTGCTGATGCCTGGTGTTCTCATGCTGCTGTTGTCTGGTGTTCACCTGCTGTTGCCTGGTGTTCTCCTGCTGCTGTTGTCTGGTATTCACCTGCTGCTGCCTGGTGTTCTCCTGTTGCTGCTGCCTGGTGTTCTCCTGTTGCTGCTGCCTGGTGTTCTCCTGTTTCTGCCTGGTGTTCGCCTGTTGCTGCTGCCTGGTGTTCTCCTGTTGCTGCTGCCTGGTGTTCACCTGCTGATTCCTGGTGTTCTCCTGCTGCTGTTGTCTTGTGTTCTCCTGCTGCTGCCTGGTGTTCTCCTGTTGCTGCTGCCTGGTGTTCACCTGCTGCTGCCTGGTGTTCAGCTGCTGATGCCTGGTGTTCTCCTGTTGCTGCTGTCTGGTGTTCTCCTGCTGCTGCCTGGTGTTCTCCTGTTGCTGCTGTCTGGTGTTATCCTGTTGCTGCCTGGTGTTCGCCTGTTGTTGCTACCTGGTGTTCCCCTGTTACTGCTGTCTGGTGTTCACCTGCTGATGCCTGGTGTTCTCCTGTTGCTGCTGCCTGGTGTTCTCCTGTTGCTTCCTGGTGTTCACCTGTTGCTGCTGCCTGGTGTTCTCCTTTTGCTGCTGTCTGGTGTTCACCTGCTGATGCCTGGTGTTCTCCTGTTGCTGCTGTCTGGTGTTCTCCTGTTGCTGCCTGCTTTTCTCCTGTTGCTGCCTGGTGTTCTCCTGTTGCTGATGCCTGGTGATCTCCTGCTGCTGTTGTCTGGTGTTCTCCTGCTGCTGCTGTCTGGTGTTCTCCTGTTGCTGCCTGCTTTTCTCCTGTTGCTGCCTGGTGTTCTCCTGTTGCTGATGCCTGGTGTTCTCCTGCTGTTGTTGCCTGGTGTTCTCCTGTTGCTGCTGCCTGGTGTTCTCCTGTTGCTGCTTGGTGTTCTCCTGTTGCTGCTGTCTGGTGTTCTCCTGTTGCTGCCTGCTTTTCTCCTGTTGCTGCCTGGTGTTCTCCTGTTGCTGATGCCTGGTGATCTCCTGCTGCTGTTGTCTGGTGTTCTCCTGCTGCTGCTGTCTGGTGTTCTCCTGTTGCTGCCTGCTTTTCTCCTGTTGCTGCCTGGTGTTCTCCTGTTGCTGATGCCTGGTGTTCTCCTGCTGTTGTTGCCTGGTGTTCTCCTGTTGCTGCTGCCTGGTGTTCTCCTGTTGCTGCCTGGTGTTCTCCTGTTGCTGCTGCCTGGTGTTCTCCTGTTGCTGCTGCTTGGTGTTCTCCTGTTGCTGCTGCCTGGTGTTCTCCTGGTGCTACTGCCTGGTGTTCTCCTGTTGCTGCCTGGTGTTATCCTGTTGCTGCTGCCTGGTGTCTCCTGCTGCTGCTGCCTGGTGTTCTCCTGTTGCTGCTGCCTGATGTTCTCCTGTTGCTGATGCTGGTGTTCTCCTGTTGCTGCTTGGTGTTCTCCTGTTGCTGCTGCCTGGTGTTCTCCTGTTGCTGCCTGGTATTCTCCTGTTGCTGCCTGGTGTTCTCCTGTTGCTGATGCCTGGTGTTCTACTGCTGCTGTTGTCTGGTGTTCTCCTGTTGCTGCTGTCTGGTGTTCTCCTGCTGCTGCCTGGTGTTCTCCTGTTGTTGTTGCTGCCTGGTGTTCTCCTGTTGCTGTTGTCTGGTATTCATTGGCTGCTACCTGGTGTTCTCCGCTTGTTGTTGCTGCCTCCTGTTCTCCTGCTGCTACCTGGTGTTCTCCTGCTGCTGCTGCCTGGTATTCTCCTGTTACTGCTGCCTGGTGTTCTCCTGTGACTGCTGCCTGGTGTTCTCCTGCTGCTGCGGACTGGTGTTCACCTGTTGCTGCTGCCTGGTGTTCTCCTGTTACTGCTGCCTGGTGTTCACCTGCTGCTGCTGCCTGGTGTTCTCCTGCTGCTGCTCCCTGTTGTTCTCCTGTTGCTGCTGCCTGGTGTTCGACTGCTGCTGCTGCCTGGTATTCTCCTGTTACTGCTGCCTGGTGTTCTCCTGTGACTGCTGCCTGGTGTTCTCCTGCTGCTGCGGACTGGTGTTCACCTGTTGCTGCTGCCTGGTGTTCTCCTGTTACTGCTGCCTGGTGTTCACCTGCTGCTGCGGACTGGTGTTCTCCTGTTGCTGTCTGGTGTTCGCCTCTTGCTGCTGCCTGGTGTTCTCCTGTTGCTGCTGTCTGGTGTTCACCTGCTGATGCCTGGTGTTCTCCTGTTGCTGCTGTCTGGTGTTCTCCTGTTGCTGCCTGGTGTTCTCCTGTTGCTGCTCCCTGTTGTTCTCCTGTTGCTGCCTGGTGTTCTCCTGCTGCTGCTGCCTGGTGCTCTCCTGTTGCTGCTGCCTGGTGTTCTCCTGCTGCTGCTGCCTGGTGTTCTCCTGTTGCTGCCTGGTGTTCTCCTGCTGCTGCTGCCTGGTGCTCTCCTGTTGCTGCCTGGTGTTCTCCTGTTGCTGCTGCCTGGTGTTCTCCTGTTGCTGCCTGGTGTTCTCCTGTTGCTGCTGCCTGGTGTTCTCCTGTTGCTGCCTGGTGTTCTCCTGTTGCTGGTGCCTGGTGTTCTCCTGCTGCTGCTGCTTGGTGTTCTCCTGCTGCTGCCTGGTGTTCTCCCGTTGTTGTTGCTTCCTGGTGTTCTCCTGTTGCTGTTGTCTGTTGTTCATCTGCTGCTGTCTGGTGATCTCCTGCTGCTGCCTGGTGTTCTCCTGTTACTGTTGCCTGGTGTTCTCCTGCTGCTGTCTGGTGTTCTCCTGCTGCTGTTGTCTGTTGTTCATCTGCTGCTGTCTGGTGATCTCCTGCTGCTGCCTGGTGTTCTCCTGTTACGGTTGCCTGGTGTTCTCCTGCTGCTGCCTGGTGTTCTCCTGTTGCTGCTGTCTGCTGTTCTCCTGTTGCTGTTGTCTGTTGTTCATCTGCTGCTGTCTGGTGATCTCCTGCTGCTGCCTGGTGTTCTCCTGTTGCTGTTGTCTGGTGGTCTCCTGCTGCTGCTGCCTGGTGTTCTCCTGCTGCTGCCTGGTGTTCTCCTGTTGCTGCGGCCTGGTGTTCTCCTGTTACTGCTCCCTGGTGTTCTCCTGTTACTGCTCCCTGGTGTTCTCCTGTTGCTGCTGCCTGGTGTTCTACTGCTGCTGCTGCCTGGTGTTCTCCTGTTACTGCTGCCTGACGTTCTCCTGTTACAGCTGCCTGGTGTTTTCCTGTTGCTGCTGCCTGCTGTTCTCCTGTTACTGCTGCCTGTTGTTCTCCTGTTAATGCTGCCTGGTGTTCTCCTGTTGCTGCTTCCTGGTGTTCAGCTGTAGCTGCTGCCTGGTGTTCTCCTGCTGCTGCTGCCTGGTGTTCTCCTTGTTACTGCTGCCTGATGTTCACCTGTTGCTGCTGCCTGGTGTTCTACTGTTACTGCTGCCTGATGTTCTCCTGTTGCTCCTTTCTGGTGTTCTCCTGTTGCTGCCAGGTGTTGTCCTGTTGCTGCTGCCTGGTGTACTCCTGTTGCTGCCTGCTGTTCTCCTGCTGCTGCTGCCTGGTGTTCTCCTGTTGCTGCCTGGTGTTCTCCTGCTGCTGCTGCCTGGTGTTCTCCTGTTGCTGCCTGGTGTTCTCCTGTTGCTGCTCCCTGTTGTTCTCCTGTTTCTGCCTGGTGTTCTCCTGCTGCTGCTGCCTGGTGCTCTCCTGTTGCTGCTGCCTGGTGTTCTCCTGCTGCTGCTGCCTGGTGTTCTCCTGTTGCTGCCTGGTGTTCTCCTGCTGCTGCTGCCTGGTGCTCTCCTGTTGCTGCCTGGTGTTCTCCTGTTGCTGCTGCCTGGTGTTCTCCTGTTGCTGCCTGGTGTTCTCCTGTTGCTGCTGCCTGGTGTTCTCCTGTTGCTGCCTGGTGTTCTCCTGTTGCTGGTGCCTGGTGTTCTCCTGCTGCTGCTGCTTGGTGTTCTCATGCTGCTGCCTGGTGTTCTCCCGTTGTTGTTGCTTCCTGGTGTTCTCCTGTTGCTGTTGTCTGTTGTTCATCTGCTGCTGTCTGGTGATCTCCTGCTGCTGTCTGGTGTTCTCCTGTTACTGTTGCCTGGTGTTCTCCTACTGCTGTCTGGTGTTCTCCTGCTCCTGTTGTCTGTTGTTCATCTGCTGTTGTCTGGTGATCTCCTGCTGCTGCCTGGTGTTCTCCTGTTACGGTTGCCTGGTGTTCTCCTGCTGCTGCCTGCTGTTCTCCTATTGCTGCTGTCTGCTGTTCTCCTGTTGCTGTTGTCTGTTGTTCATCTGCTGCTGTCTGGTGATCTCCTGCTGCTGCCTGGTGTTCTCCTGTTGCTGTTGTCTGGTGGTCTCCTGTTGCTGCTGCCTGGTGTTCTCCTGCTGCTGCCTGGTGTTCTCCTGTTGCTGCGGCCTGGTGTTCTCCTGTTACTGCTGCCTGGTGTTCTCCTGTTACTGCTCCCTGGTGTTCACCTGTTGCTGCTGCCTGGTGTTCTACTGCTGCTGCTGCCTGGTGTTCTCCTGTTACTGCTGCCTGATGTTCTCCTGTTACAGCTGCCTGGTGTTCTCCTGTTGCTGCTGCCTGCTGTTCTCCTGTTACTGCTGCCTGATGTTCTCCTGTTACTGCTGCCTGGTGTTCTCCTGTTGCTGCTTCCTGGTGTTCACCTGGAGCTGCTGCCTGCTGTTCTCCTGCTGCTGCTGCCTGGTGTTCTACTGTTACTGCTGCCTGATGTTCACCTGTTGCTGCTGCCCGGTGTTCACCTGTTACTGCTGCCTGGTGTTCTCCTGCTGCTGCTGCCTGGTGTTCTCCTGTTGCTGCTGCCTGGTGTTCTCCTGTTGCTGCCTGGTGTTCTCCTGTTGCTGCTGCCTGGTGTTCGCCTGCTGTTTCTCCCTGGTGTTCTCATGCTGCATCTCCCTGGTGTTCTCCTGCTGCTGCTGCCTGGTGTTCACCTGTTGCTGCTCCCAGGTGTTCTCCTGCTGCTTCTCCCTGGTGTTCACCTGTTGCTGCTGCCTGGTGTTCTCCTGCTGTTTCTCCCTGGTGTTCTCCTGTTACAGCTGCCTGATGTTCTCCTGTTGCTGCTGCCTCGTGCTCACCTGCTGCTGCTCCCTGGTGTTCTCCTGTTGCTGCCCGGTGTTCTCCTGTTGCTGCCTGGTGTTCTCCTGCTGCTGTTGTCTGGTGTTCACCTGCTGCTGCTGCCTGGCGTTCTCCTGTTGTTGCCTGGTGTTCTCCTGTTGCTGCTGCCTGGTGTTCTCCTGTTGCTGCCTGGTGTTCGCCTGTTGCTGCTGCCTGGTGTTCTCCTGTTGCAGCTTCCTGGTGTTCTCCTGTTGCTGCTGCCTGGTGTTCTCCTGTTGTTGTTGCTGCCTCCTGTTCTCCTGCTGCTACCTGGTGTTCTCCTGTTGCTGTTGTCTGGTGTTCACCTGCTGCTGCCCGGTGTTCTCCTGCTGCTGCTGCCTGGTGTTCTCCTGTTGTTGCCTGGTGTTCTCCTGTTGCTGCTGCCTGGTGTTCTCCTGTTGCTGCCTGGTGTTCACCTGTTGCTGCTGCCTGGTGTTCTCCTGTTGCTGCTGCCTGGTGTTCTCATGTTGCTGCTGCCTGATGTTCTCCTGTTGCTGATGCTGGTGTTCTCCTGTTGCTGCTTGGTGTTCTCCTGTTGCTGCTGCCTGGTGTTCTCCTGTTGCTGCTGCTGGTGTTCTCCTGTTGCTGCCTGGTGTTCTCATGTTGCTGCTGTCTGGTGTTCTCCTGTTGCTGCCAGGTGTTGTCCTGTTGCTGCTGCCTGGTGTTCTCCTGTTGCTGCCTGCTGTTCTCCTGCTGCTGCTGCCTGGTGTTCTCCTGGTGCTACTGCCTGGTGTCTCCTGCTGCTGCTGCCTGGTGTTCTCCTGTTGCTGCCTGGTGTTCTCCTGTTGCTGCTGCCTGGTGTTCTCCTGTTGTTGCCTGGTGTTCTCCTGTTGCTGCTGCCTGGTGTTCTCCTGTTGCTGCCTGGTGTTCTCCTGTTGCTGCTGCCTGGTGTTCTCCTGTTGCTGCTGCCTGGTGTTCTCCTGTTGCTGCCTGGTGTTCTCCTGGTGCTACTGCCTGGTGTTCTCCTGTTGCTGCCTGGTGTTATCCTGTTGCTGCTGCCTGGTGTCTCCTGCTGCTGCTGCCTGGTGTTCTCCTGTTGCTGCTGCCTGATGTTCTCCTGTTGCTGATGCTGGTGTTCTCCTGTTGCTGCTTGGTGTTCTCCTGTTGCTGCTGCCTGGTGTTCTCCTGTTGCTGCCTGGTATTCTCCTGTTGCTGCCTGGTGTTCTCCTGTTGCTGATACCTGGTGTTCTACTGCTGCTGTTGTCTGGTGTTCTCCTGTTGCTGCTGTCTGGTGTAATCCTGCTGCTGCCTGGTGTTCTCCTGTTGTTGTTGCTGCCTGGTGTTCTCCTGTTGCTGTTGTCTGGTATTCATTGGCTGCTACCTGGTGTTCTCCGCTTGTTGTTGCTGCCTCCTGTTCTCCTGCTGCTACCTGGTGTTCTCCTGCTGCTGCTGCCTGGTATTCTCCTGTTACTGCTGCCTGGTGTTCTCCTGTGACTGCTGCCTGGTGTTCACCTGCTGCTGCTGCCTGGTGTTCTCCTGCTGCTGCTCCCTGTTGTTCTCCTGTTGCTGCTGCCTGGTGTTCGACTGCTGCTGCTGCCTGGTATTCTCCTGTTACTGCTGCCTGGTGTTCTCCTGTTTCTGCCAGGTGTTCGCCTGTTGCTGCTGCCTGGTGTTCTCCTGTTGCTGCTGCCTGGTGTTCACCTGCTGCTGCCTGGTGTTCACCTGCTGATGCCTGGTGTTCTCATGCTGCTGTTGTCTGGTGTTCACCTGCTGTTGCCTGGTGTTCTCCTGCTCCTGTTGTCTGGTATTCACCTGCTGCTGCCTGGTGTTCTCCTGTTGCTGCTGCCTGGTGTTCACCTGTTGCTGCTGCTGGTGTTCTCCTGTTGCTGCCTGGTGTTCTCCTGTTGCTGCTGCCTGGTGTTCTCCTGTTGCTGCCTGGTGTTCTCCTGTTGCTGCTGCCTGGTGTTCGCCTGCTGTTTCTCCCTGGTGTTCTCATGCTGCATCTCCCTGGTGTTCTCCTGCTGCTGCTGCCTGGTGTTCACCTGTTGATGCTCCCAGGTGTTCTCCTGCTGCTTCTCCCTGGTGTTCCCCTGTTGCTGCTGCCTGGTGTTCTCCTGCTGTTTCTCCCTGGTGTTCTCCTGTTACAGCTGCCTGATGTTCTCCTGTTGCTGCTGCCTCGTGCTCACCTGCTGCTGCTCCCTGGTGTTCTCCTGTTGCTGCCCGGTGTTCTCCTGTTGCTGCCTGGTGTTCTCCTGCTGCTGTTGTCTGGTGTTCACCTGCTGTTACCTGGTGTTCTCCTGCAGCTGCTGCCTGGTGTTCTCCTGCTGCTGCTGCCTGGCGTTCTCCTGTTGTTGCCTGGTGTTCTCCTGTTGCTGCTGCCTGGTGTTCTCCTGTTGCTGCCTGGTGTTCGCCTGTTGCTGCTGCCTGGTGTTCTCCTGTTGCAGCTGCCTGGTGTTCTCCTGTTGCTGCTGCCTGGTGTTCTCCTGTTGTTGTTGCTGCCTCCTGTTCTCCTGCTGCTACCTGGTGTTCTCCTGTTGCTGTTGTCTGGTGTTCACCTGCTGCTGCCTGGTGTTCTCCTGCTGCTGCTGCCTGGTGTTCTCCTGTTGTTGCCTGGTGTTCTCCTGTTGCTGCTGCCTGGTGTTCTCCTGTTGCTGCCTGGTGTTCACCTGTTGCTGCTGCCTGGTGTTCTCCTGTTGCTGCTGCCTGGTGTTCTCATGTTGCTGCTGCCTGATGTTCTCCTGTTGCTGATGCTGGTGTTCTCCTGTTGCTGCTTGGTCTTCTCCTGTTGCTGCTGCCTAGTGTTCTCCTGTTGCTGCTGCTGGTGTTCTCCTGTTGCTGCCTGGTGTTCTCATGTTGCTGCTGTCTGGTGTTCTCCTGTTGCTGCCGGGTGTTGTCCTGTTGCTGCTGCCTCGTGTTCTCCTGTTGCTGCCTGCTGTTCTCCTGCTGCTGCTGCCTGGTGTTCTCCTGGTGCTACTGCCTGGTGTCTCCTGCTGCTGCTGCCTGGTGTTCTCCTGTTGCTGCCTGGTGTTCTCCTGTTGCTGCTGCCTGGTGTTCTCCTATTGTTGCCTGGTGTTCTCCTGTTGCTGCTGCCTGGTGTTCTCCTGTTGCTGCCTGGTGTTCTCCTGTTGCTGCTGCCTGGTGTTCTCCTGTTGCTGCTGCCTGGTGTTCTCCTGTTGCTGCCTGGTGTTCTCCTGGTGCTACTGCCTGGTGTTCTCCTGTTGCTGCCTGGTGTTATCCTGTTGCTGCTGCCTGGTGTCTCCTGCTGCTGCTGCCTGGTGTTCTCCTGTTGCTGCTGCCTGATGTTCTCCTGTTGCTGATGCTGGTGTTCTCCTGTTGCTGCTTGGTGTTCTCCTGTTGCTGCTGCCTGGTGTTCTCCTGTTGCTGCCTGGTATTCTCCTGTTGCTGCCTGGTGTTCTCCTGTTGCTGATGCCTGGTGTTCTACTGCTGCTGTTGTCTGGTGTTCTCCTGTTGCTGCTGTCTGGTGTTCTCCTGCTGCTGCCTGGTGTTCTCCTGTTGTTGTTGCTGCCTGGTGTTCTCCTGTTGCTGTTGTCTGGTATTCATTGGCTGCTACCTGGTGTTCTCCGCTTGTTGTTGCTGCCTCCTGTTCTCCTGCTGCTACCTGGTGTTCTCCTGCTGCTGCTGCCTGGTATTCTGTTACTGCTGCCTGGTGTTCTCCTGTGACTGCTGCCTGGTGTTCTGCTGCTGCGGCCTGGTGTTCACCTGTTGCTGCTGCCTGGTGTTCTCCTGTTGCTGCTGCCTGGTGTTCTCCTGTTACTGCTGCCTGGTGTTCACCTGCTGCTGCTGCCTGGTGTTCTCCTGCTGCTGCTCCCTGTTGTTCTCCTGTTGCTGCTGCCTGGTGTTCGACTGCTGCTGCTGCCTGGTATTCTCCTGTTACTGCTGCCTGGTGTTCTCCTGTTTCTGCCAGGTGTTCGCCTGTTGCTGCTGCCTGGTGTTCTCCTGTTGCTGCTGCCTGGTGTTCACCTGCTGCTGCCTGGTGTTCACCTGCTGATGTCTGGTGTTCTCATGCTGCTGTTGTCTGGTGTTCACCTGCTTTTGCCTGGTGTTCTCCTGCTGCTGTTGTCTGGTATTCACCTGCTGCTGCCTGGTGTTCTCCTGTTGCTGCTGCCTGGTGTTCTCCTGTTGCTGCTGCCTGGTGTTCTCCTGTTTCTGCCTGGTGTTCGCCTGTTGCTGCTGCCTGGTGTTCTCCTGTTGCTGCTGCCTGGTGTTCACCTGCTGATTCCTGGTGTTCTCCTGCTGCTGTTGTCTTGTGTTCTCCTGCTGCTGCCTGGTGTTCTCCTGTTGCTGCTGCCTGGTGTTCACCTGCTGCTGCCTGGTGTTCAGCTGCTGATGCCTGGTGTTCTCCTGTTGCTGCTGTCTGGTGTTCTCCTGCTGCTGCCTGGTGTTCTCCTGTTGCTGCTGTCTGGTGTTATCCTGTTGCTGCCTGGTGTTCGCCTGTTGTTGCTACCTGGTGTTCTCCTGTTACTGCTGTCTGGTGTTCACCTGCTGATGCCTGGTGTTCTCCTGTTGCTGCTGCCTGGTGTTCTCCTGTTGCTGCCTGCTTTTCTCCTGTTGCTGCCTGGTGTTCTCCTGTTGCTGATGCCTGGTGTTCTCCTGCTGCTGTTGTCTGGTGTTCTCCTGTTGCTGCTGTCTGGTGTTCTCCTGCTGCTGCCTGGTGTTCTCCTGTTGTTGTTGCTACCTGGTGTTCTCCTGTTGCTGTTGTCTGGTATTCATTGGCTGCTGCCTGGTGTTCTCCGCTTGTTGTTGCTGCCTCCTGTTCTCCAGCTGCTACCTGGTGTTCTCCTGTTACTGCTGCCTGGTGTTCTCCTGCTGCTGCGGCCTGGTATTCACCTGTTGCTGCTGCCTGGTGTTCTTCTGTTACTGCTGCCTGGTGTTCTCCTGCTGCTGCTCCCTGTTGTTCTCCTGTTGTTGCTGCCTGGTGTTCTACTGCTGCTGCTGCCTGGTGTTCTCCTTTTTCTGCCAGGTGTTCGCCTGTTGCTGAGGCCTGGTGTCCTCCTGTTGCTGCCTGGTGTACTCCTGTTGCTGCTCCCTGTTGTTCTCCTGTTGCTGCCTGGTGTTCTCCTGCTGCTGCTGCCTGGTGCTCTCCTGTTGCTGCTGTCTGGTGTTATCCTGTTGCTGCCTGGTGTTCGCCTGTTGTTGCTACCTGGTGTTCTCCTGTTACTGCTGTCTGGTGTTCACCTGCTGATGCCTGGTGTTCTCCTGTTGCTGCTGCCTGGTGTTCTCCTGTTGCTTCCTGGTGTTCGCCTTTTGCTGCTGCCTGGTGTTCTCCTTTTGCTGCTGTCTGGTGCTCACCTGCTGATGCCTGGTGTTCTCCTGTTGCTGCTGTCTGGTGTTCTCCTGTTGCTGCCTGCTTTTCTCCTGTTGCTGCCTGGTGTTCTCCTGTTGCTGATGCCTGGTGTTCTCCTGCTGCTGTTGTCTGGTGTTCTCCTGTTGCTGCTGTCTGGTGTTCTCCTGCTGCTGCCTGGTGTTCTCCTGTTGTTGTTGCTGCCTGGTGTTCTCCTGTTGCTGTTGTCTGGTATTCATTGGCTGCTGCCTGGTGTTCTCCGCTTGTTGTTGCTGCCTCCTGTTCTCCTGCTGCTACCTGGTGTTCTCCTGTTACTGCTGCCTGGTGTTCTCCTGCTGCTGCGGCCTGGTATTCACCTGTTGCTGCTGCCTGGTGTTCTCCTGTTACTGCTGCCTGGTGTTCTCCTGCTGCTGCTGCTGCCTGGTGTTCTCCTACTGCTGCTCCCTATTGTTCTCCTGTTGTTGCTGCCTGGTGTTCTACTGCTGCTGCTGCCTGGTGTTCTCCTTTTTCTGCCAGGTGTTCGCCTGTTGCTGATGCCTGGTGGCCTCCTGTTGCTGCTGCCTGGTGTTCACATGCTGCTGCCTGGTGTTCTCCTGCTGCTGTTGTCTGGTGTTCACCTGCTGTTGCTTGGTGTTCTCCTGCTGCTGTTGTCTGGTGTTCACCTGCTGCTGCCTGGTGTTCTCCTGTTGCTGCTGCCTGGTGTTCACCTGCTGCTGCCTGGTGTTCAGCTGCTGATGCCTGGTGTTCTCCTGTTGCTGCTGTCTGGTGTTCTCCTGCTGCTGCCTGGTGTTCTCCTGTTGCTGCTGTCTGGTGTTCTCCTGTTGCTGCTGCCTGGTGTTCTCCTGTTGCTGCTGTCTGGTGTTCTCCTGTTGCTGCCTGGTGTTCTCCTGTTGCTGTTGTCTGGTATTCAGTGTCTGCTACCTGGTGTTCTCCGCTTGTTGTTGCTGCCTCCTGTTCTCCTGCTGCTACCTGGTGTTCTCCTGCTGCTGCTGCCTGGTATTCTCCTGTTACTGCTGCCTGGTGTTCTCCTGTGACTGCTGCCTGGTGTTCTCCTGCTGCTGCGGCCTGGTGTTCACCTGTTGCTGCGGCCTGGTGTTCTCCTGTTACTGCTGCCTGGTGTTCTCCTGCTGCTGCTGCCTGGTGTTCTCCTGCTGCTGCTCCCTGTTGTTCTCCTGTTGCTGCTGCCTGGTGTTCGACTGCTGCTGCTGCCTGGTATTCTCCTGTTACTGCTGCCTGGTGTTCTCCTGTTTCTGCCAGGTGTTCGCCTGTTGCTGCTGCCTGGTGTTCTCCTGTTGCTGCTGCCTGGTGTTCACCTGCTGCTGCCTGGTGTTCACCTGCTGATGCCTGGTGTTCTCATGCTGCTGTTGTCTGGTGTTCACCTGCTGTTGCCTGGTGTTCTCCTGCTGCTGTTGTCTGGTATTCACCTGCTGCTGCCTGGTGTTCTCCTGTTGCTGCTGCCTGGTGTTCTCCTGTTGCTGCCTGGTGTTCGCCTGTTGTTGCTACCTGGTGTTCTCCTGTTGCTGCTGTCTGGTGTTCACCTGCTGATGCCTGGTGTTCTCCTGCTGCTGCTGCCTGGTGTTCACCTGCTGATGCCTGGTGTTCGCCTGTTGTTGCTACCTGGTGTTCTCCTGTTGCTGCTGTCTGGTGTTCACCTGCTGATGCCTGGTGTTCTCCTGCTGCTGCTGCCTGGTGTTCTCCTGTTGCTTCCTGGTGTTCGCCTGTTGCTGCTGCCTGGTGTTCTCCTGTTGCTGCTGTCTGGTGTTCACCTGCTGATGCCTGATGTTCTCCTGTTGCTGCTGTCTGGTGTTCTCCTGTTGCTGCCTGCTTTTCTCCTGTTGCTGCCTGGTGTTCTCCTGTTGCTGCTGTCTGGTGTTGACCTGCTGATGCCTTGTGTCCTCCTGTTGCTGCAGCCTGGTGTTCACCTGCTGCTGCCTGGTGTTCACCTACTGATGCCTGGTGTTCTCCTGCTGCTGTTGTCTGGTGTTCACCTGCTGTTGCTTGGTGTTCTCCTGCTGCTGTTGTCTGGTGTTCACCTGCTGCTGCCTGGTGTTCTCCTGTTGCTGCTGCCTGGTGTTCACCTGCTGCTGCCTGGTGTTCAGCTGCTGATGCCTGGTGTTCTCCTGTTGCTGCTGTCTGGTGTTCTCCTGCTGCTGCCTGGTGTTCTCCTGTTGCTGCTGTCTGGTGTTCTCCTTTTGCTGCTGCCTGGTGTTCTCCTGTTGCTGCTGTCTGGTGTTCTCCTGTTGCTGCCTGGTGTTCGCCTGTTGTTGCTACCTGGTGTTCTCCTGTTGCTGCTGTCTGGTGTTCACCTGCTGATGCCTGGTGTTCTCCTGTTGCTGCTGCCTGGTGTTCTCCTGTTGCTTCCTGGGGATCGCCTGTTGCTGCTGCCTGGTGTTCTCCTGTTGCTGCTGTCTGGTGTTCACCTGCTGATGCCTGGTGTTCTCCTGTTGCTGCTGTCTGGTGTTCTCCTGTTGCTGCCTGGTATTCCCCTGTTGCTGCCTGCTGTTCTCCTGTTGCTGATGCCTGGTGTTCTCCTGCTGCTGTTGTCTGGTGTTCTCCTGTTGCTGCTGTCTGGTGTTCTCCTGCTGCTGCCTGGTGCTCTCCTGTTGTTGTTGCTGCCTGGTGTTCTCCTGTTGCTGTTGTCTGGAATTCATTGGCTGCTGCCTGGTGTTCTCCGCTTGTTGTTGCTGCCTCCTGTTCTCCTGCTGCTACCTGGTGTTCTCCTGTTACTGCTGCCTGGTGTTCTCCTGCTGCTGCGGCCTGGTGTTCACCTGTTGCTGCTGCCTGGTGTTCTCCTGTTACTGCTGCCTGGTGTTCTCCTGCTGCGGCCTGGTGTTCACCTGTTGCTGCTGCCTGGTGTTCTCCTGTTACTGCTGCCTGGTGTTCTCCTGCTGCTGCTGCCTGGTGTTCTCCTGCTGCTGCTCCCTGTTGTTCTCCTGTTGCTGCTGCCTGGTGTTCAACTGCTGCTGCTGCCTGGTATTCTCCTGTTACTGCTGCCTGGTGTTCTCCTGTTTCTGCCAGGTGTTCGCCTGTTGCTGCTGCCTGGTGTTCTCCTGTTGCTGCTGCCTGGTGTTCACCTGCTGCTGCCTGGTGTTCACCTGCTGATGCCTTGTGTCCTCCTGTTGCTGCAGCCTGGTGTTCACCTGCTGCTGCCTGGTGTTCACCTACTGATGCCTGGTGTTCTCCTGCTGCTGTTGTCTGGTGTTCACCTGCTGTTGCTTGGTGTTCTCCTGCTGCTGTTGTCTGGTGTTCACCTGCTGCTGCCTGGTGTTCTCCTGTTGCTGCTGCCTGGTGTTCACCTGCTGCTGCCTGGTGTTCAGCTGCTGATGCCTGGTGTTCTCCTGTTGCTGCTGTCTGGTGTTCTCCTGCTGCTGCCTGGTGTTCTCCTGTTGCTGCTGTCTGGTGTTCTCCTTTTGCTGCTGCCTGGTGTTCTCCTGTTGCTGCTGTCTGGTGTTCTCCTGTTGCTGCCTGGTGTTCGCCTGTTGTTGCTACCTGGTGTTCTCCTGTTGCTGCTGTCTGGTGTTCACCTGCTGATGCCTGGTGTTCTCCTGTTGCTGCTGCCTGGTGTTCTCCTGTTGCTTCCTGGGGATCGCCTGTTGCTGCTGCCTGGTGTTCTCCTGTTGCTGCTGTCTGGTGTTCACCTGCTGATGCCTGGTGTTCTCCTGTTGCTGCTGTCTGGTGTTCTCCTGTTGCTGCCTGGTATTCCCCTGTTGCTGCCTGCTGTTCTCCTGTTGCTGATGCCTGGTGTTCTCCTGCTGCTGTTGTCTGGTGTTCTCCTGTTGCTGCTGTCTGGTGTTCTCCTGCTGCTGCCTGGTGCTCTCCTGTTGTTGTTGCTGCCTGGTGTTCTCCTGTTGCTGTTGTCTGGAATTCATTGGCTGCTGCCTGGTGTTCTCCGCTTGTTGTTGCTGCCTCCTGTTCTCCTGCTGCGAACTGGTGTTCTCCTGTTACTGCTGCCTGGTGTTCTCCTGCTGCTGCGGCCTGGTGTTCACCTGTTGCTGCTGCCTGGTGTTCTCCTGTTACTGCTGCCTGGTGTTCTCCTGTTTCTGCCAGGTGTTCGCCTGTTGCTGCTGCCTGGTGTTCTCCTGTTGCTGCTGCCTGGTGTTCACCTGCTGCTGCCTGGTGTTCACCTGCTGATGCCTTGTGTCCTCCTGTTGCTGCAGCCTGGTGTTCACCTGCTGCTGCCTGGTGTTCACCTACTGATGCCTGGTGTTCTCCTGCTGCTGTTGTCTGGTGTTCACCTGCTGTTGCTTGGTGTTCTCCTGCTGCTGTTGTCTGGTGTTCACCTGCTGCTGCCTGGTGTTCTCCTGTTGCTGCTGCCTGGTGTTCACCTGCTGCTGCCTGGTGTTCAGCTGCTGATGCCTGGTGTTCTCCTGTTGCTGCTGTCTGGTGTTCTCCTGCTGCTGCCTGGTGTTCTCCTGTTGCTGCTGTCTGGTGTTCTCCTTTTGCTGCTGCCTGGTGTTCTCCTGTTGCTGCTGTCTGGTGTTCTCCTGTTGCTGCCTGGTGTTCGCCTGTTGTTGCTACCTGGTGTTCTCCTGTTGCTGCTGTCTGGTGTTCACCTGCTGATGCCTGGTGTTCTCCTGTTGCTGCTGCCTGGTGTTCTCCTGTTGCTTCCTGGGGATCGCCTGTTGCTGCTGCCTGGTGTTCTCCTGTTGCTGCTGTCTGGTGTTCACCTGCTGATGCCTGGTGTTCTCCTGTTGCTGCTGTCTGGTGTTCTCCTGTTGCTGCCTGGTATTCCCCTGTTGCTGCCTGCTGTTCTCCTGTTGCTGATGCCTGGTGTTCTCCTGCTGCTGTTGTCTGGTGTTCTCCTGTTGCTGCTGTCTGGTGTTCTCCTGCTGCTGCCTGGTGCTCTTCTGTTGTTGTTGCTGCCTGGTGTTCTCCTGTTGCTGTTGTCTGGAATTCATTGGCTGCTGCCTGGTGTTCTCCGCTTGTTGTTGCTGCCTCCTGTTCTCCTGCTGCGAACTGGTGTTCTCCTGTTACTGCTGCCTGGTGTTCTCCTGCTGCTGCGGCCTGGTGTTCACCTGTTGCTGCTGCCTGGTGTTCTCCTGTTACTGCTGCCTGGTGTTCTCCTGCTGCGGCCTGGTGTTCACCTGTTGCTGCTGCCTGGTGTTCTCCTGTTACTGCTGCCTGGTGTTCTCCTGCTGCTGCTGCCTGGTGTTCTCCTGCTGCTGCTCCCTGTTGTTCTCCTGTTGCTGCTGCCTGGTGTTCAACTGCTGCTGCTGCCTGGTATTCTCCTGTTACTGCTGCCTGGTGTTCTCCTGTTTCTGCCAGGTGTTCGCCTGTTGCTGCTGCCTGGTGTTCTCCTGTTGCTGCTGCCTGGTGTTCACCTGCTGCTGCCTGGTGTTCACCTGCTGATGCCTGGTGTTCTCATGCTGCTGTTGTCTGGTGTTCTCCTGCTGCTGTTGTCTGGTATTCACCTGCTGCTGCCTGGTGTTCTCCTGTTGCTGCTGCCTGGTGTTCTCCTGTTGCTGCTGCCTGGAGTTCTCCTGTTTCTGCCTGGTGTTCGCCTGTTGCTGCTGCCTGGTGTTCTCCTGTTGCTGCTGCCTGGTGTTCACCTGCTGATTCCTGGTGTTCTCCTGCTGCTGTTGTCTGGTGTTCTCCTGCTGCTGCCTGGTGTTCTCCTGTTGCTGGTGCCTGGTGTTCACCTGCTGCTGCCTGGTGTTCAGCTGCTGATGCCTGGTGTTCTCATGTTGCTGCTGTCTGGTGTTCTCCTGCTGCTGCCTGGTGTTCTCCTGTTGCTGCTGTCTGGTGTTCTCCTGTTGCTGCTGCCTGGTGTTCTCCTGTTGCTGCTGTCTGGTGTTCTCCTGTTGCTGCCTGGTGTTCGCCTGTTGTTGCTACCTGGTGTTCTCCTGTTGCTGCTGTCTGGTGTTCACCTGCTGATGCCTGGTGTTCTCCTGTTGCTGCTGCCTGGTGTTCTCCTGTTGCTTCCTGGTGTTCGCCTGTTGCTGCTGCCTGGTGTTCTCCTGTTGCTGCTGTCTGGTGTTCACCTGCTGAGGCCTGGTGTTCTCCTGTTGCTGCTGTCTGGTGTTCTCCTGTTGCTGCCTGCTTTTCTCCTGTTGCTGCCTGGTGTTCTCCTGTTGCTGATGCCTGGTGTTCTCCTGCTGCTGTTGTCTGGTGTTCTCCTGTTGCTGCTGTCTGGTGTTCTCCTGCTGCTGCCTGGTGTTCTCCTGTTGTTGTTGCTGCCTGGTGTTCTCCTGTTGCTGTTGTCTGGTATTCATTGGCTGCTGCCTGGTGTTCTCCGCTTGTTGTTGCTGCCTCCTGTTCTCCTGCTGCTACCTGGTGTTCTCCTGTTACTGCTGCCTGGTGTTCTCCTGCTGCTGAGGCCTGGTATTCACCTGTTGCTGCTGCCTGGTGTTCTCCTGTTACTGCTGCCTGGTGTTCTCCTGCTGCAGCTGCTTGGTGTTCTCCTGCTGCTGCTCCCTGTTGTTCTCCTGTTGTTGCTGCCTGGTGTTCGACTGCTGCTGCTGCCTGGTGTTCTCCTTTTTCTGCCAGGTGTTCGCCTGTTGCTGATGCCTGGTGTCCTCCTGTTGCTGCTGCCTGGTGTTCACCTGCTGCTGCCTGGTGTTCACCTGCTGATGCCTGGTGTTCTCCTGCTGCTGTTGTCTGGTGTTCACCTGCTGTTGCTTGGTGTTCTCCTGCGGCTGTTGTCTGGTGTTCACCTGCTGCTGCCTGGTGTTCTCCTGTTGCTGCTGCCTGGTGTTCACCTGCTGCTGCCTGGTGTTCAGCTGCTGATGCCTGGTGTTCTCCTGTTGCTGCTGTCTGGTGTTCTCCTGCTGCTGCCTGGTGTTCTCCTGTTGCTGCTTCTGGTGTTCTCCTGTTGCTGCTGCCTGGTGTTCTCCTGTTGCTGCTGTCTGGTGTTCTCCTGTTGCTGCCTGGTGTTCTCCTGTTGCTGCTGCCTGGTGTTCACCTGCTGCTGCCTGGTGTTCACCTGCTGATGCCTGGTGTTCTCATGCTGCTGTTGTCTGGTGTTCTCCTGCTGCTGTTGTCTGGTATTCACCTGCTGCTGCCTGGTGTTCTCCTGTTGCTGCTGCCTGGTGTTCTCCTGTTGCTGCTGCCTGGTGTTCTCCTGTTTCTGCCTGGTGTTCGCCTGTTGCTGCTGCCTGGTGTTCTCCTGTTGCTGCTGCCTGGTGTTCACCTGCTGATTTCTGGTGTTCTCCTGCTGCTGCCTGGTGTTCTCCTGTTGCTGCTGCCTGGTGTTCACCTGCTGCTGCCTGGTGTTCAGCTGCTGATGCCTGGTGTTCTCCTGTTGCTGCTGTCTGGTGTTCTCCTGCTGCTGCCTGGTGTTCTCCTGTTGCTGCTGTCTGGTGTTCTCCTGTTGCTGCTGCCTGGTGTTCTCCTGTTGCTTCTGTCTGGTGTTCTCCTGTTGCTGCCTGGTGTTCTCCTGTTGCTGCTGTCTGGTGTTCACCTGCTGATGCCTGGTGTTCTCCTGTTGCTGCTGCCTGGTGTTCTCCTGTTGCTTCCTGGTGTTCGCCTGTTGCTGCTGCCTGGTGTTCTCCTGTTGCTGCTGTCTGGTGTTCACCTGCTGAGGCCTGGTGTTCTCCTGTTGCTGCTGTCTGGTGTTCTCCTGTTGCTGCCTGCTTTTCTCCTGTTGCTGCCTGGTGTTCTCCTGTTGCTGATGCCTGGTGTTCTCCTGCTGCTGTTGTCTGGTGTTCTCCTGCTGCTGCCTGGTGTTCTCCTGTTGCTGCTGCCTGGTGTTCACCTGCTGCTGCCTGGTGTTCAGCTGCTGATGCCTGGTGTTCTCCTGTTGCTGCTGTCTGGTGTTCTCCTGCTGCTGCCTGGTGTTCTCCTGTTGCTGCTGTCTGGTGTTCTCCTGTTGCTGCTGCCTGGTGTTCTCCTGTTGCTGCTGTCTGGTGTTCTCCTGTTGCTGCCTGGTGTTCTCCTGTTGCTGCTGTCTGGTGTTCACCTGCTGATGCCTGGTGTTCTCCTGTTGCTGCTGCCTGGTGTTCTCCTGTTGCTTCCTGGTGTTCGCCTGTTGCTGCTGCCTGGTGTTCTCCTGTTGCTGCTGTCTGGTGTTCACCTGCTGAGGCCTGGTGTTCTCCTGTTGCTGCTGTCTGGTGTTCTCCTGTTGCTGCCTGCTTTTCTCCTGTTGCTGCCTGGTGTTCTCCTGTTGCAGATGCCTGGTGTTCTCCTGCTGCTGTTGTCTGGTGTTCTCCTGTTGCTGCTGTGTGGTGTTCTCCTGCTGCTGCCTGGTGTTCTCCTGTTGTTGTTGCTGCCTGGTGTTCTCCTGTTGCTGTTGTCTGGTATTCATTGGCTGCTGCCTGGTGTTCTCCGCTTGTGGTTGCTGCCTCCTGTTCTCCTGCTGCTACCTGGTGTTCTCCTGTTACTGCTGCCTGGTGTTCTCCTGCTGCTGTGGCCTGGTATTCACCTGTTGCTGCTGCCTGGTGTTCTCCTGTTACTGCTGCCTGGTGTTCTCCTGCTGCAGCTGCCTGGTGTTCTCCTGCTGCTGCTCCCTGTTGTTCTCCTGTTGTTGCTGCCTGGTGTTCTGCTGCTGCTGCTGCCTGGTGTTCTCCTTTTTCTGCCAGGTGTTCGCCTGTTGCTGATGCCTGGTGTCCTCCTGTTGCTGCTGCCTGGTGTTCACCTGCTGCTGCCTGGTGTTCACCTGCTGATGCCTGGTGTTCTCCTGCTGCTGTTGTCTGGTGTTCACCTGCTGTTGCTTGGTGTTCTCCTGCTGCTGTTGTCTGGTGTTCACCTGCTGCTGCCTGGTGTTCTCCTGTTGCTGCTGCCTGGTGTTCACCTGCTGCTGCCTGGTGTTCTCCTGTTGCTGCTGTCTGGTGTTCTCCTGTTGCTGCTGCCTGGTGTTCTCCTGTTGCTGCTGTCTGGTGTTCTCCTGTTGCTGCCTGGTGTTCGCCTGTTGTTGCTACCTGGTGTTCTCCTGTTGCTGCTGTCTGGTGTTCACCTGCTGATGCCTGGTGTTCTCCTGTTGCTGCTGCCTGGTGTTCTCCTGTTGCTTCCTGGTGTTCGCCTGTTGCTGCTGCCTGGTGTTCTCCTGTTGCTGCTGTCTGGTGTTCACCTGCTGATGCCTGGTGTTCTCCTGTTGCTGCTGTCTGGTGTTCTCCTGTTGCTGCCTGGTATTCTCCTGTTGCTGCCTGGTGTTCTCCTGTTGCTGATGCCTGGTGTTCTCCTGTTGCTGCTGTCTGGTGTTCTCCTGTTGCTGCCTGGTGTTCGCCTGTTGTTGCTACCTGGTGTTCTCCTGTTGCTGCTGTCTGGTGTTCACCTGCTGATGCCTGGTGTTCTCCTGTTGCTGCTGCCTGGTGTTCTCCTGTTTCTGCCTGGTGTTCGCCTGTTGCTGCTGCCTGGTGTTCTCCTGTTGCTGCTGCCTGGTGTTCACCTGCTGTTGCCTGGTGTTCTCCTGCTGCTGTTGTCTGGTGTTCTCCTGCTGCTGCCTGATGTTCTCCTGTTGCTGCTGCCTGGTGTTCACCTGCTGCTGCCTGGTGTTCAGCTGCTGATGCCTGGTGTTCTCCTGTTGCTGCTGTCTGGTGTTCTCCTGCTGCTGCCTGGTGTTCTCCTTTTGCTGCTGTCTGGTGTTCTCCTGTTGCTGCAACCTGGTGTTCTCCTGTTGCTGCTGTCTGGTGTTCTCCTGTTGCTGCCTGGTGTTCACCTGCTGATGCCTGGTGTTCTCCTGTTGCTGCCTGCTTTTCTCCTGTTTCTGCCTGGTGTTCTCCTGTTGCTGATGCCTGGTGTTCTCCTGCTGCTGTTGTCTGGTGTTCTCCTGTTGCTGCTGTCTGGTGTTCTCCTGCTGCTGCCTGGTGTTCTCCTTTTGTTGTTGCTGCCTGGTGTTCTCCTGTTGCTGTTGTCTGGTATTCATTGGCTGCTGCCTGGTGTTCTCCGCTTGTTGTTGCTGCCTCCTGTTCTCCTGCTGCTACCTGGTGTTCCCCTGTTACTGCTGCCTGGTGTTCTCCTGCTGCTGCGGCCTGGTATTCACCTGTTGCTGCTGCCTGGTGTTCTCCTGTTACTGCTGCCTGGTGTTCTCCTGCTGCTGCTGCTGCCTGGTGTTCTCCTGCTGCTGCTCCCTGTTGTTCTCCTGTTGTTGCTGCCTGGTGTTCTACTGCTGCTGCTGCCTGGTGTTCTCCTGTTTCTGCCAGGTGTTCGCCTGTTGCTGATGCCTGGTGTTTACCTGCTGCTGCCTGGTGTTCACCTGCTGATGCCTGGTGTTCTCCTGCTGCTGTTGTCTGGTGTTCACCTGCTGTTGCTTGGTGTTCTCCTGCTGCTGTTGTCTGGTGTTCACCTGCTGCTGCCTGGTGTTCTCCTGTTGCTGCTGCCTGGTGTTCTCCTGTTGCTGCTGCCTGGTGTTCTCCTGTTTCTGCCTGGTGTTCGCCTGTTGCTGCTGCCTGGTGCTCTCCTGTTGCTGCTGCCTGGTGTTCACCTGCTGTTGCCTGGTGTTCTCCTGCTGCTGTTGTCTGGTGTTCTCCTGCTGCTGCCTGATGTTCTCCTGTTGCTGCTGCCTGGTGTTCACCTGCTGCTGCCTGGTGTTCAGCTGCTGATGCCTGGTGTTCTCCTGTTGCTGCTGTCTGGTGTTCTCCTGTTGCTGCCTGGTGTTCTCCTTTTGCTGCTGTCTGGTGTTCTCCTGTTGCTGCAACCTGGTGTTCTCCTGTTGCTGCTGTCTGGTGTTCTCCTGTTGCTGCCTGGTGTTCACCTGCTGATGCCTGGTGTTCTCCTGTTGCTGCTGCCTGGTGTTCTCCTGTTGCTTCCTGCTGTTCGTCTGTTGCTGCTGCCTGGTGTTCTCCTGTTGCTGCTGTCTGGTGTTCACCTGCTGAGGCCTGGTGTTCTCCTGTTGCTGCTGTCTGGTGTTCTCCTGTTGCTGCCTGCTTTTCTCCTGTTGCTGCCTGGTGTTCTCCTGTTGCTGATGCCTGGTGTTCTCCTGCTGCTGTTGTCTGGTGTTCTCCTGTTGCTGCTGTCTGGTGTTCTCCTCCTGCTGCCTGGTGTTCTCCTGTTGTTGTTGCTGCCTGGTGTTCTCCTGTGGCTGTTGTCTGGTATTCATTGGCTGCTGCCTGGTGTTCTCCGCTTGTTGTTGCTGCCTCCTGTTCTCCTGCTGCTACCTGGTGTTCTCCTGTTACTGCTGCCTGGTGTTCTCCTGCTGCTGCGGCCTGGTATTCACCTGTTGCTGCTGCCTGGTGTTCTCCTGTTACTGCTGCCTGGTGTTCTCCTGCTGCAGCTGCCTGGTGTTCTCCTGCTGCTGCTCCCTGTTGTTCTCCTGTTGTTGCTGCCTGGTGTTCTACTGCTGCTGCTGCCTGGTGTTCTCCTTTTTCTGCCAGGTGTTCGCCTGTTGCTGATGCCTGGTGTCCTCCTGTTGCTGCTGCCTGGTGTTCACCTGCTGCTGCCTGGTGTTCACCTGCTGATGCCTGGTGTTCTCCTGCTGCTGTTCTTGGGTGTTCACCTGCTGTTGCTTGGTGTTCTCCTGCTGCTGTTGTCTGGTGTTCACCTGCTGCTGCCTGGTGTTCTCCTGTTGCTGCTGCCTGGTGTTCTCCTGTTGCTGATGCCTGGTGTTCTCCTGTTGCTGCTGTCTTGTGTTCTCCTGTTGCTGCCTGGTGTTCGCCTGTTGTTGCTACCTGGTGTTCTCCTGTTGCTGCTGTCTGGTGTTCACCTGCTGATGCCTGGTGTTCTCCTGTTGCTGCTGACTGGTGTTCTCCTGTTGCTTCCTGGTGTTCTCCTGTTGCTGCTGCCTGGTGTTCTCCTGTTGCTGCTGTCTGGTGTTCTCCTGTTGCTGCTGCCTGGTTTTCTCCTGTTGCTGCTGTCTGGTGTTCTCCTGTTGCTGCCTGGTGTTCGCCTGTTGTTGCTACCTGGTGTTCTCCTGTTGCTGCTGTCTGGTGTTCACCTGCTGATGCCTGGTGTTCTCCTGTTGCTGCTGCCTGGTGTTCTCCTGTTGCTTCCTGGTGTTTGCCTGTTGCTACTGCCTGGTGTTCTCCTGTTGCTGCTGTCTGGTGTTCACCTGCTGATGCCTGGTGTTCTCCTGTTGCTGCTGTCTGGTGTTCTCCTGTTGCTGCCTGGTATTCTCCTGTTGCTGCGGTCTGGTGTTCTCCTGTTGCTGCTGCCTGGTGTTCTCCTGTTGCTGCTGTCTTGTGTTCTCCTGTTGCTGCCTGGTGTTCGCCTGTTGTTGCTACCTGGTGTTCTCCTGTTGCTGCTGTCTGGTGTTCACCTGCTGCTACCTGGTGTTCTCCTGCTGCTGCTGCCTGGTATTCTCCTGTTACTGCTGCCTGGTGTTCTCCTGTTCCTGCTGCCTGGTGTTCTCCTGCTGCTGCGGCCTGGTGTTCACCTGTTGCTGCTGCCTGGTGTTCTCCTGTTGCTGCCTGGTGTTCTCCTGTTGCTGCTGTCTGTTGTTCTCCTGTTGCTGCTGCCTGGTGTTCTCCTGTTGCTGCTGTCTGGTGTTCTCCTGTTGCTGCCTGGTGTTCTCCTGTTGCTGCCTGGTGTTCTCCTGTTGCTGCTGCCTGGTGTTCTCCTGTTGCTGCCTGGTGTTCTCCTGTTGCTGCTGCCTGGTGTTCTCCTGTTGCTGCTGTCTGGTGTTCACCTGCTGATGCCTGGTGTTCTCCTGTTGCTGCTCCCTGGTGTTCTCCTGTTGCTGCTGCCTTGTGTACTCCTGTTTCTGCCTGGTGTTCGCCTGTTTTTGCTGCCTGGTGTTCTCCTGTTGCTGCCTGGTGTTCACCTGCTGATGCCTGGTGTTCACCTGCAGATGCCTGGTGTTCTCCTGCTGCTGTTGTCTGGTGTTCTCCTGCTGCTGCCTGGTGTTCTCCTGTTGCTGCTGCCTGGTGTTCTCCTGTTACTGCTGCCTGGTGTTCTCCTGCTGCTGCTGCCTGGTGTTCTCCTGCTGCTGCTCCCTGTTGTTCTCCTGTTGCTGCTGCCTGGTGTTCTACTGCTGCTGCTGCCTGGTGTTCTCCTGTTGCTGCTGGCTGGTGTTCACCTGTTGCTGCCTGGTGTTCACCTGCTGATGCCTGGTGTTCTCCTGCTGCTGTTGTCTGGTGTTCACCTGCTGTTGCCTGATGTTCTCCTGCTGCTGTTGTCTGGTGTTCTCCTGCTGCTGTTGTCTGGTGTTCACCTGCTGCTGCCTGGTGTTCTCCTGTTGCTGCTGCCTGGTGTTCACCTGCTGCTGCCTGGTGTTCAGCTGCTGATGCCTGGTGTTCTCCTGTTGCTGCTGTCTGGTGTTCTCCTGTTGCTGCTGCCTGGTGTTCTCCTGTTGCTGCTGTCTGGTGTTCTCCTGTTGCTGCCTGGTGTTCGCCTGTTGTTGCTACCTGGTGTTCTCCTGTTGCTGCTGTCTGGTGTTCACCTGCTGATGCCTGGTGTTCTCCTGTTGTTGCTGCTTGGTGTTCTCCTGTTGCTTCCTGGTGTTCGCCTGTTGCTACTGCCTGGTATTCTCCTGTTGCTGCTGTCTGGTGTTCACCTGCTGATGCCTGGTGTTCTCCTGTTGCTACTGTCTGGTGTTCTCCTGTTGCTGCCTGGTATTCTCCTGTTGCTGCCTGGTGTTCTCCTGTTGCTGATGCCTGGTGTTCTCCTGTTGCTGCTGTTTTGTGTTCTCCTGTTGCTGCCTGGTGTTCGCCTGTTGTTGCTACCTGGTGTTCTCCTGTTGCTGCCTGCTTTTCTCCTGTTGCTGCCTGGTGTTCTCCTGTTGCTGATGCCTGGTGTTCTTCTGTTGCCATTGCCTGGTGTTCTCCTGTTGTTGTTGCTGCCTGGTGTTCTCCTGTTGCTGTTGTCTGCTATTCATTGCCTGATGCCTGGTGTTCTCCGCTTGTTGTTGCTGCCTCCTGTTCTCCTGCTGCTACCTGGTGTTCTCCTGCTGCTGCTGCCTGGTATTCTCCTGTTACTGCTGCCTGGTGTTCTCCTGTTACTGCTGCCTGGTGTTCTCCTGCTGCTGCGGCCTGGTGTTCACCTGTTGCTGCTGCCTGGTGTTCTCCTGTTGCTGCCTGGTGTTCTCCTGTTGCTGCTGTCTGTTGTTCTCCTGTTGCTGCTGCCTGGTGTTCTCCTGTTGTTGCTGTCTGGTGTTCTCCTGTTGCTGCCTGGTGTTCTCCTGTTGCTGCCTGGTGTTCTCCTGTTGCTGCTGCCTGGTGTTCTCCTGTTGCTGCCTGGTGTTCTCCTGTTGCTGCTGCCTGGTGTTCACCTGCGGATGCCTGGTGTTCTCCTGTTGCTGCTCCCTGGTGTTCTCCTGTTGCTGCTGCCTTGTGTACTCCTGTTTCTGCCTGGTGTTCGCCTGTTTTTGCTGCCTGGTGTTCTCCTGTTGCTGCCTGGTGTTCACCTGCTGATGCCTGGTGTTCACCTGCTGATGCCTGGTGTTCTCCTGCTGCTTTTGTCTGGTGTTCTCCTGCTGCTGCCTGGTGTTCTCCTGTTGCTGCTGCCTGGTGTTCTCCTGTTACTGCTGCCTGGTGTTCTCCTGCTGCTGCTGCCTGGTGTTCTCCTGCTGCTGCTCCCTGTTGTTCTCCTGTTGCTGCTGCCTGGTGTTCTACTGCTGCTGCTGCCTGGTGTTCTCCTGTTGCTGCTGGCTGGTGTTCACCTGTTGCTGCCTGGTGTTCACCTGCTGATGCCTGGTGTTCTCCTGCTGCTGTTGTCTGGTGTTCACCTGCTGTTGCCTGATGTTCTCCTGCTGCTGTTGTCTGGTGTTCTCCTGCTGCTGTTGTCTGGTGTTCACCTGCTGCTGCCTGGTGTTCTCCTGTTGCTGCTGCCTGGTGTTCACCTGCTGCTGCCTGGTGTTCAGCTGCTGATGCCTGGTGTTCTCCTGTTGCTGCTGTCTGGTGTTCTCCTGTTGCTGCTGCCTGGTGTTCTCCTGTTGCTGCTGTCTGGTGTTCTCCTGTTGCTGCCTGGTGTTCGCCTGTTGTTGCTACCTGGTGTTCTCCTGTTGCTGCTGTCTGGTGTTCACCTGCTGATGCCTGGTGTTCTCCTGTTGCTGCTGCCTGGTGTTCTCCTGTTGCTTCCTGGTGTTCGCCTGTTGCTACTGCCTGGTGTTCTCCTGTTGCTGCTGTCTGGTGTTCACCTGCTGATGCCTGGTCTTCTCCTGTTGCTGCTGTCTGGTGTTCTCCTGTTGCTGCCTGGTATTCTCCTGTTGCTGCCTGGTGTTCTCCTGTTGCTGATGCCTGGTGTTCTCCTGTTGCTGCTGTCTTGTGTTCTCCTGTTGCTGCCTGGTGTTCGCCTGTTGTTGCTACCTGGTGTTCTCCTGTTGCTGCTGTTTTGTGTTCTCCTGTTGCTGCCTGGTGTTCGCCTGTTGTTGCTACCTGGTGTTCTCCTGTTGCTGCCTGCTTTTCTCCTGTTGCTGCCTGGTGTTCTCCTGTTGCTGATGCCTGGTGTTCTTCTGTTGCCATTGCCTGGTGTTCTCCTGTTGTTGTTGCTGCCTGGTGTTCTCCTGTTGCTGTTGTCTGCTATTCATTGCCTGATGCCTGGTGTTCTCCGCTTGTTGTTGCTGCCTCCTGTTCTCCTGCTGCTACCTGGTGTTCTCCTGCTGCTGCTGCCTGGTATTCTCCTGTTACTGCCGCCTGGTGTTCTCCTGTTACTGCTGCCTGGTGTTCTCCTGCTGCTGCGGCCTGGTGTTCACCTGTTGCTGCTGCCTGGTGTTCTCCTGTTGCTGCCTGGTGTTCTCCTGTTGCTGCTGTCTGTTGTTCTCCTGTTGCTGCTGCCTGGTGTTCTCCTGTTGTTGCTGTCTGGTGTTCTCCTGTTGCTGCCTGGTGTTCTCCTGTTGCTGCCTGGTGTTCTCCTGTTGCTGCTGCCTGGTGTTCTCCTGTTGCTGCCTGGTGTTCTACTGCTGCTGCTGCCTGGTGTTCTCCTTTTTCTGCCAGGTGTTCGCCTGTTGCTGATGCCTGGTGTCCTCCTGTTGCTGCTGCCTGGTGTTCACCTGCTGCTGCCTGGTGTTCACCTGCTGATGCCTGGTGTTCTCCTGCTGCTGTTCTTGGGTGTTCACCTGCTGTTGCTTGGTGTTCTCCTGCTGCTGTTGTCTGGTGTTCACCTGCTGCTGCCTGGTGTTCTCCTGTTGCTGCTGCCTGGTGTTCTCCTGTTGCTGATGCCTGGTGTTCTCCTGTTGCTGCTGTCTTGTGTTCTCCTGTTGCTGCCTGGTGTTCGCCTGTTGTTGCTACCTGGTGTTCTCCTGTTGCTGCTGTCTGGTGTTCACCTGCTGATGCCTGGTGTTCTCCTGTTGCTGCTGACTGGTGTTCTCCTGTTGCTTCCTGGTGTTCTCCTGTTGCTGCTGCCTGGTGTTCTCCTGTTGCTGCTGTCTGGTGTTCTCCTGTTGCTGCTGCCTGGTTTTCTCCTGTTGCTGCTGTCTGGTGTTCTCCTGTTGCTGCCTGGTGTTCGCCTGTTGTTGCTACCTGGTGTTCTCCTGTTGCTGCTGTCTGGTGTTCACCTGCTGATGCCTGGTGTTCTCCTGTTGCTGCTGCCTGGTGTTCTCCTGTTGCTTCCTGGTGTTTGCCTGTTGCTACTGCCTGGTGTTCTCCTGTTGCTGCTGTCTGGTGTTCACCTGCTGATGCCTGGTGTTCTCCTGTTGCTGCTGTCTGGTGTTCTCCTGTTGCTGCCTGGTATTCTCCTGTTGCTGCGGTCTGGTGTTCTCCTGTTGCTGCTGCCTGGTGTTCTCCTGTTGCTGCTGTCTTGTGTTCTCCTGTTGCTGCCTGGTGTTCGCCTGTTGTTGCTACCTGGTGTTCTCCTGTTGCTGCTGTCTGGTGTTCACCTGCTGCTACCTGGTGTTCTCCTGCTGCTGCTGCCTGGTATTCTCCTGTTACTGCTGCCTGGTGTTCTCCTGTTCCTGCTGCCTGGTGTTCTCCTGCTGCTGCGGCCTGGTGTTCACCTGTTGCTGCTGCCTGGTGTTCTCCTGTTGCTGCCTGGTGTTCTCCTGTTGCTGCTGTCTGTTGTTCTCCTGTTGCTGCTGCCTGGTGTTCTCCTGTTGCTGCTGTCTGGTGTTCTCCTGTTGCTGCCTGGTGTTCTCCTGTTGCTGCCTGGTGTTCTCCTGTTGCTGCTGCCTGGTGTTCTCCTGTTGCTGCCTGGTGTTCTCCTGTTGCTGCTGCCTGGTGTTCTCCTGTTGCTGCTGTCTGGTGTTCACCTGCTGATGCCTGGTGTTCTCCTGTTGCTGCTCCCTGGTGTTCTCCTGTTGCTGCTGCCTTGTGTACTCCTGTTTCTGCCTGGTGTTCGCCTGTTTTTGCTGCCTGGTGTTCTCCTGTTGCTGCCTGGTGTTCACCTGCTGATGCCTGGTGTTCACCTGCAGATGCCTGGTGTTCTCCTGCTGCTGTTGTCTGGTGTTCTCCTGCTGCTGCCTGGTGTTCTCCTGTTGCTGCTGCCTGGTGTTCTCCTGTTACTGCTGCCTGGTGTTCTCCTGCTGCTGCTGCCTGGTGTTCTCCTGCTGCTGCTCCCTGTTGTTCTCCTGTTGCTGCTGCCTGGTGTTCTACTGCTGCTGCTGCCTGGTGTTCTCCTGTTGCTGCTGGCTGGTGTTCACCTGTTGCTGCCTGGTGTTCACCTGCTGATGCCTGGTGTTCTCCTGCTGCTGTTGTCTGGTGTTCACCTGCTGTTGCCTGATGTTCTCCTGCTGCTGTTGTCTGGTGTTCTCCTGCTGCTGTTGTCTGGTGTTCACCTGCTGCTGCCTGGTGTTCTCCTGTTGCTGCTGCCTGGTGTTCACCTGCTGCTGCCTGGTGTTCAGCTGCTGATGCCTGGTGTTCTCCTGTTGCTGCTGTCTGGTGTTCTCCTGTTGCTGCTGCCTGGTGTTCTCCTGTTGCTGCTGTCTGGTGTTCTCCTGTTGCTGCCTGGTGTTCGCCTGTTGTTGCTACCTGGTGTTCTCCTGTTGCTGCTGTCTGGTGTTCACCTGCTGATGCCTGGTGTTCTCCTGTTGTTGCTGCTTGGTGTTCTCCTGTTGCTTCCTGGTGTTCGCCTGTTGCTACTGCCTGGTGTTCTCCTGTTGCTGCTGTCTGGTGTTCACCTGCTGATGCCTGGTGTTCTCCTGTTGCTACTGTCTGGTGTTCTCCTGTTGCTGCCTGGTATTCTCCTGTTGCTGCCTGGTGTTCTCCTGTTGCTGATGCCTGGTGTTCTCCTGTTGCTGCTGTTTTGTGTTCTCCTGTTGCTGCCTGGTGTTCGCCTGTTGTTGCTACCTGGTGTTCTCCTGTTGCTGCCTGCTTTTCTCCTGTTGCTGCCTGGTGTTCTCCTGTTGCTGATGCCTGGTGTTCTTCTGTTGCCATTGCCTGGTGTTCTCCTGTTGTTGTTGCTGCCTGGTGTTCTCCTGTTGCTGTTGTCTGCTATTCATTGCCTGATGCCTGGTGTTCTCCGCTTGTTGTTGCTGCCTCCTGTTCTCCTGCTGCTACCTGGTGTTCTCCTGCTGCTGCTGCCTGGTATTCTCCTGTTACTGCTGCCTGGTGTTCTCCTGTTACTGCTGCCTGGTGTTCTCCTGCTGCTGCGGCCTGGTGTTCACCTGTTGCTGCTGCCTGGTGTTCTCCTGTTGCTGCCTGGTGTTCTCCTGTTGCTGCTGTCTGTTGTTCTCCTGTTGCTGCTGCCTGGTGTTCTCCTGTTGTTGCTGTCTGGTGTTCTCCTGTTGCTGCCTGGTGTTCTCCTGTTGCTGCCTGGTGTTCTCCTGTTGCTGCTGCCTGGTGTTCTCCTGTTGCTGCCTGGTGTTCTCCTGTTGCTGCTGCCTGGTGTTCACCTGCGGATGCCTGGTGTTCTCCTGTTGCTGCTCCCTGGTGTTCTCCTGTTGCTGCTGCCTTGTGTACTCCTGTTTCTGCCTGGTGTTCGCCTGTTTTTGCTGCCTGGTGTTCTCCTGTTGCTGCCTGGTGTTCACCTGCTGATGCCTGGTGTTCACCTGCTGATGCCTGGTGTTCTCCTGCTGCTTTTGTCTGGTGTTCTCCTGCTGCTGCCTGGTGTTCTCCTGTTGCTGCTGCCTGGTGTTCTCCTGTTACTGCTGCCTGGTGTTCTCCTGCTGCTGCTGCCTGGTGTTCTCCTGCTGCTGCTCCCTGTTGTTCTCCTGTTGCTGCTGCCTGGTGTTCTACTGCTGCTGCTGCCTGGTGTTCTCCTGTTGCTGCTGGCTGGTGTTCACCTGTTGCTGCCTGGTGTTCACCTGCTGATGCCTGGTGTTCTCCTGCTGCTGTTGTCTGGTGTTCACCTGCTGTTGCCTGATGTTCTCCTGCTGCTGTTGTCTGGTGTTCTCCTGCTGCTGTTGTCTGGTGTTCACCTGCTGCTGCCTGGTGTTCTCCTGTTGCTGCTGCCTGGTGTTCACCTGCTGCTGCCTGGTGTTCAGCTGCTGATGCCTGGTGTTCTCCTGTTGCTGCTGTCTGGTGTTCTCCTGTTGCTGCTGCCTGGTGTTCTCCTGTTGCTGCTGTCTGGTGTTCTCCTGTTGCTGCCTGGTGTTCGCCTGTTGTTGCTACCTGGTGTTCTCCTGTTGCTGCTGTCTGGTGTTCACCTGCTGATGCCTGGTGTTCTCCTGTTGCTGCTGCCTGGTGTTCTCCTGTTGCTTCCTGGTGTTCGCCTGTTGCTACTGCCTGGTGTTCTCCTGTTGCTGCTGTCTGGTGTTCACCTGCTGATGCCTGGTCTTCTCCTGTTGCTGCTGTCTGGTGTTCTCCTGTTGCTGCCTGGTATTCTCCTGTTGCTGCCTGGTGTTCTCCTGTTGCTGATGCCTGGTGTTCTCCTGTTGCTGCTGTCTTGTGTTCTCCTGTTGCTGCCTGGTGTTCGCCTGTTGTTGCTACCTGGTGTTCTCCTGTTGCTGCTGTTTTGTGTTCTCCTGTTGCTGCCTGGTGTTCGCCTGTTGTTGCTACCTGGTGTTCTCCTGTTGCTGCCTGCTTTTCTCCTGTTGCTGCCTGGTGTTCTCCTGTTGCTGATGCCTGGTGTTCTTCTGTTGCCATTGCCTGGTGTTCTCCTGTTGTTGTTGCTGCCTGGTGTTCTCCTGTTGCTGTTGTCTGCTATTCATTGCCTGATGCCTGGTGTTCTCCGCTTGTTGTTGCTGCCTCCTGTTCTCCTGCTGCTACCTGGTGTTCTCCTGCTGCTGCTGCCTGGTATTCTCCTGTTACTGCCGCCTGGTGTTCTCCTGTTACTGCTGCCTGGTGTTCTCCTGCTGCTGCGGCCTGGTGTTCACCTGTTGCTGCTGCCTGGTGTTCTCCTGTTGCTGCCTGGTGTTCTCCTGTTGCTGCTGTCTGTTGTTCTCCTGTTGCTGCTGCCTGGTGTTCTCCTGTTGTTGCTGTCTGGTGTTCTCCTGTTGCTGCCTGGTGTTCTCCTGTTGCTGCCTGGTGTTCTCCTGTTGCTGCTGCCTGGTGTTCTCCTGTTGCTGCCTGGTGTTCTCCTGTTGCTGCTGCCTGGTGTTCACCTGCGGATGCCTGGTGTTCTCCTGTTGCTGCTCCCTGGTGTTCTCCTGTTGCTGCTGCCTTGTGTACTCCTGTTTCTGCCTGGTGTTCGCCTGTTTTTGCTGCCTGGTGTTCTCCTGTTGCTGCCTGGTGTTCACCTGCTGATGCCTGGTGTTCACCTGCTGATGCCTGGTGTTCTCCTGCTGCTTTTGTCTGGTGTTCTCCTGCTGCTGCCTGGTGTTCTCCTGTTGCTGCTGCCTGGTGTTCTCCAGTTACTGCTGCCTGGTGTTCTCCTGCTGCTGCTGCCTGGTGTTCTCCTGCTGCTGCTCCCTGTTGTTCTCCTGTTGCTGCTGCCTGGTGTTCTACTGCTGCTGCTGCCTGGTGTTCTCCTGTTGCTGCTGGCTGGTGTTCACCTGTTGCTGCCTGGTGTTCACCTGCTGATGCCTGGTGTTCTCCTGCTGCTGTTGTCTGGTGTTCACCTGCTGTTGCCTGATGTTCTCCTGCTGCTGTTGTCTGGTGTTCTCCTGCTGCTGTTGTCTGGTGTTCACCTGCTGCTGCCTGGTGTTCTCCTGTTGCTGCTGCCTGGTGTTCACCTGCTGCTGCCTGGTGTTCAGCTGCTGATGCCTGGTGTTCTCCTGTTGCTGCTGTCTGGTGTTCTCCTGTTGCTGCTGCCTGGTGTTCTCCTGTTGCTGCTGTCTGGTGTTCTCCTGTTGCTGCCTGGTGTTCGCCTGTTGTTGCTACCTGGTGTTCTCCTGTTGCTGCTGTCTGGTGTTCACCTGCTGATGCCTGGTGTTCTCCTGTTGCTGCTGCCTGGTGTTCTCCTGTTGCTTCCTGGTGTTCGCCTGTTGCTACTGCCTGGTGTTCTCCTGTTGCTGCTGTCTGGTGTTCACCTGCTGATGCCTGGTCTTCTCCTGTTGCTGCTGTCTGGTGTTCTCCTGTTGCTGCCTGGTATTCTCCTGTTGCTGCCTGGTGTTCTCCTGTTGCTGATGCCTGGTGTTCTCCTGTTGCTGCTGTCTTGTGTTCTCCTGTTGCTGCCTGGTGTTCGCCTGTTGTTGCTACCTGGTGTTCTCCTGTTGCTGCTGTCTGGTGTTCACCTGCTGATGCCTGGTGTTCTCCTGTTGCTGCTGACTGGTGTTCTCCTGTTGCTTCCTGGTGTTCTCCTGTTGCTGCTGCCTGGTGTTCTCCTGTTACTGCTGCCTGGTGTTCTCCTGCTGCTGCTGCCTGGTGTTCTCCTGCTGCTGCTCCCTGTTGTTCTCCTGTTGCTGCTGCCTGGTGTTCTACTGCTGCTGATGCCTGGTGTTCTCCTGTTGCTGCTGGCTGGTGTTCACCTGTTGCTGCCTGGTGTTCACCTGCTGATGCCTGGTGTTCTCCTGCTGCTGTTGTCTGGTGTTCACCTGCTGTTGCCTGATGTTCTCCTGCTGCTGTTGTCTGGTGTTCTCCTGCTGCTGTTGTCTGGTGTTCTCCTGCTGCTGTTGTCTGGTGTTCTCCTGTTGCTGCTGCCTGGTGTTCTCCTGTTGCTGCTGTCTGGTGTTCTCCTGTTGCTGCCTGGTGTTCGCCTGTTGTTGCTACCTGGTGTTCTCCTGTTGCTGCTGTCTGGTGTTCACCTGCTGATGCCTGGTGTTCTCCTGTTGCTGCTGCCTGGTGTTCTCCTGTTGCTTCCTGGTGTTCGCCTGTTGCTACTGCCTGGTGTTCTCCTGTTGCTGCTGTCTGGTGTTCACCTGCTGATGCCTGGTCTTCTCCTGTTGCTGCTGTCTGGTGTTCTCCTGTTGCTGCCTGGTATTCTCCTGTTGCTGCCTGGTGTTCTCCTGTTGCTGATGCCTGGTGTTCTCCTGTTGCTGCTGTCTTGTGTTCTCCTGTTGCTGCCTGGTGTTCGCCTGTTGTTGCTACCTGGTGTTCTCCTGTTGCTGCTGTCTGGTGTTCACCTGCTGATGCCTGGTGTTCTCCTGTTGCTGCTGACTGGTGTTCTCCTGTTGCTTCCTGGTGTTCTCCTGTTGCTGCTGCCTGGTGTTCTCCTGTTGCTGCTGTCTGGTGTTCACCTGCTGATGCCTGGTGTTCTCCTGTTGCTGCTGTCTGGTGTTCTCCTGTTGCTGCCTGCTTTTCTCCTGTTGCTGCCTGGTGTTCTCCTGTTGCTGCTGCCTGGTGTTCTCCTGCTGCTGTTGTCTGGTGTTCTCCTGTTGCTGCTGTCTGGTGTTCTATTGCTGCTGCCTGGTGTTCTCCTGTTGTTGTTGCTGCCTGGTGTTCTCCTGTTGCTGTTGTCTGGTATTCATTGGCTGCTGCCTGGTGTTCTCCGCTTGTTGTTGCTGCCTCCTGTTCTCCTGCTGCTACCTGGTGTTCTCCTGTTACTGCTGCCTGGTGTTCTCCTGCTGCTGCGGCCTGGTATTCACCTGTTGCTGCTGCCTGGTGTTCTCCTGCTGCTGCTGCCTGGTGTTCTCCTGCTGCTGCTCCCTGTTGTTCTCCTGTTGTTGCTGCCTGGTGTTCTACTGCTGATGCTGCCTGGTGTTCTCCTGTTTCTGCCAGGTGTTCGCCTGTTGCTGATGACTGGTGTCCTCCTGTTGCTGCTGCCTGGTGTTCACCTGCTGCTGCCTGATGTTCACCTGCTGATGCCTGGTATTCTCCTGCTGCTGTTGTCTGGTGTTCACCTGCTGTTGCTTGGTGTTCTCCTGCTGCTGTTGTCTGGTGTTCACCTGCTGCTGCCTGGTGTTCTCCTGTTGCTGCTGCCTGGTGTTCTCCTGTTGCTGCTGCCTGGTGTTCTCCTGTTTCTGCCTGGTGTTCGCCTGTTGCTGCTGCCTGGTGTTCTCCTGTTGCTGCTGCCTGGTGTTCACCTGCTGTTGCCTGGTGTTCTCCTGCTGCTGTTGTCTGGTGTTCTCCTGCTGCTGCCTGATGTTCTCCTGTTGCTGCTGCCTTGTTTTCACCTGCTGCTGCCTGGTGTTCAGCTGCTGATGCCTGGTGTTCTCCTGTTGCTGCTGTCTGGTGTTCTCCTGCTGCTGCCTGGTGTTCTCCTTTTGCTGCTGTCTGGTGTTCTCCTGTTGCTGCAACCTGGTGTTCTCCTGTTGCTGCTGTCTGGTGTTCTCCTGTTGCTGCTGTGTGGTGTTCACCTGCTAATGCCTGGTGTTCTCCTGTTGCTGCTGCCTGGTGTTCTCCTGTTGCTGCTGCCTGGTTTTCACCTGCTGCTGCCTGGTGTTCACCTACTGATGCCTGGTGTTCTCCTGCTGCTGTCGTCTGGTGTTCTCCTGCTGCTGCCTGGTGTTCTCCTGTTGCTGCTGCCTGGTGTTCACCTGCTGCTGCCTCGTGTTCAGCTGCTGATGCCTGGTGTTCTCCTGTTGCTGCTGTCTGGTGTTCTCCTGCTGCTGCTGCCTGGTGTTCTTCTGTTGCTACTGCCTGGTGTTCTCCTGTTGTTGTTGCTGCCTGGTGTTCTCCTGTTGCTGTTGTCTGCTATTCATTGGCTGCTGCCTGGAGTTCTCCGCTTGTTGTTGCTGCCTCCTGTTCTCCTGCTGCTACCTAGTGTTCTCCTGCTGCTGCTGCCGGGTATTCTCCTGTTACTGCTGCCTGGTTTTCTCCTGTTCCTGCTGCCTGGTGTTCTCCTGCTGCTGCGGCCTGGTGTTCACCTGTTGCTGCTGCCTGGTGTTCTCCTGTTGCTGCCTGGTGTTCTCCTGTTGCTGCTGTCTGTTGTTCTCCTGTTGCTGCTGCCTGGTGTTCTCCTGTTGCTGCTGTCTGGTGTTCACCTGCTGATGCCTGGTGTTCTCCTGTTGCTGCTGCCTGGTGTTCTCCTGTTACTTCCTGGTGTTCACCTGTTGCTACTGCCTGGTGTTCTCCTGTTGCTGCTGTCTGGTGTTCACCTGCTGATGCCTGGTGTTCTCCTTTTGCTGCTGTCTGGTGTTCTCCTGTTGCTGCCTGGTATTCTCCTGTTGCTGCCTGGTGTTCTCCTGTTGCTGATGCCTGGTGTTCTCCTGTAGCTGCTGTCTTGTGTTCTCCTGTTGCTGCCTGGTGTTCGCCTGTTGTTGCTACCTGGTGTTCTCCTGTTGCTGCTGTCTGGTGTTCACCTGCTGATGCCTGGTGTTCTCCTGTTGCTGCTGACTGGTGTTCTCCTGTTGCTTCCTGGTGTTCTGCTGTTGCTGCTGCCTGGTGTTCTCCTGTTGCTGCTGTCTGGTGTTCACCTGCTGATGCCTGGTGTTCTCCTGTTGCTGCTGTCTGGTGTTCTCCTGTTGCTCCTGCTTTTCTCCTGTTGCTGCCTGGTGTTCTCCTGTTGCTGATGCCTGGTGTTCTCCTGCTGCTGTTGTCTGGTGTTCTCCTGTTGCTGCTGTCTGGTGTTCTCCTGCTGCTGCCTGGTGTTCTCCTGTTGTTGTTGCTGCCTGGTGTTCTCCTGTTGCTGTTGTCTGGTATTCATTGGCTGCTGCCTGGTGTTCTCCGCTTGTTGTTGCTGCCTCCTGTTCTCCTGCTGCTACCTGGTGTTCTCCTGTTACTGCTGCCTGGTGTTCTCCTGCTGCTGCGGCCTGGTATTCACCTGTTGCTGCTGCCTGGTGTTCTCCTGTTACTGCTGCCTGGTGTTCTCCTGCTGCTGCTGCCTGGTGTTCTCCTGCTGCTGCTCCCTGTTGTTCTCCTGTTGTTGCTGCCTGGTGTTCTACTGCTGCTGCTGCCTGGTGTTCTCCTGTTTCTGCCAGGTGTTCGCCTGTTGCTGATGCCTGGTGTCCTCCTGTTGCTGCTGCCTGGTGTTCACCTGCTGCTGCCTGGTGTTCACCTGCTGATGCCTGGTGTTCTCCTGCTGCTGTTGTCTGGTGTTCACCTGCTGTTGCTTGGTGTTCTCCTGCTGCTGTTGTCTGGTGTTCACCTGCTGCTGCCTGGTGTTCTCCTGTTGCTGCTGCCTGGTGTTCTCCTGTTGCTGCTGCCTGGTGTTCTCCTGTTTCTGCCTGGTGTTCGCCTGTTGCTGCTGCCTGGTGTTCTCCTGTTGCTGCTCCCTGGTGTTCACCTGCTGTTGCATGGTGTTCTCCTGCTGCTGTTGTCTGGTGTTCTCCTGCTGCTGCCTGATGTTCTCCTGTTGCTGCTGCCTGGTGTTCACCTGCTGCTGCCTGGTGTTCAGCTGCTGATGCCTGGTGTTCTCCTGTTGCTGCTGTCTGGTGTTCTCCTGCTGCTGCCTGGTGTTCTCCTTTTGCTGCTGTCTGGTGTTCTCCTGTTGCTGCCACCTGGTGTTCTCCTGTTGCTGCTGTCTGGTGTTCTCCTGTTGCTGCCTGGTGTTCTCCTGTTGCTGCCTGGTGTTCTCCTGTTGCTGCTGCCTGGTGTTCTCCTGTTGCTGCCTGGTGTTCTCCTGTTGCTGCTGCCTGTTGTTCTCCTGTTGCTGCTGTCTGGTGTTCACCTGCTAATGCCTGGTGTTCTCCTGTTGCTGCTGCCTGGTGTTCTCCTGTTGCTGCTGTCTGGTGTTCACCTGCTGATGCCTGGTGTTCGCCTGTTGCTTCTGCCTGGTGTTCTCCTGTTGCTGCTGCCTGGTTTTCACCTACTGATGCCTGGTGTTCTCCTGCTGCTGTCGTCTGGTTTTCTCCTGCAGCTGCCTGGTGTTCTCCTGTTGCTGCTGCCTGGTGTTCACCTGCTGCTGCCTGGTGTTCAGCTGCTGATGCCTGGTGTTCTCCTGTTGCTACTGCCTGGTGTTCTCCTGTTGTTGTTGCTGCCTGGTGTTCTCCTGTTGCTGTTGTCTGCTATTAATTGGCTGCTGCCTGGTGTTCTCCGCTTGTTGTTGCTGCCTCCTGTTCTCCTGCTGCTACCTGGTGTTCTCCTGCTGCTGCTGCCTGGTATTCTCCTGTTACTGCTGCCTGGTGTTCTCCTGTTCCTGCTGCCTGGTGTTCTCCTGCTGCTGCGGCCTGGTGTTCACCTGTTGCTGCTGCCTGGTGTTCTCCTGTTGCTGCCTGGTGTTCTCCTGTTGCTGCTGTCTGTTGTTCTCCTGTTGCTGCTGCCTGGTGTTCTCCTGTTGCTGCTGTCTGGTGTTCTCCTGTTGCTGCCTGGTGTTCTCCTGTTGCTGCCTGGTGTTCTCCTGTTGCTGCTGCCTGGTGTTCTCCTGTTGCTGCCTGGTGTTCTCCTGTTGCTGCTGCCTGGTGTTCTCCTGTTGCTGCTGTCTGGTGTTCACCTGCTTATGCCTGGTGTTCACCTGTTGCTGCTCCCTGGTGTTCTCCTGTTGCTGCTGCCTTGTGTACTCCTGCTTCTGCCATGTGTTCGCCTGTTTTTGCTGCCTGGTGTTCTCCTGTTGCTGCCTGGTGTTCACCTGCTGATGCCTGGTGTTCACCTGCTGATGCCTGGTGTTCTCCTGCTGCTGTTGTCTGGTGTTCTCCTGCTGCTGCCTGGTGTTCTCCTGTTGCTGCTGCCTGGTGTTCACCTGCTGCTGCCTGGTGTTCAGCTGCTGATGCCTGGTGTTCTCCTGTTGCTGCTGTCTGGTGTTCGCCTGCTGCTGCCTGGTGTTCTCCTGTTGCTGCTGTCTGGTGTTCTCCTGTTGCTGCTGCCTGGTGTTCTCCTGTTGCTACTGTCTGGTGTTCTCCTGTTGCTGCCTAATGTTCTCCTCTTGCTGCCTGGTGTTCTCCTGTTGCTGCTCCCTGGTGTTCTCCTGTTGCTGCTGCCTTGTGTACTCCTGTTTCTGCCTGGTGTTCGCCTGTTTTTGCTGCCTGGTGTTCTCCTGTTGCTGCCTGGTGTTCACCTGCTGATGCCTGGTGTTCTCCTGCTGCTGTTGTCTGGTGTTCTCCTGCTGCTGCCTGGTGTTCTCCTGTTGCTGCTGCCTGGTTTTCACCTGCTGCTGCCTGGTGTTCAGCTGCTGATGCCTGGTGTTCTCCTGTTGCTGCTGTCTGGTGTTCTCCTGCTGCTGCCTGGTGTTCTCCTGTTGCTGCTGTCTGGTGTCCTCCTGTTGCTGCTGCCTGGTGTTCTCCTGTTGCTGCTGTCTGGTGTTCTCCTGTTGCTGCCTAATGTTCTCCTCTTGCTGCCTGGTGTTCTCCTGTTGCTGCTGCCTGGTGTTCTCCTGTTGCTGTTGTCTGGTGTTCATCGGCTGCTGCCTGGTGTTTTCCTGTGGCTGCTGCCTGGTGTTCTCCTGCTGCTGTTGTCTGGTGTTCACCTGCTGCTGCCTGGTGTTCTCCTGTTGCTGCCTGGTGTTCTCCTGTTGCTGCTGCCTGGTGTTCTCCGATTGCTGCCTGATGTTCTCCTGTTGCTGCTGCCTGGTGTTCTCCTGCTGCTGCTGCCTGGTGTTCTCCTGTTGCTGCTGCCTGGTGTTCTCCTGCTGCTGCTGCCTGGTGTTCTCCTTTTGCTGCTGCCTGGTGTTCTCCTGTTACTGCTGCCTGGTGTTCTCCTGTTTCTGCCAGGTGTTCGCCTGTTGCTGATGCCTGGTGTTCTCCTGTTGCTGCTGCCTGGTGTTCTCCTGTTGCTGCTGTCTGGTGTTCACCTGCTGCTGCCTGGTGTTCAGCTGCTGATGCCTGGTGTTCTCCTGTTGCTGCTGTCTGGTGTTCTCCTGCTGCTGCTGCCTGGTGTTCTTCTGTTGCTACTGCCTGGTGTTCTCCTGTTGTTGTTGCTGCCTGGTGTTCTCCTGTTGCTGTTGTCTGCTATTCATTGGCTGCTGCCTGGTGTTCTCCGCTTGTTGTTGCTGCCTCCTGTTCTCCTGCTGCTACCTGGTGTTCTCCTGCTGCTGCTGCCTGGTATTCTCCTGTTACTGCTGCCTGGTGTTCTCCTGTTACTGCTGCCTGGTGTTCTCCTGCTGCTGCGGCCTGGTGTTCACCTGTTGCTGCTGCCTGGTGTTCTCCTGTTACTGCTGCCTGGTGTTCTCCTGCTGCTGCTGCCTGGTGTTCTCCTGCTGCTGCTCCCTGTTGTTCTCCTGTTGCTGCTGCCTGGTGTTCTACTGCTGCTGCTGCCTGGTGTTCTCCTGTTGCTGCTGGCTGGTGTTCACCTGTTGCTGTCTGGTGTTCACCTGCTGATGCCTGGTGTTCTCCTGCTGCTGCTGTCTGGTGTTCACCTGCTGTTGCCTGATGTTCTCCTGCTGTTGTTGTCTGGTGTTCTCCTGCTGCTGTTGTCTGGTGTTCACTTGCTGCTGCCTGGTGTTCTCCTGTTGCTGCTGCCTGGTGTTCTCCTGTTGCTGCTGCCTGGTGTTCTCCTGTTTCTGCCTGGTGTTCGCCTGTTGCTGCTGCCTGATGTTCTCCTGTTGCTGCTGCCTGGTGTTCACCTGCTGATGCCTGGTGTTCTCCTGCTGCTGTTGTCTGGTGTTCTCCTGCTGCTGCCTGGTTTTCTCCTGTTGCTGCTGCCTGGTGTTCACCTGCTGCTGCCTGGTGTTCAGCTGCTGATGCCTGGTGTTCTCCTGTTGCTACTGTCTGGTGTTCTCCTGTTGCTGCCTAATGTTCTCCTATTGCTGCCTGGTGTTCTCCTGTTGCTGCTGCCTAATGTTCTCCTCTTGCTGCCTGGTGTTTTCCTGTGGCTGCTGCCTGGTGTTCTCCTGTTGCTGTTGTCTGGTGTTCATCTGCTGCTGCCTGGTGTTCTCCTGCTGCTGTTGTCTGGTGTTCACCTGCTGTTGCCTGGTGTTCTCCTGCTGCTGCTTCCTGGTGTTCTCCTGTTGCTGCTGCCTGGTGTTCTCCTGTTGCTGCCTGGTGTTCTCCTGTTGCTGCTGCCTGGTGTTCTCCTGTTGCTGCCTGATGTTCTCCTGTTGCTGCTGCCTGGTGTTCTCCTGCTGCTGCTGCCTGGTGTTCTCCTGTTGCTGCTGCCTGGTGTTCTCCTGCTGCTGCTGCCTGGTGTTCTCCTGTTGCTGCTGCCTGGTGTTCTCCTGTTACTGCTGCCTGGTGTTCTCCTGTTTCTGCCAGGTGTTCGCCTGTTGCTGCTGCCTGGTGTTCTCCTGTTGCTGCTGCCTGGTGTTCACCTGCTGCTGCCTGGTGTTCACCTGCTGATGCCTGGTGTTCTCCTGCTGCTGTTGTCTGGTGTTCCCCTGCTGTTGCCTGGTGTTCTCCTGCTGCTGTTGTCTGGTGTTCACCTGCTGCTGCCTGGTGTTCTCCTGTTGCTGCTGCCTGGTGTTCTCCTGTTGCTGCTGCCTGGTGTTCTCCTGTTTCTGCCTGGTGTTCGCCTGTTGCTGCTGCCTGGTGTTCTCCTGTTGCTGCTGCCTGGTGTTCACCTGCTGATGTCTGGTTTTCTCCTGCTGCTGTTGTCTGGTGTTCTCCTGCTGCTGCCTGGTGTTCTCCTGTTGCTGCTGCCTGGTGTTCACCTGCTGATGCCTGGTGTTCTCCTGTTGCTGCTGTCTGGTGTTCTCCTGTTGCTGCTGCCTGGTGTTCTCCTGTTGCTGCTGTCTGGTGTTCTCCTGTTGCTGCCTGGTGTTCTCCTGTTGCTGCCTGGTGTTCTCCTGTTGCTGCTGCCTGGTGTTCTCCTGTTGCTGCCTGGTGTTCTCCTGTTGCTGCTGCCTGGTGTTCTCCTGTTGCTGCTGTCTGGTGTTCACCTGCTGATGCCTGGTGTTCTCCTGTTGCTGCTCCCTGGTGTTCTCCTGTTGCTGCTGCCTGGTGTACTCCTGTTTCTGGCTGGTGTTCGCCTGTTGCTGCTGCCTGGTGTTCTCCTGTTGCTGCTGCCTGGTGTTCACCTGCTGCTGCCTGGTGTTCACCTGCTGATGCCTGGTGTTCTCCTGCTGCTGTTGTCTGGTGTTCTCCTGCTGCTGCCTGGTGTTCTCCTGTTGCTGCTGTCTGTTTTTCACCTGCTGCTGCCTGGTGTTCAGCTACTGATGCCTGGTGTTCTCCTGTTGCTGCTGTCTGGTGTTCTCCTGCTGTTGCCTGGTGTTCTCCTGTTGCTGCTGTCTGGTGTTCTCCTGTTGCTACTGCCTGGTGTTCTCCTGTTGCTGCTGCCTGGTGTTCTCCTGTTGCTGCCTGGTGTTCACCTGCTGATGCCTGGTGTTCTCCTGTAGCTGCTCCCTGGTGTTTTTCTGTTGCTGCTGTCTGGTGTTCACCTGTTGCTGCTGTCTGGTGCTCTCCTGCTGCTGCCTGGTGTTCTCCTGTTGTTGTTGCTGCCTGGTGTTCTCCTGTTGCTGTTGTCTGGTGTTCATCGGCTGCTGCCTGGTGTTCTCCTGTGGCTGCTGCCTGGTGTTCCCCTGCTGCTGTTGTCTGGTGTTCACCTGCTGTTGCCAGGTGTTCTCCTGCTGCTGCTTCCTGGTGTTCTCCTGTTGCTGCTGCCTGGTGTTCTCCTGTTGCTGCCTGGTGTTCTCCTGTTGCTGCTGTCTGGTGTTCTCCTGTTGCTGCTGCCTGGTGTTCTCCTGTTGCTGCTGTCTGGTGTTCTCCTGTTGCTGCCTGGTGTTCTCCTGTTGCTGCCTGGTGTTCTCCTGTTGCTGCTGTCTGGTGTTCTCCTGTTGCTGCCTGGTGTTCTCCTGTTGCTGCTGCCTGGTGTTCTCCTGTTGCTGCTGTATGGTGTTCACCTGCTGATGCCTGGTGTTCTCCTGTTGCTGCTCCCTGGTGTTCTCCTGTTGCTGCTGCCTGGTGTACTCCTGTTTCTGGCTGGTGTTCGCCTGTTGCTGCTGCCTGGTGTTCTCCTGTTGCTGCTGCCTGGTGTTCACCTGCTGCTGCCTGGTGTTCACCTGCTGATGCCTGGTGTTCTCCTGCTGCTGTTGTCTGGTGTTCTCCTGCTGCTGCCTGGTGTTCTCCTGTTGCTGCTGCCTGGTTTTCACCTGCTGCTGCCTGGTGTTCAGCTGCTGATGCCTGGTGTTCTCCTGTTGCTGCTGTCTGGTGTTCTCCTGCTGTTGCCTGGTGTTCTCCTGTTGCTGCTGTCTGGTGTTCTCCTGTTGCTGCTGCCTGGTGTTCTCCTGTTGCTACTGCCTGGTGTTCTCCTGTTGCTGCTGCCTGGTGTTCTCCTGTTGCTGCTGTCTGGTGTTCACCTGCTGATGCCTGGTGTTCTCCTGTTGCTGCTCCCTGGTGTTCTTCTGTTGCTGCTGTCTGGTGTTCACCTGTTGCTGCTGTCTGGTGCTCTCCTGCTGCTGCCTGGTGTTCTCCTGTTGTTGTTGCTGCCTGGTGTTCTCCTGTTGCTGTTGTCTGGTGTTCATCGGCTGCTGCCTGGTGTTCTCCTGTGGCTGCTGCCTGGTGTTCTCCTGCTGCTGTTGTCTGGTGTTCACCTGCTGTTGCCTGGTGTTCTCCTGCTGCTGCTTCCTGGTGTTCTCCTGTTGCTGCTGCCTGGTGTTCTCCTGTTGCTGCCTGGTGTTCTCCTGTTGCTGCTGCCTGGTGTTCTCCTGTTGCTGCCTGATGTTCTCCTGTTGCTGCTGCCTGGTGTTCTCCTGCTGCTGCTGCCTGGTGTTCTCCTGTTGCTGCTGCCTGGTGTTCTCCTGTTGCTGCTGCCTGTTGTTCTCCTGTTACTGCTGCCTGGTGGTCTCCTGTTGCTGCCTGGTGTTCTCCTGTTGCTGCTGCCTTGTGTTCTCCTGTTGCTGCCTGGTGTTCTCCTGTTGCTGCTGCCTGGTGTTCTCCTGTTGCTGCTGCCTGATGTTCTCCAGTTGCTGCAGCCTGATGTTCTCCTGTTGCTGCTGCCTGGTGTTCTCTTGCTGCTGCCTGGTGTTCTCCTGTTGCTGCTGCCTGATGTTCTCCAGTTGCTGCAGCCTGGTGTTCTCCTGTTGCTGTTGCCTGGTGTTCTCTTGCTGCTGCCTGGTGTTGTCCTGCTGCTGCTGCCTGGTCTTCACCTGCTGCTGCTGCCTAGTCTTCACCTGTTGCTGCTGCCTGCCGACTCACTGCAAGAACTATTTGGCTCGTCTCGCTACCCCTGCAAATTCTTTCCCATTGTTGTTGAGAGTTAGCGAACAAACTTAAAATCATGCATCATGAGAAAGTCTCTACTGCCATAATACTATGAGGTATGTAACTATATCACCATCCCGCTGTCATACATGGAATCTACCGTATCCTCTTTTTGAAAAAGCTCAATATATTTTCTGGACTATAACCGTGAGTTACTTTTCACATATTGTTGAGGACAGCAGACAATCTGGTTATAATGGTACGACACAACCTACCACCCCGACTTCAGCTATCACCTTTATCTAATTCCCTTTTGGAAGCTATGAATGTATCTACATCCAACACACTCTCTGGCAGTGCATTGCAGATCGTAAGCACTCACTTCATAAAACTGTATTTCCTCGTCACATTTGGTTCTTTTGCCAGTCAATTTAAATCTGATGCCTCTGGCTCCCGACCCTTCTGCCAAAGGGAACTGTTTCTCTCTATCTCCTCTGTCTAGACTACTCATTATTTTGAACATTTCTGTCAAATCTCCTCTCAACCTTAAATAAAAACAGAAAGTGCTGGAAATAATCAGCAGGTCAGGCAGCATCTGTGGAGAGAGAAACAGAGTTAACGTTTCAGTTCTGTGATCTTTCATCAGGACTTCATCGCAACCTTCTCAAAGGAGAACAACCCCAGCTTCGCCAGTCTAAACATATATTTCTTAATACCTTTGATTTTAAAAATCTATCAATCTCAATTTTAAAATGAATTGATCTAGGATCAATTACCGTTTGTGGAAGAAAGTTCCAAACATTTGTGTGCAGAAGTATTTCCTAAACTCACACTGAAATGTCTGGCTCTAATTTTTAGACAAAGTCCTAGTTTTCCCCTCAGCAGAAGTTGTATATCGGCTCCCTCTTGATATCTTTCACTCTGTGGAAATGTTTTGGTCTATATCTGTGGTGGAAGACATTTAGTTGTGGTTTAAAACAATGCATTCTCTTGAAGCTTCTCATTGAATATATCCCCAAATAGGTGCTTTACATTTAGAATTAACATTAAAAAGAACGGTTGGACTTTGCAAAAATGGCTGTTTGACTGACAGTCAAGAATCATCCAATTGGTTAGTGAAGAATCTGTTCATTTTGGGATTGGTGTGAGAAGGCGGTTCTCTGCGAATATGGACAAGTTGGTTGACCAATGGCAGGCATGTCGGTAGGAGGTGGTTGGAGACAGGAGGTTGTGTAATGACACTTCCAGGAAGATCTCCAACTAGACTTGGCACCAAAGCATGTTCCATAAATTATCTTTATTCCACTATACACTGGACCATCTTCATTTGGGGTAAGATGGTGGCACAATGGTAATGTCATTAAGTTAGTAATCCAGAGGCCCAGGCTAATGCCCTGGAGAGACAGGTTCAAATCCCACCACAGCAGCTGGTGGAATTTAAATTCAATTAATTCGTTTTTTTAAAATCTGGAATTGGTGTCAGGGACTTATCATCGATTGTCATTAAAAATCCATCTGGTTCATTAATATCCTTTCGGGAAGGAAATCTGTTGTCCTTGCCTGGCCTGGTCTGCATGTGACTCCAGACACACAGAATGTGGTTGACTCTTAACTGCCCTCGGAAATGCAAGCCACTCAGTTGTCAAGGGCATTTAGGGATGGGCAACAAATGCTGGCCTTGACAGCGATGCCCACAACTCTTGAAAGAATTAAAAAAATGTCCCCACCACCCAGAATTTCCCTCAGTGGAACAGCTACCAATGATTCTGTTCTGTTTTGTGCTTTTACCTACATGCTGGATTAGCTCCAAATGGGTCATTCCTCTCCCACTGACAGGCAGTATTTGATGATCCTCTGCGGACAGAAATGGATACCGCAAACAAATGTTGCAAAGCCAGCAAAAGCTGACTAAAAAGAAAGACTTACATTTATATAGCGCCTTTCACAACTTCAGGACATCCCAAAATACTTTACAGCTAATGAGTACTTTTGAAGTGCAGTCATCATTTCATGCAAGAAACATGGCAGCCAATTTGCACACAGCAAGGTCCCACCAACAGCAATGTGATAATGGCTGGATTAGCTCTTTTAGAGATGTTGGTTATGGGATAAATATTTGCCAGGACACCAAGAAAACTCCCTTTACTTTTCTTAGAGCAGTGCCATGGAAACTTTTATGGCCACCAGAGAGGACAGGTGGGATCTCAGCTTAACATCTCAGCTGAAAGACAGCACCTCCGTCACTGTAGCACTCCGTCAGTACTGCACTAGGAGCGTCAGTCTACATTCACCTATGGAGAGGAACCTTCTGACTCAGAGGTGAGCCACATAAAAGAAAGGTTTGCAGCGAAATGAAGCCTAAATGCTTATATAGGGAGGTTGGTAGAGAAATTAAACTAGAAATAAAGGTATTTGCCTATACATAAAGGCACATCATCAAGAGAATAAGAATGAGTATAAAAGCAGCTGGAGATAGCTAAAGTTAGAATTCGGAATGCTAAAAGGGATAGTCGATACTTGCAGCAGTGATGCCTAAGCTTTTTTCAATTATGTTGCAAATCAGGAAACAATTAAACACATTGGTTCTTTGAAGGATCTAACTGTGTCAGATTTACAGCCATTGTTGACGACCAAACTAGATTCTTTGCTTTAGCTTACACTTCCAGTGTTGCACACTTCCAGTGTTGCTCTACCCAAAATAACTGTTGATAAACTCCTCACTAGGATTAAGGCACTTCAAGATGTTTGTGCTGCTGCATGTGACTTTATTTATCCCCTGAGTCCTTCACAAAATGATGAAGTTGGTCTGTAAGCATCTAGCTCTTTGCAGTCTGGCTGGTGCCAATAGATTGGAGGGAGGCACATGCAGTCCTAGTTTGTAAGAAAGGGAAGAAATTGGAGACTAGGAATTACAGGCCTGTCGGTTTGACATCAGTTTGTAGGGATGCTGCTGTGTTTTATGATCACTTAATTAGACAGTACAGTAGGTATTCGAGCCTCTCAGCATGGCTTCAGGAAGCAAAGGTTCTGCTTCATTAACTTGACTGAATTATTTCAGGATGTGGCCTGATCGTGGTAATGGTCTCCCTGCTAATGTCGTGTACCTAGATTTCCAAAATGTTTTGGATAATGTACCTCACGCAAAGATTAATTATTGCTTTTTATAACCGCAGGATGTCCCAAAGCGCTTCACATGCCAGTGAGGTGCTTTTGAAGTTTCGTCACTGTGGTAATGTCGAAAATGCATCAGCAATTTTCACACAGCCAGGTTTCACAAGCAGCGATAATCGGATCATCTATTTTAGGTGTCGGTTGAGGGATAAATATTGGTCCGGACACTGGGAAAACCTTTCCTCTTTTTCAAAGAGTTCCATGAGGTCTTTTACATCCACCTGAGAAGGCAAACAGGGCCTTCATTTAACATCAAATCCCAAAAGACACACTCCGCCAATAGTGCTCCACTCCCTCAGTACTGCACAGGGTGTGTCAGCCTAGATTATGTAATCAAGTCCCTGCATTGGGACTTGAATCCACAACCTCCCAATACAGAGGTGAGAGTGCTACCACTGAGCCACCTACAATAGCTACGAGATCTCAAAAACATGCATCATGGTAACATCACCCAACTCTTCCCTGCTGTCATGATTGTATGTGTGGGCTTGAGTATTAAAGAATATAAGGTACTTGGAAATGAAACTGAAAGTAACTCAGCGTTTTGGGGAAAACACTTAATCTGGGGGTTGTTGTAAATTTAGATAAGCATATGCTCCTGTAGTGAGCAGCAGTAAGCAAGAACTCTATAGAAGTCTTTTTATTCAAGCTTCTTAGATGTTGGACCTCAAGTGTGATTCTTCAGCGTGAGATGTGACACCTGCCTCAGCCCATCTGCTGCTGAAACCCTCATCCATGCCTTTGTTAACTATCAACTATTCCAAAGCACTCCTGGCCGCCTCCCATTCTCCACCTTCCGTAAACTTGATGTCATTCAAAACTTTGCCAGTTCTGATGAAAGGTCACAAACCTGAAATGTTAACTCTGTTTCTCTCTCCACAGATGCTGCCAGACCTGCTGAGTATTTCCAGCATTTTCTGTTATTGTTTCAGATTTCCAGCATCCACAGTATTTTGCTTTGATTACAGGTTTTCCTGTTCACCAACAGATCAGCCATGATCTTGTTGAATGATGGAGCAGGCTCGAGGTAGAGCATGGCTACCCGACCCAAACCCGACGGGACCTGGCAACACAGATGGTTCTGTCGGGCTTGGGTCAGGTTTCATTTGCAGACCCGAGCCGGCCTTTAGCTCGAGGGGTCTCCGTCTGCTCCTAATTCATATGCTCGTATGTAATTAGACTATATATACCTGGAATATCTACTAGTGTATTATCCATTAGCGGCTGGGTCATGCAGGTTGTATTTCTGTACTCCCGGCAATCATTAATTAGAATTAGAATTAGAATTAGAACATGACAGCGCAGTACAGGCCCTTCGGCCCTCGATGTTGCACCGACCTGTGAAACCATCTGACCTACACTATTCCATTTTCATCCATATGTCTATCCAATGACCACTTAAATGCCCTTAAAGTTGGCGAGTCTACTACTGTTGCAGGCAGGGCGTTCCACGCCCCTACTACTCTCTGAGTAAAGAAACTACCTCTAACATCTGTCCGATATCTATCACCCCTCAACTTAAAGCTATGTCCCCTTGTGTTTGCCATCACCATCCGAGGAAAAAGACTCTCACTATCCACCCTATCTAACCCTCTGATTATCTTATATGTCTCTATTAAGTCACCTCTCCTCCTCCTTCTCTCCAACGAAAACAACCTCAAGTCCCTCAGCCTTTCCTCGTAAGACCTTCCCTCCATACCAGGCAACATCCTAGTAAATCTCCTCTGCACCCTTTCCAAAGCTTCCACATCCTTCCTATAATGCAGTGACCAGAACTGCACGCAATACTCCAGGTGCGGTCTCACCAGAGTTTTGTACAGCTGCAGCATGACCTCGTGGCTCCGAAACTTGATCCCCCTACTAATAAGAGCTAACACACCATATGCCTTCTTAACAGCCCTATTAACCTGGGTAGCAACTTTCAGGGCTTTATGTACCTGGACACCAAGATCTCTCTGTTCATCTACACTACCAAGAATCTTCCCATTAGCCCAGTACTCTGCATTCCTGTTACTCCTTCCAAAGTGAATCACCTCACACTTTTCCGCATTAAACTCCATTTGCCATCTCTCAGCCCAGCTCTGCAGCCTGACTATGTCCCTCTGTACCCTACAACACCCTTCGGCACTATCCACAACTCCACCAACCTTAGTGTCATCCGCAAATTTACTAACCCACCCTTCTACACCCTCTTCCAGGTCATTTATAAAAATGACAAACAGCAGTGGCCCCAAAACAGATCCTTGCGGTACACCACTAGTAACTAAACTCCAGGATGAACATTTGCCATCAACCACCACCCTCTGTCTTCTTTCAGCAAGCCAATTTCTGATCCAAAGCTCTAAATCACCTTCAACCCCATACTTCCATATTTTCTGCAATAGCCTACCGTGGGGAACCTTATCAAACGCCTTACTGAAATCCATATACACCACATCCACTGCTTTACCCTCATCCACCTGTTTGGTCACCTTCTCGAAAAACTCAATAAGGTTTGTGAGGCACGACCTACCCTTCACAAAACCGTGCTGACTATCGCTAATGAACTTATTCTTTTCAAGATGATTATAAATCCTGTCTCTTATAACCTTTTCCAACATTTTACCCACAACCGAAGTAAGGCTCACAGGTCTATAATTACCAGGGCTGTCTCTACTCCCCTTCTTGAACAAGGGGACAACATTTGCTATCCTCCAGTCTTCCGGCACTATTCCTGTCGACAATGACGACATAAAGATCAAGGACAAAGGCTCTGCAATCTCCTCCCTAGCTTCCCAGAGAATCCTAGGATAAATCCCATCTGGCCCAGGGGACTTATCTATTTTCACACTTTCCAAAATTGCTAACACCTCCTCCTTGTGAACCTCAATCCCATCTAGCCTAGTAGTCTGAATCTCAGTATTCTCCTCGACAACATTTTCTTTCTCTACTGTAAATACTGACGCAAAATATTCATTTAACGCTTCCCCTATCTCCTCTGATTCCACACACAACTTCCCACTACTATCCTTGATTGGCCCTAATCTAACTCTAGTCATTCTTTTATTCCTGATATACCTATAGAAAGCCTTAGGGTTTTCCCTGATCCTATCCGCCAATGACTTCTCCTGTCCTCTCCTTGCTCTTCTTAGCTCTCCCTTTAGATCCTTCCTGGCTAGCTTGTAACTCTCAAGCGCCCTAACTGAGCCTTCACGTCTCATCCTAACATAAGCCTTCTTCTTCCTCTTGACAAGCGCTTCAACTTCTTTAGTAAACCACGGCTCCCTCGCTCGACAACTTCCTCCCTGCCTGACAGGTACATACTTATCAAGGACACGCAGTAGCTGCTCCTTGAATAAGCTCCACATCTCGATTGTTCCCATCCCCTGCAGTTTCCTTCCCCATCCTACGCATCCTAAATCTTGCCTAATCGCATCATAATTTCCTTTCCCCCAGCTATAATTCTTGCCCTGTGGTATATACCTGTCCCTGCCCATCGCTAAGGTAAACCTAACCAAATTGTGATCACTATCACCAAAGTGCTCACCTACATCTAAATCTAACACCTGGCCGGTTTCATTACCCAGTACCAAATCCAATGTGGCATCGCCCCTGGTTGGCCTGTCTACATACTGTGTCAGAAAATCCTCCTGCACACACTGGACAAAAACTGACCCATCTAAAGTACTCGAACTATAGTATTTCCAGTCAATATTCGGAAAGTTAAAGTCCCCCATAACAACTACCCTGTTACTCTCGCCCCTGTCGAGAATCATCTTCGCTATCCTTTCCTCTACATCTCTGGAACTATTCGGAGGTCTATAGAAGACTCCCAACAGGGTGACCTCTCCTCTCCTGTTTCTAACCTCGGCCCATACTACCTCAGTAGACGAGTCCTCAAACGTCCTTTCTGTCGCTGTAATACTCTCCTTGATTAACAATGCCACACCCCCCCCTCTTTGACCATCTTCGCTGTTCTTACTGAAACATCTAAATCCCGGAACCTGCAACATCCATTCCTGCCCCTGCTCTACCCATGTCTCCGAAATGGCCACTACATCGAGATCCCAGGTACCAACCCATGCTGCAAGCTCACCCACCTTATTCCGGATGCTCCTGGCGTTGAAGTAGACACACTTTAAACCAAGTTCTTGCTTGCCAGTGCCCTCTTGCGTCCTTGTAACCTTATCCCTGACCTCACTACTCTCAACATCCTGTACACTGGAACTTCAATTTAGGTTCCCATTCCCCTGCTGAATTAGTTTAAACCCCTCCGAAGAGCACTAGCAAATCTCCCCCCCAGGATATTGGTACCCCTCTGGTTCAGGTGAAGACCATCCTGTTTGTAGAGGTCCCACCTACCCCAGAAAGAGCCCCAATTTTCCAGGAAACCAAAACCCTCCCTCCTACACCATCCCTGCAGCCACGTGTTCAACTCCTCTCTCTCCCTATTCCTCGCTTCGCTATCACGTGGCACGGGCAACAACCCAGAGATAACAACTCTGTTTGTTCTCGCTCTAAGCTTCCACCCTAGCTCCCTGAATTTCTGTCTTAAATCCCCATCTCTCTTCCTACCTATGTCGTTGGTGCCTACGTGGACCACGACATGGAGCTGCTCCCCCTCCCCCTTAAGGATCCCAAAAACACGATCCGAGACATCACGAACCCTGGCACCTGGGAGGGTCAAGTTGTAAGAAATCTGGCCTTATTACATTTGCCCACAATCCCACCTCATAGACAAGAGAGAGAGAGAGAAAATAGGGAGGTTAGAACTGCTCTTTAGGTATTAGCTGTGCTAGTACTGTTGCTTCTGAGTTAGATGGTTGACAGTTCAAGTCACACTCCAACGACTTAAGCACATAAGTTTAGGATGTTGCAACCAACGTCACTTTTTTTTTAAAAAAAAAGCATGGCTGATCTGGCCATTGCTGTTGTGTGAAAATTGATGATTGAGTTTCTGACTTTACAACAGTGACTACACTTCAAAAGTACTTCATTGGCAGTAAAGAGTTTTGGGACCTCCTGAGGTCGTGAAAGGTGCTTGATAAATGCAAGTTCTTTATTTCTTTCTCTTCCTGTGCTTCATGGTTTGGACACAGTGATGAGAACACATCTGGGCTGGGAGGATTGCACACCTCTCAGGGAGTCCATCCAAATTCCCACATTTTTAAATTAATTGACAAGAATGGTCAAATTGGGGCTGAAACATTATAAAGGTTACACATAGCCATTTGGAACTGGGATGATACTTGCCAAACGCATGTGGAGCCCTTAGCTAAGCGGTACCTTTAGGGTAAGTTTTGAACCTTGGTCTCAGAGGTGAAAGCACTCCCTGCGACACTCAGTTCCAATAATTCTTTCTTGGTTCTTTCCCTTTAGCAACACTAATTTCCACCTGAATTGATTTGGACTTCTACCCAATTCTTTCAGAGAATTTAAGGCCCTCTCTTGATACCAGTGCCAGTTCCATCCCAACTTTATTATCCTTATTTCAAACATTTTAAATCATTTTTAGATTAAACCTTCCAATGTTTTTAACTAGGTCTCTGTAAAGCTTTTCATCTCATGCACGACCTTCAAACTGCCATCTATTTATTCTGGTGTTCAATACATCAATGGAAAAACATTTATATTTAATGATCTTTTCTCACAGTTATTAGCTTTTTTCTAAAACATCTGACCTCCTGATGTGCCTGACCATCATTCATTCATCTTACAGAGAAATAGCACAAATATTTTAAGATAGTAGAGATCAGCAAAAAAAAATAATAGTGTGAAATCAAGTTTGACTGTAGAGGACAGTGGCCAAAGGTCATTCAGTGCTCGAGGGTGAGGAGAAAACTGGAAGCAGATGGTAGATGAAGGAAAGAGACAGCAGGGGTGAGGAGAGGCGGCAGCTGGGAAAAGGAAGGAGAGAAAGGGGAACGGAGGAATTGGGTAGGGAGTTCTGAAGGGAGAGGATGCAGACAAAGGGAAAGGAGGGAGGTTTTCATGAGGGGGTTGTAGGGTGCATAGAGATGCTGTTTTTCAGAGAAGTACAGGCGTATACTTGCTGTACATCTATTCTATGTAGCATCTCCGATCAGCTGTTATGCATGGTAGTTGGCATTCTGGAAATGGTCTTTGGGATTTAAGAGCTTAAGTTACTAGGTGGTGGAGTCAACATCCCCAAATCTTTACTTATGAAGTTCTCTTCAATATTTCTGACATTCTCAAATGTAGAATTAAATCTTTAGATCAGCCTCCTATGTGTCAACTATCAAGTCAACTTCAGGTCTTTTTTTTATTCGTTCATGGGATGTGGGTGTTGTTGGCAAGCCCAGCATTTACTGCAGATCCCTAATTGCCCTTGAGAAGGTGGTGGTGAGCTGCCTTCTTCAACCACTGCAATCTATGTAGCGTAGGTACTCCCAAAGTGCTGTTAGGGAGGGAGTTCCAGGATTTTGACCCAGAGACAATGAAGGAATGGCAGTATAATTCCAATTCAGGAGGGTGCGTAGCTTGGAGGGGAACCTGCAGGTGGTGGTGTTCCCATGCATCTGCTGCCTTGTCCTTGATGGTAGAGGTCGCGGGTTTGGAAGGTGCTGTCAAAGGAGCCTTGTTGAGTTGCTGCAGTGCATCTTGTAGATGGTACACACTGTGGCCACTGTGCATTGGTGGTGGAGGGAGTGAATATTTAAGATGGTGGATGGGATGCTTTGTCCTGGATAGTGTCACATTTCTTGTGTGTTGTTGGAGCTGCACACATCCAGGCAAGTGGAGGGTATTCTATCACACTCCTGACTTGTGCTTTGCAGATGGTGGACAGGCTTTGAGGAGTCAGGAGGTGAGTTACTCACTGAAGAATTCCCAACCTCTGACCTGACCTTGTAGCTACAATATTTATGTGGCTGGACCAGTTAAGATTCCTGGTCAATGGTAACTCCCAGGATGTTGATGGTGAGGAATTTGGTGATGATAATGCTGTTGAATGTAAAGGAGAGATGGTTGGACACTCTCTCTTGTTGAAGATGGTCATTACCTGGCACTTGTATAACATGAATGTTACTTGCCAATTATCAGCCCAAACCCAAATGTTGACCAGGTCTTGCTGCATGCGGGTATGGGCTGCTTCAGTAGCTGAGGAGTTATGAATGGGAGAGTACTATCATTAGCAAACATGCCCACTTCTGACTTTATGATGGAGGGAAGGTCATTGATGAAGCAGCTGAAGGTGGTTAGGCCTAGACACTACCTTGAGGAACTCTAGCAATATCCTGGGGCTGAGATGATTGACCTCCAACAACCACAATCATCTTCATTTGTGGTAGGTATGACTCCATCCAGTGAAGAGTTTTCCCCCAATGCTCATTGACTTCAATTTTACTAAGGCTCCTTGACGCCATACTTGTTAAATGCTACCTTGATGTCACGGGCAATCATCTTCACCTCACCTCACCTCACCTCTGCAATTCAGCTCTTTTGTCCATGTTTGGACCAAGGCTATAATGAGGTCTGAAATTGAGTGATCCTAATGGAATCCAAGCCAAGCATCAGTGAGCAGGTTGTTGCTGTCTAAGTGCCACTTGATAGCACTGTTAGTGACACCTTCCATCACTTTGATGGGGCGGTAATTGGCTGGATTGGATTTGTCCTGCTTTTTGTGGACAGGACATACCAGAACAATCTTCCATATTGTAGGGTAGATGCCGGTGTTGTAGCTGTACTGGAACTACTTGACTAGGGGGAACAGCTAGTTTTGGAGCACAAGGCGTCAGCACTACAACCTGGAAGCTACCCATAACCTTTGCTATGTCCAGTGTGCTTAGCCCTTTTTAACACAAGTCTCCAGATGTTAGTGAGAACAGATCCAATGCCTAGGTCGATGTCAGGTGGTCCATCCTGTTTTATTCTTACTTTGAGACAACTGAGTGGCTTGCTAGGCCATTCCAGAAGGCAGTTAAGAACAAACCGCATTGCCGTGGGTCTGGAGATACATGTAGGCCTGAGCAGGCAAGGATGGCAGATTTTCTTCCCTAAACAACATTAGTGAACCAGATGGGTTTTTACGATAACCTGGTAGTTTTATGATCAACATCACTGAGAATGTTGCTATCCACAATCTGGAGGTTAATGCCAGCCTTTCCTAAATCGCTTGGCCCAACTGAAAGAACATGCAAATTAGAATTGTTTCAACTTTTTACCTTGAGTTTATAGGATCATCGGAAATAGGAGCAGGAGTAGGCCATTTGGCCCATCGAGCCTGCTCCGCCATTCAAACAGATCATGGCTGATCATCTACCGCTACGTCATTTTTCCCCACTATCCCCATATCCCTTGATATCAGCATCCAGATATCTGAGCATGTTCAAGACAGAAATGGATAATGATTGAACTTCCACTGTCCTCTGGATAGAGAATTCCACAGATTCTCCAGATTCTGAGTAAAGAAATTCCTCCTTATCTCAGTCTTAAATGGCCTGCCCCTTATTCTGAGACTGTGTCCCCTGGTTCCAGACTCACCAGCCAGAGGAAACATCATATCCACATCTACCCTGTCACACCCTGTAAGAATTGTGAATGTTTCAATGAGATCACCTCTCATTCTTTGAAACTCTGGAGAATACAGGCTCAGTTTCTGCAATCTCTCCTCAGAAGACAATCCCGCCATCCCAGGGATTAGTCTGGTGACCCTCCATTGCACTCCCTCTATGGCAAGTATATCTTTCCTTAGATCAGGAGACCAAAACTGTACACAATACTCCAGGTGCGGTGCCACCAAGGCTCTATACAATTGCAGCAAGATATCTTTACTCGTGTACTCAAAACCCCTTTGCAATGAAGGCCAACCTACCATTAGCCTTCTTAATTGCTTGCTGCACCAGCGTGCTAGCTTTTAGTGACTCATGAACAAGGACACCCAAATCTCTTTGGACATCAACACTTCCCAACCCCTCACAATTTAAGAAATACTCTGCCTTTCTGTTTTTTCTGCCAAAGTGGATCACTTCACACTTATTCACATAATATTTCATCTGCCATGTTCTTTCCCATTCACTTCGCCTGTCCAAATTGCCTTGAAACCTCCTTGCATTCTCCTCACGACTTGTATTCCCTCCTAATTTTGTGTCATCCGCAAATTTGGAAGTATTGCAATTGGTCCCCACATCCAGATCATTTATATAAATTGTAAACAGCTGTGGCCCAAGCACTGATCCTTGCAATACCCTACTAGTAATAGTCTGCAATCCTGAGAATGACCCGTTTATTCCTACTCTCTGCTTTCTGTGTGTTAACCAATTCTCAATCCATTCCAGTATATTACCCCCAACCCCATTTGCTCTAATTTTGTTTACTAAACCTCTTGTGTGGGTCCTTATTGAAAGCCTTCTGAAAATCCAAATACACCACATCCACTGGTTTTCTTTTATCTATGTTACAAGTAACATCCTCAAAAAACTCCAACAAGTTTGTCAAGCATGATTTTCCTTTCACAAATCCATGTTGACTCTGCCCAATCATATCATTATTTTCCAAGTATCCAGTTATCTTATCCTTTATAATCGATTCGAATATTTTCCCCACTGCAGACATCAAACTAACAGATCTGTAGTTCTCCATTTTCTCTCTTGCTCCCTTTGTAAATAGTGGGGTTACATTTGCTACCTTCCAGTCTGCAGGAACCTTTCCAGAATCTATAGAATTTTGAAAGATAACCACCAATGCATCCATTAACTTTATAGCCATCTCCTTCAATACTCTGGGATGTAACTCATCTAGTCCAGGGGATTTATCAACTTTCAATCCAATTAGTTTTTTGAGAACTACCTCTTTACTGATACTAATTTCTCTCAGTTCCTCATTTTTTCAAGTTCCTTGGTTCCGCAGTATTTCTGGGAGAGATTCTGTGCTTTCCTCTGTGAAGACAGACACAAGTAATTATTTAGTCTCTCCGCCATTTCTTCATTCTCCACCACAAACTCTCCTGTCTCTGCCTGCAATGGACTCACATTTATCCTTGTTAATTGTTTCCTTTTCACATACCAAAAAAGCTTTTACAGTCTGCCTTTATGTTTCTAGCTAGCTTACATTCATAATCTCTTTTCCCTTTCTTTATCAGTTTCTTGGTCCTGCTTTGTTGGACTCTAAATTGCTCCCAGTCTTCAGGCTTACCACTTTTCTGGTGACCTTATCAGCCAATTAGAGTCATAGAGTCGTACAGCATAGAAACAGGCCCTTCGGCCCACCGCGTCCATGCTGACCATAATGCCTATCTATACTAATCCCACCTGCCTGCATTAATTCCATATCCCTCTATGCCTTGCTCATTCAAGTACCTGTCCAGATGCTTCTTAAATGTCTCTACTGCTCCTGCCTCCACCACCTCCTCTGGCAGCTCATTCCAGATACCCACTATTCTTTGTGTGAAAAATTTACCCCTTTGATCCCCTTTAAACCTCCTCCCTCTCACCTTAAATCTATGCCCTCTAGTTTTAGTCACCCCTACCATGGGAAACAGACTCTGGCTATCTACCCTATCTATGCCTCTCATAATTTTATATACGTCTATCATGTCCCCTCCCAGCCTCCTTCGCTCCAGGGAAAACAGACCCAGCCTATCCAATCTCTCTTTATAACTCAAGCCCTCCAAACCAGGCAACATCGTTGTGAATCTTTTCTGCACCCTCTCTAGCTTAATCACATCCTTCCTGTAGTGCGGCAACCAAAACTGCACACAGTACTCCAAATGCAGCCCAACGACATTATGTAGAACTGCAACATGACGTCCCAACTCTTGTACTCAATGCCTTGGTCGATGAAGGCAAGCATGCCATATGCCTTCTTCACCACCCTGTCGACCTGTGTTGCCATTTTCAGGGAACTATGTACTTGCACCCCAAGGTCTCTCTGCTCAAGAACACTCCCCAGGGCCCTGCCATTCACTGTATATGTCCTGCCCTGGTTTAACTTCCCAAAATGCATCACTTCACACTTGTCTGCGTTAAATTCCATTTGCCACTCCCTTGCCCACTTTCCCAGTTGATCTATATCCTGTTGTAGCGGGGCGGCACAGTGGCGCAGTGGTTAGCACCGCAGCCTCACAGCTCCAGGGACCCGGGTTCGATTCTGGGTACTGCCTGTGTGGAGTTTGCAAGTTCTCCCTGTGTCTGCGTGGGTTTCCTCCGGGTGCTCCGGTTTCCTCCCACAAGCCAAAGACTTGCAGGTTGATAGGTTAATTGGCCATTATAAATTGCCCCTAGTATAGGTAGGTGGTAGGGAAATATATAGGGACAGGTGGGGATGTGATAGGAATATGGGATTAGTGTAGGATTAGTATAAATGGGTGGTTGATGGTCGGCACAGACTCGGTGGGCCGAAGGGCCTGTTTCAGTGCTGTATCTCTGAAAAAAAAACAACCTTCTTCACTGTCCACTATACCTCCAATTTTGGTGTCATCTGCAAACTTACTAATCATGCCCCTTACATTCACATCCAAGTCATTAATATATATGACAAACAACAGAGGGCCCAGCACCGATCTCTGCGGCACAGCACTGGTCACTTGCCTCCAATCTGAAAAATAACCCTCCACTACCAGCCTCTGCCTCCTATCACCAAGCCACTTTTGGATCCAATTTGCTAGCTCATCCTGGATCCCATGTTTTCGAACCTTCCGGACCAGACTACCATGCGGGACCTTGTCAAAGGCCTTGCTAAAGTCCATGTAGACAACGTCCATCACCCTGCCCTCGTCAATCCTCTTGGTCACCTCCTCGAAAAACTCAATCAAATTCGTGAGACATGATTTCCCACACACAAGGCCATGCTGACTATCCCTAATCAGACCATGCCTTTCCAGATGCATATAAATCCTGTCTCTCAGAATCCCTTCCAATAACTTTCCCACCACTGATGTAAGGCTCACCGGCCTGTAGTTCCCTGGCTTATCCCTGCAGCCCTTCTTAAATAAAGGCACAACATTAGCTATCCTCCAGTCTTCTGGTACCTCACCCGTGACGAACGATGATACAAAAATCTCTGCCAGGGCCCCAGCAATCTCCTCCCTTGCTTCCCATAACATCCTAAAATACACTTGGTCAGGCCCTGGGGATTTATCCACCTTAATGCACTTCAAAACCTCCAACACCTCCTTCTTTGTAATGTTGATATGCTCCAGGATATCGCTGTTACCTCCCTTGACGTCACTGGCTTCCATGACCTTCTCCACGGTAAATACGGACGAGAAATATTCATTTAAGACCTCGCCCATTTCCTGTGGCTCCACACATAGATTGCCACACTGATCCTTACGGGGACCTACTCTCTCCCTCGCTACCTTTTTGCTCTGAATAGACTTATAGAATCTTTTAGGATTCTCCTTTATCTTATCTGCCAGGGAAATCTCATGGCCCCTTTTCACCCTCCTAATTTCCTTCTTAAGTGTAGTCCTACATCCCCTATACTCCTCAAGGGACTCGCTCGATCCCAGCTGCCTACACCTGACATATGCCTCCTTCTTTGTCCTGACCAGATCCTCAATATCCCTCGTCAACCAAGGTTCCCTAAACTTGCCAGCCTTGCCCTTCCATCTAACAGGAACATGCCGGCCCTGAACTCTTCCTATCTCACTTTTAAAAGCCTCCCACTTGCCAGAAGTCCCTTTACCTGTAAACAGCCTCTCCCATTCAACTTTTGAGAGTTCCTGTCTGATGCCATCGAAATTAGCCTTCCCCCAATTTAGGACTTCAACCTGAGGACCAGTCCTATCCTTTTCCATAACTATCTTGAAGCTAATAGAGTTATGGTCACTGGTCCCAAAGTGCTCCCCCACTGACACATCAACCACCTGCCCATCCTCATTTCCTAACAGGAGGTCGAGTGTAGCCCCTTCTCTAGTAGGGCCATCCACATACTGCTTCAGAAAACTATCCTGGACACACTTAACAAATTCTTCCCCATCTGATCCCTCAGCACTAAGGCAGTCCCAGTCAATATTAGGGAAGTTAAAATCACCTACCAATACAACCCTATAATTGCTACACCTATCTTTGATTTCCCTACATATATGCTCCTCCACTTCCCTCTGACTATTGGGGGGCCTATAGGATAATCCCATCAAAGTGATCACCCCTTTCTTATTTCTAAGTTTTACCCATATGGCCTGGCTGGACATTCCCCCCGGGATTTCCTCTCTAAGTGCTGCCGTAATGTCCTCCCTAATCAATAGTGCAACTCCCCCTCCTCTCTTACCTCCACCTCTGTCACACCGGAAGGATCGGTACCCCGGCACATTGAGCTGCCAGTCTTGCCCATCCTCAACCACAAAGAACAAAGAACAGTACAGCACAGGAACAGGCCATTCGGCCCTCTAAGCCTGCGCCGATCATGATGCCTGCCTAAACTAAAATCTTCTGCACTTCCGGGGTCCATATCCCTCTATTCCCATCCTATTCATGTATTTGTCAAGATGCCTCTTAAACGTCGCTATCGTACCTGCTTCCACCACCTCCCCCGGCAGCAAGTTCCAGGCACTCACCACCCTCTGTGTCAAGAACTTGCCTCGCACATCCCCTCTAAACTTTGCCCCTTGCACCTTAAACCTATGCCCCCTAGTAACTGACTCTTCCACCCTGGGAAAAAGCTTCTGACTATCCACTCTGTCCATGCCGCTCATAACTTTGTAAACCTCTATCATGTCGCCCCTCCACCTCCGTCGTTCCAGTGAAAACAATCTGAGTTTTTTCAACCTCTCCTCATAGCAAATGCCCTCCAGACCAGGCAACATTCTGGTAAACCTCCTCTGTACCCTCTCCAAAGCCTCCACGTCCTTCTGATAGTGTGGCGACCAGAATTGCACGCAATATTCTACGTGTGGCCTAAGTAAAGTTCTGTACAGCTGCAGCATGACTTGCCAATTTTTATACTCTATGCCCCGACCGATGAAGGCAAGCACGTTTCCATAATAGCTATAATATCACAATCCCATGTACCGATCCATGCTCTGAGTTCACCTGCCTTACCTGTAAGGCTTCTTGCATTAAGGTAAATGCAGGTTAGCCTATCAGACCTTCCACGTTCCCTGTCCTGCCCCTGCACGGCCTGCCTACTGGACTTGCTTGCTTTAACCTCTACATTTGCCTCAACTATTTCACTGGAGAGACTACTACTTTGGGTCCCATCCCCTGCAAGACTAGTTTAAACCCTCCCGAGTAGTACTAGCAAACCTCCCCACAAGGATATTGGTCCACCTCCGGTTTAGATGCGACGCGTCATTCTTGTACAGGTCACCTCTGCACCAGAAGAGATCCCAATGATCCAAGCAGCTGAAGCCCTCCCGCCTACACCAGCTCTTAAGCCATGCATTCATTTGCCTAATCCTCCTATTCCTCCCCTCACTAGCACGTGGCACAGGGAGTAATCCTGAGATTATAACCATAGAGGTCCTTCTGCCTAACTCCCTATATTCACTTTGCATCTCTCTTCTCTCTTCCTGCCTATGTCGTTAGTACCAATATGGTGCACGACCTCTGGCTGCTCACCCTCCCCTTTCAGAATGTCCTGCAGCCGCTCCGAGACATCCTTGACCCTAGCACCAGGGAGGCAACATACCATCCTGGAGTCTCGTTTGTGGCCACAGAAACGCCTATCTGCACCCCTTACGATAAAATCCCCTATCACTATAGCTCTTCCAACCCTTTTCCTCCCCTGCTGTGCAGCAGAGCCCTCCGTGGTGCCACAAACTTGGCTGTTGCTGCTTTCCCCTGGGAGGTCATCCCCCCCCAACAGTATCCAAAGCGGTATATCTGTTTGAGAGGGGGATGGCCACAGGGGACTCCTGCACTACCTGCCTGTGCCTACTACTCCGTCTGGTGGTCACCGATCTGTTTTCTGCCTGTGCAGCCATTACCTTTCATCTAATGCAATCCTCAACTTGCTTTGTTAGCCACAGTTAATTCGCCTTTCCTGTTGGGCTTTTGTATCTTAGAGGAATGTATATTTGTTGTAAACTATGTAATACTTCTTTGAATACTAGCCATTGCCTGTCTACCATCAAATCTTTTCATGTATTTTCCCAATCCACCATAACCAACTTGCCCCTCATACCTTCATAGTTTCCTATGTTCTGATTTAAGAGCCTAGTTTCAGAATGAACTATATATCTTTCAAACTGAATGTAGAATTGTATCATATTGTGGTCATTATTTCCTAATGGCTCCTTTACAGCAAGGTTACTAATTAGCAATTTCTCATTGCAAACTACTAAATCGAAACTAGCCCAATCCCTAGTTGATTTTCAACATACTGCTCCAGAAACTCATCTTGTACACACTCCAGGAATTCATCCTCCATAGCATTAGTGCTAATTAGGTTTACCTAATCTATATGTAAATTGAAGTCGTCCATTATTACTGTATCACGCATGCTACATGCAGTTCTAATTTCCTGATTTATACTGTGCCCAACATTACCACTACAGTTTGGTGGCCTATAAACAACTCTGACCGATATTTGCTGCCCCTTGCTGTTTCTTAGCTCCACCCAAACTGATTCTACATCTTGTTTCTTCGATCAAAGATCCTCTCTCACTAATGTACTGCTCTCATCCCTTATTAACAGCGCTACCCCACCTCCTTTTCCCCCCTCGCTTATCCCCCTTAAATGACGAATATCCCTGAATATTCAGTTCCCAGTCCTGGTCACCCTGTAACTATGTTCCTGTAATTGCAATTAAATCATACCCATTTACCTCGATTTGTGCCTTCAAATCATCTACCTTGTTGCGAATGCTGCATGCATTCAGATAGAGTGCCCTTAACTTTGTTATAACATTATTCCTCATTCTGTTCCTATTTGATGTGTGCCTTCGTCTGTCTGCCTTCCAATTTTGCTTACTACTTCTCTACTTCCTGTAACCAGTTTTGCTTCCCTCCAATCTGAGGTCCCTCTCAGGTTCCCAACCCCCCGACAATTTAGTTTAAACCTTCGCCCATAGCACTAGCAAACCTCCCTGCGAGGATGTTAGTTCCGGTCCTGCTAAGGTGAAATCCGTCCATCTTGTACAGGTCCCACCTACCCCAGAAGAGATCCCAATATCCCAATGCCTCAGAGATCTGATGCCCTCCCTTCGGCACCAATTCCCCAGCCACGTGTTAAAACACTTAATCCTCCTATTGCTATGCTCCCTAGCATGTAACACTGGCAGTAATCCTGAGATTACTGCTTTTGAGGTCCTGCTTTTTAATTTCTTTCCTAACTCCTTAAACTCTGCTTTCAGGACCTCAACCCTCTTCTTACCTATGTCGTTAGTACCAAGGTGGACCACAACCTCTTCTCCCAGAAGAATGTCCTGCAGTCACTCTGTGACATCCTTGACCTGGGCACCAGGGAGGCAACATACCATCCTGGAATCATGTCTGCGGTTACAGAAGCGCCTGTCTTTTCCTCTAACTAGCAAATGCCCTATCACTGTTGCCCTTCCACTCTTCTTCCACCCCTCCCATGCAGCTAAGCCACCCATGGTGCCATGAACTTGGCTCTTGCTGCATTGCTCAGAGGAACCCTTGCCCTCACCAGCATCCAAAATGGAAAAATGATTGGCAAGCGAGATTGACTCAGGGGTCTCCTGAACTACCTGCCTGGTTCTCTTAGACTACCCGGCAGTCACCCATTCCCTATCTGCCTGCATGCTCCTAACCTGTGGTGTGACTACCTCCATAAATGTGCTATCCATGTAGTTCTCTGCCTCGCTGTTGCACAACAGTGACTCCAGCCGCCGCTCAAGTTCTGAAACCCGGAGCTCAAGCTTCTGCAGATGTGTTTGTCTGGGACACATGGTGCGTCCATGATTTCCTACATGCCACAGGCTGTACATTCCACTCAGCTGAGCTGCCCTGCCATACCTTAACTTTAAGATGATTTATAAATAGAATAGCTTACCAGTTGCTCACCAACCAGCTCCTTCCACTGCACTGAAGTAAGAACCAAACACTGGAGAGTGAAAAAAGTCGAAAAAAAGGACCCTTCACTGAACTCCCCACTCACCAAACTCATATCTCCACACTCTGCTTGCAATCTGCACTCCGTTTGCAGGCTGCACCCAGACCTCCACATTTATACTTTTGGAAGCTGAAACTGCAGCAACCAGATTGGTCTAGTTAGCTACTTAACTAATCAGCTACTCTGCAGTAGAACATGTTAATCCCTGCCTAAGGCTGGAAGAAACTTACTGTACTTTCTAAACTTACTTTACTTTATTTAGAAAGTAAATACCTGTTATGATTGAGTTCCAACATCCGTACACTGGGACTGCCATGTAGTAATCTTAGGTAAAGACTCATGTGCTCAATTAGTCACATAACATGATGCCAATAGTGCCACCTGCAGTACCGTTAGGCTCTTGCAACATTGTTTTGCTGGACACAAATGGGTGAAATCATGCTGTACATTATTAGTAACAAAAGCAGGAAATTAAAGAGTGTAGGGGGAACACTGTACCATCAGGAGAGGGAGGGGTCAGGGACTCTGTCCTGTAAAAGAGTTGGGGGGGGGGCTCTCTCCCATCGGTGGGGGGGGTGGCAGTGGGGTGGTGGGGGTGTTGTTGGTGTTGTTGGGGGGGGAGCAGGCTCTGCTCTTCAGGAAAGGGAGGTGGGTGGCTCTGGCCCGTCAGGAGAGTAGTGGGGAACTCTGTTCTGTCAGGAGAGGTAGAGGACGGCCTGCGCTGTTCTGAAGACAAGTGCAAGAGAACGAGAGTCATCCCTCAACATTAAACCCTTTATTCTTTCATCAGTAAGCAATCTCGCAGGAAATCTCCTGTTGAATTTTTTAAAATACCAGTTATCCTGCAAAGTACTCACTGCATTGTGAAAACCCAGGTGCATGCCTAGTGTTACGACTCTAAACTACTGTGACAGCTGCTGCCACAGCAATTACTTATTGCTCTTGCTGCTCTGTGTCCTGTTTATATGAATGAATCAGTGATTTCACATCGAGAGTTCATTGAGGGAACATAATGGCAGCACCTCTTCTCAGATACCTGGAATATTACCAGACCAACCTCTTCCCAGTAAAGCTAACTCCTAGAAGAAAGCTGCAGCCTTCTGCAGCGGTCCCCATTCCAGAAATTGGAGCACATAATCCATGCTGACACTTCGGTGCAGTACTGAGGGACTGCTGCACTGTCAGAGACACTGTCTATTAGATGAGAGGTTAAACCTAGGCTCCATCCGCCCTCTCAGGTAGGCAGAAAATGATACATGGCACTATTTCAAAGAAGAGGGCCAGGGTTTTATCAGTGTCCTTGCCAATATTTATCTGTCAACCGCATCCTTGAAACAGATTATCAGAACCATGTTGCTGTTTGTGGGAGCTTGCTGTGCCAAAAATTGGCTGCCATGTTTACCAACATTACAAGAGGGACTACATTTACATCATTTACAATACTTCATTGGCTGCAAAACATATAGTCCTGTGGTCATGAAAGGTTCTGCTTAAATGCAAGTTCTTTCATTCAAATCCTACATTTTCCTCTCCCTTTCTGTCTCTACTGTTGTGTCTCCTTCCCATAATAACTCTCTGAAATAGGACAATAAAACCCAAGGTCAGTTGCACCCAATCTTGAACTACTTCACCATTCTTTTGAACCTTTGCAGTGTCCTGCACCACAGGACGTGGCTCTTCATTCTGGCTCCTCAATTAGAGAAAGAACAGAGCAAAGCTTCGAGGCTACGAAGTGCATTCCACAGAGACTTGTTGACCTCTGCATTAAGTTACCAGTGCAAGCAATGAGTGTGGACGAGCTGCAAATGTTCAAGTAGCGAACTGGACAAGCTGTTGTGATTGGAAGACATTAGTTAGGGGGGTTAACAGGGACAAATGATGTCAGTCATCTTGGTCTTCTGGAACTTAGCTGATTGCCTCCTGAGCTGGACAGGAGCTTTTTATTCCCCCCTAAAATGGCGTAAGGTTTTATAATCTTTTGCTTCACCCAAAAGATTGCATGGCCAGAAAAATGGGTGACGGGATGGGTCTAATGGTCTGAGCAGGTATTATTGGGGTGGGGTGGGGGGGGGGGTAATACTGAGCCCTCTTATTTTATGTGGGATGGGGAATAGGACAACCTGGAGGGCTTCTTGTGTCAAAATGGAGTCAAATACATTCAGCTGGTTTTACCTAATGCTGGGGACATCTTGCATCCTAGTCCCTCTGGATTGTTGCCTCTATTATTCTAACAAAGAGTAATTAGTTCTAATCAATATATCTCAATATAGAAATGCCCTTTGGAGACTTTCAATACCCTGACCATTTAGCTAATGAATAGCACACAGACCTGATTGTGACTCTGTTTGATGCCGATGTTTACCTCACAAAAATTGGCTTGCACTCGTCAGCCGAGTGATTCTCTGGCACCAAGTCAAAAGCATTCACAATTGTGCAAAGCGAGCCACCTATAGCTAGACTTCTTTTTTTTGTAAGTGAGTGTGACCTTGGTGAATTTAGACAAGCGGAACAATTCGATGAAAATTCCAAGCAAATCTCCGAGTCTCAAATCTAATCAACTGCAGCGTTACTTAAGCAGAAAGGACCGCAGCATCTTCTATGGAAAATCCAATCTTACTGCTCTAAAACTGTGACCTTCACCCCGTGAGGGAGCATTACAATGCATGCCCATATCCAACTACAAGCCTGTAATTTCTAATAAAACCTGATTAGAAGTTAAACATTTCTAGAGATTCTGACAAATGGACCTCTCTGAGGGACAAGGATTGGTCACTTTAGAACAGGGATAGACACCAACATGTTGCACCATGGACATTTGACAAAATTATTGACTCAGCCATGGACATGAGGGCAATTAATATGTACGTAAAGTGTATAGCCAATCTAATGCCACCAAAACACAGTCAGATTTAAAACACACTTCCCCCTATTTACTGAGATATTTGGCATTGTTTTTTCCCGCACACTTGATGTATCAACACGGAGTATTCCGGATAGATGTCCATCTGTCAGGAGTGATTTTGATCGCTCACTCTCCTCCCCCACTCTCTGTGGGGGGAATTTTAAACTGCCGATGGGGGTCTCGACGTTACGGGAAACCAACGCCGAGATCTCTTCATTGTCTGTTTTCTGGAAGGCCTGCCAAATTTAGTGCCAATCAGGCACTTAAGTGGACAGTAGCGGGCGTTCCATAGGATTTAGGACCTCGTCGCAGCGGTCCTGCCCTTGGAGAGCTGCCAGCCAATCAAAGCCTGGCAGCTGCAGCACCACCGCAGAGGCAGTGACTGCTGCTGTAGCTGCACCTACCGGAGGCCGAGCTGCGTCGCTGGAGCCAGGCCTCAGGTAAGTCAGGGTGGGAGGGATCTCTTGGGGCGGGGGGTCACGGGGGAGGGGGGGAAGGGGTCGGCAGCAAGGGCGGTGGGGGGGGTGGTGTTGTTGGTGGCGACCCTACTGTGCTTCCCGTGTGGTGACAGGGCACCCACTGCACAGGTAAGTGCGACTGTGGTGGGAAGAGGGACAATTGGCAGCAGGGCGGGAAGGTTGTTCACAGGCCTTCCCACCCCGGACTAAATTTCAGCAGAGGCAGGATGGTGGTGGCAAAGCACTCCCCTCCCCCCATCCCCCACCCTCAGCCACCATCCCACTCGATTTTATGCTCTGTCCCCCTCCAAACCAGCTGCGGGGGAGAGCATAAAATGTCCCCCTTTATATTTGTCTCTCTCTCCCCTCTCTGTGTCCGTCTCTCTCTCTCTCTCTCTCTGTCTCCCTCTCTCTCTCCGTGTCTGTCTCCCTCTCTTTCTCTGTGTCTGTCTCCCTCCCTCTCTCCGTGTCTGTCTCCCTCTCTTTCTCTGTGTCTGTCTCCCTCTCTCTCAGTGTCTGTATCCCTCTCTCTTAGTGTCTGTCTGTCTATCTTTCCCCTTGTTTGTCTTTCTCTCTCTGTGTCTCTGAGTCTGTCTCTCTCTCTCTCTCTGTGCCTCTCTGTGTTCCCCCTCTCTGTGTGCCCCCCCACCCCAGTGTGTCCCCCCTCTCTGTGTTCCCCATGTCCCTCCTTCCTTCTCTGTGGATCCCATCTCTGTGTCCCCCCATCTTGGTGCCCCTCCTCTCTCTGTGTCCCCCCAACTGTATCCCCCATCTCTGTGTCCTCCCTGTCTCTCTGTGCCACCCCTCCCACCACCACCGCCCCCCTCCCCAACATGTCTCCTCTCTCTGTGGGTCCTGTATGTTTATTGGCTGGTGAAGAGACGCATTTTCGTGCCATTGCTCAATGCATATTCACCGCCACCTTTAATACTGGCATAGCACCTTCAGTCAATGCTAATAACAACTACAGCCATCTTTAATGCTGGTGATCAGTCCTTCGCCGATGTCTCTAACTAGAACAGAAGCAAATTACTGCAAATGCTTGAAATTTGAAATAAATACCCAGCAGGTAAAGGAAGAAGCCAATGGTGGATTTCCAAAACCCCGATAATGTAAATCCACCATTTGGTGGAAATTTCTCATCCCTGAATTTAAAATTATCAAGGATCTCAAAATTTTTAACCACGGACTACTGGTGTCCGTGTACGGACATGTTGCCGACCCCTGCTTTATAATCTGTACTCCATCTCCTCCTTGTGTCCTCACTGTTGCAATCAAGACTAATATGCGAGTCTAAGCTGGCCTTTCTTGGGACCACAAAACTGAAGACCTCTTTATCTCTCTCAGACACTCCTTCCTTATATAATCTGGAATCTTTTAAACTTAAGCTGATCATCCCCTCATCATTACCTCACAGCTTGTCTTGTCCTCTGTTAAGTTCATTTGAGATGTTCACTTTGATTGAAATTTTAATTCTAATTCATGAGGATTCCAGTCAATCCCCTTCCACACTGCCCAAGTAAGTACTTGGCAGTGCAGTACTGAGGGATTGCTGCGTTGTTAGATGTCTTGGTTTTCAGATACCTGTGTTCAAGAGAATGTGAAGGGTTCCACTGTTACTCAACAAGTTCTGTAGCACTCCTCATGTACAAATTTCGGAATGCTTTACAGAGCTGAGGACAGGAAACACAGACCGCAAGAGGGAGGAAATATTTTTTCTTGTACATCCCGCCCTTTTTGTGCCATCATTCGCGGTCGTGTCTTCAGCTGCCTAGGCCCTAAACTCTGGAATTCTCTCCATAGACCTCTCCAACTCTCTCTCCTCTTGTAAGACACTGCTTAAAACCGACTTCTTTGACAAAGCTCCCCCAAAAAGCTGCTGAGGCTGAATCTATGGATAATTTCAAAACTGAGATTGATATATTTTGGTTAGGTGAGGTTATTAAGGGTTATGGAACCCAGGCACGTAAACTGAGTTAAAATAAAGATCAGGCATGATCTAACTGAACGGCGAAATAGAACTGAGGGACTGAAATTTCTACTCTTGTTCCAATGTGCTTTCGTAACTTTAAATTAGAAGAAAACTTCTGCCTTTCACTGAAACTATTATAAGGTAATCAAGAGTTGAATGTTTCAGCATTCTAACTAATTACACTTATAACATTCAAATCTCTAGTCTTGGATCTGTTCAACCTCGTTAAACATTTAAGTCGGAACTATCCTTTAATATAGTCAACTCCATTAAAGCCTGTTTCAGCACTTTGGAGTTCTAAACAGGAAGAAGTATTCTTTGTAATCTAGTCAAATTGAATATCCCACTTCTGCTTTTACATTCAATATCAGAGTCCTAGAATGAGAGATTTAGGTGAGCTAGAAACCTAGGGAATATAGGGTCATGCAAGGAATTGAACAATTCCCAGTTATCCTGGTTTAGCAGCAGAAGAAACATAAGAACAGGAGTAGGCCATTTTGCCCCTCAAACCTGTTCCCCTATCCAATTAGCTGACCTGCATCTTAACTCCATATCCATCTTTACCCTTGCCAGCAAAAATCTATCAATTGCAGTTTTACAATTTTCAGTTGACCCCAGCCTCAACAGCTTATTTGGGGAAAGGAGCATTAACAGAGCAAGTATGATTATGGATCCTATGTTGAAGGCAATGCCTTGCTGACTAGGTGGGGGGAGGTGTGGTAATGAGTGTAATCCAAACATACTCTCAGTCGTTTTACAGTTAATGAATAAATCATGAGCCCCATTGTGCGGAGGTTTCATTTGACATTGCTGAATGTTAAGGAATGGAATATGTGGTTCTTGAACAATCAGCATCAGAATCCGTCTCCGACGCATCTGCTCTGATGATGCTACCTTCCATGACAGCGCTTCTGATATGTCTTCCTTTTTCCTCAACCGAGGATTCCCCTCCCACTGTGGTTGACAGGGCCCTCAACCCGTGTCTGGCCCATTTCCCGCATCTCTACCCTCACCCCTTCCCCTCCCTCCCAGAACCGCGACAGGGTTCCCCTTATCCTCACTTTCCACCCCTCCACATCCAAAGGATCATCCTCCGCCATTTCCAACACCTCCAGCGTGATGCCACTACCAAACGCATCTTCCTCTCCCTTCCCCTGTCAGCATTCCGAAGGGATCATTCCCTCTGCGACACCCTGGTCCACTCCTCAATTACCCCCACCATCTCGTCCCCTTCCCACGGCACCTTCCCCTGCAATCGCAGGAGGTGTAATACCTGCCCATTTACTTCCTCTCTCCTCACTATCCCAGGCCCCAAACACTCCTTTCAGGTGAAGCAGCGATTTACTTGTACTTCTTTCAATTTAGTATACTGTATTCGCTGCTCACAAAAATGCAGATTGGATGACCACTTTGTGGAACACCTCCGCTCAGTCTGAAAGCATGACCCCAAGCTTCCGGTTGCTTGCCATTTCAACACTCCCCACTGCTCTCATGCCCACATCTCTGTCCTGGGATTGCTGCAGCATTCCAGTGAACATCAACGCAAGCTCGAAGAACGGCATCTCATTTACCGATTAGACACACTACAGCCTGCTGGACTGAACATTAAGTTCAATCATTTCAGAGCATGATGGGCCCCCATTTTATTTTTATTTTTATTTTTAGTTTGTTTAGTTTGTTTCTACTGTGCCTACCCACTGTTTTTTTCATGTTTGTGCTTGGGGCCAGGGCTGTTCATTTTTCTATCAATTAACACCCTCTGTACTAACGCTTTGTCTTTCACCACACCATTAACATATCGTTTGCCTTTGCTCCATGACCTTCTGGTCAGTTATTCTCTGTGACCTTGTCCTATCAACACCTTCTCTTTTGTTATCTCTTGCCCCACCCCCGCTTTACTTGCTTAAAACCTATTACAGGTTGACTCTTACATGCCCTCTGAAATGGCCTAGCAAGACACTCGGTTGTATATAACTGCTACAAAGTCAATAAAAAGGAATGAAACCGGACTGATCACCCAGCATCGACCAAGGCACTGGAAACGACAATGGCAAACCCAGTCCTGTGAACCTTGCAAAATCCTCCTTACTAACATCTGGGGGCTTGTGCCAAAGTTGGGAGAGCTTTCCCACAGACTAGTCAAGCAACAGCCTGACATAGTCATACTCACAGAATCATACCTTACAAGGTCCCAGATACTGCCATCACTATTCCCAGGTATGTCCTGTCCTACTGTGGCGGCACAGTGGTATACAGTAGGGAGGGAGTTGCCCTGGGAGTCCTCAACATCGACTCTGGACCCCATGAGGACTCATGGCATCAGGTCAAACATGGGCAAGGAAACCTCCTGCTGATTACCACCTACCGCCCTCCCTCAGCTGATGAGTCAGTACTCCTCCATGTTGAACAATACTTGGAGGAAGCACTGAGGGTGGCAAGGGCACAGAATGTACTCTGGGTTGGGGACTTCAATGTCCATCGCCAAGAGTGGCTCGGTAGCACCACTACTGACCAAGCGGGCGGAGTCCTAAAGGACATAGCTGCTAGACCGGGTCTGCGGCAGGTGGTGAGGGAACCAACACGAGGGAAAAATATACTTCACCTCGTCCTCACCAATCTGCTTGCCGCAGATGCATCTGTCCATGACAGTATTGGTAGGAGTGACCACCGCACAATCCTTGTGGAGACAAAGTCCCGCCTTCACATTGAGGATACCCTCCATCGTGTTGTGTGGCACTATCACCGTGTTAAATGGGATAGATTGTGAACATATCTAGCAATGTAAAACTGGGCATCCATGAGGCGCTGTGGGCAATCAGCAGCAGCAGAATTGTACTCAACCACAATCTGTAACCCCATGGTCCAGCATATCCCCCACTCTACCATTACCATCAAGCCAGGAGACCAACCCTGGTTCAATGAAGAGCGCAGGAGGGCATGCCAGGAGCAGCACCAGGCATACCTCAAAATGAGGTGTCAACCTGGTGAAGCTACAACAGAGAACTACTTGTGTGCCAAACTGTGTAAGCATCATGTAATACACAGAGCTAACTGAACCCATAACCAACGGAACAGATCTAAGCTCTGCAGTCCTGCCACATCCAGCCGTGAATGGTGGTGGCCAATTAAACAAATAACTGGAGGAAGTGGCTCCACAAATATCCCCATCTTCAATGATGGGGGAGCCCAGCACATCAGCGCGAAAGATAAGGCAGAGGCATTTGCAACAATCTGCAGCCAGAAGTGCCGAGTTGATGATCCATCTCGGCCTCCTCCTGAAGTCCCCAGCATCACAGATGCCAGATTTCAGCCAATTCGATTCACTCCATGTGACAACAAGAAACGACTGAAGGCACTGGATACTGCAAAGGCTTTGGCCCTGACAATATTCCGGCAATAGTACTGAAGACCTGTGCTCCAGAACTTGCCGCGCCCTGAGCCAAGCTGTTCAAGTACAACTACAACACTGGCATTTACCCAGCAATGTGGAAAATTGCCCAGGTATGTCCTGTACACAAAGGGCAGGACAAGTCCAACCCGGCCAATTACCACCCCATCAGTCTACTCTCAATCATCAATAAAGTGATGGAAGGTGTCATCAACAGTGCCATCAAGCAGCACTTGCTCAGCAATAACCTGCTCAGTGACGCTCAGCTTCAGTTCCGCCATGGCCACTCAGCTCCTTACCTCATTACACCCTTGGTTCAAACATGGACAAAAGAGCTGAACTCAAGAGGTGAGGTGAGAGTGACTGCCCTTGACATCAAGGCAGCATTTGACCGAGTATGGCATCAAGGAGCCCTAGCAAAACTGGAGTCAATGGGAGTCAGGGGGAAAACTCTCTGCTGGTTGAAGTCATACCTAGTGCAAAGGAAGATGATTGTGGTTGTTGGAAGTCAATCATCTGAGGTCCAGGACATCACTGCAGAAGTTCCTCAGGGGTAGTGTCCTAGGCCCAACCATCTTCAGCTGCTTCATCAATGTCCTTCAATCATAAGGTCAGAAGTGGGGATGTTCACTGATGATTGCACAATGTTCAGCACCATTCACAACTCAAAGAACAAAGAACAAAGAACAGTACAGCACAGGAACAGGCCATTCGGTCCTCCAAGCCTGCGCCGATCTTGATGCCTGTCTAAACTAAAACCTTCTGCACTTCCGGAGACTGTATCCCTCTATTCCCATCCTATTCGTGTATTTGTCAAGATGTCTCTTAAACGTCGCTATCGTACCTGCTTCCACCACCTCCCCCGGCAGCAAGTTCCAGGCACTCACCACCCTCTGTGTAAAGAACTTGCCTCGCACATCCCCTCTAAACTTTGCCCCTCGCACCTTAAACCTATGTCCCCTAGTAACTGACTCTTCCACCCTGGGAAAAAGCTACTGACTATCCACTCTGTCCATGCCACTCATAACTTTGTAAACCTCTATCATGTCGCCCCGCCACCTCCGTCGTTCCAGTGAAAACAATCCAAGTTTATCCAACCTCTCCTCATAGCTAATGCCCTCCAGACCAGGCAACATCCTGGTAAACCTCTTCTGTACCCTCTCCAAAGCCTCCACATCCTTCTGGTAGTGTGGCGACCAGAATTGTATGCAATATTCTAAGTGTGGCCTAACTAAGGTTCTGTACAGCTGCAGCATGACTTGCCAATTTCTATACTCTGTGCCCCGACCAATGAAGGCAAGCATTCCGTATGCCTTCTTGACTATCTTATCCACCTGCATTGCCACTTTCAGTGACCTGTGGACCTGTACGCCCAGATCTCTCTGCCTGTCAATACTCCTAAGGGTTCTGCCATTTACTGCATACTTCCCACCTGTATTAGATCTTCCAAAATGCATTACATTACATTTGTCCGGATTAAACTCCATCTGCCATTTCTCCTCCCAAGTCTCCAACCGATCTATATTCTGCTGTATCCTCTGACAATCCTCATCACTATCCGCAACTCCACCAACCTTTGTGTTGTCCGCAAACTTATGAATCAGACCAGCTACATTTTCCTCCAAATCATTTATATATAATACAAACAGCAAAGGTCCCAGCACTGATCCCTGCGGAACATCACTAGTCACAGCCCTCCATTCAGAAAAGCACCCTTCCACTGCTACCCTCTGTCTACTATGACCAAGCCAGTTCTGTATCCATCTTGCCAGCTAACCTCTGATCCCGTGTGACTTCACTTTTTGTACCAGTCGGCCATGAGGGACCTTGTCAAAGGCTTTACTGAAGTCCATGTAGGCAACATCCACTGCCCTTCCTTCATCAATCATCTTCGTCACTTCCTCAAAAAACTTCAATCAAGTTAGTGAGACACGACCTCCCCTTCACAAAACCATGCTGCCTCTCGCTAATAAGTTCATTTGTTTCCAAATGGGAGTAAATCCTGTCCCGAAGAATCCTCTCTAATAATTTCCCTACACTGACACAAGGCTCACCGGCCTATAATTTCCTGGATTATCCTTGCTACCCTTCTTAAACAAAGGAACAACATTGGCTATTCTCCAGTTCTCTGGGCCCTCACCTGTAGCCAATGAGGATACAAAGATTTCTTTCAAGGCACCAGCAATTTCTTCCCTTGCCTCCCTCAGGCCCTGGGGACTTATCTATCTTAATGCTTTGCAAGACGCCCAACACCTCCGCCTTTTTGATAACGACATGACCCAGACTATCTACACTCCCTTCCCTAGACTCATCATCCACCAAGACCTGCTCTTTGGTGAATACTGATGCAAAGTACTCATTTAGTACCTCGCCCATTTCCTCTGGCTCCACACATAGATTCCCTCCTCTGTCCTTGAGTGGGCCAACCCTTTCCCTGGTTACCCTCTTGCTCTTTATATACGTATAAAAAGCCTTGGGATTCTCCTTAATCCTGTTTGCCAATGACTTTTCATGACCCCTTTTAGCCCTCCTGACTCCTTGCTTAAGTTCCTTTCTACTGTCTTTATATTCCTCAAGGGATTCGTCTGTTCCCAGTCTTCTAGCCCTTACAAATGCTTCCTATTTTTTTTTGGCTGGGCTCACAATATCCCTCGTTATCCAAGGTTCCCGAAACTTGCTCAACTTATCCTTCTTCCTCACAGGAACATGGCGGTCCTGGATTCTAATCAACTGACGTTTGAAAGACTCCCAAATGTCAGATGTTGATTTACCCTCAAACAGCTGCCCCCAATCTAAATTCTTCAGTTCCTGCCTAATATTGTTATAATTAGCCTTGCCCCAATTTAGCACCTTCACCCGAGGACTACTCCTATCCTTATCCTCAAGTACCTTAAAACTTACGGAATTATGGTCACTGTTCCCGAAATGCTTCCCCTACTGAGACTTCGGCCACTTGGCCGGACTCATTCCCCAATGCCAGGTCCAGTACGGCCCCATCCCTAGTTGGACTATCTACATATTGTTTTAAGAAGCTCTCCTGGATGTTCCTTCCAAATTCTGCCCCATCCAAGCCCCTAGCACTAAGTGAGTCCCAGTCAATATAGGGGAAGTTAAAATCACCCACCACTACAACCCTGTCACCTTTACATCTTTCCAAAATCTGTCTACATATCTGCTCCTCTATCTGACACTCATCAGACACTATCCAGGCGTGGTCTGATAAGTGGCAAGTAACATTTGCGCCACACAAGTGCCAGGCAATGACCATCTCCAACAAGACAGAATCTAACCATTTCTCTTGACATTCAATGGCATTACCATCGCTGAATCCCCCACTATCAAAATCCGAAGGGCTACCATTAACCAGAAACTGAACTGGAGTAGCCATATAAATACCATGGCTACATGAGCAGGTCAGAGGCTAGGAATCCTGCAGTGAGTAACTCATCTCCTGACTCCCCAAAGCCTGTCCACCATCTACAAGGCACAAGTCAGGAGTGTGATGGAATACTCTCCATTTGCCTCGATGGGTGCAGCTCCAACAACACTCGAGAAGCTCGACACCATCCAGGACAAAGCAGCCCGCTTGATTGGCACCCCATCTACAAACATTCACTCCCTCCACCACCGACGCACAGTGGCAGCAGTGTGTACCATCTACGAGATGCACTGCAGCAATGCACAAGGCATGGGAACACCACTACCTGGAAGTTCTCCTCCAAGTCACACACCATCTTGACTTGGAACTATATCGCTGTTCCTTCACTCTCTCTGGGTCAAAATCCTGGAACTCCCTTCCTAACTGCATTGTGGGTGTACCTACCTCACATGGACTGCAGCGGTTCAAGAAGGCTGCACACCACCACCTTCTCAAGGGCAATTAGGGATGGGCAATAAATGGTGGCCTGGCCAGTGACACCCACATGCCATGAATGAATAAAAGATAATTCTGGCTCTGTCAGTTCTGATGAAGGGTCACTGACCTGAAACGTTAACTCTGTTTCTCTCTCCACAGATGCTGCCAGACCTGCTGAGTATTTCCAGCATTTCTTGTTTTTATCTCAGAATCAAACATCCTACGTCAGGTATAGCATGGGCCAAGGTCAGGCTAAGCTTGGTCTACTCTGCCTCTAAACTATGCCTTGGTCCCAGTTTCACAAAAGCATTCCACTTTTACCAGTCTGAGATTTCCCATTTGCTCCACCAGCTATCCTGGGGCCTGGATGCGATTGGCAATCTAGTGCTGAAAGAATAAAGAAAGAGTTGCTTTGACCGAGTGCTTTTCATAACCTCAGGACATCCCTAAGCGCTTTACAGTCAATAAAGTACTTTTTAAAACCGAGTCACTGCTGTAATGTCGGAAATGCAGCAGCTAATTTGTGCACAACAAGGTCCCACAAATAGCAATGTGATAAATGACCAGATAAATAAAAACAAAATACTGCTGATGCTGGTAATTTGAAATAAAAACAGAAAGTGTTGGAAATACTCAGCAGGTCTGGCAGCATCTGTGGGGAGAGAAGCAGAGTTAACGTTTCAGGTCAGTGACCCTTCTTCAGATAAATTGTTTATTGGACAGGACATCGGGGATTATTCCTCTGGGCCGCCGTCCTCCCTAACCTATATGGTTGAAACAATCTGTCTATACAAACACAATCTTCTCCCTTCATCATCTTATAAGCTTTGATTTAATCAGCCCTGTGTATATCCTCCTCTGAAGTATACCGACCCAGTTCTTTGAGTGTATCTTGGTAACCAAGATGCTTTAAACTAGAAGTCAATCTTGAGGCCCTCCTCTGGACCCTTTCCAAAGCTTCTGAAGACTTGATGGATAATTTTCAACTTAACCTGCCCATCGAGGTAATTCTGCCGTCAACCAATGCCACTAAAACAGGTCAACTGCTGTACATAGAATCGTGTTTGGTACAAAATGACTGCTGCATTTACCCACAGAAGTTACTTCCCTTCAAATGGATTTCCTTGTACATGAAGTACCTCATGACATTACCGGGACACGGTAAAAAGGGACATAAACGCAAGCCTATCTTTACTTCATCAGCTAACTGAATTTAATTCAAGCTGCGTAGTAAAAATAGTGGCTCAGTTGGTAGCATTGTTATCATTAACTCAGAAGGTTGTGGGTTCAAGTCCCACTCCAGGAACTTAAATACATAATCCAGGCTGATGTTCTAGTGTAGTACTGCAGGAATGCTGCACTGTCAGAGTTGCTGTCTTTTGGATCAGGTTTTGAATCAAGGCCCCATTTGCCCTTACAATTGGATGCAAAAGATCCTACGGCACTATTTTGAAGAGAAGCGGAGTTCTCCTGGGTGTCCTGGTCAATATTTATCCTTCAACCATCACTTAACAAAAAACAGATTATCCGATCATTATCACCTTGCTCTTTGATGGAGTTTGCTGTGTACAAATTGTCTGCCACGTTTCCTACGTTACATCAATGTAATGACTACACTTCAAAAGTACTTCATTGGCTGTAAAGCATTTTGGGACATCCTGAGGTTGTGAAAGGTGCTGTATAAGTGCAAGTTCTTTCTTTTTGATGTTATCACACACACACAAAGAGCAAAGTGACTCTGCCTATCAGAACAGCACAGTAACAGTAGTGATGGTCAGCTGAGGTAAGAGCAGAGGTAAAACTGTTGAATGGAAGCAGGGGAGCACAGTGCCCAAACTGTGGGGCACATCAATAAAGATATCCATCTGCAATTGTGCAGATTAGTTATAAATATTGTCAGCGACTGAGTGGGGAGTGAATCATGGGAACTACATTATGGTTAGAGTCACAAAAAGCTGGCATATCAAATAAACAAGTCCTAATGTGAATTTAATGAGGACCGTGACCATCATTAAGAGTACTTAAAGCAACAGTAATGACGGATGAGATTCTAATGTATTTATTTGCTGACAGCTCATTGCTGTAAGTCTTGTATATAGCTCAATGTGAGATGAAAGGAAAGTTAAGGCTAGTAGTGCAGATTAACCTGTGAAAGACTGTGGGCAGAATTTCAAATATACACCAATGGTTTACATAGAATCTTTGTGGGAGAAATTGGGCCCGCTTTTTAAGCACTAATCAGACTCCTACTAGCTGCAAATGGGGTCCTAGATGCGCACCTACACTTCAGATGGGACATGCAGCAGACCCCAGCTTGGTACAGTAACTAGCGTGTATGCACCTAATGACCACTGGCAGTATGCAGGGCAGGTAAATTATGACAACAATCAATGTGCAACACTGATTTGATGCCAGCACTGCCATTTTAGAATGCCACATTCCAGCCAATGTCCTCTCTTCACCTCCCAAAGTCATGCTCAATTCCAAGAGAAAGGGCTACCAGGCTTCCAAAAGCTGGAAGCAACTTATTTCAGCAAATGCCTTTAAAACACCAAAAAAAGTACTTCAGGACCAGCCAGTTCACTCCCTGTAAACTACTGAAAGTTTAGACAAATATAGAAAAGCTCCAAAAACATGTAGAATAACACCAGCAGCCGGAGAAATAATATAGCAACTAACCTGTAAGTAGTTTATGATCCCCTTACGTAGCACAGGTGCAGGGTTCTTCATGTTGTTGAACACATATTCAGCTGTATGAGAGGCTACACAGAGCAGGACAAGCTGGCAGAAGAGGGAGGAGGGTCAGAAGAGCTCTCAGCAGGAGGTCATATCTGCCCAGAGTTTTTAGGGAGCAATTCTAAGACCTCAACTTCAGCAAGGACCAATGCATGAGATGTCTTTGTTGAAGGGGTTGTGACTGAAATCTACCAACTCCTGCAGCCACCACTGCAACCTCGAAACAAGGCAAAGACGACATTGCCTGTGCTGTCAAAGTGACCATGGCTCTTACCTTTTACATGTCCGGCTCCTTCCAGGCTGCTCTGGGAATATTACCGCCTCTCAAATTTCAGTACACTGCTTCATAAAGGAAGTCACTGAGGCTCTCTATACAAAGAAAGAAAGCTTCATCTCATTCCCTCTTCCCAGAGTCAAGCTGGTAGAGCAAGCATAAGGGTTTGCACAATGATAGGCTTCTCCGTGGGGCATGGTGCCATTGGGTGCAAGCATGTTGTTTTATGTGCGTCTCCTGCGAATACTACCATTTTCCTGAACTGAAAGGGATTCCACTCCCTCAATGCGCAATTGCTGTGTGACCACATCACAAGAAGACAGGAAATAGGAGCAGGAGCAGACATTTTGCATGTGAATCCCCATTATCCTGGCAACAGTCATAATTCCTTCATTCAGTGGCAGTCCTCTATGCCAGCTGCATTTGACCTACCATGGCAAGTCAAAGGCTGGATGCTGGGTGACAAGGGTTATGCAGTCATGTCATGGGAAATTATGTTTAGCCAAGTTATTGGAGCTCTTCAAGAGTAATATGCGCTGTGGATAAAGGGGAGCCCGTTGCCACACTGTACTTGGATTTCCAGAAGGCATTTGACAATGTGCCACTTAAAAGATTATTGCGCAAAGTAAGAGTTCATGGTGTAGGGGGTAACATATTAGCATGCATAGAAGATTGGCTGGCTGGCAGAAAACAGAGAGTATGCATAATTGGGTCATTTTCTGAGTGGCAAGATGTGACGAGTGGAGTCCTGCAGGGGTCTGTGCTGGGCCTTAACTCTTTACAAATTGTACTGATGACTTAGATGAGGGGAGCGATGGCATGGCAGCTAAATTTGCAGATGACACAAAGATAGGTAGGAAAGTATGCTGTGAAGAGGACATAAAGAGATTGCAGACCGATATAGATAGGTTGAGTGAGTGGGCAGAAATCTGGCAGATGGAGTACAACGTGGGAAAATGTGAAGTTGTTCACTTTGGCAGGAAGAATAAAAAAGCAGAGTATTACTTAAACAGATAACGACTGCAGAATTCCGAGGTACAGAGGGATCTAGTGTTCCAGTGCATGAGTCACAAAAAGTTAGCATACGGGTACAGCAAGTAATAAAGAAAGCTAAAGGAATGTTATCCTTTATTACGAGAAGAATTGAAAATAAAAGTAAGGATGTTATGCTTCAGTTATACAGGGCATTGGTGAGACCACATCTCAAATACTGTGTGCAGTTTTGGTCTCCTTATTTGCGGAAGGATGTAAATGCATTGGAGGTGGTTCAGAGGAGGTTTACTAGATTGATACCTGGAATGTGCAGGTTGTCTTATGAGGAAAGGTTGGATAGACTGGGTTTATTCTCACTGGAATTTAGAAGAGTGAGGGGAGACTTGATTGAAGTTTATAAGATCCTGAATGGTCTTGACAAGTTGGATGTGGAAAAGATGTTTCCTCTTGTGGGTGAGTCCAGAACTAGGGGGCACTGTTTTAAAATTAGGAGTCGCCCTTTTAGCACAGAGCTGAGGAGAAATTTTTTTCTCTCAGAGGGTTGTGCGACTTTGGAACTCTCAGAAGGTGGTGGAGGCAGGGTCATTGAATATTTTTAAGGTGGAGGTAGATAGATTCTTGTTAGGGAGGGAGTCAAAGGTTATCGGGGGTAGATGGGAGTGTGGAATTTGAGACACAATCAGATCAGCCATGATCTTATTGAATAGCGGAGCAGGCTAGAGGGGCCAAATGGTCTACTTCTGCTCCTAATTCATATATTCATATGAAACCCAGGCACATATGCACAGTAGGTATACTATGAGAGCCATGCTGGCACAGGGAACAGTATAAAGCATAATATTGACAACCACAGCCTGGACCATTGTGCTGCAGCTCTGCAGTACTCAGCTGAGCGAGTATCAAGATTTGTGGTAGTATGCTGCATGCTATACAACTTGGCCATTATGAGGGAACAGCCCTTGTCATCACCTATCAGGGGAGGAGGAAGAGGAAGACAAGGAGAAAGAGGCAGAAGTGGAGGAGGAACAAGTGTAATAGGAAGTGGAGAACAGGAAGAGAAAGGGAGGCTACAATATAGACAGCCACTTTCTGCTCGGGGCTTTACGTGACTAAATAATTAATGAATGATACCCAGTAACCTTAACCTCAATTCCCCATTCACCAACAGTCCCACACCCCTTATCTTTCCTCTATCACTGACCATCACATCATCTCTTTCCAACAACGCAAAAATAAAAGCCACCAGAAAATGCAGATTTCAATCAAAATTTATAAATTAAATCATGGCATAATGCATATAAAAATAAACTGATGACTCTTGTGCATTCCTTTAATGCCTCTTCCATGTGCCTTTGCCTGTCCTAGTCCTCCTGTGAGGTCCTTCCCCAGTGACTAAAAAACATCCATTCACCACCACTGTTTGCCTCCTATCCTGAACCAATATTGTACCCAAGTTACCACCTAGTACATCTAGTACAATAGTGTATAACTTGTAGAGGGTACCTGCACAACAGACTGAACACGTAAAGCATGGCGTAACTATACAATACAGTATACATACAATGTAGGATATCTATACTGCACAGTATATATGTGGTTCAGAAAAGAAAGAAATAAAAATGTATTTATACAGGATCTTTTACAACCTTACAATGTCCCAAAGCACTTTACAGACAATTAAGTACTTTTTGAAGTGTAGTCACTGTAGGAAACACAGCAGCCAATTTGTCCACAGCAAGGTCCCACAAACAGCAATGTGATAATGACCTGATAATCTGTTTTTAGTGATGAAGGTACAGTGGATCTGTACATACAGAGAAACAAGAGTTAAAAATGTTAACCTAAAAGGGGTATTGAGAGGTTAAGTGAAAAGCAAAGGCATATAGCACGGAACAGCACAGGCATTGAAAGGAACAGCAGAGAAGAGGCAGATAATCAGGAAGCAGTATTTCAGTGACACTAAACTTGGGATTTAAAAGTCAGGATGTTATGGGAGAAAGGGAGGAGCAAGGAAATTAAGGAGTTCCATGGCTTTCTGGCCTCGGGAAAGAGTGAGTTAGAGCAGGAAATTGTGCGATTAAATTCAATCTCAACTCAGTGAGGATAGAGGGGGAAAAGGAATAATTAGACAATATTTGGCCTGAGGGGTAGAAAAACAAGAAGAAAGCCCAAGGAACAATGAGCAAAGTAGCAACAAGTTGGAAAGAGAGACAACAGAAGTTATGGTTGATGGTGGGCGGATGCAGTGGGAAGTGGGGTGGAGTGTGAGAGACAGAAATAGAGTGCATGAGGGAAGAGATATTCAGAGCGTTGTCTGAGAAGTGTGAGAGAAAGATGGAGGTTTGAGAATGAGAGAGATTGAGAGATAGGATGTGTGAGAGTGAGCAACTGATGTCAGAGAGGGGTGATAGAGAGAGAGTCTGGGGCCTAGAGGTGAGATGATGATAGAGAGGGAGGAGATGGGGGCATGAGAGAGAAGTGAGTGATGGGGGGCTAGAAGAAGGGAAGTGAGAAAGTGGTGAAATAGAGGGGTGAGAGACAAGTGAGGGGGAGAAGGAGGGATGAGAGAGAGGTGAAAGAGAGGTTTGAGAGAGGGCAGAGAGAGGGGCAAGAGAGAGAGAGAAGCAGAGCAAGAGAGGGGGAAGAGAGGAGTGAGAGAGGAATGTAGGATGAAGAGCAAGAGAGAAGCAGGAGAAAGGGGGAGAGAGAGGGCCAAAGAGTGAGGAGAGAGATGAGAGAGGGGTGAAAGAGAGGGGAGAGAGAGGAGGGAGAAAGGAGGGGTGAGAGAGGGGTAAGAGGGAGGAGAGAAAGGGGTGAGAGAAGGGAGGGAGCAGCAAAAGAAAGGGGGGTGTTTGAGAGAGGGGACGTGGGGGGTTGGGGTTGGGGCTGGTGGCTGAGAAAGGGGACAAAGAAAGAGGGGCGAGGGAGGGGGCAGGAGAGAGGTGAGGCAAGAGGGAGGGAAGTGCAAGAGGGGGGGACCGAGGGGGCGGGTGCGCGAGAGAGTTATGAGAGAGGGTAGAGAAAGAGAGGGCGAGGCCAGCTAACTCAGCTTCAGCCTGGGTTCCTACATAGCTCAGTGCTACACTGGTTAGTGCACTTAACCTCAATGAAGCACAGTGACAGCACCAGACAGCCACAGAAAAGGAAATCTGACTGTACCCAATGTAAACTGCAGTGGAAATGGAGCAAACTCAAAAGGCTCAGTGCGGCAATAAAAAAGACAAACTATTCGTTTCCATGGCTCCTGCTTTATATGAACTCTATGGTTTGTCGACACTTAACGATGTTCATGTGTACATTGGCAATCAATAACCCACTTGAGAAAATGGTTTCCCTTGTTCAAATTGATTGGCATAATGCCAGAGTAAATATTCTTACACAGTATTTCAAAAATATTGGAGAGAATAATTATTTACTCAAATAAATTGCCTCTGCCACAGTGAATAGAGGTAAATCACTTCTCTCTGCCCCCACTCTCCATCTGTTTGCTTGGGATATCAAAAATCTAATCCAATTTAGGCCTACAAAGTTCAGTTTGTGATTGAGAAATGTTTCACTGAGAATTGCCTGCTGTGGACATTGCAATTAAAAAGTATTTGATGAAACTTTCTTTCCCGAGAATTGTGTGCTCTTCCTAGTGCATGGAAACAGAAGTAATTCAGGCACCTGAGCCATTACTTTACAGACCCCATGGCCGACCAGAACCCTGCTCTACACTGGTTTCTGGCCCGCCAAGCTCTCAATGTTAAAATTCTCATCCTTGTTTTCAAACCCCTCCATGGCCTCGCCCCTCCCTATCCTCCAGCCCCACAACCCACCAATAATTGCTCCTCCAATTTTGGCCAACTTTCATCGCTCCATCGTTGGCGACTGTGCCTTCAGGTGACTAGACCCTAAGCTCTGGAACGTCCTCCCATACTTCTCCACTTCCATAGCTTTCTCTTCCTTAAAAGCTATCTTTTTTTAATTCATTCATGGGTAGTGAGCATTGCTCATCCCTAGTTGCTCTTGAGAAGGCGGTGGTGAGCTGACTTCTTGAACTGCTGCAGTCCATCTGGTGTAGGTACACAGTGCTGTTAGGAAGGGAGTTGCATGTTTTTGACTCAGCGACAGTGAAGGAAAGGCAATGTATTTCCAAGTCAGGCTGGTGCGTGGCTTGGATGGAAACTTGCATGTGTGTCTGCCGCCCTCGTCCTTCTAGGTGGTAGAGGTCGCGGGTTTGGAAGGTGCTGTCGAAGGAGCCTTGGTGAGTTGCTGCAGTGCATCTTGTAGATGGTATACACTACAGCCACAGTGATGGAGGGAATGAATGTTTAAGGTGTTGGATGAGGTGCCAATCAAGCAGGCTGCTTTGCCCTGGATGGTGCCAAGCTTCTTGTGTATTGTTGGAGCTGCACTTATCCAGGCAAGTGGAGAGCATTCCATCATACGCCTGACGTGCCTTGTAGATGGTGGGCAGGCTTTGGGAGTCAGGAGGTGAGCTACTCGTTGCAGCCTCTGACCTGCTGTTGTAGCCATAGTATTTATGTGGCTGCTCCAGTTAACTTTCTGGTCAATGGTAACCCACAGGATGTTGATAGTGGGGGATTCAGTGATGGTAATGCCATTGAACGTCAAGGGAAGATGGTTTGTTTCTCTCTTGTTGGAGATGGTCATTGCCTGGCACTTGTGTGGCGCGAATATTATCTGCCACTTAACAGCCCAAGCCTGTAAGTTGTCCAGGTCTTGATGTCAAACTCTGTCAGATGCTGCCTGGATGTCAAGAGCACCTTGACTCTCACCTCACGTCTGGCATTCAGCTCTTTTGTCCATGTTTGGACCAAGTGTTTATATGCTTGGTTCAGTTTAAGTTTCTGGTTAATGGTAAGCCCCAGGATGTAGATGGTGGGGGTTCAGTGATGGTAATGCCATTGAACATCAATGGGAGATGGTTTGATTCTCTCTTAACGAGGACTAGAGCGAGTGGCCCTGGCAGAACCTAAACTGAACATCAGTGAGCAGGTCATTGCTGTGTAAGTGCCACTTAATAGCACTGTCAATGACACCTTCCATCACTTTGCCGATGGTTGAGAGTAGACAGCTGGAGTGGTAATTGGCCAGATTGGATTTGTCCTGCTTTTTGTGGACAGAACATACCTGGATAATTTTCCACATTGTCAGGTAGATGCCAGTGTTGTAGCTGTATTGGAACAGCTTGGCTAGGGGCACAGCTAGTTCTGGAACACAAGTCTTCAGTACTACAGATGGGATGTTGTCATCTACTCCTGGTCCGCACAAGTAATGCACAGAACCGTCTCCGCCCAGGAACACTGCCACTGATTGTGGGTGGTTGAGGGCCGTAAGAAATTATATTTTACATTTTTTGTTGTTTTTCAGATTTCCTCATGAGCCGGGAGGATGAGCAGCGCTGCACCCGGCCCCGACAAGGAATTCTTGGGCCTTCCCGGTCCTGGATTTCCCTACCCCTTGCCGGGACCTCGCTTGTCTCAGACTCCAACCCCAAACTATCACGTTTCCTTAGGTCCCTCAGCAGTGGCCTGTTGCTGCATAATTTCCCGCTCCCTCTTGCCTGCCATTGTACAACTCACTGCCGGCTTCAAGCAAGGGTCTGATTGAAAACGTGATGATTATCTCCTGGGGTTGGTGGGGTGAAATGCCTGGATGACCACACTGTCTCCATTTCTTAGCCATTGACTCCATTCCTGTCCTTGGCAACTGTCTGAGGCTGAGCCAGTCCATTTGCATGTGTCATATTTGACCCTAAGGTGAGATTCTGACAACATATGCGTGCCATCATTAAGACCACCTACGTACACTTCCCCGACATCACCCAAATCCACCCCTGCCTCAGTTCATCTGTTGCTGAAATCCTCATTCCTGCCTTTGTTACCTCTAGACTATTAACTCCTGGCTGGCTCCCACATTCTACCCTCCGTAAACTTGGGGTCATTCAAAATTCTGTTGCCTATGTCCAAACTCGCCCAGTCCCGTTCACCCATCACCCCTGAGCTCACTAGCCTAGTTTGGCTCCCAGTTAAGCAACACTTTGATTTTAAAATTCTCAACCTTGTTTGCAAATCCCTCCATGGCCTCGCCCTTCCCTATCTCTGTTACCTCCACCAGCCCTACCACCTTCCGAGATCTCTGCATTCCTCTAATTCTGGCCTCTTGAGCATCCACAATTTTAATTGCTACACTGTAGGTGGCCTTCAGCTGCCTAGGTCCTAAGCTCTGAGATTCCCTCTCTAAACCTCTCCGCATCTCTTTTCTCCTTTAAGATGCTCCTTAAAACTTATCTCTTTGATCAAGCTTTTGGTCATCTGTCCTATTATCTCCTTACGTGGCATGATGCCAAATTTTGTTTGAAAACACTCCTGTGAAGTAGCTTGGGATTTTTTTTTTAGAGATACAGCACTGAAACAGGCCCTTCAGCCCACCGAGTCTGTGCCGACCATCAACCACCCATCCATACTAATACACTAATTCCATATTCCTACCACATCCCCACCTGTCCTCACATTTCCCTACCACCTACCTACACTAGGGGCAATTTATAATGGCCAATTTACCTATCAACCTGCAAGTCTTTGGAATGTGGGAGGAAACTGGAGCACCCGGAGGAAACCCACGCAGACACAGGGAGAACTTGCAAACTCCGCACAGGCAGTACCCAGAATTGAACCCGGGTCACTGGAGCGTTAAAGGTTAAAGGTGCTATATAAATGCAAGTTGTTGCTTTAGTCTTCTGCTTATCTCTCACTCCCAGCATTTAACTACCTACCATTTTCCACCTATACTGACCCAGTAAGACTCCCTGATTTGATCCCCAGTGATTGCTGAGCTCGCTGGTTTCAGCCAGAAAGTCAACTAGTTCCCAGTCCTGTGCAGCTTGTGGATGGTACACACTGCAGCCACAGTGTGCCAGTGATGGGGAAGTGAAGGTTTAAGGTGGTGGTGGTGGGATGCCAATCAAGTGGGTTGCTTTGTCCTGGATGGTGTTTAGTTTCTTGAGTGCTGTTGGAGCTGTACTCATCTAGGCAAGTGGAGTGTATTCTATCACTCACAAGACCTTGTAGATGTTGGAAGGACATTGGGGAGTCAGGAGGTAAGTTACTCGCTACAAAATTCCCAGTCTCTTGTAACCTGTTCTTGTAGTCATAGTATTTATGTCAGTTCTGATGAAAGGTCATCAACCTGAAACTTTAACTCTGCTTCTCTCTTCACAGACATTGCCTGACCTGCTGAGTATTTCCAGCATTTTCTGTGTTTAATTATGCGGCTGGTTTAGTTCCATTTCTGGTCAATGGTGTTCTGCTCCAAAAACACAATTGTTGAAGGATAGGAGCCAATCTTTACACACTTTTATATTTATTTACAGAGTTGTTCATTATAAGCATAGACCTCCTAACCCAACAACTACAGTTTTAGGCCGTGTCTATTTATAAGGGGCTTAAGTGACTGCCCAGTTTACGCCCATCACCTTCATATCATTCAAGGCAATTAATATACAATTATTAAACGGTGACCCCCAGAATGTTGATGGTGGAGAATTTGGCGATTGAATATCAAAAGGAGGTAATTAGACTGTCTCTTGTTGGATATGGTCATTGCCTCGCACTTGTGTGGCATGTTACTTATCACCCCAAGCCAGAATGTCGTCCAGAATTTGCTGCATTATCTGAGCTGTTGCAAATGGGATTGAACACAGTGCCACTTGATAACACTGTCGAAGACACCTTCCATCACTTTGCTCATGATTGAGAGTAGACTGATGGGACAGTAATTGGTCAGATTAGATTTGTTTTGCTTTTTTAGGACCAGACATACCTTGACAATTTTCCATACTGTCAGACAGCTGTACTGGAACAGCTTGGCTAGGGGCGCGGCTTGTTCTTCAGCACTACATCTGGGATGTTGTCGGGACCCATAGCCTTTGCTGTATTCAGCTGTGTGCTCAGCTGTTTCTTGGTATCACATGGGGTGATTCAAATTGGCTGAAGACTGGCATCCATAATGTTCAGGACCTCAGGAGGAGACCGAGATGGACTTGACACTTACAGCTGAAGATGGCTGCAAATGCTTCAGACCTTGTATTTTGCATTCACTATGTCTAGACATTCACTGTCAAGGCTAACAGATGGGGAGGATCTGAGGAAGTGTACACTAGTGCAGAGTCAACAGCTTCATGAATGAGAGGGGAAAATAAATTTGAGAAAAAGCAGTCTTCCTTCTACTGCCTTCAGATCCAAGCTTCATTACATCCATACAATAAGCCCTTGTCATGTTGCACGCAATCACGATGGCTGAACAACAAAAGAAGGCATTGAAGGGTTAAAGACGACTCAGTAACCATTCATTCATTTTAATTTGGTTATCCATTGAACAGGAAAAGCACTCAATAAATCTAAATTATATTCTGCAAGGAAACAACTGATTAAACACTGGCTGTAATTGATCCTAAATAATCTGATCTATGTCGGATTTTAAAGAGAGTCTGGCTCCGTTTAATTAGACAGGACCAGCTCATGAGGCAGTAAGGAGTAGTTATCAAAAAATTAGTCTTTCTCCTTAGAGGCAACAATACAGTTCAGTCATTGGGATATCTCAGAGGGTGGGGGTTAAAATGCACAGATGTGCTCAAGAAAGATTTTCTTGTGATCAAACAGAAAAGATAATTTGAAGCTCTCAGTTCAGCCAAAACAAAAAGAATGCCTCTAACTTAAATGCTTCTAACTTAAACAACACTGATCCAGAGAGAGTGAAGGTCCAATTTGCGCTACAAGCAAAATACTGCAGATGTTGAAAATCTGAAACAAAAATAGAAAATACTGAGGGCATATAATAGGTCAGGGTAGCATCGGGTAACTGGGGGCAGGGGGCTACAGGTGGAGGGTGCGCAGGAATGGAAAAATTAATATTTCAGTTGTGAACCTATCATCACAACGACTTCTTGCATTTATATAGCACTTTTAACATAGTAAATCATCCCAAGCTGCTTCACTAGTGCGGAATCAAGCAAAGTTTGACACCAGGCCACATAGGGACATATTAGGACAGGTGACCAAAAGCTTGGTCAAAGAGGCAGGTTTTAAGGAGTGTTGAAGGAGATAGAAGTAGAAAAGTTCAGGGAGGCAATTGCTGGCAGCTGAAGGCACAGCCACCGGTGGTGGAGCGGTGAAAATTGAAGATGCACGGGAGACCAGAATTAGAGCAGTGCACAGATCTCTCAGGCTTGTGGAGCTGCAGGAGGTAAGGAGGGGTGAGATCATGGATGGAATTGAAAACGAGGATGAGCATTTTAAAATCAAGTGCTTGTCAGAACGGGAGCCAGCATAGGTCAGGGGTGATGGACGAACAGGACTTGGTGCAAGTAAGGATACGGTGTTATGTCTGAGGTTGGAGGAATGCATTGTCTTTCTCTAGTTCCACTACTCCACTGGTCACAACATATATTTAAATGTTTTACCCAGTTACCAAGAGGGCCAATTATATACTTTATAGTCGTTTCAGAATAAAAATCCGCCAACCAGGTTTCTTTAATAAACAACAAAATTGTTGATTTATTATAAAACAAGACTTATTCAATAAAAATGCAAAGCTTATTAACACACAATTTGAAATATGAAAGTATAAATATCTATCTGTCTGAAATAACCTAATGCACACACACAGCAGTTAAAGAAAAAAATAGAAAAAGAAAAATGAGTAAACTGACTCTGCAGAGATCAATTAAAAAAATACTTTGACCAAGTTATTATCAATTCTTGAAGGAAAAGGATAAGATATGGAATGTTCCAGATGATTTTCAGTCTGGTGCCCTGGTACACGTAGATGGCTGTCACTGGGATCTTTCTGGAGCAGTTCTGTTCAGGAGACGTCGAGGAGTAGTCTTGCATGCTTTTCAGGAGAACTACTGCATCAGTGATTTCAGCTATCACACTAGATTCTCAGAAGATTTTCCAAAGCAGGTAGAAAAGGATGAATTGGGTGGCTTCTCTCTTAGCAGGTTATACATCAACTGTCTATTCAGACAGTTCAGCCCCAAAACAGAAAGCCAAAAAACTCCTGACAACCATAAATCTAGACATGTGACTTCTCTGCAAACAACTCCAATAGCCAGTAAGGCCCCGGCTGGATACTTAGCTTAAGACACGTGACTTCCCGTGTCTTTTTTTTAAAAACAAAGTCCCAAGTGTCCTTCCAGTGACCCTTAAAAAAAAACAAGTCCAAGCAACTTCGTAGGTATTTTCCACAGTCTTTTAAACACGTCCTCAAAAAAATATTAATAATGGAAGCACCTTCATGACAACAGAGTTTTGGATGACCTCAAGTTTACAGAGGGTAGAATGTGGAAGGTCAGCCAGCAGTGTTCTGGAATAGTCGAGCCTGGAGGGAACACAGGCATGCATGCAGTTTCAGTGGCAGATAAGCTGAGGCAGGAGCGGAGACGGCTGATTATGGACGATGAGGTAGGCTGTCTTGGCGATGGAGAGGATATTGGGTCGAAAGGGTTAAAAAGTATGCCAAGATTGCAAATAGCCTGGTTCACCTTCGGACATTTTCCAGGGAGAGGGACAGAGTTGGCAGTGAGGGAATGGAAAGATATCACAGAGCAGCAGCTTTTAAAAAGGAACTGAAGAAAGGGAAGGGGAAAAAACACATACGTGGGTAAAGGAATAGAATGGCCTGTTATGTGCTAGTGGAAAACAGGAGATGCATAAATGGCAGGGATGAAGCAATCATAAGACAATAAGAAACCTAATGAGGAAGTGATGCTTCAGTTGCTCCAGAGCCTTGGTTAGACCCCATCTGGAGGTCTGCGGTCAATTCTGGGTGTCAAGCTCAGGAATTATATATTGGCATTAGAGGGGGTACAGTGCAAATTCACCTGAATGATTCTGCACCATCCTGACTTGGAACTATATCGCTGTTCCTTCACTGTCACTGGGTCAAAATCCTGGAACTTCTTTCCTGTGGAGTGTACCTATTCCACATGGACTGCAGCATTTTGAGAAGGCAGCTCACCACCACCTTCTCAAAGGCAATTAGGAATGGGCAACAAATACTGGTCTAGCCAGCAATGACACATCCCGTGAAAGAATAAAAATAACTGTACACAGTACACTAGCTGTGGCCTAACTAGTGTTTTAAACAGTTCCAGCAGAACCTCCCTGCTCGTTTATTTATTTATTTTATTTATTTAGAGATACAGCACTGAAACAGGCCCTTCGGCCCACCGAGTCTGTGCCGACCAACAACCCTGCAGTAATCCCATAATCCCTACCACCTACCTACACTAGGGGCAATTTACAATGGCCAATTTACCTATCAACCTGCAAGTCTTTAGCAGTGGGAGGAAACCAGAGCACCCGGCGAAAACCCACACAGTCACAGGAAGAACTTGCAAACTCCGCACAGGCAGTACCCAGAATTGAACCCAGGTCCCTGGAGCTGTGAGGCTGCAGTGCTAACCACTGTGCCGCCCACTCTTATATTCTATGCTTTGGCTAATAAAGGAAATTATCCCATATGCCTTCTTAATCACCTTATCTACCTGTCCTACTACCTTCAGGGATCTGTGGACATGCAATTGAAGGTCCTTCTGTTCCTCTACACCACTCAATATCCTACCATGTATGATATATTCCCTGGCCTTGTTTGTCCTCCCCAAATGCATTACTTCACATTTCTCTGAACTGAATTCCATTTGCCATTTTTCTGCCCACCTGAACAGCCCATTGATATCTTCATGCAGTCTACAGCTTTCTTCCTCACTATCAATAATACGGACAATTTTTGAAGCATCTGCAAATTTCTAAATCATGTCCCTACATTTAAGACTAAATCATTGATATATGCCATGAAAAGCAAGGTACATAGTACTGAGCCCTGCAGAACCCACTGGAAATAGCCTTCAAGTCAAAAAAAATCTGTTGAATATTACCCCTTGCTTCCTTCCACTGAGCCAATTTTAGATCCACTTGCCACTTTCCCTTGGATGCCATGGCCTTTTAATTTTCTGACCAGTCTGCCTTTGCCCTTGCCAAAAGCCTTGCTAAAATCCATGTAGACTACATCAAGTGCACTACCGTTATTGACTCTCCTTGTTACCTGCTCAAAAAATTCAGTCAAGTTAGTCAGATATGACCTTTCCTTACCAAATCCATGCAGACTGTCCTTGATTAATTGTGCCTTTCTAAGTGATGATTCAGAATTTTTTCCAATAATTTGCCCACTACTGAGGTTAGACTGACGAGCCTGTAATTACTCGGTCTATCCCTTTTTAGACAATGGTACAACATTAGCAGTCCTCCAGTTCTCCGGCACCATTCCTGTAGCCAGAGGGTTGGAAAATGATCATCAGAGCCTCTGCTATTTCCTCCCTTGCTTCTCTTAACAGCCTATCTGTCCAAGAGACAAAGTTATTCACTGTCACCAATCCCGTTCGACACCTTCATCATGAGGTGCTGAATGGCATCATAAGGAAAGCCTGTGTGAAGATAATGTTGAGTTGTGGCAAACACATCTCAGGGACTAGTACAGTCTACCTATAAATATTGTTAATTCATGTTAATGCCCGAGGGTCCTGGCAGCTGCCAACTTCAGTCTGGACATAGTCCTCTGTGACCTTACTGAGAAGAACACTTTGATGTTTCTTCATAGACCCAATTCAGATTAGGCACATGGTGTATGACATGTTCAAATATTTTTTTTCCTTCAAAGTTCAGAACTCCCACGCATGCAACAGGGATTTTTCCAGCTTGTGGGTGAAAATCAGGACGTGTGAGGTTGATTTGTGGTAAAATGGGGAAGGTACTCCAAGGAGAGGCAGCCTGCACTGACCTATCATTGCATGGTCTGGAGGAGGGGAAGGAATCAGTTTCATGGCCACTTGTGCATTCCTGATTCTCTTTGCTCCACCATTAGTGGCTGTGCCTTTAGCTGCCTAGGTGCTAAGCTGTGGAATAACCTCCCTCCATAAATCTCTCTGCTTCTCTCTTCTCCACCAAGATGCCTCTTAAAATCTACCTCTTTGAGCAGGCTTTAGGTCACCTGTCCAAATGTCTCCTTATGTGGTTCTATGACAAATTTTGTCTGATAACGTTCCTGTGAAGCACCGTGGAAAATTTTACATTAAAAGCACTATAAAAAAGCAAGCTGCTCTATGGTGAGATATGCTTCTCAAACCCCACCTAGCGAGGAGTCAAACCCACACTTGTCGATGGTCTAATGGCCAACTGGAGGTTAGCTTCTCTAGGAAGTGCGGTGGCTCCAAAATGACACGGCCAGCAGTGGGTGCTGGGGACCATGTGGGGCACACTCAATAATCCAATAGAAAACTGGACAGGTCAGCAGAGCTTCAGGATGTTAATTGCTGACCAGCCAGCTTGGCCCACTAATGGGGCCTAGAGGGGCAGATGTATCAGGTTTTCTATTGGCTTATTGGAGCACAGGGATTTTTTTCCATTCAGCTGCAGAAAGCCCTACTAACCAGTGCCCGACTGAATAGCAACAGAAAGCTTACCAGTGCTCGCAGCTGACAGGATACATATTATTAGCTAGTAAGATAATATACTATATTATTGACAATCCAGTGCAGTACTGAGGAAGTGCTTGAGCATTGGAGGTGCTGTCTTTCAGATGAGATGTCAAACCAAGGCCGCATCTGTCCTCTAAGGTGGATGTCAATGATCCCACGGTACTACTCAAAGAGCAGGGGCGCTCTCTCTAGCGTCCGGGCCAATATTTATCCCTCAATCAATGCCGAAAACAGATTATCTAGTCATTATCGCAGTGCCGTTTATGGGATCTTGCTGTGCACAAATTGTCTGCTCCTTTCCATTACAACAGTGGCTGCACTTCAAAAGTACTTAACTGGCTGTAAGGTGCTTTGGACATCCTGAGTTTGTAATTAATAAATACAAAGCCTTTCTCGTCTGCCTTTTAGTTAAACTTTAACAGTATATCTGCTAATGCTTGGAGAATATGAGCTCTGTGCCTGAACTCTCTGGTTCTAGGAATATAGAATATGTTCCTATAGGAAAAGACTGTTCATCATACTGGGCATACAGAAACCCTAAAGATTCCTCAATAGCTACAACTGGAGACTCTTAAACATTGTGCTGGAGGCGAGGCTCCCGGTGCTTGGCCAAAAAGGCGGGGGGAGCCCTGCCTCTGCCTTTTTGTGCTCCCCACCCCCAGATCAGTCCTCTGGTCTTTTTGAATCAAAGTTTTAGGAGGCAGGATCCCTGTCCCTTTAAAGATCCCACCTTCAAGAGCTGCCAGCCAATCAGAGGGCCGAGAGCTCAGCAGTATTGGCAGCACCACTGGGAGCGGTGGCCACTGTCGGTACTGCAGAGGCCTTGGACCCAGGCCCAGCACTGGAACCCCAGAACACAGGTAGGGAGGCAGGGTTGCCAGGGCCAGTCCAGAAGGCCCCAGTGAGGGGGAGTGGGAGGGTGGTTGTGCAGTCCAACAGGAGAAGTTCCCAGGGGGTAACAAATTGCCCACGAAGGAAGGACCGCCTCCCCCAAGCCCACAGGGAAGGCATCTCATTTTACAAGGTGTCCTCCCCACATGGCAGAGGCCCCCCACCCCACCACTGGCAAGATCCCAGCAGCAGCGGGAAGAGGCCCTTAATTGAACATTAATAGGCCACTTAAGGGCCTCAATTGGCCTCTGGGCAGGAAGGCCGTCATTGACTTATCCTGCTTCTGGGAAGATCACTGGGCGATAGGCCCTCCAACCCACCACCTGTCACGATATTCCATGCTGCCCCCCCCCCCACCTCTAATCCCGCCTCAGGGGGCCTCACAAAATCCTGCCCATGGTGACGCGCCTTCGAATGTCTCAGCCACCCTGCTGACCTTTTTAAAAAATGAGTTGTGCATTTGACTCAGTTATAGTAAATCATGTCAATTAGCATATAACCTCTTACAGTGTTAGCGATCTTTAAAAAGGATTGCAGGCAACTTCTGAACATGCAAGCTGGTTCTGTTTATTTCTCAGTCTTCGTAAACTTGGATATCATATTAATTTAAAAAAGTTTAAAACATAATTTACTGAACAGCCTGGTATTGCTAAATATTTTAGAATCACGGAAGAAAAAATATTATAGCATCTTACAGCATAGGAGGCTGCTACTTGGCTCACCATGCCTGTGCCAGCTCTTTGAAAGCTATCCAATTAAACCTACTCCCCCCGCCCTTTCCCCAAAGCCCTGCAAATCTTTCCTTTTCAAATATATATCCCGTGTGAAAGTTACTATTGAATCTGCTTCCACCGTCATTTTAGGCAGCGCATTCCAGATCATAACAACTCACTGCATTAAAAAATTTCTCCTCTCCTTCTTGCTTTTTTTTGCCAATTACCTTAAATCCGTGTCCTCCGGTTACTGACTCTTGACAGTGAAAATAGTTTCTCCTTATTTACTCTTCTCTTACTCTTATTTACCAGAACTCTTCCAAATTTTAAACACCTCTCTCAAATCTCTCCCCTTAACCTTCTCTGCCCCGTGGAGAACAATCTTAGCTTCTTGAGTCTCTCCACATAACTGAAGTCCCTCATCCCTGGAACCATTCTGGTAAATCTCTTCTGAACCCTCTCCAAGGCCTTGCCATCCTTCCTGAAGTGTGGTGCCTCGAATTGGACGCAATACTCCAGCTGAGGCCTAACCAGTGGAGGTTCTTTGCCTTTATATCCTATGCCTCTATTTATAAAGCTCCAGATCCTCTGTGTTTTTTGAACAACATTATCAAATTGCCCTGAGAAAGGTGTATATTTAATCATTGCTTCTGTGAAAGGTCCTTGCTTTTTCCTTTTCACCTCCAAACAGACCATCTTACACACTATTCCTGGTCCCCATGTTGAACTCAAGACTTGATGCACTGCTTCCAAATCGAACTCATTCTTTTCCAGGGCTTGAAAACTGAGGAACTGCTTACTTCCCTCAAACCTTCACTCCTCATATATAGACTTGTATATTGTTTCACACAGAGTTGTCAAACTCAGAATAATCTGCCGGCATGTAATGCGTAGTCGTATTCAAAAGGGAGCCGTGCAATTTCCTGCCAATGATAAGTTGGGTCTTGTATCTCCTGTCACCTGAAACTCATCGGATCACCTGGAGTTGTTGGAGGAAAACTTGCCAGAATCTGTTCCTAAATTTGGCCATAGTTTCTTTTACTCTATTTTTTGCCTTGCCCAGGAAGTTGCCTGACTTGGGAGACACGAAATGAGGGCCGGAATTTTACGGCACCCGAACGTGCAGGCTGGTGGTAGGGTGGGAGCCAAACAATTGAGTGGGAGGCTGTGGAGGCGTTCCCAACACGTTCCCATCTCCACTGAAACTTTACTCGGGGTGGCAGTGAGAAACGGTCCGCCCACCCCAGGCCAATCAAGGCCCTTAAGTGGCCAAGTAACTGCCACTAAAGGTCCTCCTCCCGCTGCTGCTGGTATTTTACCCGTGGCGGCGATCGACAAACGGCCCAAGAACCCCGCCTGCTAAAACAAGGGCATGGAGCGGGGGCGGGGGGTGCGTGGCCCTCTTGATCAGGCACTCTGTGCCCCATGGAGGGCCACCCTTGAAGCCTCAATTGCCCACAACACACAAAACTCTCCCCCCACCTCCCACCAATCAATCCCACCTTGTCTTGCTGGGGCCCAGCCTATTGTCCCCAGCGAGGCCACAAAAACTAACCTGAGTTCCGGGGCCGTCCTTCTTCTTGCTTCTGATGGCTGGGTGTAGTCCCAGCAGTGGCCACCAATCCTGGTGGCGCTGCTGGGACTAAGAGCTGGCCGGCAGCTCCATTGGTCGGAGGTGGGGTGGGGGCTTCCTGCCTCAAGGTGGTAGAAGTCCGGCCCAAGAACACTTAAGGGCCTGGGGAGCAAGAAATACCAGCGTGGGTCCCCAGGCCCAGTGGAGGCGGGCTCTCCACTGACTTTTCAGATGGGCCTCCCGCCCACCATAAAATTCCGGCCGAGATTGGGGTAGACAGTCTATGAGAGTTATACTATGCCGGGACATAATGGAGCAGTCTCGATAGACTGGATGGTCTTTTCCTGTTTTTCCCATGTTGGTATGAATTTTAAAACCCAAGTTTGGTGGCACCTATCCACTACTTCTTGATTTACCCCATCTTCTGTCCTACTGTTATCTACCTTTATGGTGCACTACACCCCTTGATCATTCATTTCAATAAAAAGAATGATCTCCAGCGTAAACCTTGTTGATCAGAATGGTCAAGTCGACCTCTCAACTTCTTTGATTTAAAAATGTTATTCCCTTTGATGGAGATCACTCTGAAAAAATGAATTCAGCTTAATGGCCTTGAAATTTGGGAGCCCTCATTTTTAACATGAAGGTTAAGTACCCTGTGCCAGAAAGATGAAGGTCAAGTTTCCTCACATAATAGGCATCAGACCTCACTGTCGTAGAGCCAGCACTACAATATCCAGCAGAAATATGATGGAAGATTGTGTGCAACTTCCTACTAAGCCATTTTGGCGCCTTAGGAGGCCATGGAGTGCATGAAAAATGGACACTGTGTATCCCAATTCTTGGCCAATGTTGTTAAATGAGACTGCAGTTCATTACTAATTGTAAATCATGTTTCTAAAATGCTGGTTAGTCTGCATTATAATTGAGAACCATTGGTTAAAAGCAGTCTGGAGGCACTCATCATGAGATTCTGCACTAGGACAGAAGCTTCAATAAGAAAGACTTGCATTTATATAGTGCCTTTTGTGATGTAATAACTGTTGTAATTTAGGAAATGCAGCAGCAAAATTTCACACAGTAAGCTCCCACAAACAGCACTATCATAATCTGTTTCAGTGATTTTGGTTGACAGGTAAATATATCTGCTAGGCTACTGGGGAGAACTGTCCTGCTGTTCTTCAAGTGCTATGGGATCTTTTGTGCCCACCAGTTTAAGGTCTCATCGAAATGATGGCTGCACCAACAGTGCTGCATTCCCTTGGCACTGTACAGCAGTGTCAGCCAAAACTTTGTGCTCAAGTCTCTGACAGAGAGGGCCTCAGTTCAATGGCTCATCCAAAAGATGACACCTATTGACAATGCAGAACCACCTCAGTACTACACTGGAGTCTCTGGAGTGGGGCTTGAACCCAGAACCTTCTGCCTCAGAGGCCAGAGTGCTACCCACTGAGTCAGAGCTGACACATGTAAGCAGCTTATGAAGTCACCGGAACATCACATCAGGACATCAAATTCAGAGGAGCTCTAAACAAAACATCTGCTCCTACACTGCCTCGAAGCAAAAGTTCCCAAATATAGACCTAGACAACCACAGAACAACAAAGCAACTGGTGAACGTATAGGTTTACCAAACATACCCCTTTAACATTTTATATAACCTGACATTTCATCACAGTACACTTCGCCTTTAAAATAAAACCCTATTCAAATTCTGCTTTTCCAATGAACGATTAATGACCGAGATGGAAGTAACTTCACCAGACTGCTCGTCAGTCCTGACAATTTATGGCCCTCCTGCTTATCTGGGTAAATGGAGCTTTCTAATGGCACTGCAGCCATGCGATGCTGAGCTAGTCAAGCTGTGCAGTGCAATCGGTTTTTGGTGGGACCCACGAACTGAGTTCTGCAGTTAGCTGTGACAGCTCAGGTTAATGGTTGGCTCAGTGACACATCAGTGCTTATTAATGGACTCCTTTCAACTTCATTACTGGGGCCCGGAGTGAGCTTTGATTAACTTGACAGCTCCGCTGTCTAACAGAATTATCGGCGGACTCCACCGAGTTAAGGATTTGGTGACCCATGAAGGTTACTCAACAGAACTGGTGACCCAGCTTTTGAAAAGGCTTCTGTTTTCCGTGAGAGAGAATAATAAATGAGCTACATAAAGAAAAGAAAGAACTTGCATTTAAACTGCCTTTCACGGCTTCAGGATGTTCCAAAGCACTTTACAGCCAATAAAGTGCTTTTGAAGTGTTGAACATAAAACATGAGAAATTGGAGCAGGAGTAGGCCATTCGACCCTCGAGCCTGCTCCTCCATTTAATGTCATCATGGCTGCTGCTTAACCTCAACTCCAATTTCCTGCCCAATCCCCATATCCCTTGATTCCCTTTGAGTCCAATAATTTATCACTCTCCGTTTTGAATGTACTCAACAATGGAGTATCCGCACCCTATGGGGTAGAGAATGCCAAAGATTCACAACCCTCTGAGTGAAGATATTTCTTCTCGTCTCAATTGGAAATGGCTGTCCCCTTATGCTGAATTTATGACACTGAGTTCTATGCTCTCCAGCCCAGTGAAAGACCCTCTCCATCTACCCTGTCAAGCCCTCTCAGAATCTTATATGTTTCAATGAGATCACTTTTCACTCTTCTAAACTCGAGAGTACAGGCCTATTTTACTCAATTTCTCCTCATAGGACAATCTCTTATCCCAGGAATCAATCTAGTGAACCATTGTTGTACTTTCTTGCATACTAGGAAATGCAGCAGTCAATTTGTGCACAGTAAGCTCCCACAAAAAGCAATGTGATAAAGACCATATGATCTTTGTTCAGTGACGTTGGTTGAGGGATAAATATTAGCTAGGACCCCAGGGAGAATTACCCTGCTTTTCTTCAAATAGTGCCACAGGATCTTTTACCTCCACCTGTATGGGCAGATGGGACCCCTGTTGACCATCTCATTTGGAAGACGCCAACCCCAAAAATGCAGCACTCCCTCAGTACTGCACTGGGAACGTCAACCTTGATTTCTGTACTCAAGTCTCTGGAATGGATCTTGAATCTACATCCTCCTGGCTCAGAGGCAAGAGTGCTACTGCTGAACCCTGGCTTTTATTAAGTGCCTTTCATAACCACAGAGCTTCCCAAAGTGCTTTTCAGCCTTTGAAATTCTTTTGAATATTCAGTTCTTTTCTGCGCTCCAGCTGGGATCTGATGCGAGTGCCGCTTGCATTCACATGTTGTGTCACCTCTCATCATGATCACTCACCTTGGCAAGTGCCAACCTTCTGAGGCGGAAGAAGGCCTCGCTCCTCTCATGAACTTGCCTCATCAGCATCTTCATGATATATCTGAAGACCTTGGGGCCCTGCTGGTGCTCGTATTGTCATAGAGTCATTATTACACACAGGAGGCACTTCAGCCCATCGAGTCTATGCTGGCTGTCTGTAGAGCAATATAATCAATTCCATTTCGCCCGCTCTATCCCTGTAACCTTGCAAGTTTATTTCCCTCAAGTGCCCATCCAACTTACTTTTGCAATCATTCATTGCCTTGACTTCCACCACCCTCGTAGATAACGAGTTCCAGGTTTCTTCCCAAGGGTCCACAGTTGTCATTTTGTGCTTCAACCTTTAAGAACCTGCAGCTGATTTCTCGCTTCCTGGTTGGTGAGATGGTTTGGAGAGGGCATATTGCACTGGCAGCTCATCTACCAACGAGGAGCTACATGAACAATTGGATAGGTTTCCCACCAACTACCCAGTGTGGGTCAAAATTGACCGCATAGACTGAGAACTGCAGCCTTATAATGGATCAAGACATTAATTATGTCACAGCTCGGTGGCAGCATTCTCACCTTGAAGTCAGAAGGTTATGGGTTAAAGCTCTGCTCCAGAGACTTTATAAGTTGAATTCATTTTAAATCCCTTCAGGGGAGTTCCCCAACAGCTCGGTCAATATTTATCACTCAACCAACATCACGAAACGCAGATTACCTGGTCATTATCGCATTGCTGTTTCTGGACCTTGCTGTGCGCAAACTTGCTGCCACATTTCCTACATTACAAAAGTGAGTACAATTCAAAAGTACTTCATTGGCTGCAATGTGTTTTGAGACATCCAGAGGTCAGAAAAGGCACTGTATAAATACAATTCTTCCTTTTGTCTTGTGTTAAACCCTTGTCAAAAAGTTACAGATTTAGGTCCCAGAAATACATTTTTGCCTTCAGAGACTTAAAACCCAGTTCTCTCAGACATAAACAGAAAGCTAAATGAAGCATCTAACACAATAGGTTTTCTCATGAGATTAAACCAACCGGACAAGCAGGTTGGACAATTAATCTTTATAAAGTGCTGCTACACATCCAAATTAATGGTTTATTAGTCAAAGTGCTATTGAAGAAAATGATTATCACAATCCAAACAATTTATTGGGTAACCAGGCAGAAAATGTACATTAAGGGCAGGTCGTCGAGCCAAAAGGATCGAATACAGCTTTAGGCTTCAATCTTATTGCATGAAATCTGCTTTTTCCCTATGATGGAGGCTGAGCCTCTTGTAGTTAAGCAGCAAATCATAGTAGAGAAATGCGTATGCTAATTTAATTGTTATGTTGCTGGGCTAGTGATCCGGAAGAATATTGAGGCAATAAAGGGGTATGGTAGTAAAGTGGTCATGTTACTGGATTACTAATCCAGGAGCCTAGACTAATGGTATGGCGACATGAGTTCAAGTCCCACCATAGCAGCTGGGGAATTTAAATTCAATTAATCAAATAAAATCTGGTATAAAAGGCTAGTATCATTAGTAGTGACCATGAAACCACAGGATTGTCGTAAAAACCCGTCATCTGGTTCACTAACACCCTTTAGGGAAGGAAATCTGCTGTCCTTATCCAGTCAGGCCTATATGTGTCTCCAGACCTACAGCAATGTGCTTGACTCTTAACTACCCACTGACATGGCCTAGCGTTGTATTCAGAAAGGTGCCTCACCACTATATTCACAAGGGCAATTAGGGATGGGCAATAAACGCTGGCCCTACCAGAGACGTCCACATCCTATGCATGAATGAAAAAAAGTAAAGCTCAGGTGCATGAGATGCTGCCTAGTATGAGGAAATACAAAAATGTGAAAAATTGGGGCTGTTTTCGTTACAACAGAGGAGATTACAGGGTGATTTAATGGAGCTATTTAAAATTACGAAGGGATGGGATAGAGTAAGTAAATTAAGACTGTTTCCAGTTGTTGAGTAGTGGAGAGTGAAGAGATAGAGATAAAATATGATATATGAAATTAAGGGCAGAGAGCAGGAGGGACTTTTATTTTTACACAGAGGACTGTGAGACTGGGGAATGATCTATCAGAGATGGGGATTAAAGCAGAACATGTTAACATTTACGAATAGGTTAGAGAGGTGGCTGAAGGAAAGTGAGACAAAGGGGAAAATGTAACAGGGTGGGTACATGGAATTAGAACGACTGCTGATGTGGAGGATAAACGCCAACTTGGACTGGTTGGGCCAAATGGCTTGATTCCATGTCATAATTTCTATGTAACTTTATGCTAGTATTGCATATCACAGAACAGATAATAGCTTATTCACTTATTTTTCTGAAAGAGGCACCAGGGATTTGACTGCATTAAATTCTTGAGGCCCCTCCATGCTTGAAGCACGTAGTGAGGCCCGATCTGGCAGGCCTGTGGCTGGAGGATAGGGAATTTGGCCACAAATTGGAGGAACATAGGAAGAGGAGTCAGCCATTCAGCCCCTCTAGCTTGCCCCACCATTCAGTGAGATCATGGCTGATCTGTACCTCAATTCCATTTACCCACTTTAGCTCCACATCCCTTGGTACTTTTAACCAACAATAATCTATCACAGTCTTTAAAATTTCAATTTACCCCTAGCCTCAAAGCTATTTGTGGGCAGCCAAGGGGGAGAATTCCAGATTTTTACACCCTTTGTATGACAAAGTGCTTCCTGATTTCATTCCTGAACGGCCGCTCTAATTTTAAGATGATGTTCTCTTGTTCTAGATTCCCGCACCAGAGGAAACACTTTCGCCTTTATCTACCCGACTGAATCCTTTTAACATTTTCAACATCTCTATCAGATCATCCCTCAATCTTCTAAACTCAAGGGAATACAAGCCAAGTTTATGCAACCCGTCCTCATAATGTAACCCTCACAGCCCCAGGATCATTCTGGTGAATCTTCTCTGTGACATGGCCAAGGCCAATATATTCTTCCTGAGGATATGGTGCCCCAAACTGAATATAGTACTCCAGATGGGGTCTGACATTTGTGCACAAGGTTTATTAAGGCTGCAGAAAATAGTCAAATTATAGGCCATTCCCATAAAAGGACTGAAGCGCCTGAACATCATTCCAGATATTTATGAGCCTGTTTGATGCAGTAACTTCAGGGAAGTCCTATGCAGTGGTGGGTTGGGGTGGGAGAGAGGGGAGATTTGAGCCAGGGTCACTCTCTCCTTTATACGCCCCACTCCCCACCCCGCCCTAACGTAAACCTCCAACAGCTTATTCCCCAAGCTGCTGGTCCAACAGTTTAAGGAAAAACACGCTCCACGGGCAGGTAGCAGCCCTTCACTGGCTGCTGGCAATGACTTTGCAGTGCCCAACTCCCAAAGTGAACCTTTCCTTTCCTCTGCTGCTTGCCAATGAAGTACTTCTGAAGTGGAGTCAATGTTGTAATGTAGGAATCGCAGCAGCCAATTTGCACACTGCAAGAACTCATACATAGCATTGAGATAATGACAAGAAAATCTGATTTAATTAGACTGGTAGTGGGATAAATGTTAGCCAGGATACTGGGAGAACTCCACTGCTGTTCTTCAAATAGTCCCATGGGATAATTTATAACCACCTGAGATGGCAGATGGGGCCTCAGTCTAACTTCACATCCGAAAGGCAGCACTTCTGACAACACAGCACTCCCTCACTACGACACCAAAGTGTCAGCCTGCATTATGCGCTCAAGGCTCTGGAGTGGGACTCAAACCCACAACCTTCTGACTCCGAGGTGAGAATACTGTCCACTGAGCCAAGGTTAACACATTAGTTGGCAGAAAGAGATGCAGTCAGCAAATACATTGCAATTGTAGCTTTGAAAATGGAAGTGTTAGCTTCCCAGCTCAACACTGGGGCATGGGTGAGGATGAACAGCACCAGCAGGTCCAGGGAGTTGTGCCAACTGGAAGCAGGCTAGGGTTCCATGGGTACAATTAATGGTGGGAAGTGGGAGCATTTGTGAGAACTGCTATTACAGTGATGGAAATAGGTCTGCGTTCTTAAGACATGGTAGAGTAATTGCAAGTTGCTCACGTCTTCTGTTTGCTCATTGGGAACATCTCTCAATGTCTGCACGTGTGTGCCCCTCATTTTTCAACCATTGGTTGTTTGCTTAGGGAGACATAAATGCCTGGTTTTACAAAAGAAAGGGAGAATGTCTGTTTTTCTCTAATTAATAAACTGCTAACAAAGTCACATTAACATGTAGCTTTGAAACATGTAGTTTCGAGATTGTAATTGTCTTTCAATGTTAATTATGGAGAAAACCCTTAGGTGGTGGCAGTGAGGGCTGAGGCAGGAAGGACCTGGTGGGGTGGGTGGGGGAGACCCATGGCTTTGGGATGTGTCCATGAAGGCTGGGGCAGTGCCAGGAAGTGGTGCAGACAAGGCTGCAGTGGTAGGAGAGACCCAAGGCAGGGAGGCTATGTGGCTGCGGCAAACTAAACGAGAAGTAAATTCTAATGGCTAAATAAAGGTAAAATGAATCTTACCTGCAGGAGGTATGGAAATCAGAACAAAAGATGCATAGGAGATTAATAAATCAGGAATGCCCTGTCTGAGAGAGTGGTGGAAGCAGATTTAATAGTAACTTTCGAATGACAATTGAATACATGGTTTTAAAGCATGGAGAAAGAGCAGAGGAGTGGAACTAATCAGCACAGGCATGATGGGCCGAATCCAACTGAGGCCCAGATGTTATCCAGCACAAAGATGTAGCTTTTGTTCCCTTCCTTCTGGGCAGCTGATCAGCTGGTAGGTTCAGGGGAATTGAAAAAATGTATAGAATGGGTTTTCCCAGCAGGAGCACAGAGGAGTGACATACAGCTGTCTGGACCTGAATAGAATCATAACAGCACAGGAGGAGGCCATTTGGCCCGTTGTATCTAAGTTGGCTCCCCTGCCCTTTCCCTGTAGCCCCGCAATTTTTTTTCCCTTCTGGTGCTTATCCAATGTGCCTTTAAAAGCCCCGATTGAATCTGCCACCACCACACTCTCAGGCAGCACATTTCAGATCCAAGCCACTCGCTGTGTAAAAAAAGATTTTCATGTCGCTGTTGTTTCGTTTGCCAATCATCTTAAATCAGTGTCCTCTGGTTCTCGCCACTTCTGCCAATTGGAACAGTTTCTCCCTATTTCTTCCGTCTAGACCCCTCATGATTTTGAACACCTCTATCAAATCTCCTCACAATCTTCTCTTCTCTAAGGAGAACGGCCCAGTTTTTCCCGTGTATCCACGTAACTGAAGTCCCTCATCGCTGGAACCATTCACATAAATTTCTTCTGGATCCTCTTGCAAGTCTTCACATCCTCCTTAAAGTGCGGGGGGTGTCCAGAATTGGGCACAATACTTCAACTGAGGCCAAATCAGTGCGTTATAAAGGTTTGTCATAACTTCCTTGCTTTTGTACTCTATGCCTCAAGTTATAAACCCAGGATCCTCTATATCTTTCTAACCACTTTCTCAACCTGCCCTATCACCTTCAACGATTTATGCACATATATCTCCAGGTCTCTGTTCCTGCACCCACATTACAATTGTATCCTTTACTTTATATTGTTTCTCCTTGTTCTTCCTCCATAAATGTATCCCTTCACACTTCTCTGCATTAAATTTCATCTGCCATGTCTCTGCCCATTCCACTAGCCTGTCTGTGTCCTCTTGAAGTCTACCACTAACCTCTTCACTTTTTTTTTTAATTCATTCATGGGATGTGGACGTCACTGGCCAGGCCAGCATTTATTATCCATCCCTAATTGCCCTTGAGAAGGTGGTGGTGAGCTGCCGTCTTGAACCGCTGCAGTCCTTGTGAGGTAGATATACCCACACCCACAGAAGGGAGTTCCAGCATTTTGACCCAGTCACAGTGAAGGAACGGCGATATAGTTCCAAGTCAGGATGGTGTGTGACTTGTTCACAATATTTCAAAATTTTATGCCTTCTGCAAATTTTGAACTAGTGTCCTGTACACCCAAGTCTATGTCATTAATATGGATCAAGAAAAGTAGTGGTCCTCCAGTCTGAAAAACAATCATTCACAACTACTCTCCATTTCCTCTCACTCTGCCAATTTTGTATCCAGGCTGCCACTGTCCCTTTTATTTATGAGCTCTAACTTTGCTGACAAGCCTGTTATGTGGCACTTTATCAAAAGCCAATTGAAAGTCCATGTACAGTTCATTAACCATCTCCATTAATCAAAAAACTCAATCAATTTAAACATGACTTGCCTTTAACAAATACATGCCGGCTTTCCTTAATTAATCCATACCTTTCCAAGTGAGTGCTAATTTTGTCCTAAATTTTTGTCTCTAAAAGCTTTCCCACTGAGGTTAAACTGACTGGCCTGTAGTTGCTGGGCCTATCCTTACACCCTTTTTTAAACGAGGGTGTAACATTTGCAATTCCCTTGTCCTCTGGCACCACTCCTGTATCTAAGGAGGATTGGAAGATTATGGTCAGTGTCTCCACAATTTCCACTCTTACTTCCCTCAGCATTCTCAGATGCATCCCATCTGGTCCTGGTGACTTAACAACTTTAAATGCAGCCAGTCTTTCCAATACCTCCTCTTCATCAATTTTTAGCCCATCCAGCATCTCAACTACCTCCTCCTTCACTATGACTTTGGCAACATCTTCTTCCTTGGTAAAATCAGATGCAAAGTACTCATTTAGTATCTCAGCCATGCCCTCTACATCCATCCTTTTTGGTCCCTAATTGTCCCACTCTTCCTTTTACAACCCTTTTACTATTTATATGCCTATAGAAGACTTCTGGAATCCCTTTTAAGTTAGCTGCCAGTCTCTTCTCATACTCTGCCTTTATTTCCTTTTTCATATCCCCTCTGAATTTTCTATATTGAGCTTGGTTCTTAACCTGGTTATCAATTTAACATCTGCCATACGCGCACTTTTTCTGCTTCATCTTACTCTCCATCTCTTTCGTCATCCAGGGAGCTCTGGCTTTGATTGCCCTACCTTTCCCTCACGTGGGAATGTACCTGAACCATCTCCTGTTTAAAAGACAGCTCATTATTCTGTTACAGTTTTGCCTGCCAATCTTTGATTCCAATTTACCTGTGACAGATCCATTCTCATCCCACTAAAATTGGCCCTTCCCCAATTAATTATTTCTACTCTAGATTGCTCCTTGTCCTTTTCCATAGCTAAACTGAACCTTATAATATGATCACTGTTTCCTCAATTTTCCCCTACTGACACTTGATCCAATTGACCTACCTCATCCCCCAGAACCAGATCCAGCAATGCCTCTTTCCTCATTGGGCTGGAAACATACTGATCAAGAAAATCTTCCTGAATGCAATTCAGAAACTTCTCTGCTTTAGGGGTTGCCAACTCTCCAGGAACTAAAGATTAATCTGCTGCAAGCAAACACAGTTGAAAAATCATAGTGGTATTAAATATTACTTTATTAATGAAAATATTGGAGATGGGGAAAAAATCTGTTTCAGCGGACTGTTAGAGGTGGGAAGTCATTTCATGAAAGCTTCAGGAATACATCTTATTCGAGTTGGCAGCCCCACATTCACTGTCAAGCCAAGTTTCCACTCTGGAAGCTGTTTTTTCCCCAACTTTGATGGGTCTTCATGGGCCTCCTGTTAAATAGTTTTGTTTAGTTTAGTTTCGGGATACAGCACTGAAACAGGCCCTTCGGCCCACCGAGTCTGTGCCGACCATCAACCACCCATTTATACTACTAATCCCATATTCCTACCCCATCCTTTGATATATTATTGTACCATAGTCTACACACGAACTTATGAAACTTGACTATGGCTCACAGATTTAATGGCAAATCAGCTCATTTTACTGAAAACTACAGGAGGCGATTAAAGGGAATTGGATAAATGCCTGAAGGGGAGAATGTGGGGGGATATGGGGAAAAGGCATGGATAGCACTTGCAAAGAGCCAGCACAGGCACGACGGGCCAAATGTTCTCCTCCTGTTGAAATGTAGGAAACACAGCAGCTAATGTGTGCTCAGCAAAGTCCCACAAACAGAATGTGATAAATGACCAGATAATGTGTTTTAGTGATGTTGGTTGAGTGATTAATATTCGCCGGGACACTGGGGAGAACGCCTCTGCTCTTCTTCAAAACAGTGCCATGGGACCTATTACGTCTACCCGAGGGCAGATAGATCCAAAAGACAGCACCTCTGACGGTGTAGCATTCCCTCATTGCTGCACTAGTGTCAGCTTAGTGCTGAACAACTTTTGATCATAGCCACCACTCCCATTTTCTTGGATAACAGGTGCTAGTAATGGTTCTGCTGTAATCATCTATACTTCCTCAGGACACATCTTTTTTTTTTAGATTAGATTAGAGTTACAGCACTGAAACAGGCCCTTCGGCCCACCGAGTCTGTGCCGACCATCAACCACCCATTTATACTAATCCTACACTAATCCCATATTCCTACCAAACATCCCCACCTGTCCCTATATATTTCCCTACCACCTACCTATACTAGTGACAATTTATAATGGCCAATTTACCTACCAACCTGCAAGTCTTTTGGCTTGTGGGAGGAAACCGGAGCACCCGGAGAAAACCCACGCAGACACAGGGAGAACTTGCAAACTCCACACAGGCAGTACCCAGAATTGAACCCGGGTCCCTGGAGCTGTGAGGCTGCAGTGCTAACCACTGCGCCACTGTGCCACTGTTCATCCAAAACTTTGCTGCCCATATCCTAACTCACACCAAGTCCAGTTCACCCACTAACCCTGTGCTCGCTAACCTACATTGGGTCCTGCCTGGTCCAGTAACACCTCCTCCAGTTTTACATTCCTCCAAATCTGGCCTCTTGAGCATCCCAATTAAAATTACCCCATCATTGGTGGCTGTGCCTTCCACTGCTGAGACCCCAAGCTCTGGAATTCCTTCCCTAAACCTGTCTGCCTCTCTACCTCTGATAACATTCCTGTGAAGTGCCTTGGGGTGTTTTACTATGTTAAAGGCACTATATAAATGCAAGTTTTTGTTATTTCTTCACTTGCTCCATTACCACCCTCTTTTGCCTCATCCCATCACCTCTTTTGTCATTTAAATCACTACCTCCTTCCACTTAATCACGAGTCTTTTGTTCTTTCCTCTCACCGCCACCTCACCATTCCCCTCGCCACCTACACCCACCCCCCACCCCCCTGACTCTCTCCTTGCTCAAAAACTGTTAAATCTCTAACTTTCAATTCTCTTGGAAGGTCATTGACCTGAAAACTGAACTTTGTTTCTCTCCACAAATGCTGCTGTTTTCTCTCAAATAACTGCGAATCCATTTTACAACCACTATCGATGGGAACTCGCAGCTAGGGAGTTTGCTGCTGTTTCTAACTGCTCTGGGTGACTGTACTGTACCCTGTATTCAACAGCGACATCTACAGCTTAATATGAGGAATGTTGCTTCAGAAACCACAAATGCAAAATTATAGAAATATGTTACAATAGAGGATGAAAAAAATGAAGTGGAATTAATATTGAAAGAAAGAACTTGCATTTACACCGCCTATTTTTCATGACAAAGCTTCACAATTAATGCAGTACTTCTGAAGTGTAGTCACTGTTGTAATGTAGGAAGTGCAGCAGATAATTTGTGCACAGCAAGGTCCCACAAACAGCAAAGTGATAACGACTAGATAATCTGTTTCAGTGATGTAGAGGGATAAATATTGGCCAGGACACCGGGAAGAACTCTCCCACTCTTCTTTGAAATAGTGACATGGGATTGGTGACATCCACCCGAAGGGGCAGACAAGGTTTAACATCTTATCTGACAGTGCTGCATACTCTTAATACTGCACTGGAGTGAAGAGTGGAGTGAAGTCTAGTTCAGGCCTCTGAAGTGGGTCTTGAACCCGCAACTTTCTAACTTAGAGGAGACAGTGGTACCACTGAGCTACAGCTGGTCGCACACCTTCCGGTGAACAACAACTCTGGGGTCGGTCACTGACATCACTGGAGTGAGGAGTTTTGGTAGGAAAAAACAAGGAGAGGCAATATAAAATAAATGGTACAATTTTAAAGGGGGTGCAGAACAGAGAACTGGAGGTGTATGTACACAAATCTTTGAAGGTGGCAGGACTATTTGAGAAGGCCATTAATAAGCATATGGGATCCCTTAGGTTTATTAATAGAGGAATAGAATACCAAAGCAAGGAAGTTATGCTAAAGTTCTATAAAACACGAGTTAGGCCTCAACTGTAGTAGTGCAGCCAATTCTGGGCATCACACTTTAGTAAGGATGTCAAGCACCTCAAGAGGGTGCAGAAGAGATTTACTAGAATGGTACCAGGCATATATTATTTGGTATACTATACATACATATCATACACTGTGTGCTTGTGTGTATATATCTATTAAGATACAAGATTAATCATCTTAAGGGACAGATTAACAGCCAATATGTTAGACAGACTTGGCTAATCTATCTACTTGGACATGATGCCATGAATGGTGTGTGTTGAGGAGTCAGGGCATACAATCACAAGTGGCTTGTCTAACAACTCAAAGGGACAAAGTCTCCTTGATTATGAACTCAGGTCATGTCATTTCTGGAGGTGAGCAGTCACTTCCTACAAACCTACCCAAATGTGGTCACTTGCAGTAGATCTCGGAAAATCTTCTTCGCTGTTGTTGTGTCGGACTGATTGTATCGTGCTCTTCCTTGGAAGGGAGAACAAACCCTTCACTGGAGCATGGCTTCGGCTACGAGTGGCCAAACAGGTAAAACCAGTACCTCGAAAAATTAACAGTAGGTACAGGTTTAAACATCCTTCCTAAGGAACAGTTGTGCTAGCTGCACTAAACAACAACTTGCATTTATATAGTGCCTTTAATGGAGCAAAATGTACCAAGGAGTTTCACAGGAGTAAAACTTGACACCAAGTCACATTAGGAGATATTAGGACAGGTGACCAAAGGCTTGGGTCACGGAGGGAGGTTTAAGAAGTGTCTTAAAGGAGGAGAGTCAGAGAGGTTTAGGGAGGGAATTCCAGAGCTTAGGGCCTACATAGCTGAAGGCATGGCCACCAACGGAAATCAGGGATGTTCAAGAGGTCAGAATTGGAGGAGTGCAAGGAGAGTTGTCCATTAAACTTGGTACGGTAGTTTTTCACTGACCCTTTCAATGAATCTCTCTGGATTCCTTCTTTATGACAGACTACCTAATCTAACAAGATAGGCTTTATACTTTCCCAAAAATACCAATCCCTCACTCAAATCTCTGTAGTGTGACTTGAACCCACGGCCTTTCAGACTCAAGAGGCGAGGTGTTACCAATGAACCACAACTGACATATACACACACACATATTTTACATATGAAAGATTCATATTTATTTTCATACACCCACTGCTTAAAAAATGCACATTAAACTAACAAAAAAGTGCTAAGGAATTCCCTCTAAATACCACCAGAGGGCAGCAAACTCTTGCTATTGAAGGGCACTTCAGTTCGACAACTCTCTGACAGTCCCTCCTGAGTACTCCAAAAGAGGTTCAAGGAGAAGCAGGGGTCTTGGTAGGTCTCCCACACTCATGAAGCTTATTCAAGCGAGACAGTCAGGCAGTGAAACAAATTGTTGGTCAGAATAAGGCCTGCAGCTAACAGGAGATTAAATTGAGAGAGACCACTGATTAATACTCAAATATTCTCTTAGCCAACAGAGTTAGAACCAATTATATGCAAATTCAAGAGTAGCAAGTCCTGGCATGAACAATATATTTTGCTGGAAGAGGTTGCACTTCTCTGTCTCATCAGTTTAACCTGCAGCAAGTTCACATCACCTAATGATCCATTTCCTCTTCTCTAAAACACAATGTTTTATTTTTTGGTATCGGTAAAATCACTGGCTTGCAACCGCACCCCCTCCAACGGTAAATGGTGCTGCTTGATGTGGAAATGGGCCATACAACAACAGCACATTTTTATGGAGTAAAACGGCTCCAGGCACTTTGCAGAAGAGTAATGAAACAGGGCGGCGCAGTGGTTAGCACCGCAGCCTCACAGCTCCAGCGACCCGGGTTCAATTCTGGGCACTGCCTGTGTGGAGTTTGCAAGTTCTCCCTGTGTCTGCGTGGGTTTTCTCCGGGTGCTCCGGTTTCCTCCCACAAGCCAAATAGGTAGGTGGTAGGGAAATATAGGGACAGGTGGGGATGTGGTAGGAATATGGGATTAGTGTAGGATTAGTATAAATGGGTGGTTGATGGTCGGCACAGACTCGGTGGGCCGAAGGGCCTGTTTCAGTGCTGTATCTCTAAAACTAAAACTAAAAACTAAAATATGACACCGAGCCACATCAGGAGATATTAGGACAGCTGACCAAAACCTTGGTCAAAGAGGTAGGTTTTAAGAAACATCTTAAAGAAAGTGTCGGAGATGCTATTTTTCAGATGAGCTGTTAAACTGATGCCCTGTCTGTTCTCTAAGGTGGGCATCAAAGATCCCATGAAGATCAGGGAAGTTCTCCCCAGTGTCCTGGTCAATATTTATCCCTCAACCACCATCAAAAAAACAGATTACCTGGTCATCATCACATTGCTGTTTGTGGTGGGGCTTGCTGTGAGAAAACTGGCTGCTGCCTTTCCTACATTAAAACAGTGACCAGACTCCCAAAGTATTTCATTGGATATAAAGCTCTTTGGAACTTCCTGAGGTCATGAAAGGCGCTACATAAATGAAAATCTTTCTTTTTTCTCCTGAGTGCTTTTTTTTTTAAAAACTGTAGTCACTGTTGTAACGTAGGACAAGTTCTTCATTCTTTGAATTGTTTTTGTTTTGCAAATTTTATGGGGGGGATGTTAATGCTGTTGATAGTTCAGGGATTCCGTGTCAACATCAAGTACCTGGAGGTCAGATATACCACTCTCCGATCCAGAATAAAATTCCCCAAACTTGCTCCAACAAAACACCTCAGCCCCAAATTAAGCAGCGCGACCCCGTACTGTACCCATGTGGCATCTTTCCCTTTCCTACACCAGTCATCTGCTGGTCTTCAAAGGACAATTGTAAAATCTCGTGCCAATCAGTGCTAAATGCAAGCCAGCTTTGTACTAAGTGACTGGGCTGAGAAGCCAAAACTCATTTTACATCAAAACCTTTAAAGCTGGAAGAGGCCAGCTCTTCATTTTAATCTTTGACAATAAGTATTAATCAAGTTTTAGTCGGATTGGTTAGCAAAACACACTCGCATGGAAATCATGATGAATTGCCCCTGCTAACAAATTCCGGCTATAACAGGCAAAGTAAATTCCCCCCTCACAGGTATCTGTGGCACTAACAGGCAATTATTGGAGAGTCACTGGCAGACAGCAAGTCTCATGTTCAACCCTTCCATAGCTTCACCCCGCCCTACCTCTGTAACCTCCTCCAGTTCTACAACTTTCCGAGATCTACCTCTGTGCTCCTCCAACTCTGGCCTCTTCTTCACCTTCCACTCCTTTTGGCCCACCATTGGCAGCCGTGCCTTCAACTGTCTTGGCCCCAACCTTTGGAATTTCTCCTTTAAACCTCTTCACATTTCCTCCTTTACCACTTTGACTAAGCATCTGGCCACCTGTCCTAATGTCGTCGGCAATGGCTCGCTGGCAACATTTGATCTAATTATGCTCCTGTGAAGCACCTTGGGGTGTTTTACTAAGTTAAGGTGTTATATAAATGCAAGTTGTTGTCTGGCAGATAGGATAGGTTGATGGCGACCTGCAGCTCCTTTACTAGCCTCACTGGCTGATGATCTAATTTGGTAATGAGGCTAAGTTTTTGTTTTTAAACATTGCTGCCTGTTTCAACCACACTAGGACACGCACCTAAATCTGGGAATTCTTCATCAGCCGTGGGCTTTTAATGAAGACTGCACTCTGTCATGCAGTGTGCTCCACTTCAAAGAATCATACAGCACTGAAAGAGGTCATTCTTTCCTCATAACCCCGCAAATTTTCCATTTTGAAATATTTATTCAATTCCCCTTTGAAAGTTACCGTGGAATCTGCTTCCACCACCCTTTCAGACAGTGCATTCCAGATCAGAACATTCTCCTCCTCTGGTTCCTTTGCCAATTATTTCAAACTATATAAAGAGCAAGAGGGTAGCCAGGGAAAGGGTTGGCCCACTCAAGGACAGCGGAGGGAATCTATGTGTGGAGCCAGAGGAAATGGGTGAGGTACTAAATGAGTACTTTGCATCAGTATTCACCAAAGAGAAGGACTTGGTGGATGATGAGTCTAGGGAAGGGAGTGTAGATAGTCTGGGTCATGTCGATATCAAAAAGGAGGTGGTGTTGGGCATCTTTAAAAACATTAAGGTAGATAAGTCCCCAGGGCCTGATGGGATCTACCCCAGAATACTGAGGGAGGCAAGGGAGGAAATTGCTGGGGCCTTGACAGAAATCTTTGTATCCTCATTGGCTACAGGTGAGGTCCCAGAGGACTGGAGAATAGCAAATATTGTTCCTTTGTTTAAGAAGGGTAGCAAGGATAATCCAGGAAATTACAGGCTGGTGAGCCTTATGTCAGTGGTAGGGAAATTATTGGAGAGGATTCTTCGGGACAGGATTTACTCCCATTTGGAAACAAATGGACTTATTAGAGAGAGGCAGCATGGTTTTGTGAAGGGGAGGTCGTGTCTCACTAACTTGATCAAGTTTTTTGAGGTAGTGACGAAGATGTTTGACGAAGGAAGGGCAGTGGATGTTGTCTACATGGACTTAGGTAAAGCTTTTGACAAGGTCCCTCAAGGCAGACTGGTAAAAAAGGTGAAGTCACACGGGATCAGAGGTGAGCTGGCAAGATGGATACAGAACTGGCTCGGTCATAGAAGACAGAGGATAGCAGTGGAAGGGTGCTTTTCTGAATGGAGGGATGTGACTAGTGGTGTTCCGCAGGGATCAGTGCTGCGACCATTGCTGTTTGTAGTATATATAAACGATTTGGAGGAAAATGTAGCTGGTCTGATCAGTAAGTTTGCGGATGACACAAAGGTTGGTGGAGTTGTGGATAGTGATGAGGATTGTCAGAGGATACAGCAAGATATAGATCGGTTGGAGACTTGGGCAGAGAAATGGCAGATGGAGTTTAATCCGGACACATGTGAGGTAATGCATTTTGGAAGGTCTAATACAGGTGGGAAGTATACAGTAAATGGCAGAAGCCTTAGGAGTATTGACGGGCAGAGAGATCTGGGCGTACAGGTCTACAGGTCACTGAAAGTGGCAACGCAGGTGGATAAGGTAGTCAAGAAGGCATTGGTCGGTGCATAAGAGTATAAAAATTGGCAAATCATGCAGCTGTACAGAACCTTAGTTGGCCACCTTTGGAATATTGCGTACAACTCTGGTCGCCACGCTACCAGAAGGATGTGGAGGCTTTGGAGAGGATACAGAAGAGGTTTACCAGGATGTTGCCTGGTCTGGAGGGTATTAGCTACGAGGAGAGGTTGGATAAACTCGGATTGTTTTCACTGGAACGACGGAGGTGGAGGGGCAACATGATAGAGGTTTACAAAGTTATGAGCAGCATGGATAGAGTGCATAGTCAGAAGCTTTTTCCCAGGGTGGAAGGGTCAATTACTAGGGGACAAAGGTTTAAGGTGCGAGGGGCAAAGTTTAGAGGGGATGTGCGAGGCAAGTTTTTTTTACACAGAGGGTGGTGAGTGCCTGGAACTTGCTGCCTGGGGAGGTGGTGGAAGCAGGTATGATAGCGACGTTTAAGAGGCATCTTGACAAATACATGAATAGGATGGATACGGACCCTGGAAGTACAGAAGGTTTTAGTTTAGACTGGCATCAAGATCAGCGCAGGCTTGGAGGGCCGAATGGCCTGTTCCTGTGCTGTACTGTGCTTTTGTTCTGGTTATTGATCCTCCTGCCAGGGGAATCAACTTTTCCCTATCTTCTCGATCAAAACCTCTCAATTTTAAACACCTCTATTAAATCACTCCTTAACCTCTTCTGCTCAAAGGAAAACCACTCCCATGTCCCAATGCACTTAAATATGAAAGACAAGTGTGTAATTTATTCAATATTAAATGTACATTGGACCTGAGGCCCACAGTTCTTACAGCAGTTGCAAGGCCTGATCCGTGTAAACTACGTATCAAGCAATTGCGCCCCTAGAGGATTAAACACCAATCTCTTTGCATAATTCACATGTCAGGCTGTTCTGGGAAGCCTTAATCATCCTCTGTGAAACTGCAGCAACAAAATTCATCCATCCTTCTCAGAAATCTTCACACTACTGCGGGGTGGGGAATGGACTCTTTGGGTTAATGCAGCATCTCGGAGCGAGCGTGGGTCCAGCCATCCTATTCCACAGTACAGTTAAAACATTGGTAGTGCAAGAATGCACTGGTTTGGGAGTATTTCATGGAAGTAAAACCTGCTCTGGTGGAGGGGATGAGGGGGCCAGGGAGCCACCTCCAGCATGACCCACACAGCCAGTACTCCATGGTTAGGGTCTACACAGACAGCAAATTAAAACCTTTTCTTTATCTGCAGATAAGGAGGAAGCTTCACACGATAAAACAACTTTTGTCAATCAGCTCAGTTAGACGATTCTCAGCCATCTCCTGGTCCCGCTCCTGCGCGAGACTCTCACTCAGCACATGTGGAATTCACCTCACCTTCTGCAGGGGTTGGGCGCACATGCCTGTGAGAGTTGAAAGGCGCCTGCTGGATGGGAATCTCCCCTGTAAACGGCTGCTTCATTCCACCTCCCTGGTGCCAGCTTCTCGCCTGTTACTTTGCCTCTTGCCCTATCTCCAGATTTAGAAGGTCCCCAAGGACTTTGTGCATCCACCTGCACCTCATCGGGGGCAGCTCCTCATACATGTCAAAGCCGCAGGGTGACTCCACATTGGGCAGCTTGAAGTGAAGCAGGTGCCTTCTTAGCGCCTAGACAGGAAAGAAGGAAATAACATGCATTTATGTCTTTCACTACCTCAAGACATGTCAAAGGGCTTTACAGCCAATGTTGAAGCATAGTTACTGTTACAATATAGGAAATGCAGCAGCCAATTTGTGCACAGCAAGATCACACAAACAGCAATGTGATAATAACTAGGTAACCTGTATTTTTTTCGTTAGGTGTTGAAGGCTAAATGTTGGCAAGGACTCCCCTGTTCTTCAAAATAGTGCCACGTGATCTTTTAAATCCATCTGAGAGGGCAGACGGTGTCACGACTTAATGTCTCATCTGAAAGACGGCACCTCTGGCAGTGCAGCATTCCCTCAGTACTGCACTGCAATTTCAGCCTAGATTCTGTTCTCATAGCTCGAGGGTGGGTCTGAAACTTATAACCATCTAGCTCAGAGGCTAAAGCAATGTTAATCAAGACCAGAGGGCCCCAATCTACAAAGTCCCATGCAAGGACTGCTCTTGAGCATGCTGAAATACACTGCACCACCGTGTAAGAAAGTAGGAGTTCCAATCATATGAACAATCATGGACAGTAAAAGAACTTCTGGTCTGCCAAGTACGTCTCATTGTGATGCCTTGTGCAGTGCAGATTCCCCAACCCACTTGAAAGCCACCCAATCTCCTGGCAAAGGCAAAAGAGGTGATCTCCGCCCCAGCCAGACACACATCCTGGAATTAGCGTCCACCACCCAAGACAGCAGCTGTTCCCGAGGTCCATTATTCTCTGGGAAATCAACCACTTCCCGATATTTAACCTAGATTTGGCCTAATACAACTTACAGTTGTGATGTCAGCCTCCCTAGCCTACTTAATCGGAACAAACTGTCTACTCAACCTGTCTATTCCCTTCATCACCTTATAAAATCACGATCAGATCACCCCTAAGTCTATGTTTCTCAAAAGTGTAGAGTCCCAAATCTATTAGCCTATCTCGATAACTAAGAGGCTTTATACTAAGAATTAGTCTTGTGGCCCTCCACAGCAAACTTTCCTAAAGCCTCAATATCACCCACCATGCAAGGAGATCAAAAAATAGGACCCAGTGTTCCAAGTGAGGCCTGAACAAGGTCTTGTACAAACAAGGCATACTGATTGGACAAGGACAAAACAGTATGCTCTGTCTAGAAGAAACTTCATTCTGTATCCACTATCTCCCACAGTGCAAGAGCAAAGGTACTGTGAATGTTAGAAATCTGAAATACAAACAGAAAAATACCCACCTCATCTGTTAATAAGTAAGATTTTCGAAGCATGCTTCTTCTGGCAGCATCAAACACCTGCAAAACAAATCATCACAATGGAAAATGTGGAACAGATACTGTATGAGGCACACCATCAAGGTCTGAAGTACTGACTTGTGCCAACTGCTTTAACTTACTGTAACTAAATATTCGGGGGTTTCAATGAACATTCTGGCATATTATATTTAAACTGCTAGTCTCTTGGACTTTAATCTTCATTGTGACTGGCTAAGCAAACATAACTTTCCAATCTGTGACTACAATGGAGCCCAATTCATGTGGATGAAGTATATCAGTTCACATATCAGGTATGGGATAATTGATGTTGATCCCATTGCAAAATGCTTACATTAGAAACACACTCTTAGTATACTAGGGAGCCAAAACCCTTCTTATTTACGCCTACTGCATAGAATTTCAATGGGCTACAACCGACTTTCCATTCAGTCCGATTTGTAGAATTCCAGTGAACCAAACCCTTTCCATTTAGTCCTAGACATAGAAATTCAATAGACCGAACCATTTGAATGAATTCTTCATCCGAGGAGAACATTCCAATGAAACAAAATCCTGGCCTAACCTCAAGATGCCATGTTTCTGATGCTGAACTCATTGATGTGAATAGACTGCCAATCCAGAGATATATATGAGGGTGCACATTTTAGGAAGCTAATCACTTTTGACTAAGTTACAGCTTCTTTGTCAAGTGTATTTCCTCCTCTGATTTAGTCCAAAAGACAGATTGAAGAGCTGTGATTGGCGTTTTAAATTGGCTGTTTTATCTGCAGTATGCAGGAACCCTGATCTAAACATTACTTATCTTGCCAAAGCACTGCTGCATTTTTCAGGTTTCAGCCGTACACACACCTAATTTATTCCCGCATTAGAGATAATGCAGGCCATCTAATCCCTGGGGATCGCTGAATCTCACCACGATAATATGCCAGGACTGCTGGTTAGCGAAGATTAAATTTCATTTGAAATCTTTTCAAGGCCGAAGTATTGTTCGATTGAATAGACCAGCAGTTAAACAAAATTTCCCTTCTATTAATAATTTTGTTGCTCAAAGTGACAGATTGTGTCGAATGTACAGCACAAAAATAGGCCATTTGGTCGATGCCAGACCAGCCCTATAATTATACCCTTCTATTCCGTCTCCCTCATGTATTTATCTAGTTTCCCCTTAAAGGTATGTATTCCTTGCAATAAGAGTTTCACATTCTAACCACACGTTGGATAAATAAGTTCGCCATTGGATTTGTTGGACACTATTTATGGCCTCTAGTTTTAAATTCCCCCACAAGTAGAAATATCTTCTCGACATCTACCCTACCAAACTCCTTCATAGTGTTATGCCAATGTGTTTTGTTGAGTGATAATTTTCTTTGGTCCACTGACTGGAGATCTGAATTTTTTTTTGAAGATATTTTAAAAGAACATTTAAAACAGGATGACTGCTAGCAGCTTAAGATGATCACCTAGTTTGCTACATTGTATCCTACATTGCAAAGGATTGTGAGGAGAGAGACATGCATTTCCTAGCAAGAACCAAGGCCTGGAAAGTTTAAAGGAACTACCTGTTCCATTCAGTAAGCAGAGAAATACTGCCAACTGCTATGTTTGAATCACTGGGTAACTGTCATGCGGCAAGCCCCTCCCCATCTGTGTTTTTTAAGCTGTATTTTATTCTGCAGCAGAGGAGAAACAACTAGACTTTGACATGAGCAGACCCCAAGTAGGGGACCCCTCTCTCTCTCTCTCCATTCCAGCTTATAAGCTTTCAAATCCTGCCTGTTGACTGACCACCTTTGCATATTCCGGCTACAATCAGAAACCCTGTTGGAGGAAATCATTCACATCGCTATCTCCAAGTGACTGACCAAATGTGTCATCTACCTCTTCAAACTAAAAGCCTCAGGACTGCTGAATTCAGCTAGAAGCCAGCCGAATCACGAACTCTACAGACTGTATACTTTTTTTATGGACTCGAACTCAACCAATCTACCTTTCCGCACTCTGTAACCTACTAGAGTGTCTGTAAACCCCTAGTATGTGCGCATGAGTGAAAGTTGGTGCCTTGTTTATTATTTTATTAGTTCGGTTTAGGTACAATAAAGTTAACCTCTTTCTTTGTTCACTCAAGAAAACCTGTCCGATTGGTTCTGGTTATGATCATAGCAAGTAAGCAATCAAACACCTACTGAATTTTTCAGTACATCCACTTTAAGAAAGAATTAAACTTGTTGTGGTCTAACAAGGAGATGGAAAAGAGGGAAGCCCTTCGACCCCTCCTCACTTGACTGTAACGATAGTTTTAAAGACGTCTATCAGTTATATGTTATATTATGCAAGTCAGGGTAATGGAAAGCCTGCCATTTCAGGACCCAATCACCAGCACCAAAGATTTCTAGCTCAAGCATAGTTAGATGTAGAGGACAACTCCCTGAACTCTGTCCCAAAAAATATCTCAAACTCCAAACCTGAGAGAGTACCTCTCCTGCACCTGTGTGACATTGTTCTATTGCCTACATCCACTGCCCTGCAGCCTCCTTGAATGCCATGGCTAATGTAATTGTGTTGTGCAGCCAAGCTCATCCAGATTGTACAATCATTTCTGATCAGCTGGCTAAAGCCACTCAGACAGAAGATTCTCAACTACCAAATCTGCAGTTTGAGAAACAACAGTTATTGATGCTTAAGACATCCTTCGTTATGGCCAGAAGCACAAGAAAATAAAAGAACTTTAATTTATATATTGCCTTTCATGACCACCTGAAGTCTCAAAGTGCTTGACAGCAAATGAAGTACTTCTGAAGTATAGTCACTGCTTTAATGAATGAACTGCAACAGTCTATTTATGCACAATATCCCACAAATAGCAATGAAATAATGACCAGAAAATCTATTTTAGTTTTGTTGGTAGAGGGATAAATATTTGCCAAGATACATGGCTCAGTAGCTCACATAATGTAGAGAACAAAGACTTAGGTTTCAGTTCACACACTTACCCGAGTCAGGAGGTCCACTCCAGAGACTTGAGCACAAAATCTAGGCTGACACTTCAATCCAGTACTGAAGGAGTACTGCCAGCGGTGCCACCTTTTAGATGAGCTGTTAAACCAAGGCCGTCTGCTCTCTCTCAGGTGGAAGTAAAAGATCCCATGGCACTATTTCAAAGTGATGAAATAGTGTTCTCCCCATGTCTTGGCCAACATTCATCCCTCAACCAACATCTCTTTAACAGATTAACTGATCATAACATTGCTGCTTTTGGAAGCTGTTGTGTGCAAACGGCTGCCACATTTCCTGCATTACAACAGTGACTCCACTTCAAAAAATACTTCATTGGCTGCAAAACGCTTTGGGACATCCTGATGCTGGAAAGGCGCTATATAAATGCAAGTCTTTCTTTCCTTTTGTGACAGATGGACTCTACTTATGGAATGTGGAGTTGTCATTAACACCAGAAGGGTGTGGGGGAGTGGGGGGATGCTTGAAGAGTAGCAGCGACCACCTTATTTCTCAGGAACCTTTATAACTTGAGAGTAATCAATTATATCAATTAATAGAAACTGCTACTGTGCCTTAGGGATCAAGAATCAAACACTTTTGATTTTCACAAGGACACTTTCGAAGATTAATTGCCACCTCACTTACAGGTCTAAAGCTAACACTTCGACAATTGATTTAACGCAGAATGAATTCCCCTCAGTATTGTTTTCAATTTCAATTCAATTTTCTTGCCTCCTTTCCTGGCAACATTACCTTCTGTTTGGGCAACAGGCCCACAACCACCAGACATCCCTCAGTACCCTGTCCATTAGTAAATCGTCAGGCACTAGTCTGAGTAGTTAGTAAAGTTCTGCTCACCCTTTATCCTTGTGTTCACCGACTTACATTGACTCCTAATCCACCAAAGTCTCCAATTTAAAAGTCTCATCCTTGTGTTCAAGTCACTGTCCTCCCCTCCTCCACCCTTGGTCTTGCCGCTCCCTTTCGCTCCTCCAGTCTTACAATCCTCCAAAATTTCTGTGCTCCTCCAATTCTGACCTCCTGTCCAGTCCCAATTCCTTTACCCTGCCATTGGCAGCCATACCTTCAGGTGCCTAAGATTTTAAAACTTCAGAATTCCCTTCCTAAACCATTCTCCTTTACTTTAAGACACAGCTTAAAACCTATACTTTGACCAAACTTTTGGTCACCATTCCTAATACCTCTTTATGTGGCTGTTTGGAACATTTTATGATGTTAAAGTTGTACATAAATGCAAGTAGTTGTTGTCGGCAAAGGTATGGGGCCCAACTGCATCCCCTGTCCAACTCACATGCAGTCACTATTAACAAGTTCTTCACAATGAGCTCACTGCAGTCCTGATTTAGCCCCAAGCCCTACATCCAAATCTTGCATTACTTCATGACAACATATGTATTACGACAATGGTTTGCTCATCATGAGATCAGACCAGGCCTGTAGCCTTTGACATCGATCTACCTCAGAATAACTAGGTGAGCTACATGGGAGAGAGAGAGTTGGGGCCAGAGAGACAGGAAGAAAAATTAATTAGACAGGGGTTCCAGCTTTTACCTTCTATCCAACTGCATCAGGTGCACATGTACAGGCAGGGTCAGCTCTGACAAGCACTTAAGGTGTCATACCAGCTGTCAATCACTACCAAGCTCAGAACAACAGCTCCCAGTGAGAGCAGAGAAAAAAACAGACAGACCTGCATTTTTATAGTGCCTATCTGAACCAGAGGTATGGCTTGCAATTCACAATTAAAATTGTGGGTGCATCTGTGAGGGTTGTGGTGGGAAATCAGCATATCTGCTCAGTGCTAGATATTTTTCAGGATTTGCTTTCTGCCCCCTCCTCCCAAAGTTGCTGAATCCACGGATACAACAGCCATCCAGCATCTCACCCTAGTAGCTATTCTTCATGGGCGGGCAGGCTGTTCGACTGCGGGGGCACCATAGCTGACTACAATCCTGTCCTTACACCCATTGTTCCAAACCTGTGATTGCCTAGCGAAGAGGGGAGGGCACCCTGGTTGATTATTTCCCTCCCCTGTAGCCAATGGTGCTTGTGCCAACTCTATGCCCCAACTACTATGCTGGCTGGGATCATGTAATTACACACAGACTGGATCAAGCCAGCAAACCTCCCTGCTCTGAATGTTTCAAGGCCATACCGGGTGGATGGTCTTTGGACACTGGGCCATTGTATGGAAGCTTTTGTAGGAACAGACGGAGCCCACTCAGCCCTTCGGGCCTGTTCCATCATTCAATTAACTCATGGCCAATCTGTACCCTCAACTCCATTTTCCCATCTTGGCTCCATAACCCTTAATATCCTTCGTTAAGGGAATTGAACACGAGGGTGATAACTTTAAATTGGAGGTGTTAGGGAACAGGGAGTCAATGGAGGTCAGTGAGCACAGGAATAAAGGGTTAGTGGTATTTGGTATGGGTTAGGACATGGGCAGTAGAATGTAGGACAAGCTGAAGTTGATGGAGAATGGGAGGTTGGCCAGCAGAGTATTGGAATGGCCAAGACTGGAGGTGACAAAAGCAAGAAGAAGTGTTTCAGCAGGAGGAGGGCTGAGGCAAACAAAAAAATCCATCCAGCTCAGTCTTGAAATTTTCAAATTTCCTCCCAGCGTTCTCAACATTCCCACTGATTGCAGGGTATTTCTAATCAGACGATGCCTTACCTCATCGACAGCCTCCTGGGAGAAGATGAAGCTGTTGATGTGAGCAACTGCCACTGCATAGAGCACGGGACACCAGCTGAGGCGTAGGGTGCCGGTCACCAAGGTCTTGAAGTACTGCCGCAGCAGATCCAGGGAAGACTCGGCGGGATGGGTGTAATTTTCCAAGGGGATTGGCAGCTGTTCCAATGTACAAAAGGTTGCATGAGTTGAAAACAGATCATTTCCATGTTAAGTGCAAGTGAAGGGTTTCATACATCACCCCTGTACTCACTGACCTACACTGGCTCACAGTCCAGCAAAGCCTTCATTTTAAAATTCCCACCTTGTATTTAAATCCCTCTGTGGCCTTGCCCTCCCTACCTTTGTGACTTCCTCCAATCCTACAACCCTTAGAGAACTGTGAGCTCTTCCAATTCTGGCCTCTTAAGCATCCTGATTTTCACTGCTTCACCATTAGCATCATAACTTCAGCTCTCTAGGCTCCAAGCTCTGGAATTCTCTTCCCAAACCTCTCCGCCTCTCTTTCTTCCTTTTAAGATGCTCATTAAAACCTATTTCTTTGACCAAGCTTTTGATCATCTGTCCTAATATGGCTCTGTCATATTATGTCTGCAATCGCTCCTGCGAAGTGCCTGAAAGCATTTTATTGTGTTAAAGGCTCCATATAAATGCAAGTTGTTCTTTCACTTTGTATAGAATGATGCAGCACAGAAGGAGGCCATTAGGCCCATCATGCGTGTGCTGGATTTTTTTGAAAGGACTATCCAACCAGTCGCACTCCTGTGCTCTTTCCCCCATAGCTCTGCAATGTTTTCCTTTACAAGTACACATCTAATGCCCATTTGAAAGTTGTTATTGAATCAGCTTCCATCACCGTTTCAGGCAGTGCATTCAAGATCATAATAACTCTGTGCGTAAAGAAAACTCTCATTGCCTCCTCTGGTTATTTTGTTAATTATCTAAAATCTGTGTCCTCTGGTCACTGACCCTCCTAACAGTGGAAATAGTTTCTCCCTATCTACTCTATCAAAACCCCTCAATTTTCAATACCTTTATTAAATTTCCCTATAACTTTCTCTGCTCGAAGGAAAACAATCTTAACTTTATTCAAAATGCTGTGCATTGAGAATTTGTAACATGAAAAATATAAGCCTCTTTTTCCCTTTGTATGTTCTGTGTTCATTGAGGTGGGGAATATGAAATCAGTATCAGCACCAATCATTGCCAGGACAGCTATGACACATGTCAGGTAAACCCCCCCTCCACGTTGGCCCAAATATCTGCCTCAGCGTCAATCTTAAAGATCCCATTCAAATGTTGGGGCCTCATGCCCATTAGTTTCTAGAATAAGGCTGTTCAAAATCATTTCAGATGCACTCATAGCTAGCAGACAGAGAAGGCTTTCATCCCTCTCAGGTTGGACTGGATTGGAATCCAGCTTCCTGATGCAAGGAGGTAGCATCCAACTTACCACGCCACCCAGAAGCCCAAAACCAATCTCTTAAAACATAGTTAAGCCATCATTGGTTGGCTCATCAACTGGTCTAACCCATTCCGTCATGCTGAGGAATCAAACGCTGGCCCATTCAGGAACCAAATGTTGAGACCCTCTAACTATTCAAAATGGCAGAAATGGCTTACATACCTGCTTCAATGGTACTCCCAGTGTCCGCAACACACTAACATGCTCCCCAAAGACAGCCTGGCGCAGCTGGGTGTCGAACCTCCTCTGTAGGGGCAGCAGGAGAAAGCAGCCAAAGAGCTGGTCGCCAAACGAGACGCTCTCAAACTGCTCGAGGAGACTAATATATAGGTCGTGAATGGAGGTCAGTCCTGGGAGTGGGATACTCAGGTTCAGCGAGTCCATCTTCTTGGGCTGACAGTAGATTGAAAGGAGGGCTGTCAGGTTATCATGAGTGCCTGGCTCCAGAAACAGGTTGCTGCCCGTGAGGAACACGCATGCGAGCCTCGCCAGTTTGGCAGCCAGAGGCAGGCCCTGCAAGACTTCACTTCGCCAGGTCTCCAGCAACAGTGCCCACTGGAGACTGCTGGTCACCATTTCCACTAAGTTAGCAGGAAGCAAATCTACTGTCTTGCCCTTCATTTCCTCTCGGTTCACCTGATCATACAGATTGATCAGGGGCAGAAAGGCCCAATCAGCCGGCAGAAGAGGACCCGTCATCTCAGGGAGTAGCACTGATTGGACCAAGTGATTCTGGCCTGTGTAGAATGCCTGGGACCGCAAGATGGCAGACTGGAGGTGAGCAAAGTGAGAGAGGTAGCGGGCACGGATGGTGGGAAGCTGTTTGAAGGCTGCTCCCAGAAGTGTTCCACGAGTTGGATTAGAATGAACTTTCACTGTAGTGACCCTGTCTGCTCCAAGCTGGAGAATGTAGGAAAGATCTTCTGCTTCAGGACCACCAGATTTACCTTCCCTATAAATACAACATATACACCATACTGTAAACGCTGCACTCACCCCACACTGTAAACGCAGCAACTACAGCAGGCAGTATAAGTACAGCACACAGTACACAAGCTAAAGTATTCTTATTCACTGAAAATACAAAATTTACAACACAATATAATTATGGATAAAATTCTGTGATCACTTAAGGCAAGGGACATCAACATTGGGGAACTATAATACTTTTCTTAAAATCTCTGTCGGGTACCTACCCACATCAAGTTATCTCAGGTGAAATGAACTATGGGTAGATACAGAGTAAAGCTCCTTCCAAGCTGCCCTTTCAAGCACACCCGAAGGTCAGGTATACTCTGGGTCACATTTATAGTGAAGGTCCCTGTACGGGGCCTTACCAAACACTGACAGAATGAGCTAAATGCAATGGAGAACTTGCTACATAGTACCTGACTCAGTAACCACCTCAGTTAATTGTCACTATACAGTAGGGCTGGCATTTCCACATCTTACACTAGCAGTACCTTGTGATTACTAAGGAACATTTCCAATTTAATGTTAAATTTAGTTCAGTGGGCAACACTGAGGTCATGGGTTCAGGTTCCACTCCAGAGACGAGCACATAATCTAGGCTATCACTCCTGTGTAGTACTAAGGGAGTACTGCACTGTCAGAAGTGCCATCTTTCTGATACGATGTTAAACCGAGGCCCAAATGGCCTTTTATTTGAATGTAAAAGATCCCAAAGCACTATTTTGAAAAAGAGCCTGTGAGTTCTCCCCAGTTTCCTGCCAATATTTGTCCCTCAATGAACATCACTAAAAACAGATTATCTGGTTATTATTTATTTATTTTATTTAGAGATACAGCACTGAAACAGGCCCTTCGGCCCACCGAGTCTGTGCCGACCACCCATTTATACTAATCCTACATTAATCCCATATTCCTACCACATCCCCACCTTCCCTATATTCCCCTACCACCTACCTATACTACGGGCAATTTACAATGGCCAATTTACCTATCAACCTGCAAGTCTTTGGCTGTGGGAGGAAACCGCAGCACCCGGCGAAAACCCACGCGGTCACAGGCAGAACTTGCAAACTCCACACAGGCAGTACCCAGAATTGAACCCGGGTCGCTGGAGCTGTGAGGCTGCAGTGCTAAACACTGCGCCACTGTGCCGCCCCATCTCACTGAATTTTTGTGGGAGCGTGTGCAAATTAGCTGCCATATGTGACCACATTGTAAAAGTACTTCACTGGCTGTAAAATGCTTTGGGCTGGCCCGTGGTTGTGAAAGGCACTATAGAAATGCAAGACTTTCTTCCTTTCTTTAAATTATGGTTAGTTCTGCACAGCAGACCCAACAGCCCAATCTTATTTCACCTTAGTACCTGGGAAAGGAGGCTTTCATCGTGTAGTCCAGCCTTAGAACAAAGTGCCACAAGTGAAACATACTTCGAATTAGACTTACTAAAAAAAATAATTGAGCTGCTTCTCACATCGGGATACTTACGGTATCAAATCCTGATTAAATGCCAACCCTGACAGGAGCTCATGGGCCAAGTGCTCATTCCCTGGCAGCAGCCGACTTAGCAACGTCATAGCAACATCGTGATAGAGTGGAGCTTGCTGGGTAACATGAGGACTGAGAGCGACCTGAAAGGAGGAAAGAGCATTACATTGTTTTGAAGAACTGCAATATTGTATTTGGAAAGGGAAGTCTGGAGGGTTGGGGGTGGTGAAGGGAAGAGGGGGAATTTTAGGGTTGGGGGATAGAATCGGGAGGGATGGAGGGAACCTGAAAGATGAGGAAAGATCTGAAGGAGGCATGTGTAAGGAAGAATAGGGGAGGAACATCAGGTGGAGTTGAGGAGGAAAGGCACATACTGTCTGGTTTGGGGGAAAGTTTGAACTGTATCTTCAGACCTCATCTTTGTGCAGTTGGCCAAAACACAATCTGTGATACTGATAGAGCTGTCTGCAGGTGATCCAGTGAACACTACAACCATTGGTATGAGCAAAGCGATAACTTCACACTATGTTCACAAACTAGGCAAGAAACCCGGCAGTGATGTTACAGAGATTAGTCTTACAAAGTGGGTTGCGTCCAGAGAGAGAATTTTAAGCTGTTAAGTGTTGATGGCTACAGGTCTGTCACAAGAGGTGCAAACAACTTAAAACAATGAATTGCGTACAGCACTAACATACATTAGCTTTAAGCATGATCTGTGCTTCTAAACTGCATTTATATAGTGCCTTTCCTGACCTCAGGATGTCTCAAAGTGCTTTACAGTCACTGCTGTTATGTGGGTATATATGGCAACCAGTCTACGTACAGTAGGATTCCAAAACAACACAGAGATAAATGACCAGTTTGTTTGTTTTGGCAGTGTCAGTTGAGCGAAAAATATTGGGCAGGATTCTGGGGGGGAACTTCTGCTCTTCTTTGAAATAGTGCCGCGGGACCTGTTACGCCCACCTGAGGGGGTGGATGGGTCCTTGGTATAGCATTTTCTCAGTAGTGCAATGTAATATCAGCTAGATTATGGGCTCAGATCTCCGGAGTGGGGGCTTGAATCCACAACCTACTGGTGTGATATAATACACTGGTATCAGTCAGTGTATTAAACAAGCCCAGTGTCTGTGGCATAGTGGAAGCAGCGCGCACCCTGCTGAGTAAGGCTACTTACTGTCTTGGACGCAAGTTGAAGTACGAAGTGCTGAAAGTGGAACTCGTGACGTAGCAGCCAGGCAGACCGGTGATTTATTGGCGGGCTCGTCTTGCAGCTGTGGACCAGGTAATCTCTCAGACCTTTGCTGTGCAAAATGGTAGAGCACTACAAACAAAGTGTGTGAAGAAACAGATCAATAAGAGGAAGCACAAATCAGGCGTGAAGGGAGTTTCTGGCTAAGGGAACACAGCAAAGGAAAAGGAGGCCACCATTCAGCCCTTCGAGGCTGATTCGCCATTTAATTAGATGATGACCAATAAGTATCTTAACTCCATTTACCCACCTTGGTTCTGTAATCCTTAATACCCTTGCCTAACAAAAAAACCTATCAATGTCAACTTTGATATTTTCAGCTGATATTCTCCCACCATCCTCAGCTTTTTAGGGAGAGAGTTCCAGATTTCCACTAGCATTTGTGTGAAGAAGTGCTTCCTGACTTCCCCTAAACTGCCTGGCTCTAATTTTAAGGTCATGTTCATTTGTTCTGACTCCTCCACTAGATGAAAGTTTCTCTGTTTTCTACTTTTATCAAATCCTTTAATCAGTTTAAATCCCTCAATTAGCTCACTTCTTAACCTTATATTCAAGGGAATACAAGCCTAGTCTATCCATAATATAACCCTTTTAGCACAGGTATTATTCTGCTGAATCATGCTTGCATCCTCTCCAAGGCCAATATATACTTCCTGAGGTGCAGTGCCCAGAACTGAACAAAGTACTCCAGATGGAGTCTAAACTGAGCATGTCCAAAGCTTCACTGCATCATTATATCTGGGCAGATGAGCAGAGAGTGTGCAAACTGCTGCATTTATCCAGAAGCTGCTAGACCAATGAGGCAAGGACAAAGAATTATAAATATGTTCAGGGGAGGGACAGACAGAGAGCTGCAAACCAGTATCAATTACTGTATCGATCACGTGATTAGACAAGAGGGGGACCCGTTAAGTATCACCTCTTGTCTTAATCTAAGTGCAATCAGTAGCATGCATTAATAACGAACGCTCACTGATGAAGCACTGTAAATTTATACATCCAGCCATTATTGAAAACTAATTGATTGCTTTCGTACACACACCACAAATAGGGCTGGATTTAGTTCTCAGCCCAACCTCGGGTTTTGTGGCGGGGTGTCGGAGAATCGGAGCAGCAGTGGCCACCACGGAGCCAGACGCCGGGATTGCCGGGCCCGATCTTCCTGGCAGTGGCGAGGCTCTGTGGCGGTACCTCCACCTCTCTGCGACAGATACTTTACATATTTAAAATAACACTCTGCATAAATTTAAATTTAACTTCCCAGGATCTTACCGTCAGTTCCCAATCTTGAGCACATCGTGCGGCACTCACGTGCCTTCACTTTCCCATCCAGGAGAAGCTGGCACCACCAAGGTGGGGAAGGGGTCAAGACTGCATGATTTAGTGTATGGAGAACGAGGGGAAGGGGTGAACTCTGCATGATTTGTATGGGGAAGTGGTGGGGGGGGGGGGGGGGGGGTTAAACTCTGCATAACTTGTATGGGGAAGGGGTCAACTCTGCGTTGTGTTGTACGGTTTGCAGGGCTGGCAACCTTTTAAAAATGGCACCAATGCCTGCTCCTGCACCAGGTGGCACGGTAAACAGCATCGCCAATGCCACCCTGGCCACGTGATTGGAGGGGCAGCCGCAGTCAATATGTTAAGTGGCCACCTGTCGTGTAATTGTGGTGGCGCGAGTCCCATTCAGGACAGCGGCCATTTTCTGCACCCACCGCCGCTCCCGGCAGCAGGACAGCAAAATCCAGCCCATAGTGACAGAAAACTGGCTGTGTAATGATGAATATCTCCGTGCCTGGCCTCAGGAGTACAGCAATCCACAATAGGTGGGCCCAGTAGACACTGAGCACCTTTTAACAAGGAGCTCCCCTTCTGGCTCAGCAGATAAATGTAGAATCTGATGTGGCACTGGGGGAGAACCTGGGCTCAAACTATGGTTAGTGGTGATCGGATTTGGGGCTTCTGTGGTATCTTACTGGTCTTTTGCTATCCTGTCGACCAATCTCCAAACTAAGTGACTGAGAAACACACTCAGCTCCAGTTTGTGATTGCCCAACATACAGTGTGCAGTCGCTTCCTTGTGAACCATTTCTCAATATCATTCCCTTGAGAAACACCTTCATTCACTTCCTAGCATCCAAAGCCAACCTACCTTCAGAAAGATGAAGCAGGATCCCCCCCCATCCCTCATGGTTTACTTGGTAATCAGTGCAAGGGACCTTCAACAAGACCTGTTCCTGCCATGGATTATGGTACGAAGGGGAACTAATTGTGGACTTTTCACTCCCTCCTCTCCCAAATACAATGACTCATGTTGCTATACAATTCTAGCACCTTGCACATTATTCATATTTGCACTGTGGTAATAGGTGTCAGCAAGCTATTCAATCACTGACGATGTCAACACCTACTGTGATCTTGCTCTCCACAACATGCATTCAATAATAGGGCTGCAGTGGGGCTTCTACCCGTGATGACAGTGTGGAGGCTAGAGTCTCTACACCAGGGCTATGCCGGGGCTTGTACAACACCAACAACTTGCATTAACCTAATAAAACATCTTTAAACACTTCACAGGAGTGTATTCAAACAAAATGTGGGAAGTTAGGGACACTTCCAGTGTCCAGGGTGAACACGTGTGCAGAAAGTGTCTCCAGCTGCAGCTACTCGAAATCCGTGTTTCGGATCTGGAGCGGTGGCTGGAGACACTGTGGAGCATCCGCGAGGCTGAGATCATCGTGGATAGCACGTACAGGGATGTGGTCACACTGCAGGTAAAGACTGCTCAGGCAGAAAGGGAATGGGTGACTGCCCAGCAGAGTAGAAGAACTAGGCAGGTAGTGCAGGAGTCCCCTGGGTCCATCTCCCTATCTAACAGATTTCCCACTTTGGATACTGTTGAGGGAGATAGCTTCTCAGGGGAATGCAGCAAGAGCCAAGCCTGTGGCACCATGGGTGGCTCAGCTGCACAGGAGGGGAGGAAAAGGAGTGGAAGAGCTATAGCGATAGGGGATTCTATCGTAAGGGGTACAGATAGGCGTTTCTGTGGCCGCAAACGTGACTTTAGGTGCTAGGGTCAATAATGTCATGGAGCGACTGCATGACATTCTGAAGGGGGAGGGTGAACAGTCAGAGGTCGTGGTACACATTGGTGCCAACGACACAGGTAGAAAGAGGGATGAGGTCCTGCAACAAGAATTTAGGGAGTTAGGCAGCAGAACCTCAAAGGTTGTAATCTCTGGATTACTCCCGGTGCCATGTGCTAGTGAGTACAGGAATAGGAGGATAGAGCAGATGAATGTGTGGCTGAGTAGATGGTGCAGGAGGGAGGGCTTTAGTTTCCTGGACCACTGGGTCTGTTTCTGCCAAAGGTGGGACCTGTACAAGTTGGATGGGTTGCACCTGAACCGGAACGGGACCAACATCCTTGCTGGGAGATTTGCTAGTGCTATTGGAGAGGGTTTAAACTAATTTGGCAGGGGAATGGGATACAGAGTGGAGATACAGTAGGGGGTGATGCACAGTCAAATATAAAAGAGAAACTGAGTCAGTCTGGAAGGCAGAGCAAATATAGACCTTTTAAGGCACAAGCGAATAATGCAAAGCTGTATTGCATCTATTTTAATGCAAGGATTCTTACTAGGAAGGCAGATGAATTGAGGGCGATGATTAGCACATGGGATTATGACATTATTGCTATCACAGAGACATAGTTGAGGGAGGGGCAGGACTGGCAGCTCAATATTCCAGGGTATAGAATCTACAGGCGAGATAGGGGAAGGGGTAAAAGAGGAGGTGGCATTGCGTTGTTGATCAAGGAGTCAATTACTGCAGTAAGGAGGCATGATATCTTAGAAGGTTCCTCAAATGAGGCCATATAGGTCAAACTTAAAAACAAAAAGGGGGCAATCACTTGGCTGAGAGTGTACTCCAGGCCTCCAAACAGTCAGGGAGAGATAGAGGAGCAGATATTTAGGCAAATCTCAGACAGGTGTAAAAATAATAGGGTAATAATAGTAGGGGATTTCAACTTCCCCAATATCAACTGGGATAGCCTTAGTGCAAAAGGCTTAAAGGGGGCGGAATTCTTAAAATGCATACAGGAGAGCTTTTTGAGCCAGTACGTAGAAAGTCCTACAAGAGAAGGGGCAGTAATGGACCTAATCCTAGGGAATGAAGCCAGACAAGTGGTAGAAGTGTCAGTGGGGGATCATTTCGGGGATAGTGACCATAACTCTAAGATTTAAGGTAGTTATGGAAAAGGACATAGATGGGCCAGAAATAAAGGCACTGAATTGGGGGAAGGCCGATTTCAACATGATAAAACAGAATCTGGCCAAAATGGACTGGGAGCAGCTACTTGTAGTAAAGTCTACATCAGACCAGTGGGAGTCATTCAAAGAGGAAATAGTGAGAGTTCAGAGCCAACATGTACCCGTTAAGGTGAAGGATAGGACCAACAAGTTCAGGGAACCCTGGATGTCAAGGGAAATAAAGGATTGGATCAGGAAAAAAAAAAGGAGGCTTATGGCAGATTCAGAGGGCTGAAAACAGCAGAGGCCCTAGAGGAGTATAGAAAGTGTAGGGGGGTACTTAAAAAAGTAATTAGGAAAGCGAAGAGGGGACATGAACAAACACTGGCAGGCAAGATAAAGGAAAATCATAAGACGTTTTATAAGTATATTAAGGGCAAGAGGATAACCAGGGAAAGAGTAGGGCCCATTAGGGACCAAAGTGGCAATCTGTGTGTGGAGCCGGAGGACATAGGTGAGGTTTTGCATCTGTGTTCACTATTGAGAAGGACGATGTAGGTGTGGAGATCAGGGAGGGGGAGTGTGATATACTTGAACATATTAGCAATGAAAGGGAAGAAGTATTAGCTGTTTTAGCAGGCTTAAAAGTGGATAAATCCCCAGGCCCAGATAAGATGTATCCCAGGCTGTTATGTGAGGCAAGGCAGGAGATAGCGGGGAATCTGACACAAATTTTCAAATCCTCTCTGGCCACAGGAGAGGTACCAGAGGATTGGAGGACAGCGAGTTATTCATTATTCAAGAAGGGTAGTAGGGATAAACCAGTTAATTACAGGCCAGTGAGTCTAACATCAGTGGTAGGGAAACTATTGGAAAAAATTCTGAGGGCCTCTTGGAGAGGCAGGGATTAATCAGGGATAGTCAGCATGGCTTTGTCAGGGAGACATCATGTCTAACTAACTTGATTGAATTTTTTGAGGCGATGACTAGATGTGTAGATGAGGATAAAGCAGTTGATGTTGTCTACATGGACTTCAGTAAAGCTTTTGATAAGGTCCCGCATGGGAGATTGGTTAAGAAGGTAAGAATCCATGGGATCCAGGACAATTTGGATCCAATATTGGCATAGTGGCAGGAGGCAGAGGGTGATGGTCGAGGGCTGTTTTTGCGAGTGGAAGCCTGTGACCAGTGGTGTACCGCAGGGATCGGTGCTGGGACCCTTGTTGTTTGTAGTGTACATTAATGATTTAGACGTGAAAATAGGAGGTATGATCAGTAAGTTCGCAGATGACACGAAAATTGGTGGTGTCGTAAATAGTGAGGAGGAAAGCCTTAGATTACAGGACGACATAGATGGGCTGGTAAGATGGGCGGAGCAGTGGCAAATGGAATTTAATCCTGAGAAGTGTGAGTTGATGCATTTTGGGAGGACAAACAAGGCAAGGGAATATACAATGGATGGTTGGACCCTAGGAAGTACAAAGGGTTAGAGGGACCTTGGTGTACTTGTCCACAGATCACAGAAATCAGCAGCACAGGTTGATAAGGTGGTTAGGAAGAGATATGGAATACTTGCTTTTATTAGCTAAGGCATAGAATATAAGAGCAGGGAGGTTATGATGGAGCTGTATAAAATGCTAGTTAGGCCACAGTTGGAGTACTGTGCACAGTTCTGGTCACCACACTATAGGAAGGATGTGATTGCCCTGGAGAAGGTGCAAAGGAGATTCACCAGGACGTTGCCTGGGCTGGAGCATTTCAGCTATGAAGAGAGACTGAAAAGGCTAGGGTCGTTTTCCTTAGAGCAGAGAAGACTAAGGGGGGACATGATTGAGGAATACAAAATTATGAGAGGCATTGATAGGTTAGATAGGAAGAAACTTTTTCCCTTGGTGGAGGGGTCAATAACCAGGGGGCATAGATTTAAGGTAAGGGGCAGGAGGTTTAGAGGGGATTTGAGGAAATATTTTTTCACTCGAGGGTGGTTGGAATCTGGTTCGCACTGCCTGAAAAGGTGGTAGAGGCAGGAACCCTCATAACATTTGAGAAGTATTTAGATGAGCACTTGAAACGCCATAGCATACAAGGCTACGGGCCAAGTGCTGGAAAATGGGATTAGAATAGTTAGGCGCTTGATGGCTGGCACAGACAGGATGGGCCGAAGGGCCTGTTTCTGTGCTGTATAACTCTATGACGCTAAAATCTAACACCAAGCCGCATATGATATTAGGACGGGTGACCAAAAATTTGGTCAAATTAGTAGGTTTTAAGGAGATTCTTAAAGGAGGAGAGTGGTAGACAGTCGGAGAGATTTAGGAATTACAGAACTTTGGGCCTAGGCAGCTGTAGCCATGGATGCCAATGGTGGCGCGCTGAAAATTGGAGATGCCAGAATTGGAGGAGCACCGAGATCTTGGGAGGGTTGCAAGGCTGGAGGGGGTTACAGAGATAGGAAGGGATGAGGTGATGGAGGGATTTGAACACAACAAAGAAGTGAAAAAATATGCAGGTCTATAGGGAAAGAGCAGAGGAGTGGGACTAATTGGAAAACTCGTTCAAAGAACTGGCAGAGGCACGATGGGCCAAATGGCCCCGTTCTCTGTTGTACCATTCTAAGGCTCTGAGAATTTTAAAATCAAAGGACTGCTGAACCAGAAGCCAACGGACCATTAACACACCATTAACATATTGTTTGCCTTTTCTCCGTGACCTTTTGGTCAGCTATGTGGCCTGGTCCAATCTGCACCTTCTCCTTTGTTATCTCTTGCCCCACCCCCACCTCACTTGTTTATAACCTGTGACTTTTCTAATATTTGTCAGTTCCGAAGAAGGGTCACTGACCCGAAACGTTAACTCTGCTTCTCTTTCCACAGATGCTGCCAGACCTGCTGAGTGATTCCAGCATTTCCTGTTTTTGTTTCAGAAGCCAACGGAGGTCAGCGAGCACAGAGGTGATGGCTGATAGGGACTAGGTCAAACTTCCAGCAGGAGTTGCTGGATGGCATCAGAAGTGGGCTCATATTTCCCCTCCCTAGCAGAAGGATGCCAAAGCCTCATTGCTGCCCTGACTGAAATCAGTAAGCTAAGCTCAGACCAAGGATCAAAACTCGACTTTCCTGGTAGAATGGACAAGCTCCTCAGCCATGGGTGTGGTCTGGGGAGGAAGCTTGAACAGACCAGTTTCTAAAATGGAGGGGGAAGCTGCTTGGAAGACTCACACACACCCAAACACACAAACAAAATACCTCCTATTCTGTTCCGCGAGGGATCTGAGTGAAGCTTATCTGCCAGCTTAATAGACAGCCACCATGAATGCATGTACAAAAATGTCTTACCTTTTCTGCCAAGCCCTTGTGTACGCCACTGATGGTGTTCAGCAGATAAAGCAATGCAGTCAGGAACGCAAAAGGGGATTTGGACCCCACAAGGCTGAGGGGAGGCTCTCCCCCAGCGCAACCCAACGATACCAGACTGTGAACAGTCTCAGGCCCCGGAGAGCAGGACTTTGGGTTGCACAGGGCCGAGTACAACCTGAGGAAAGATAACAGCGTCTAATCACACACTAATACTGTGCTAGCTATACATCAATATATTGTGGGAATGGGGCTGCAAGATCAGGTCATATGTCATCCAGATGTGGTTGTCCCCAACTCTCAATAACATCCTCAAAACTATCTGGGTGGATCTTCCACTGCGAGATGGAGAGTACCTGCAGTGAGACATCTGCATGAGGTTAAATGTGGAGCGTGAGGGAATAATCTCCTGGCCTAGATTAAGCAAACTAGGAGCATCACTTCTTAAAGAAGCAAGTCCTATCTGCTTTCTGGTGTGGCAGATCCTTGTAGCATTGTCCAACACACATACCAGATTTCCCTGTACAATGGTCTGGAAGTGCTCTACAGTTAGACTTCTTGGTCCCCTTTCTGAATGATTGATGTCCCAAGTTGACCTGAGCCAGGCTCCCCCACAGATGGATGTGCCACCCTATCAGGGATGCTGCTCTTGCTACTGTCAACTGCAGGGGTGGTTTGTCAAAATTGTCTTCTCAAGACAACAAAATCCAGGGATGAGTGCTGGATGGTTTTCATTGATTGGGAAAGGGAGCTTTAGTAGGGGGAGGATAGAAACAGGAAGGAAGCCATTAGCGGAAGAAGTTCAGATCAAGTGACTGCGTATAAAATCAACCATGAGGAACATAACTTTACCAGCTCCCCTCAGACTTAAAATTCTTCTGTAACTTTTTACTGGGACCAGGATCTGGCCTGCAATGGAGTTGCAGATGAGAGTTCTGAAGGCAGAACATACTTCTGATGGGCTGCCCAGAACAATACTGTGACGATAACATCTCGTCTTTGGGCTGTGGCTGGGACATGACTGGCCATAGCCAACCATGAATGCCATCCTTGGCTGCCTGACTGACCTGGTACAACTCAAGGATGGATGAGAAAACCTACAAGTTACAAATATATAGAGATGCTACATTGAGATGCATGGTGACCACTGACAGGTATCGTATGGAAACCCCAGAGGCTGAGGAGAAACTAATGGCAAGGACCAGAGATTGATTACTTTTCTTCTCAAACTGGACCTGGGAAACTGCCATTGGTCTACCTATATCGCAATAGGCATCCTTCAGTCCATGATGTCCATTCAGCTTGTCACATTGTTTGGATAAGCCCCTGCAGTTTTAGCCCTGAGCTCATGCATGGGTTGGTCCCACTCTGTCTCTTTGGGACTATGTAGAAATAATCACATGCACCATCTGAATCCTAACAAGCTGGTATCAAGAGCTCATGGTGTAGGGGATAACACATTAGCATGGAGGATGATTGGCCAGCTGGCTGGCAGAAAACAGAGAGTATGTTTAAATGGGTCATTTTCTGATTGGCAGGATATGACGAGTCCCGCAGAGGTCTGTGCTGGGGCCTCAATGTTTTACAATTTATATCAATGACTTAGATGAGGGGAACAATGGCTTGGTAGCTAAATCTGCATATGACACAAAGATAAGTAGGAAAGTATGTAGTGAAGAGGACATAAGGAGATTGCAGACCGATATAGACAGGTTGAGTGAGTGGGCAAAAATCTGGCAGATGGAGCATAACATGGGAAAATGTGAAGTTGTTCACTTTGGCAGGAAGAATAAAAAAGCAGAGTATTACTTAAACCGAGAATGACTGCAGAATTCCAGGGTGCAGAGGGATCTAGCTGTTCTAGTGCATGAGTCACAAAAAATTGGTGTGCAGGTACAGCAAGTAATAAAGAAGGCTAATGGAATACTATTCCTTTATTACAGGAGGAACTGAAAATAAAAGTAAGGATGTTATGCTTCAGTTATATAGGGCATTGGTGAGACCACATCTTGAATAGTGTGTGCAGTTTTGGTCTCATTTAAGGAAGAATGTAAATGCATTGGAAGCGGATCAGAGGAGGTTTATTAGATGCTGCCAGACCTGCTGAGTATTTCCAGCACTTTTTGTTTTCATTTCAGATTTCCAGCATCTGCAGTATTTTGCTTTTATTTACTAGATTGATACCTGGAATGAGCGGGTTGTCTTATGAGGAAAGGTTGGACAGACTGAGCTTGTTTTCACTGGAATTTAGAAGAGTGAGGGGACACTTGATTGAAGTATATTAGATCCTGAACAGTCTCGTCAAGGTGGATGTGGAAAGGATGTTTCCTCTTGTGAGTCAGTCCAGAACTAGGGAATACGGTTATAAAATTAGGGGTCGCCCTTTTAGGACAGAGATGAGGAGAAATTTTTTCTCTGAGGGTTGTGCGACTTTGGAACTCTCTGCCTCAGAAGGTGGTGGAGGCGGGGTCGTTGAATATTTTTAAGGCGGAGGTGGATAGATTCTTGTTAGGCAAGGGAATCAAAGGTTATTGGAGGTAGATGGGAGTGTGGAATTTGAGACACAAACAGATCAGCCATGATCTTACTGAATGGCGGAGCAGGCTAGAGGGGCCGAATGGCCTACTTCTGCTCCTAATTCATATGTCAGCTTGTGGTTAGGTGGCAGCTCCATGACTAAATCATTTGTGAAGTTTGACATGCTGTCACCCCATCCCCAGTATGGGGTCAATGCTGTAGCTCCCTCCTGTAAACTCTAACCTTTGATCCATCTTCCACTCCTACTCCCACCAAATTAGACATTAATAATTACGGTCAGGCTACACAAATGGTGGGGATTTCGCAGTTCCAAAGGAAATAGCAGCTTACCTGAGATCCTCAAACATGTTCTCTAATGCTGGCAGGCTAAGGAATGGAAACAAGGTCTCTGAGCAAAACTGCTCCAATTCTTCTAAACACTCAACTGGCCTATAGGAAGGCTGTGGAAAATTGGAGAGAACAGCATTAGTAAGAGCATCTCACTGTGTACAACTCAGACAAGGAGCAAATGAGAGCATCTCACTGTGTGTCTGACATACTACACAAGGAGTCACCCACAGCATCTTATTTTGTGTACAACTCAAACAAGGAGACAACCAGGGCATCTAACTGTGTCAGACTGACACAAGGAGGCGGGCAGAGCACCTTAACATGCATTTGTCTGGTGACAGCATTGCCCAGTTGAGCTATAATGAGTTTTTTACTCTGATCACCATATCTCTGGGAATATGGTTTACAAAACCAAAACTGCCTGCCAAAATTGGCAGCGAGGGAATTGGAGTGGGGAGGGGGAGGTGAGGAGGGGGGAGGAAGCCCAGGAACAGAGACAAAAACGCAGCAGTGATAAGACAATGCAGTGTCCCTGTTGCAAATAACTTATTAAAATGTAAACTTCAATCAAATTATCTGGAAGCAGCAGAATCCTGAAGCTGGTTTTCATGGCACCATCAAGGTTAAAAACACATACGGGGCAATCTCAAACACATGTAGGCAAGGGCACCATCAACTCTGTAAACCACGTATGAAGGATTCAATCAGATCAACACCACTCTCGCCTCTGGATCAGAAGGTTGTGGGTTCAATCACCACTTCAAAGACTTGAGCATACAATTCTGGCTGATTCTCTAGCGGAGTACTGCTCTGTCTGAGTTTCTGTCATTCAAATGGGATGTTAAACCAAAGCCCCATCTGCCTTCTCAAGTGGGCGTGAAGATCCCATGGTAATATTCGTAGAGGAACAGGGGAATTCTCCCTGGTGTCCTGGTCAATATTTATTCCACAACCGAAACCTTCAAAAGCAGATCTAGTCATTTGACTCATTGCTGTTGGCGACACGTTGCTGTGCGCAGATTGGCTGCATAACAACATGGACTACACTTCAAATGAAATTCATTGTCTGTTGAGCATGTTGAGATATTCTGGGGTCATGGAAAGCCCTATATAAATGCAAATTCATTCTAGAGGTTAAGTATTTTTTAAAATTCATTCTTGGGATGCAGGAATAATGCCCATCTCTAGTAGGCCTTAGAAAGTGATGGTGAGCCTTAGCTGAGTGGCTTGCTAGGCCATTTCAGAGGGCAGTTAAGAGGCAATTGGCATGGAACTGGAGTCACATATAGGACAGACTGAATAAGGAAGGCAGATTTCCTTCCCGAAAAGATATTAGTGAACCAGTTGCGTTTTTAGGGGAGATGGTGGCGTAGTGGTAATACCACTGGACTAGTAATCCAGATGCCTAGGCAATGCTCTGAGGACATGGTTTCGAATCCCACCATAGCAGATGGTGAAACTTGAATTCAATTAATAAAATCTGGATTTAAAAGCTAGTCTAATGGTGGCCATGAAACCATTGCCGATTGTTGTAAAAACCCATCTGGTTCACTGATGTCCTTTTGGGAAGGAAATCTGCTGTCCTTACCTTGTCTGGCCTACATGTGACTCCAGACCCACAGCAATGTGGTTGACTCTTAAATGCACTCTGAAATGGCCTAGCAAGCCACTCAATTGTATTAAACCACTACAATGTCTAAGAAAAGGAATAAAACCGGACCGACCACCAGGGATCGATCTAGACACTGGAAACGACAATGGCAAACCCAGCCCTGTTGACCCTGCAAAGTCCTCCTTACTAACATCTGGGGGCTTGTGCCAAAATTGGAAAGAGCTGTCCCACAGACTCATCAAGCAACATCCTGACAGTCATATTCACGGAATCCTACCTTGCTGACAATGTCCCTGACACCACCATCCCTGGATATGTCCTGTCCCCCCGACAGGACTGACCCAACAGAGGTGGTGGCACACTGGTATACAGTCAGGACGGAATTGCCCTGGGAGTCCTCAACATGACTCCGCACCCCATGAAGTCTCACGGCATCAGGTCAAACATGGGCAAGGAAACCTCCTGATTACCACTTACTGCCCCCCTTGACTGAATAATCAGTGCTTTTCCATGTTGAACACCAATTGGAAGCAGCAAGGGTGCAGAATGTACTCTGGGTGGGGGCTTCAATGACCATCACCAAGAGTGGCTTCTGTAGCACCACTACTGACTGAGCTGGCCGAATGTACACTGACTGGTGTCTCTCAGTCTCACTCTCAGGGAGATATCTGTACACTGGGCGGCACAGTGGCTAGAACCGCAGCCTCACAGCTCCAGTAACCCGGGTTCAGTTCTGGGTACTGCCTGTGCGGAGTTTGCAAGTTCTCCCTGTGACCGCGTGGGTTTCCGCCGGGTGCTCCGGTTTCCTCCCACAGCCAAAGACTTGCAGGTTGATAGGTAAATTGGCCATTATAAAAATTGCCCCTAGTATAGGTAGGTGGTAGGGAAATATAGGGACAGGTGGGGATGTGGGAGGAATATGGGATTAGTGTAGGATTAGTATAAATGCGTGGTTGATGGTCGGCACAGACTCGGTGGGTCGAAGGGCCTGTTTCAGTGCTGTATCTCTCTATGACTCTATGACATATCTGCTAGACTGGGTCTGCAGGTGGTGAGGGAACTAAGAGGGAAAAACATACTTGACCTTGTCCTCACCAATCTACCTGTCGCAGATGTATCTGTCCATGACAGTATTGGTAGGAGTGACCACCTTGTGGAAACGAAGTCCTGTCTTCACATTGAGGTTACCCACCATCGTGTTGTGTGGCACTAACACTGTTATATGGGATAGATTTTGAATAGATCCAGCAACTCAAAACTGGGCATCCATGAGAGCTGTCGGCCATCAGCAGCAGCAGAATTGTATTCAACCACAATCTGTAACCTCACAGCCCACCATATTCCCCACTCTACCATTACCATCAAACCGGAGGACGAACCCTGATTCAATGAAGAGTGCAGGAGGGTATACCAGGAGCAGCACCAGGCATACCTAAAAATGAGGTGTCAGCCTGGTGAAGCTACAATACAGGACTACTCGCACGCCAAAGAGTGGAAGCAGTATGTGATAGACAGGGCTAAACGATCCCATAACCAACGGATCAGATTTAAGCTCTGCAGTCCTGCCACATCCAGTCGCGAATGGTGGTGGACAATTAAGCAATTGACAAGAGGAAGTGGCTCCACAAACATCCCCATTCTCAATGATAGGGGAGCCCATCACATCAGTGCAAAAGACAAGGCTGAAGCATTTGCACCCACCTTCAGCCAGAAGTGCCGAGTGGATGGTCCTTCTCTGCCTCCTCCTGAGGTCACCAGCATCACAGATGTCAATCTTCAGCCAATCTGATTCACTCCACGAGAGATCAAGAAACGGCTGAAGGCACTGGATACTGCAAGGCTCTAGGCCCTGACAACATTTTGACAATAATACTGAAGACTTATGCTCCAGAACTAGCCATGCCCCTAGCCAAGCTGTTCCAGTACTGCTACAACATTGGCAGCTACCCAGCAATGTGGACAATTGTCCAAGTATGTCCTGTACACAAAAAGCAGGACAAATCCAACCTGGCCAAATGCCGCCCTATCAGCCTACTCCTGATCATCAGCAAAATGATGGAAGGGGTCGTCAACAGTGCTATCAAGCAGCACTTGCTCACTGATGCTCAGTTTGGGTTCCGTCAAAGCCACTCAGCTCCTGGCCTCAATACAGCCTTGATTCAAACATGAGCAAAAGAGTGGAACTCCAGAGGTGGGGTGAGGTGAAAGTGACTGCCCTTGACATCAAGGTAGCACTTGACCGAGTATGACATCAAGGAGCTCTAGCAAAATTGGAGTCAATGAGAATCAAGGGGAAAACTCTCTGCTGGTTGGTGTCAAACCTAGAACAAAGGAAGATGGTTGTGGTTGTTGGAGGTCAATCATCTCAGTCCCAGGACATCACTGCAGGAGTTCCTCAGGGTAGTGTCTTAGGCCCAACCATCTTCAGCTGCTTCATCAATGACCTTCCCTCTAACATAAGGTCAGAAATGGGGATGATCGCTGATGATTGCACAATGTTCAGCACCACTCGCAACTCCTCAGATACTGAAGCAGCCCGTGTCCAGATGCAGCAAGACCTGGACAACATCCAGGCTTGGGCTGATAAGTGGCAAGTAACATTCGCACTGCACAAATGCCAGGCAATGACCATCTCCAACAAGAGAGAATCTAACCATCTCCCCTTAATGTTCAATGTCATTAGCATTTCTGAATCTCCCACTATCAACATCCTGGGCATTACCATTGACCAGAAACTGAACTGGGCCAGTCACATAAATACCTGAAATTCTGTGCGAGTACCTCCTGACTCCAATGCCTGTTCACCATCTGCAAGGCACAATTCAGGAGTGCGATGGAATACTTGCCTGGATGGGTGCAGCTCCAGCAACACTCAAGAAGCTCAACACCATCCAGGACAAAGCAGCCCGCTTAATTGACAGCCCATCCACCACCTTCGACATTCACTCCCTTCACCACCGACCATCTACAAGATGCACTGCAGCAACTCACCAAGGCTCCTTTCAAACCCGCGACCTCTACCGCCAAGAAGAACAAGGGTTGCAGATGCATGGGAACACCACCACCTGCAAGTTCCCCTCCAAGCTGCACACCATCCTAACTTGAAACTATATCGCCATTCCTTCACTGTCGCTGGGTCAAAAACCTGGAACTCTCTTCCTAACAGCAATGTCAGTGTACCTTCACCCCAAGGACTGCAGCGGTTCAAGAAGGCAGCTCACAACCATCTTCTCAAGGGCAATTAGGGATGGGCAGTGAACGCTGGCCTAACCAGTGACTCCCACATTCCATGTTTCAAAACTGAATTAAAATTCTCCAACTGCCATGGTGGGATATGAACTCTGGATTTCTAGTCTAGAAACATAACCACTACATGACCCTACCCTGCATAAAATCAAAAGTGAAACAAAAAAGTGACAGAAAAGTGTGACTGTGACAAGAATGGGAAAATGCAACAAAGAATAGTATTACAAGGAATAAGTGTCGCACAACAGGAAGTGCATGCAGACAAGACATGTATGCAAATACAACAGTTCTGTACCTGTTGGGTGAGTTTGGTGTAGTATGTCCCCAGGTAAGTGATGTACGTTGCAGTCAGTTGTCTCACAGTACACCACGTCGCTGGACAGCTGACCTCTTTGAGGCACCTTTTGACACAGCCCTCCAAGAAGGGCTTAATACCTGCCACATGGCTCCAGTCTATTGGAGGAGGAGGAATATGTTCCACTTGGTCCCCAGCACTACAGGAAGCAAATGGAGAAGTTACTGGCAGGTTTGTTTCATTTGGGGCTACTGTGTTGCTAGCCCAAAGCAACAGATTTGGGAGAAATGGACTGCATTACGAACATACAAATTAGGAGCAGGAGTAGGCCACTTGGCCCCTCGAGCCTGCTCCACCATTCAACAAAATCATGGCTGATCTAATTGTAACCTCAACTACACATTCCCACCTACCCCCAATAACCTTTCACCCCCCTTGCTTATCAAGAATCTATCTACCTCTGTCTTAAAAATATTCAGAGGCTCTGCTTCCGACGCCTTTTGAGGAAGAGAGTTCCAAAGACTCACGACCTCAGAGAAAAAAAATTCTCCTCATCTCTGTCTTAAATGGGTGACCCCTTATTTTTAAACAGTAACCCCTAGTTCTAAATTCCCCCCCAAGAGGAAACATCCTTTCCACATCCACCCTGTCAACACCCCTCAGAATCTTATAGTTTTCAGTCAAGTCGCCTCTTACTCTTCTAAACTCCAGCAGATAGAAAATAGGATCAGGAGTAAGCCATTCGGCCCCTCAGGCCTACTCCGCCATTCAAAAGAGATCATGGCTGATCGTCTAATTCAGTACCCTGTTCCCGCTTTCTCCCCATATCCCTTGATCCCTTTGGCATTAATATATCTATCTCCTTCTTGAATATATTGAATGACTTGGCCTCCACTGCCTTCTGTGGTAGAGAATTCCACAGGTTCACCACCCTCTGAATGAAGAAATTTCTCCTCATCTCGGTTCTAAATGGCATACCCCGTATCCTGAGACTGTGACCCCTGGTTCTGGACTCCTCAGCCTCATATGTCCAACCTTTCATTATAAGACAACCCGTTCATTCCAGGTATTAGTCTAGTAAACTTTCTCTGAACTGCTTCCAATGCATTTACATCCTTCCTTAAATAAGGACACCAATACTATAGACAATACTCCATACATGGTCTCACCAATGCCCTGTATAACTGAAGCATAGCCTCCCTACTTTTGTATTCAATTTACCTCGCAGTAAACAATAACATTCTATTGGCTTTCCTAATTACTTGCTGAACCTGCATACTAACTTTCTGCGATTCATGCACTAGTAAACTCAGATCCCTCTGCATCTCAGAGCTCTGCAATCTCTCACCATTTAGATAATATGTTTTTTTATTCTTCCTGCTAAAATGTACAATTTCACATTTTCCCACATTATACTCCATTTGTCAGATCTTTGCCCACTCACTTAAGCTATCTATGTCCCTTTGTGGCCTCTTTACATCCTCTTCACAATTTACTTTCCTACCTGTCTTCGAGTGATCAGCAAATTTAGCAACCATACCTTCGGTCCCTTCATCCAAGTCATTTATATAAATTGTAAAAAGTTGAGGCCCCAGCACTGATCCCTGTGGCACACCACTCGTTACATCTCGCCAACCAGAACATGGCCCATTTGTGCCTACTCTCTGTTTCCTGTTAGCTACCCAATCTTCTATCCATGCCAAAATTTTACCCCCTACACCATGAGCTTTTATTTTCCACAATAACCTTTTCAAATGCCTTCTGGAAATCTAAGTACAGTACATTCACCAGTTCCCCTTTATCCACAGCACATGTCACTTCTTCAAAGAACTGTAATAAATTGGTTAAACATGATTTCCCTTTCACAAAACGATGTAGACTCTGCCTAATTACCTTGAATTTTTCTAAATGCCCTGCTATTAACGTCTTTAATAACAGCTTCTAACATTTTCCCTAAGACAGATGTTCAGCTAACTGGCCTGTAGTTTCCTGCTTTCTGACTCCCTCCCTTTTTGAATAAAGGAGTTACATTGGCTATTGTCCAATCTAATGGAACCTTCCGTGAATCTAGGGAATTTTGAAAAATTAAAACTAACGCATCAACTATATCGCTAGCCACTACTTTTAAGACCCTAGAATGAAGACCATTAGAACCCAGGGACTTGTCAGCCCGCAGTTCCAACAGTTTGCTCAGGACTACTTCCCTGGTGATTGTAATTTTCTTGAGTTCCTCCCTCCCTTCCATTTCCTGATTTACAGCTATTTCTGGGATGTTACTGGTATCCTCTATAGTGAAGACCAATGCCAAATACCTGTTCAATTCATCGGCCATCTCCTTATTTTCCATTATTAATTCCCCAGACTCACTTGCTATAGAAACAATGCTCCCTTTGTTAACTTTTCTTTCTTAAATATCTACAGAAGCTCTATCAGTTTTTATATTTCTAGTCAGCTTTCTCTCATACATAATTTTTCCCTCATTAATCTTTTAGTTGTTCTTTGCTGCTTTTTATATTCTGTCCAATCTTCTGACCTGCCACCCATCTTTGCGCAATGATATGCTTTTACTTTAAATTTGATACTAACTTTAACTTTTTAGTTAACCACGGATGGCGAGTCCTCTTCTTGAAGTGTTTCTTTCTCGTTGGAATGTATCAATTCTGTGTATTCTGAAATATCCCCTTAAATGTCTGCCACTGCATCTCTATTGACCTATCCCTTAACCTACTTTTCCAGTTCACTTTTGCTAGTTCTGCTTTCATGCCCTCATAATTGCCTTTATTTAAGTCGAAAATACTAGTCTTAGACCCATTCTTCTCTCCTTCAAACTGAATGTAAAATTCAATCAGATTATGATCACTGCTGCCATTAAGACACTGAATACAATTATTAGGGATTCTATGATTGCTAGCCAGTTCAGTGGTAGCACTTTTGCCTCTGAGGCAGAGGATTGGCCATTCAAGACGCACTCCAAGGAGGTGGGAACATAATCAGGGTGTAGTATTAAGGGTCTGAAGAAGGGCCACTGACCCGAAACGTTAACTCTGCTTCTCTTTTCACAGATGCTGCCAGACCTGCTGAGTGGTTCCAGCATTTCTTGTTTTTATTTCAGATTTCCAGCATCCGCAGTATTTTGCTTTTATTGTAGTATTAAGGGATTGTTGCACTGTCAGAGGTGCCATCTTTTAGATGAGACGTTAAACCAAGGCGGCGACTGCCTTTTCAGGTGGGCGTAAAACTCCCATGGCAAGATTTTGGAGGAGGACAGGGAGGGTTTCTTCCTCGTGTCCTGATCAATATTTATCCCTCAAACTACATCACCTAAACATAACCTGATAACCTGCCTATTATCTCTCTGCTATATGTGGGACCTTGCTGCACACAAATTATTTCCTACATTACAACAGCGACTATACTTTACCCAGCAGGTGGTGATGGCCTGGAATTCGCCCACAAGGGTGGTGGAAGCAGAGACGATCAATGACTTCAAGAGGAAGCTGGATGGCCATTTGATACAAATAGACTTACAGGGTTACAGGGATCAAGCCAGGGAGCGGGACTGTCTGCACAGCTCTGTGGAGAGCCAGCATGGACTCAATGGGCCGAATGGCCTCCTTCCGTGTCATAAATTGCTATGACTTCAAAAGTATTTCCTTGGCTGTAAAACACTTTGGAACATCCTGAAGTTGTGAACCATGCTATATAAATGCAAGTCAGCCAGTTTTTTTTTATTGAGGAAGTGCTGTACTGTCAGAGGTGCCGTCTTTCAGGTAACGCACGAAACCTAAGCCCTGTCTTGTCCTCTTAGATGGATGTCAAAACATCCCACAGCATTATCTGAAGAGAAAAGTCTTTATTTCTTTGATGAAGAAAACCAGCTTCCCTCAAAACCAGGAAGCAGCTGCACCATACAGAGTAAGGCGGCCCCAGGTTTGACCTCCAATATGTGAAAAAAAATTATCTTACACAGGTTCGGGGTCTCAAAGCTTCATTTGGACTCAAGTCTCTGGGGTCTCCATGCAGTAATGTCTACCAGAAGACTTCTATGTGAGAGCGAGAATAAGGATAGAAACAGACTAGATGTTTCTAGGGTGGCACAGTGGTTAGCACCGCAGCCTCACAGCTACAGCGACCCGCGTTCAGTTCTGGGTATTGCCTGTGCGGAGTTTGCAAGTTCTCCCTGTGACCGCGTGGGTTTCCGCCGGGTGCTCCGGTTTCCTCCCACAGCCAAAGACTTGCAGGTTGATGGGTAAATTGGCCATTGTAAATTGCCCCTAGTGTAGTTAGGTGGTAGGAGAATGGTGGGGATGTGGTAGGGAATATGGGATTAATGTAGGATTAGTATAAATGGGTGGTTGTTGATCGGCACAGACTCGGTGGGCCGAAGGGCCTGTTTCAGTGGTGTATCTCTAAAATAAAAAAACAATAATGTGGTGTAACCCTCTCATGATAGAATGACCCGCTGACCTACACGGTTCAGGGTCACAAGAGAGTGGCACTCAAGTGAGCTCTCAAGGGAGAGCAAATGGAATTGGTGGAACTGAATCCAGCAAGTAGTTAATGGTTTCAAAAGAATATTGGGGGTGAAAAGAGGGAAAGAGCTTAAAATCTCTTCGGGGTATTTAAACATTTAAACTGCATTCTCTACACCTCGATAAAATGTTCTCATTACCAAGTGAAGAATGAAAAAAACAATTTAATTCCATTAAATTCCTTCTTTAATGGCCATCCAACATCCAATAGAATCTAATTGAAGTTGTGCCTTTTGAAATTTTGAACACCAAATGCTATTCTCAATGGATGGCTTCCCGGATGAAGAATCTCAGTAATTTCCCTTGTGTTATCTGCCCTACTCACTCATCTTCCTCAGTGGTTGAGCTCCTGAGCATACACTAGATGCAGTGATGTACAGCCTATTCAACGTTAGGAAAGTGGATACCTGACACCAACCTGCCTGCTGTGTCTAAAGCAGCAATCACCCAAAGCCTTGCAGTTTGCCACCCTTAAAGCACCTGCTCGCTGGCACACCCACCCCACCTTGCGTGAAGGGTCTACCACCCAACAGCATCCTGGTTGAAACACTGACACCCAATACCAGGCAGCTCAAATCATGCAAAGTAGCTGACACATCCAGTGCACCCCTACCCGAAACTGCTGGCACCATCACCCTGTTTAAGTGTCAGCTGGCACCCAGTGCTGTTTGAAGCAATGGGCAACTTGGCGCTCTACCTTGTGCCTGGCAGAGAGGTAACATGTGCCACTACCCAGGTCACTGCATTTGACCAGCTGGCACCTACAACTTGAGCATTCTGCTCTCATGCAGGCAGGGTGACTAGAAAGAAACAAGAATTTATGGATCATGGAATCATAAAGCATACAAAGAAGCCATTCGGTCCATCGTGCTATGCCGGCTCTTTGAAAGAGCTGTCCAATTAGTCCACTCCCCTGCTCTTTCCCCAGAGCACTGAAAATGTTTCCTTTTCAACTGTTTATCCAATTCCAATTTTGAAAGTTATTACTGAATCTGCTTCCACCATCCTTTCAGTCAGTGCATTCAAGATCATAGCAACTCACTGCGTAAAAATACTTCTCATCTCCTCCCCGGTTCTTTTGCCAATTACCTTAAATCTAGTTGCCAATCCTCTTGCCAACAATTTCTCCTTATTTATTCAAATTTTAAACAAACTTTCTTTGTCAAAACCCTTCATTTATACAGTGTCTTTCACGTCAGGACATCCAGACAGTCTGTTTATTAATTGATGTTGGTTAAGGGATAAATATTGGCCAGGACACGAGTGAGATTGCCTCTGTTTTTCTTTGAAATAGTGCCCATGGGATTTTTTTAATCCACCTGACAGGACAGACAGGGACTCGGTTTCGCAGCCTTTCCGAAAGCCAACACCTCTGACAGTGCAGCAATCCCTCAGTACTGCACTGGAGTGTCAGCCTGGACTTTGCGCTCGAGACTCTGGAGCGGGACTCAAACCCATGACCTTATGACTCGGACGCAGGAGTGCTACTGCATAAAACAGCCTGTGTAAATCTTTCAATGTTTCTAAATTAAAGCAGACAGCACTTCATGACAATCAGCAGCAGCGGTAACCTTGGAAACAGCCTGGTCACAAGCTCCGAGAATACACGAGGGAACTGTTGCAGCACTGGTCACGAAGGCCCCGTAATGGGTTTCACTTGGAATCACTGCTGGCCAAATGTGATTGATAAATATGCACTCCGCTGTAACCAGCAATCCCATTACTGACATTTAATGAGTACCTTTGGGTTTCCTTTAATTCATGACGTTCAAATGCCGTGTACACCAAGGATGTGTCAATCACTTTAATACTGTCTACAAGATCATCAGCTCCAATGGGAGGCGTTCAAAAATAGGCAGCATTAATTCAAAGCGTTCTGCTGTGGGAAACAAAATCAGCCTTTGTTGCTGTATGTAACAGTCGCTTAGCGACAGTCACCGATCCCGACACAGCTTTCCCCTCCCCCACTTCTGCATGTTCACTATCAAGTTCCAGTCAACCTATATCAGTCTGCAATCTTACTACAGTCGCCTTATGTCAGTCCAAGACCTGCTTCAATCATGAGCAGTGACGCCAAGCTGTCCAGGAGTATTATACTGCACAAGATTAGGCATTAGGGCAAATCATTATATTGTTACAGCATACTCAAATGGCACTGTTCCAGGGTGCTTCACCACAGGAGGGAGATATCGGCACGTGAAGGAGCAAAATTAAAGGAGGCGACGAAAGGCTGTGTTAAAGAGATATGCTTTCAGGAAATACATAGATTCTACAGCACAGAAACAGTCCATTCTTTACTTCATCTACTTATCTAGAATCACAGAATAATACAGCACAGGAGGCCATTTGGCCCATTGAATCTACACCAGCTCTTTCAAAGACCAATCCAGTTCATCCCACTTCTCCCACTCTTTCCCCATAAACCTGCAATTTTTTTCTCCTGTAAGTATTTACCTTTTGAAGGCTATTAATGAATCAGTCGGTATCCTCCACCCCATTCAGGCAGTGTATTTCAGACCTTAACCACTCACTGCATTTAAAGTTTTTCCCTCATGTCACCTCTGATTCTTTCAATCACCTTAAATTTGTGCCTTCTCATACACCGACCCTTAAGCCACTGAAAACAGTTTCTCTTTATTTAATATCTAAACCCATCATGATTTTAAATAGCTCCAAATCTCCTTTTAGTTTTCTCTGCTCTAAGCAGACCACCACCAGCTTCTCTAGTCTAACCACCTAGTCCCTCATGCCTGGAACCATTCCAGCAAATCTCTTCTTAGACTCCCCAAAGTCTTCACGTCCTTCTTAAAGTGTGGTACCCACAATTGGACACAATGCTCCATCTGGAGCCAAACTAATGTTTTATTATAGGTTTAGCATAACTTTCGTGACTTTTACACTCTATGCCTCTATTTATAAAGCCCCGGGTCCCATCTGCTTAATTAACTTGTGCGGCCACCTTCAAAGATTTGTGCACAAGCAACCCTAGGACTCTCTTTTTTTGCACTCCTTTAAAATTGTACCACTTAGCTTGTATTCTCTCTTTTCATTGTTCCTGCCAAAATGTCTCACCTCTCACTTTTCTGCATTGAATTTCATCAGCCACATGTCCACCCATTCCCAACAGTTTATGTTCCCTGTCTCCTGTTATGTTCGCCAGTGTTTACTATATTTCCAGATTTCATGTCATTTGCAAATTTCAGTATTGTGAGCTGTACCCGCAAATGCAAGTCATTTACATATATATCAAAAACAGCAATAGTTCCAGCACTGAACCTTGGGGAATTCCACTATATGCTTCCTTCCAGTCCAAAGAGCAGCTATTCACAACTCTGTTTTCTATCCCTTAATCAATTTTGTATCCATGCTGCTACTGCCCCTTTTATCTCATGGACTTGAATTTTGCTAACCAGCCTAATATTTGTTACTTTATCAATCACCTTTTGAAAGTCCATATTGATCGCCTGCACTTCCCTAATCTGCCCTCTGTTACCTGATCAAAAAACCTAAGGCAAATTAGTCAGACTTTTCCCTCAACAAATCCATCCCTTTATTAGTCCATGCTTGCCCAAATGGCTGCTAATTTTTATGCAGAATATACAGAAACAGGTCACCTGGCCAACTAATCCATATAATTTTCTCCAGGATCATCATTTCTAAAAGCTTCCACACCATCACTGTTAAACTGACGGGTTTTTAATTGCCAGGTTTATCCTTCTCCCCTTTGCCAAACACGAGTGTAACATTTGCAATCCTCCAGTCCTTTGGCATCACCCCTGTACCTAAGGAGGATTGGAAGATTGGGGCCAGCACCTCCATAATTTTTACCCTTACTTGCCTCAGCAACCTGGGATACATCCCATCCAGACTGGGAGAATTATCTAGGTTAAGTACTACCAGCCTCATACTTCCTCTTCATCTATTTTCATCTCATCCATTATCCCAGCAACCTCATTTACTACAGCTTTAACAAAGTCCTCTTCCTTGGTAAACATCAATGCAAAGTACTCATTTAGTATCTGTTATGCCTTCTGCCTCCACCAATAGATCTCCATTTTGGTCCCGAATCTGCCCCCATCGCTTTTCTCACAACCCTTTTATTGTTAATATGCCTATAGAAGACTTTTTATGCTAGCTACCAATCTATTCTCGTTACTGTCACTTTGGCCCTCTCATTTCCTTTTACACTTGTCTCTGTACTTTTCATATTCAGCCTGATTCTCCCTTGTATTATCAAATGACATCTGTCATACACCCCTTTTTCTGCTTCATCTTACTTCATTGTCATCCAGGGAGTTCTGGCTTTGGTTGCCCTGCCTTTCAACCTTGTGGAATGGACCTAGACTGTACCCGAAGCATCTCCTCTTTAAAAGGACACCCATTGCTTCACTACATCAGTGCTCCTCCAGTTAAATATCTTTATTCTAGCTTTCCTTTATATGGACTACACTATTGGTTTCAACTACTCCTTGTGATAGCATATTCCAAATAACCACTCCCTGCGTAAAGAAATACCTCCTGAATTCCTTATTGGATTTATTAGTAACTACCTTATATTTAGGAGTCTTTGTTTTGGTCTCCAACACAAGTGAAAACATCAAAACATCTTCTCTACGTTCACTCGATTGAACCCCTTCATAATTTTGAAGACCTCCATTAGGAAGGGAGGAGTATCGGAAGACTTGCTGGCTGGTTGTATCACTGATTCGAATTCAGGGCTAAGACTGTGCACACTGGCTCAGGGCAGCAGGGAGCAGCAATGATCTCAGAAAGCCTGAAATCATCAATTCACCATTGGAGCTGCCCTACAAAGGAGCAAGTCTAGATTACTCAAAAGTCTTCATTTCTAGTATGTTGGATGGCATCGTAAGGAACAGCCTTGAACTGTCTGTCCAGACATTTCTAAACGTATTGCAGTGCTCCTTTTTGCAAATGACAGTCTTATTGTTAGACTCACTTTGTAATCCAGTATGCTCTACTCACCGTTATGAATTAAGAACTCGGAAACAAGAATAGACCATTCAGCCCCTCGAGTTGGCCCCCATTCAATTAGATGATGGCTAACCTGTATGTTAAATCCACTTACCCATCTTATTCCATAAATTTTAACACCCTTCCCTATAAAAAAAAAAATCAATCTTCGTATCGAAATTTTCAATTGACCCCCAGCCAGTAATGGGTTGTGAATCTTTGGAATTCTCTATCCCAGAGGGCTGTGGATGCTCCATCGTTGAATACATTTAAGGCTGGGATAGACAGATTTTTCATCTCTTGGGGAATCAAGGGATATGGCGAGCGGGCAGGAAAGCGGAGTTGAAGCCTAAGAGAAACCATGATCGTGCTGAATGGCAGAGCAGGCTCGATGGTCCATATGGTCTACTCCTGTTCCTATTTCCTGTGTTCTTGTGTTCTCAACAGCTTTTTTGGGGGGGGGGGGGGGGGGGGGGAAGAGTTCTCCAGACCTCTTTACCTTTTGTGAGATTTCTGTTACCTTCAACATGAAGACGTGTTTCCTCACAACGTCCATGAATGGCCTAGCTCTAATTTTAAGATTGTGCCCCCTTGTTTTGGAGAAATAGTTTCTCTCTATCTACCCTATCAATTACTTTAATCATCTTAAACACCTTAATTAGATCACCTTTTATATTCAATGCAATACAAGCCTAAATGATGCAACATTTGCTCATAATTTAACCCTTTCAGCCCTGTAACATTCTGTTCAATTTGTGCTGCACACCTCCACGACCAATAAATCCTCCCTGAGCTGAAGTGCCCACAACTGAACACAGTACTCATAAATAGGGTCTAAACAGCGCTCTGTACAGCTTTAATAAAAGCAAAATAATGCTGATGCTGGAACTCTGAAATAAAAGCACAAAGTGCTGGAAATACTCAGCAGGTCTGGCAGCATCTGTGGAGAGAGGAACAGAGTTAACGTTTCAGGTGAAAGGTCATCTCTCTCCACAGATGCTGCCAGACATGCTGAGTATTTCCAGCACTTTGTTTTTATTTCTGTACAACTTTATTTGTTCCAGCCCTCTAAAGATAAAGACTAATATTCCATTAGCCGTTTCAATAATTTTTTGTCCCTGTCCAGTAGTTTTTAGTGATTTCAGTACATGGACTGCTAAATCTCTCCGTTCGTCCACAGTTCCTAGGTTCTCACCATTTAGAAAATACTCTGATCTGTCTTTCTTAGGTCCAAAGGGAATAATTTAAAACTTTCCCACTCTGAACTCCATCTGCCACAGATTTGGCACTTAACGCATCAATGTCCCTTTGCAACTTCCTACTCCCACCTTACTTGGTGTTGCCAGTAAATTCGGATATATGGTTCCCTATTTCTTCGTCCAAGTCATTAATAAATGACTTCGATGAAGTACAGGGTGATATGTGAGATATGGTTGCAGTTGCCCCAAGTGCACGCCTCAAGAAGGGATGTCAAAAGTTACAGTGGAAAGTATAAGTGGCATCTGTTCCAATCCGATTCATAATGATACTTAGAGAATGCGAGCTTCAGCCTTGACACTGTCCTTTGGGATGGACTCTCTAGGGATGAAGGGCACGTTGGCCTTTCTTATTCGGCTATTCTGGTTAAGCTTTTGGTGCCCTCATTGTTCAGAGACTCGTCTTTCGGATGAGACATTAAACCCAAGGCACCTTATGCCCTCTCAGGATGGCTGAAAGATCCCATAGCTATGAATAGGGGTGTTCTCCTCAGTGTCCTGGCCAATATTTGCCCTTCAACTAATATCACCAAAACAAATTACCTGTTTATGTGTCTTACAGTTGTTTGGGGGATCTTGCTGTGCACAAATTAGCTGCCACGATTCCCTGACGTCTAACTTCAAAATTACTTCACTGGCTGCAAAGCATTTTGGGACGTCCTGAGGATGTGAAGAGCTCTGAATGAATGCAGGTTATTTCTGGAGCAATTAGGGCTGCAATGGAAGGACTCATATGGGAGTACTATGTCAACCCGAGAGGTAGATTGGTTGCAAAATGGGGAAGTAGATGAAGGAAGGGAAAGCCCTAAGTTGGGGTTTGCACGAACATTTGTATTCCTTATCAGGCTAACACAAACTCTAACTGTGTAGGTTTCTCAGCAGCTTGAATTGGAGACTTTTTAAGCACAGTGTTGGGTTTCCACATGCACCACAAACACATAGTTGATCAAAGTAAAGTAGGTCACTAATGGTGGAGTGGGGGTGCACAATATTCCAGGTTCAAACATGTGAAGGGTGTGATCTGGGACATGGTGCTGGAGAAACATTGAGAAAATGGAGTTTGACCCAAATTGGTACTTCAGAACGGTCAGATGAAGATTCAAAGAGGTACCTGAAGGTGAGCTGGGCCTGCAGTTCAACAGCACAGCCTGCACTGTGAGTAATGTTGATCAGGAGGCAAACCAACGCCTCAGCTCTCTGCAAGTAAAAGCCATACAATTGATTCTCCTCCTTTGGCTGAGACACCAGACTCGGTAGCGTCTGAAGCATCTTCATTAGTGCAGGATAGAAGTCCCTGCAATACAAAGAGAAATGAGCCACACGGTGAGCAGATACTTGCTCTCCCTTCAAATGAGCAGAGACTTTCAGTGCAAAAATTATTTGAAGGCAATTTAAACTAAATCTTCCGAAGAAGGGTCACTGACCCGAAACGTTAACTCTGCTTCTCTTTCCACAGATGCTGCCAGACCTGCTGAGTGAATCCAGCATTTCTTGTTTTTGTTTCAGATTTCCAGCATCCGCAGTATTTTGCTTTTATTAAACTAAATCTTTCCTGATTCCTCCTCAGGGTCATCCCATTCACAATACACTAATCACAGCACTCAGAACTTGTAACTTTTAGATCACTGCCATATTTCCACTCACACAATCCCTGCTCCCACATAAAGGAAATATAAAGCCACTCACTCTGTCAGCTGTATCTCAGTGGGTAGCACACTCGCCTGTGAATCAGAAGGTTCAAGTTCCACTCCAGAGATTTTAGAACAAAATCAAAGAAGAAAATGGGAGTCCACCCCAGTGTCCTGGCCAACCCTGATCCCTCAACCAATATAACTAAAACAGATTGTTTGATCATTATCACATGGCTTTTGCGGGACCTCGCAGTCTGTAAATACAATTCAAAAGTACGTCATTGTCTGTGAAGTGCGTTGGGATGTCCCTGAGGTCATGAAAGATGCTTTATCCTAATACAAACATAAGGAAATGACAGGCCAGAAAAAAAAAACTTAGTCCATTCAGCCTTGAGCATCATGATTAGACACTTCTCCCTTTCTCCACCCACTTTATCACCACCAACTCCAGCAGCAAAGTGATACCCTGCGAAAGGCAAAAAAAATACAACAGGACTGAAAAAAATCCCCCCATATCACTCCGTGCTCCCCCCAAAAAACTTAGACCAATCCCAGAATGCACTCACATACCACACCCTACACCACAAATCACAGGCCATTCATGCCCCTGCCCTAACCAGTCTTCCTTCTTCACCATACCCAGCCACTCATTCAGCATACACAAATCCCTCTCGTACATACTTCCATCCCATCCCCCCAACCCATGTACATTCAGTGCATCCCAGATAAATGTACCAATCTTGCTCATCGCCTCTTTTTCACCTTGCACTCACTTGTACAGTTCACACGTTTGTCCGTAGTTAGCTGCAACAGCCCATAACCGCAAGGCCTCGATGCTCAATACAAAGGCCTCCTGCCGCTCCAAGGGCAGATCACAAGGGTCCTCTGCTATGAACCTCCCGATTCGTTGCTTCATATTGTATTTGTTTAACTGTATAAAAATATACGCAACAGTACAAAATGTTTGTTATTACGCAGTTTTCTCATTTGTGAATTATCATAGCCCAACAGATACATCTGGGTAAGTTAGACACAGCAAATGTGTGCCGTATTCAGCTGTAAACTGCTCACTACAAACAGTTACTTTGCTCAGTGGATTTTTTCCAATTTTATTTAATGCTGATTCGGGGGGGTATCCCGAATGTGTTAACTGAAGTGAGAAATCACAATGCTAGGTGTCATGCTCACATAATACAAACTTATGAACTATAAATATGAACTTATGAACTATAAACCCAGAATGGACACTTTCCTGTAAAACAAAACGGAGTTGAGAGGTCAGGTGACTTGTTTTCCTGCCAATACACATGGAACTGCAAGCAACCAAGCTAATTTTCATGACTGGACAAGTCTTGGTGAAGTCATTAAAATGCAAATGATGTTTCTTGTGGCAATGGTTGCATTTCTCCAACTAATTAAAAAAAACAATACTGTTGCAGATTCTTCGACGCCAAACTTGAAATCCAGAAAATGGGTGTGAAAAGCTCTATTTTATCAAGATGGCATGTGGTTGAGGGATACCCAAACTCCATGTCTGACAATGGCCTAACCATCAGAAACTATTTATGAGGACAATGGAAAGAGTTGCTCTGGTCACATGACAGAAAGTAAGTTTCTGATAAGGGGTTTTAATAAGGCATATTCTGAGCAGACAGAGAGAGGAATAAACATCTATGCCAACGAAGAGAAAAGAACTACCAGCTTTAAGCCACATGTGGGCAGAGACTCAAGTTGGCACTGAACTCTCCACCTGAGGAACCATACCAGGGCTTCGCCATTGAATCTCAACTGAGTATAACAAGAGAAATCTGCTACTGTGAATATAAAGAACGGTGAACCATCCTTCAAAACCTCCAAAGCTTTTCTTCAGTGGACAAAAAAGGATTATAGGCCTGCATCGTTTTAAGTTTTCACTGCTGGAAAATCAAGAGAGAGAACTCTTGGAATCATAACACCTAAACATATGTTACTTTTATAATCGCAACCTTTTCTTGTGTGTGTGTGTGTGTGTGTGTGTGTGTGTGTGTGTATGAGTGAGAGAGTGGGTGTAATTGCGTATATTCGGGTGTTGAACAATAAACATTTATCTTTCGTTTAAAACTTACAAAGGAACCTGCCATTTGTCTGTTCCTGACAATTAAAGCACAGAGGAATTAAAGCACTTTTTTTTAAAAAACGGTGTCTCCTGACAACGCAGAGCATGTGCAGAATGATCACCGACGCATCAGTGCAACCAAACATTTGCCAGATGAATCTGCACATGTGCGCAGCGACGTCACCGTGTAATGACATCACTATGTAATGCTGTCAGAGTATTGCATCACCCCACAATGGCCATGATCGCTGCCGCCTCCATCCTCTCCAACAGTACCCTGCTCCAGCCTGCGTTCGCTGCCTCAGGGGCCGCATTCAGTTTCCTGCTCACTCCCGTGATCGCCGCTCCATCCCATGCCCACCCACTCGCCTCTCCATCTCATAATTTTCTCTTGCTCCTGACTGCTCACCGCTGGCTTCCCGCCTCACCGCTTTCTCCCATCACCACTCGCTCACCCCCCCAACGCTTCTCCGGGCAGCCCAGCAGGAGTGAGAGGCATGCCAGCAGGAGGGAGCAGCGAGCAGGCAGGCACAGGAGGGAGCAGCGAAGGTAAGCGGTGATCATTTGAGTGAGCGGGAAACTGAATGCAGCGATTGTGGCCATTGAGGAAGTTTGAGTTCAATTTGTTTTTTTGATACAAATTGAGCAGCACCATCTTTATTACTGGCAGCTGCCTGAGACGTCGCAGACAGTGACGTTTCAGTCAATGAGGCTGCATTTGCACATGTGTCAGTACTGTGCCACCTAACGCCACAGCACTGTTGTCAGCAAATGCAAGCTTTTTTAAAACACGCCGTCTTTGGTCAGTTGAGAGATGAAAAGGGGGAGCCATCCTACCATCTCTCTCCTGTCTGTAACATAGGAAATAAATCACTTTTCCACTGATGGCACCCAACATCGCACGCTCCCAAGGCAGGTACCGTAAGGGCTAGATACCGAATGAAACTTCTTTCACAGTGTCTTACCAAACGCTCGCAAACATGCACTCCCTCCACCATTGACACACAGTGGCAGCAGTGTGTACAATTTACATGATGCATTGCAGCAACTCACCAAGGCTCCTTAGGCAGCACCTTCCACAACTTCTACCACCTAGAAGGACAAGGGCAGCAGATGCATGGGAACACCACCACCTACAAGTTCCTCTCCAAGCTACACACCATCCTGATTTGGAACTATATCGTCATTCCTGCACTGTCACTGGGTCAAAATCCTGGAACTTCCTTCCTAACAGCACTGTGGGTGTGCCACCTACATGGACTGCAGCGGCTCAAGACAGATCACCACCAACTTCTCAAGGACAATTAGGGATGGGCAATCAATGCTGTCCTAACCAGCGATGCCCACATCCCATGAACGAATAAAAAAAGACTCGCAGGCCAGATACAATACAGGTGAGATAGAGAGTAAATCTGCCTCTACACTGCCCCATTAAACACAGCCTGGGATATATCCATCATAAAGCTCCCTCCACACTGCCCCAACAAACATTTTGGAAGGTCAAATTTGAATGCAGAATACAGGCTTAAAGACAGGATTCTTGGTAGTGTGGAGGAACAGAGGGATCTTGGGGTCCATGTCCATAGATCGCTCAAAGTTGCCACCCAAGTTGATAGGGTTGTTAAGAAGGCGTATGGTGTGTTGGCTTTCATTAACAGGGGGATTGAGTTTAAGAGCTGCAAGGTTATGCTGCAGCTCTATAAAGCCCTGGTTTGACCACACTTGGAATATTGTGTTCAGTTCTGGTCGCCTCATTATAGGAAGGATGTGGAAGCTTTAGAGAGGGTGCAGAGGAGATTTACCAGGATGCTGCCTGGACTGGAGGGCACGTCTTACGAAGAAAGATTGAGGGAGCTAGGGCTTTTCTCATTGGAGCGAAGAAGGATGAGAGGTGACTTGATAGAGGGGTACAAGATGATGAGAGGCATAGATAGAATGGATAGCCAGAGACTTTTTCCCAGGGTGGAAAGGGCTATCACCAGGGGGCATAATTTTAAGGTGATTGGAGGAAGGTTTCGGGGAGATGTCAGAGGTAGGTTCTTTACACAGAGAGTGGTGGGTGCGTGGAATGCGCTGCCAGTGGTGGTAGTAGAAGCAGATACATTAGGGGCATTTAAGCGACTCTTGGATAGGTACATGGATGATAGTAGAATGAAGGGTAGGTAGTTAGTTTGATCTTAGAGTTCGGCACAACATCGTGGGCCGAAGGGCCTGTACTGTGCTATGTTCTATGTTCTAAGCACTCTGAGACCTGGAACAGTACAGATAAAAAACAGATTAAAACTCCCTCTACATTGTTCCCTAAAACACTCCCAAATCCTGTGCAATACAAGAAAGATATGGAGTTAAATTCCCTCTACTCAGTCCTAACAATGTGCCTTGGCCCCAAACCTTGGTTGAGCATGGAGAACTGAGAGAGTCCAGCAGTCTCAAGACTGTCAATTTAGGATTGTAGGTTTTGGCCCACTGAGTGATAGCAAAATGTCCAAACCCATCGCATGTTAAGACCAAAAATAGAAAAGTAATCATAAAATCAAATTTAAGCTTACAAGCCAATACTGAAGCTCAAAATGGATGACCAGAGACAGCCAGACCAGATGACAAAAGGTAGATTCCTGATCAGGAATTAGTTAAGATAAAAGTGCTTTGATCTAGCTGTGAACTGAACAGCAGCAGCAGTTAGATGATGGAATTAGACAATGTGCGCTTAACTTTCATAGCATCTTGTTACTGAAATTACATTGCGAGTACCTGAGCAACCTTTTCCTTGGACAACAACTACAATTTGTATTTATATAGCGCCTTTAATGTAATAAAACTTCCATGATTAATCACCTTTCCCAGTCAATGCCCAAACCAGCACAGCGAACTCTTGGACCAGACAAACATTGGATTTTAAATGCAATAGATTTTAGGAAGCCAGCAAAACTGAGAGTAAGAATTTCCATGGTCTTGAAGACTAGGGAAAGAATCATCAGTTACAAACATGCGAACATACGAATTAGGAGAAGTAGGCCATTCGGCCCCTCGAGCCTGCTCTGCCATTCTATAAGATCATGGCTGATCTGTTTGTCTCTCGATTTCCACACTCCCATCTACCCCCAATAACATTTGATTCCCTTGCCTAACAAGAATCTATCTACCGCCGCCTTAAAAATACTCAATGACCCCGCCTCCACCACCTTCTGAGGCAGAGAGTTCCAAAGTCACACAAACCTCAGAGAAAAACATTTCTCCTCATCTCTGTCCTAAAAGGGCGTCCCCTAACTTTAAAACAGTGCCCCCTAGTTCTCGACTCACCCACAAGAGGAAACATCCTTTCCACATCCACCTTGTCAAGACCATTCAGGATCTTATAAACTTCAATCAAGTCTCCCCTCACTCTTCTAAACTCCAGTGAAAACAAGCCCAGTCTGTCCAACCTTTCCTCATAAGACAACCCACTCATTCCTGCTATCAATCTAGTAAACCTCCTCTGAACCGTCTCCAACGCATTTACATCCATCCTTAAATAAGAAGACCAACACTGCACACAGTATTCAAGATGTGGTCTCACCAATGCCCTGTAAAACTGAAGCATATCATCCTTACATTTATTTTCAATTCCCCTCGGAATAAAGGACAGCATTCCATTAGCCTTCTTTATTACTTGCTGTACCTGCATACTAAATTTTTGAGACCCATGCAACAGAACACCTAGATTCCTCTGCACCTCGGAGTTCTGCACTTGTTCTCAGTTTAAGAAATACTCTGCTTTTTATTCTTCCTGCCAAAGTGAACAACTTCACATTTTCCCACATTATACTCCATCTGCCAGATGTTTGCCCACTCAACCTATCTATATCGGTCTGCAACCTCCTTATATCCTCTTCACAATATACTTTCCTACCTATCTTTGTGTCATATGCAAATTTAGCTACAATGCCATCGCATCCAAGTCATTGATCTAAATTGTTAGAAGTTGAGGCCCCAGCACAGCCTCCTGCGGTTCTCCACTCGTCACATCTTGCCAATCAGAAAAGCACCCATTTATGTATACTCTCTGTTTTCTGCCAGCCAGCCAATCTTGTATCCACCCTAATATGTTACCCCCTACACCATGAGCTCCTACTTGTTCAAAAACCTTTTATGGGGCACCTTGTCAAATGCCTTGGAAATCCAAGTACAGTATGTCAATGAGCTCCCCTTTATCCACAGCGCATGTTACACCTTCAAAAAAATCCAAAAAATTGGTTAAACATGATTTAACTTTCACAAAACCATGCTGACTATTCCTGATTACCTTGAATTTTTTTTAAGTGCCCAGCTATAGCCTCCTTAATGATCGATTCTGACACCTTCCCCGTGACAGACGTCAAGCTAACTGGCCTATAATTACCTGTTTTCTGTCTACTCCACTTCTTGAATAGAGGGGTTATATTTGCTACTTTCCAGTCTGATGGAACCTTTCCAGAATCTAGCAATTTTGAAAAATTAACACCAAGGCATCTACTACTTCATTATCCACCTCTTTTAAGACCCTAGGATGAAGCCCATCAGGACCTGGGGACTTGTCAGCCCACACCTCCATCAGTTTGCTCAGTACCTTTGCCCTGGTGATTGTAATTTCACCAAGTTCCTCTCTTCCTTCCACCTCCTGATTTACAGCTATTACTGGAATGTTTTTTGTATCCTCTATAGTGAAGACAGAAGCAAACTACTTGTTCATTTCATCTGCCATTTTATTATGTACTATTAATTCCCCATTCCCATTCTCTAGATGACCAACACTCACTTTACTTACTCTTATCCTTTTTAAATACCTGTAGAAACTCTTGCTATCTGTTTTTTACATTTCTAGCTAGCTTCCTCTCATACTCTTTTTCTTTGTCCTGATTAACTTTTTAGTCATTCTCTGCTGCTCTTTATATCCTGACCAATCATCTGAACTGCCACTCATCTTTGTGCAATTATATGCCTCTTCCTTAAGTTTGATGCTTTCCTTAACTTCTTTAGTTAACCAAGGATGGTGGGTCCTCCCCTTAGAATTTTCCTGAATAATAGGAATATACTTATTCTGAAATATCCCATTAAATGTTTGCCACTGTTTCTCCAATGATCTATCTCCTAACCTAGTAACCCAGTTCACTTCAGCTAGCTCAGCTTTCATGCCCACTTAGTTGCCCTTATTTAAGTTTAAAATACTAGTCTTAGACCCAGTTTACCAGCAATTGTGTTACAACAACAAGTTGCATTTCTCCTGCACCTTTAACGTAATAAAATGTCCCAAGGCTCTTCACAGGAGCGTTATAAAGCAACATTTGACAGCAAGCCACTTAAGTCGATAGTAGGGCAGATGACCAAAGGTTTGGTCAGATAGGTAGGTTTGAAGGAGTGTCTTAAAGGAGAAAAGAGAGGTAGGGAGGTGGAAAGGTTTAGGAAAAGAATTTGAGTCATTATTAGTACCTTGCAACTGACGGCACGGCCACCAATGGTGGAACAACTAAAATCAGGAATGCTCAAGAGGAGCACAAATATCTCAGAAGGCTGTTGGCTGGAGGAGATTACATAAATAGGAGTGAAGCTATGAGGGATTTGAAAACAGGTTTGAGAATTTTATCAAAGTGTTGCTTTGGATGATCTCAAGTTTACGGAGGGTAGAATGTGGGAAGCCAGCCAGGAGTGCGTTGCAATAGTCAATTCTAGAGGTAACAAAGCCGTGGATGAGAATATATTTCCAATCGATTTCCAGAAGAATAGCTATCACCCAATGCAGTGTACTTCAATAAAGGTCAAATTATCAGCCTCTTGGAAACTCTTTGGAGAGGGGCTTCATTGCAACAGAAGGATTTGCACTAGCTTATATCAGGAGTTGCAACCAGAATCAAAAAGGCTTTCTGTAATTTCAGCTGCTTTTCAAGTAGCTGTGAAGATCAGGGAAGCTGTAAGCTTTTAAATTCCTAATTCTTTCAGATTCTAGGAAGTGACTAACACAGGGATCTGACCATCAGCCACAATGAATTTCATCTTCATTTGATCATTTTCAAAAACCAAAAGGAGCAGCAGTTAGTTACTCAATAACTCAGAGTCAGAGCTTGGTTTATGAACATACACAGTGACAGTGATCACACACATATTGAGAGGAAGCCTCACCATCAGGATCCAACATTATGAGGGAACTGGATTATCTGCAGAGATGCAATCAGTTTTCACTGGAAGGCGTTACTGAGAACAGCAGCATGAAATAATATAGAGATTTTTGGTTATCACTGAGACCTGATGATACAGTGCCAAGGATTCTGAAGGATGTGGGAAAGAAATAGCAAAGGTTCGGACGTAATTTTCCAAATTTTCGTGGAAAAGAAAATTGTGCGGAAAACAGAATAGTGCCATGGGCAGGAGGATGGCTAATGTGACACTCAAAACAGGAGATAGAGATAAGCCAGCAAGTTATTGTTTAGTCTCACTTCAGGTCTTGGTAAATTACTAAACTCTATAATGCGGGATCAAATTACTAAACATAGGGAGAGAAATGAGTTGACTAGGGCCAGGCAGCCTAGATTACTAAAGGGCAGGTTATGCTTGACCAACTTCAGAGAAATTGCTTTAGAAACATAGAGGATAGGTATAGGAAATTCAGTGGATGTAATTAATATGGAGTTTGAAAAGGCAGTGAAAGTAAGGGGAATGTCGCTACATTAATCGAGAGGAGGTCAAATAGCAAAAAACAAAATGGGGTAAAAGAAAGTTTCTTCAGCTAGAAAGGTGAGTGGTGTTCCACAAGTTCTGTGTTGGGGCCATTCTTATTTCCAATAAAAATAAAGGATCTGGATTTAGGAATTGAAGGACAGCATTGACATTTGTCAAGGACACTGAATTGACCAAGTATGGCAAACTGTGAGGAGGACTGTGAAGGACTACAAGAGAATGCAGATCAGTAGAGAGGTGACAGATGCAGGCTAATATAGAAAAATGTGAAGTACCAGATAAGGAGAAAATAAATAGAACTTAAGTGGTACGGCTTTAAACGGTCAATAAATAAATAGTGGGGCCAAGTATATAAAACCATAAAAAAGATAAAGGAAATTCTTGGTTTTGCATGCAAAAGCATAGAGTACAAAATAAACTGGAGGATTGTATGCAGTTTTAGGCATCATCTTATAAAATATTAAGTCAGTAGACTAGGTGCACCATTGATTTAATAAGCTGTTACCAGGGTTTATAGTTTTAAAGAGAAACTTGAGAAATTGAAATCTTTCCCCCCCCACCCCACCCCCCGCTCCCACTGGAATGGAGACAGTTGAAGAGATCTTCAAATTTTTAAAGTATAATAAGGCCATAAAAAAGCAAACAAAGTACGAGGTTCATTGCTAGAGGGATGGAACTGAAAAGTAGAGAAGTTATGTTAAACTTGTATAGAACGTTGTTTGGAGACCACAACTTGGGGGACTGCGAACAGTTCTGGTCTCCATATTATAAAAAAGAAATAGAGGCACTGAAGAAAGTGCAAAAAAGATTTACAAAGTTAACATTAGAATTGAGAGGTTATACCTATCAGGAAAGATTAAACAGGCTGGGGCTTTTTGCTCTAGAAAAGAGAAGGCTGAGGGAAGACCTGATAAAGGTCTTTAAAATTATCAAAGGGTTTGATCGGGTAGATATAGAGATGATGTTTCCACTTGTGGGTGAGACAAAAACTAGGAGCCATAAATATAAGATAGTTACTAATAAGTCGAATAGGGAATTCAGGAGAAACCTCTTTAACCAGAGTAGTTAGAATGTGGAACTCACTACCACAAGGAGCAAGCAAGGCGAATAGCATAGATGCATTCAATGGAAAAAGAAATAGGTTATGCTGATAGGGTTAGATGAAGAGGGGGAGGAGCAGGGTCATGTTGAGAATAAACACTGGTAAAGACCAGCTGGGCCAAATGGCCTGGTTCTGTGCTGTACATTCTAAGCAATTCTATGTAATAAGGTAAATACAGATAGATGGTCCAGAGAAATGTGAGGACGACAAATTTAACACCATTACAAGAACTAAAGGGAGGTAAGAATTTGCTTTTACACAAAGAGCAATTATAATGTGGAATTCACTGCCATACACACTAATTGAAGCAACGCTCATTAGTCTCTCTCAAAGAGAGTTAAGATCATTGCTTGAGAACGGGGAATATTAAGAGGTATGGGCAGCCAGCAAGAAAGCATGGTTAGACTAGGTGGAGAAAAACACCAGCGCAGACTCTCAAAGTCAAACCCAAACAACATCAAATCAGCCTTGAAGGGATATTATGTAATAATTCCCTTCATTCGTAGTTGAAATGCAGCAAATGAAGAATGGGTTAAACAAAGGTGACCCTCACCAGAATAGCTGACATGTTCCTTCCGGCAGATGCCAGGACACGGATCAGTTTCATGGCAGCTGCAACTGGCACGCCGTGGGTACTAGCCATCGGTTCACCCACTCTCAGAGTCTGGATCTTCCAGGTGGACGGCAGAAACTCCGAGACGATCGTCTCCAGCAACCTCGGGCACCCCAGTATCTGAGCAAGTGAGAGAGAGCACGAGATTGAAGAAACAATCTTCACACCAATTTTGTGTTCTCATAGGAACATATGAACAATGATAAGACAGGTAAATCTAATCCATCCAACCCATCGCACACAATTTTAATACCTTCTGTGCATCACATCATATACACTCTCCATCCCATCCAAAACCATGAGATTTCCTGGGAGAGACGAAAAACCAGATAAAAATACAGGCCAACTTCGGAGGGGGGAGGGGACAGGGAGAGCCGGGGTGAAATCTGGGAAACTCCCCTCTCACCCATCTAGGAAATCAAAACGTGTCCAGGAGATCACGCTGGTCCTAAATTCCCTGCAGTAATGACCTTGACACATCTGACTTCAGAAATCACTGACTGCCAGGCCTAGGCACTTGGGAACCACATACAGTCACTGCCAGGGCATTCCACACATCCTGTCTTATGCAGCTTTCTCACCTGCCTAGTTCTTTTCTTGCCAAACCCATTTCATTCATTTGCTTCCATTAGTGGTGAACTAACATAATGCATTCAATAGAGTAAATAAGGAGAAACTGTTTCAACTGGCTGGTGGGTCAGTAATTAGGACACATATTTTTTTTAAATTGGCAGAAGAACCAGGTTGAAGATGTGAAGAGTAATTTTACTTTCTTTACACAGTGGGTTACGATTATCTGGAATGTATTGCCTGAAAGGCTGGAGGAAGCAGATTCAAAATATATACCTGAAAAGGATTTGCAGGGCTAGGGGGTAAGAACAGGGGATGGGACTAATTGATTAGCTTTTTCAATAAGCTGGCACAGGCATGATGGGCTGAATGGCCTCCTTCTGTGCTGTATGATGATGAGGGCTGTATAATTAATACCACATTGAATCCAGAACAAACACTCCTAACAGTTTTAAGAACTCTCTCCCCTCCCACATATCTGATTCTCCTTGACATGCGAGCACAATCTCTGTTTCCTGAGCCTCCGAATCATTCCTTCTGCCTCCATCCACAATGTTTCTCAAGCACCCTCTGTTCGTGCCATCACAAAGCCTAAAGCTCCCTCCCCATCATTCACCCTATTTTTCCTTCCCTCTGCCCACTATACACAACTTCCATGTACACCCTCAGCAAGAGTGCCAGACTTGGCTCAGTGGTAGCACTCTCACCTCCGAGTCAAAAAGGTTGTGGTTCAATCTCCACTCCAAGCTGACACTCCAATGCAGTACTGAGGGAGTGCTGCACATTCGGAGGTGCCGTCTTTCGGATCAAACGTTAACCCAAGGCCACATCTGCCCTCTAAGGGGGACGTAAAAGACTCCATGACACTATTTTGGAGGACAACGGGGATGTTCTCCATGGTATCTCAATCAATATTTAACCTTCAATTATCATTAAAACAGATATATGGTTATTTATCAAACTGCTGACAGTGGGATCTTGCTGTGTGCAAATTGGCTGCTGCAATTCCTATATTGCAACAGTGACTACACTTCAAAAGTACTTCATTGGCTGTAAAGTGCTTTGGGATGTCTTGAGGTTATGAAAGACACTATGGAAATGAAAAAACTTACTTTCTTTATAATAGACGCTTGCAGAACTGTTGACTACCGATAACAATTACTAACAGTATATTAATTACCTGATTACAAGCCTCAGAGGAGTGTCTTGCTATTCGAGTCAAGATCTCCAATATATCAAGAATGACCGAGGGAACGGGTCGAACAACTTCAAGGATGTAACGCAAACGGTGAAGTACTTTCATCTTCAGCAAACCCTGAGGCAGGAAGAATACCACAAAAAAGTTAAACATCACGGAGTTTCTGCGTTGGGCACATTTGGCGAAAGCGTCACAGTTTGAGAACTGGCTTTCCTCCCCCATGTTTTCACAAATTATTTTACACGTCACCAAACACAAAATCTACCATGGACCAACACAATTATGCAGCATTTTAAAAAGTAATTTTTTTCAAAGAAATTTCGCTTTAAAAATATTTGATATATTTATGAGTGGTAATTAGTGCAATTCTTTTCATACAGTTGCAAATGGGTTTATCACAAAAACAAATGTTAAATCTTTAAGTACCCCATATTTAAATTACTGGAAATGACTTTCAAAAAAAATATACAGAACCATTTTCTATTTTATATTGTGGTACTTTAGTAATTTTCTTCATAAATTAAAAAAAATAACCTTCTACTTTTTAAAATCAGGCCAATTAATGTCCTTGCACCCAAAAGAAACAGCTTAATTTTTTAAGCCTTCCTGAAGGCCTGCAAATGAGCGCAATTAGTGGAAACTCAATCTAATTGAATGGCCAGATTTGTGGATGGAGCAGTTTTTGAAACTAGTACAAAAGGTACAAACCTTAAATCGCACTGAGTGTAATTTGTGCTTAGAATTCCCAATCCGTTAAACCAGCTTAACCAATTTTGGCCAAATTATGCCAAAGAAACCAACGTAACCAAGCGAAAACTCCAGGCCAAGATTAAAGGATTTGATAAGTTAGATAGAAACTATTTCCTCTAGTGGGGGACTCCAGAACAAGGGAGTACAATCTTAAAATTTGACTTCAGGGGTGGTGGCAGGAAGCACTTGTTCACACATAGGGTAGGGGAAATCTGGAACTCTCTCACCGAAAAAGCTGTTGAGGCTGGGGGGCGGGGGGCCGGGGGCGGTCAATGAAAATTTCAAAACTGAGAATGACAGATTTTTGTTGGGCAAGGGTATCAAGGATTACGAAACGAAAGTGGGTAAATGGAGTTCAAATACATGAATGGCAGAACAGGTTTCAGGGGTTGAATGTCCTACACCTGTTTCTGTTCCTTCCTAAGTGATAAGAACTGGATTCAGTCAATGTACTCTTATAAAGTAGAACTGCACCTAGCTGCTAGGGGTGAGGAGACACTGGGCCTCTTGCCAAGCCTTGTTGTAGAGTTCATTGCTAAGAGATTAGGCTTTGATTTGTCAATCCATTCTGTGCCATATTTAAAACCAATACAATGAGTGGGGGGTTTGCAGACCGGAAAAAGTCCCGTCAGTGCAGGCCACTCGAAACTAGCCATTCACCTCACTTAACCTGACAGGCACCATAGACCAATCATTTCAAACCTTGCCCTTTCCCCAAAATAGCATTGTAGAACTGAAATAGCTGAACTTAAGCAATAAGTTTAAGAAGCTTCAAGTGTGTGAAATGGGCCAGCAAGGTTCCAAAGGTTCCACCTTTACAAGAACAACCTACATATATTGTACAGTTAACATAGTAAAACATCCCAAAGGTGCTTCACAGGAGCTCTATCAAACAAAATTTGACACCAAGCCACTTAAGGTGATGTTTGTGGGAGCTTGTTGTGTGTAAATTCACTGCCATGTTTCCTACATGACAGTGACTACACCTCAAAGGTACTGCATTGGCTGTCAAGAGCTTTAGGATGTCTTGAGGTCACAAAGGACGCTATAGAATTGCAAGTCTTTGTTTTCTTTTTTTTAATAGTGTAACCAACATAATTTTAATAGGTAAATGCAGACAGGGCTGGGAATTACCTGCCCAATGCCTGTGACTAAATGGCTTAAAAGACCACCCAGGCAATCCCCCTCCCCTCAACCCGCCCAAGCAACCAGTTCCCTCACACGCCTGTCTTTTCCCATGATCTCAAGGGTATTTGGTTTGCAAGCACTGCAATTCAGCTTCACTCTCCCCTATGGTGATCCAGCCCCTGGCGTGACACTTTCCCACACAATCCAACATGATGCAGGTCATAGGATGGCACATGTTTAAAAAGTGTAAATAAACCTGAATGGACAAAAGGCTTAAGAAGGCAACAAGTCTGGGTCAAGCCCCTGGTCTAAAGGAATGGTTCTGTACCCTTTTAAATACACAAACGGTCTCTAAAACAAGGCAGGTTGTTTAAAGGACATTACTTTCACAATGTCAGCACGAGCAACATCTGGGTCAGCTTTCTTATCCTCCTTGGACTTGGCTTTCGCCTTCGGTTCTTCCTCCTCCTCCTCGGCATCATCATCCTCATCGTCCTCCTCCGCTTCGTTAGGTCGAAGGGGAAACGTAGATGCTCCCAAGTACCAGGAGAAGGTCCTGTCAAGATATTCCTGCAGGGAAGGGGCTCATGTTTACTGGCAGCAACAGTGCCAAATATTTTCACATCTTTTTCTTTTACCACACGTGTTGTATTTTAAACAAAAAACATTTTGCAGGTTCTGATGATACACTGTGAAACAGAACATCCTGCTCATCGCTTCACAATCTTACTTTAAGCCCTAGGCACCCTCCTGGCCGAGCAGGAGTGTGGGAGAGCGAGTGAGTGACTGCCATATAAAGGGATAACATGAGGTACACAATTAATAGTAAAGGAAAACAGGAAGAGGTGATCTTATCTCATTTTGATAGAAATATTCAAACATGTATCAACTGCATTTCAGGTTCTGTTGGTGAAGGGAGTTGAAGGTCACCACCTCAAGCCTCCCTCAACCCCTCGTAACTCATAATTCTGGGACTATTCTCCCTACTGATACAATTTCTCTGCCTTTGTTCCCTTTCATTCCTTTCTCCCAACCTCTTTCTTCAACTGCCTCCCTCCAATCCACTCTCATCATTGTCCTCCATCCCCTTCCCTCTGCTCTCCTCCCACCCCAAACCATCTCCTCCTCCATTCATCCCATCTCACTTGCTCCTACACCCTCCCCCAATATGCCCCTCCCTTCATTCTTTCTTGTGCTCCAAACCTCACCCATCCTCTTTCTTCTGAACCCTTCCCTCCTCTCACTCCCAGCAACCACCACCGACCCCCCTTCCCACCAGCCTCCTCCCTTCATCGGTCTAATTATCTCTCCTCCAACCATCTAATACTGCTTGACCTGAATAATGCACTTGCGTTCAATCCCTCATGCACAGTGACACAAGAGACAGGACTAGTTTTTAATATAAAGCTAGTTGCCTGATGCCTTTCACAGCACCAGGTTCATAAATAATCCAATGCAACTAGACTTGATAGTAGGGTTGCCAGCTCTGGTTGGACACATTCTTGGAGATTTCATATGACCTCCTCCCTGCAACTGCCCTCACCCAAATTCCAGCCACCGGTTGCTCAACACATCCATTCTCATGGCACCTGCCTACCCACACCAATTAGTCTCCTCAGTGCATGACTGGATGAATGTTGACTATCAGTTAATCAGCCCTTTTTACTCCCATGTCCCAGGTTTTTACAACTAGTCAAGAAAATTGCTCAAAGAACTCTTTTTGTTTCAAATGCCCCTCTGATTTTTCTCCTAGTTTTGCTCGCAGCAGTGTCCTGGAGATTAGTCATTAAATTCTGGAGGGTCCAGAGCAGCCCTGGAGACTTGGCACCCAATGACAGTAGTCCAACCTGCGAGAGAAGCTCAGGTAATGGAGGTGAGCAATGGATTCTCAGCCCCACTTCAGACAGTTGCTGTGTGCTGGTGGACAGGGAAACCCAGAGAATTACAGGCCCATACATTATGGCCAACAGAGGCTGCTTTTCTAAAAGCTTGGAGCTGTCAGATGTGAGAGAGATACAGCTAACCTTCAAAAGAAAAACTCATTAATTGCAGTGAAAGTGGCACACATTGATAAGAAGGGAGGAGAGTGCAGTAAGGCAAAACATCTGATGTGTGAATAACATTTAAGTGTGAACAGGAAGAGGGACTGCAAAGACTTTTTTCTGAATGTTAAGATTTCAGTGTGGAATTTGTTACCACACCTCTCAGACAGTGGAGCAGTCTGCAGCAATCAGAAAGCAGAAACAGAGCAAACATACATCAGTAGAGAGAGGCTGGGTGAAGACAGCACTCGGAATTTAGAGGAATAGCCTCAGCTTTCAAATCCTTGTCCAAGAAGCACACACTAAGGTGATAGATCCACGGAATTTGGGGGAATCAGTGAATCAGAAATATCGGAGGGAGCCGGTAACTGCGGGACAAATATCCGAGGGGTCAGCGACTGCGGGACTGATATTTCAATAAGCCAGTATCCATGGAATTTACGTGCAATGTGTTAGCAAGTACGGCTATATGGCTAAGTGGAGTGAGGCCTCAGTCCAACAGATTCAAAGTAAGGCAGGAGCAAACATGACTCTCTTCTGGCACGGTCACTTAGGGTAGTGGCAGACTGGGTGTGATCTCAATCCCAGCACCGTTCACTTTGCTGTACTCTTGACTGATTGGGTTGAATCTCCACCGAGCTGTGGCTGTAAAAACACATTCCAGGGGTCAAGGTGCACAGCAACGAGTTCTCAAACACCAGAGACATTTGAAGGTTCGAGCGACTTACTTCATCAGAGGGAGAGACTAGAAGCGCCTTCAGTGTCTGAACACAGGCAGCGATCACATTCTCGGTGCTGTCATCCAGCGAGAACCGCAGGAGGAACAAGAAGCCAGCATCCAGCAGCATTCGCAAGATGGCATACTTGAGGGAGGAGGAGAAGTCACCAGCTTTTGCCTGGTAAAGAACAGAATGACAACAACTCAACATAAGGGCACCACACATTCCACAACCGACAAGTCACTCATATTGTTTACTGGAAACAACTTCGCTAAATTCATTAGACCTCATTTGAGGCACCCCTCCCAATTCCCTTGCCCACTCCTCTCACTGGTTATGGTGTAGCCCCCACAGTACCTTGCCCAAGTAACCACTCTTCGTGTGTGAACATTGGCAGGACACATCAGTGCACTGCTTGACATTTAGACATTGAGCTGAACCAGATCCTGCCCCTGCCTAAAGTCTGCACACCTGCAGTCTCCAAAAGTTGCTGTTTGTGGGATCTTGCCATGTCCAAATTGACTACTGTGCCGCCTGCATAACACCTTAAAGAGATTGCAAAATGGTTTCAGGCAATCAGTCTGCCTTTTATCGCACTCACTGAACCATCTCCCCAATTTAGGTGACACATGAAATGTGATAGTGTGTGTGCAAGAGAGAAACCAAGAGAGAGTGAGCAAGTGAGTGAGAGTAAGAGACAGTAAGAAAGAGCATGGAACAAAAGAGAGCTTGCAAGAGAGGGAGGAAAGGAAGAGCGTGCAAGAGCAGCAAGAAAAGTGAGAGAAACAGAGAGAGAGAGAAAGCATGGGAACAAAAGCAAGATGGTGTGAGAGAAAGGGAGGAAGGAGCAAGACAGAACCAACAAAAGAATGAGAGGGAGAGAATAAGAGAGCGTGAGATAGAGTGCGTGACAGCAAGACTTGGAGAAAGTGAGCGAGTGCAAGTGAGTGAAAAGTGAAATGGTGAGCGCAGGAGGAGAGGAGAGTAGATGCTCAGCCCCTAAGTGTTGGAGGGAAATCGCCAAACGGGCTGTGGAGCAAAGGTCCACGCATCAGGAGGTGGGAGAAAAGGAAAAGCAAAGGTGCATTGGGCACCAAATCCTGTGAACAGCCTGTCCATCACCACAGGGACACAGCCAATCACGCAGTGCCGGGTGAGAGAGGTGAAGTGAAATTCTGCTGCTCAAAACACTTTCATTTTAGTAAATGCTTAAAAATCACAAAAAAAAAAATCTGTTTACCTTAACACATTTGATCAAATTACGTGCCTGGCTTGAAATGTTATTGACAATCTGCACTGTAACCATGGCAACAGTGACATTTTCTATGAATCTCATTAAAATAGCAAGTGGAATATCCAAATAATAGCGTCAGACACCCTTCTCAGCCTGTCATCTGTCAACCCTCAGTTAATGTGAATTCCATTCATCTGCTTATGTTGCTTCCCTGCCCCCATTCCCCATGCCTACCAAGCTAAATCTTCCCCAGCTGCCCTATCCCTGAATCCATGTCTATCTCTCATTTCTCTCCCATCGCCTCTCATGTCCTCTGAGCTCATTTGGCCCGTCTCCTGCTCCCTTTATAACACTAAACTGCTGATCAGCCAACTTCCCTTCCTGGCCGCCATGCTAACTGACAATATAAATGGTTCATTCTCCTCAGGTATTGTGCTCCCTCCCTTTCAAATCTACCACCACCCCATCAAAAAATCCATCCTCCATCCCCTTTTCTGCAGATCTACCAACTGTCTCCAAACTCCCTTTCTTCTCCAAATTCTTAATTACATTGCCACTTGTCAAACACATTTTTCCCACAACTCCATGTTTGAATCTCTCCAGTCAGGTTTCCACTCCTGCTATGGCACCAAGCCAATCCTAGCCAAAGTCACAAATAACTTCCTCTGTGACCTGTGACTTTGGTGCATTATCCTTTTTTGATCTGTCTGCGGAGGTTGACATGGTCGGCCACACCATCCCCCTCCAATATCTTTTCTCTGTTGTCCAGCTTAGTGGGATTGGCAGCCTTTGGTTGCACTCTGAGCTCGCTGATTGTAAGCAGAGAATCTCCAGCAATGATGTTTCTTTTAACCCCTGTACCATTACCTCTGGAGTCCCCAAGAATTGATCTTTGGCCCCATCTCTTCCTCATCTGCACAAAGCCTCCTGGGCAATATCAAGAGATACAGAGCTAGCTTTCACATATATGCTGACAACACCCTCCTCTACCTCCCCCCAATCGTCTCAACTCCTCTACTGACTCTGTGCTCTTGGACTGCTGGTCCAATACCAATCCATTTTTGTTTCCACTTGCTCATGGGATGTGGGCATCACTGGCAAGGACAGCGTTTATTGCCCAACCCTAAGTGGTGGTGAGTCGCCGTTTTGAACCGCTGCAATCCATGTGCTGTAGGTACACCAGGGAGTTGCAGGATTTTGATTCAGTGATGATGGAGGAACGGGGATATATTTCCAAGTCAGGATAGTGTGTGACTTGAAGGGGATCATGTAGGTAGCCAGTGATCTTTCCATGTGCCTGCTGCCCTTGTTCTTCTAGATGGCAGATGTTGTGGGTTTGAAAGGTGCTGTCAAAGGTGTCTTGGCGAGTTGCTGCAGTGAATCTTGTAGGTGGTACACACTGCTGCCTCTGTGCACTGCTGGTGGAGGCAGTGAATGTTTTAAGTGGCAAATGGGGTGCCAATCAAGTGGGCTGCTTTGTCCTGGATGGTGTTGAGCTTCTTGAGTGTTACTGGAGTTGCACTCATCCAGGAAAGTGGGGAGTATTGCATCACACTCCTGACTTGTGCCTTGTAGATGGTGGACAAGCTTTGACAGTAAGGAAGTGAGGAACTCGCTGCAGAATATCCACCCTCTGACCTGCTGTTGTAGCCACAATATTCATGTGACTGGACCAGTTCCTAGTCAATGGTAACCCCAGGATGTTGATGGTAGGGGATTCAGCAATGGCAATGGCTCAGAATTAATTAATTAATAGCGGCATAGAGTACAAAAACAAGGATGTTATGTTGTACTTGTATAAGACAATAATTTGGCCTCAGCTGGAATATTGCAGCCAGTTCAGGATGATGCAGTTTAGGAAAGATGTGAAAGCATTGGAGAGTTCACAGAAAAGATTCACGAGAATGGTTCCAGGGATGAGGAACTTCAGTCATGAAGGCAGACTGGAGAAGTAGGGACTGTTTTCCTTAGAGAAGGCTGAGAGGTGATTTGATAGAGGTATTCAAGATCATGATGGGTCTGGAAAGAGTAGATAGGGAGAAACTGTTCCCACTCATGAAAGGATCGAGAATGAGAGGGCACAGATTTAAAGTAATTGGCAAAAGAAGCAAAAGCGACATGGGAAAAAACTTTTTCACAAAGCAAGTGGTTAAGGTCTGGAAAGTACTACCTGGGAGTGTAGTACAGGCAGGTTCAAACGAGGCATTCAAAAGGGAATTAGATTGTTATCTAAAAAGGAAGAAGGTGCAGGGTTATGTGGAGAAGGCGGGGGAAAGGCACTAGGCGAACTGCTCATTCGGAAAGCCGGTGCAGACACGATGGGCCGAATGGCCTCCTTCTGTGCTGTAATAATTCTGAGATTGAGAATGTCATGAGGAGGTGGTTCGACACACTCTTGATGGAGATGGTCATTGCCTGACACTTGTGAGGTATGAATGTTACTTGCCACTTATCAGCGCAAGGCTGAATGTTGTCCATATCTTGCTGCATGCAGGTACGGACTGCTTCAGTATCTGAAGTGTTATGATTGGAACTGGTCGCTGCACCAGCAAACATTCCCACTTCTGACCTTATGGTGGAGGGAAGATCATTGATAAAGTAGCTGAAGATGGTTGGGCCTGGGACACCATCCTGAGGATCTCCTACAGTGATGCCCTGGAGCTTAGATGATTGGCCTCCACCAAACACAACCAACTTCCTTTGGCTCCAACCAGCGGAGAGTTTCCCCCGATTCCCACTGACTTCAATTTTGCTAGGGCTCCTTGATGAAATTTTTGGTCAAATGTTGCCTTGATGTCAAGGGAATTAACTCTCACCTCACTTTTAAAATGCAGCTCTTCTGTTCATGTTTGAATCAAGGCTGTAATGAGGTCTGGAGCCACGTGGTCCTGGCAGAACCAAAATTGAGCATCAGTGAGCAGGTGATTGGTGAGTACGTGCAGCTTGTTAACACAGTGGCCAACACCTTCCGTCACTTTTCAATCATTCAGTGCAGACTGATGGAGCGGTAATTAATCTGATTGGATTTGCCCTTCTTGTGGACAGGACATACCTGGGCAATTTTCTACTTTGGAGGGTTGATGCCAGTGTTGTAGTTGATTTGGAACAGCTTGGCTAGAGGCACAGCTAGTTCTAGAGCACAAGTCTGCAGTACTACAGGCGGGATGTTGTCAAGGCCCATAGTCTTTGCTGTGTTCAGCCGTTTATTGAGATCACATGGACGAATTGAATTGGCAGAAGACTGGCATCTGTGATGCCGGGGTCCTCAAGTGGAGGCCGAGTTGGATCATCCACTCAGCACTTCTGGCTGAAGATGGTTGCAAACTCTTCAGCCTTGTCCTTTGCACTAATGTGCTGGGCTCCACCATTACTCAGGATGAGGATGTTCATTGAGTCTCCTCCTGCCATCAGTTGTTTAATTGTTCACCACCATTTGCGACTGGATGTGGCAAGACTGCAGAGCTTTGTTCTGATCTGTTGGTTGTGGGATCACTTAGCTCTGTCTATACAATGCTGTTTCTGCTGTTTTATCATGCATGTAGCTTCACGAGATCTTGAGAAGCCTTTATTTCCTTCTGTCAAATATTGGGAAGACAAAGCCACTATCGTTCAAGCCCACTGAAAACATTTTTCCTTTGCCACCGATTCCACCCCCTCCATGTCAATTCTGAGGCTGAACCACACGGTTTACAATCTTGCCATCCCACTTGACTCCAAGCTGAGCTTCTGAACCATATTCCTCTCCATCACAAAGGTCACCCACGTAACATCACCCATCTTGACCTAACTCAGCTCATCTGCTGCTGAAACCCTCATCCGTCCATTTTGTCACCTCTACACTGGACTATTCCAACACTCTCCTGGCTGGTGTCCCATGTTCCACCCTCCATAAACTTCAGCTCATCCAAAATCCAGCTGGTATCCTAGCCCACACCAAGTCCCACTCAGCCCTGTACTCAGTGGCCTAGATTAGCACCCAGTCCCCCAACAATTCCAATTTAAAATTCTTGTCATTGTGTTTAAACACTCCATGGCCTCATCCCTCCCTTTGTCTCTCACCACCTCCAGCCCTTCAAGCTTCACACAACTCTCTGTTCTTCTGACTCTAATCTTTTGTGCAAGACCCAGTTCCTTTGCCTCACCATTGCTGGTCATGTCTAACTCTACAATTCCCTCTCTAAAACCCACATCTGTGACCAAGCTTTTAGTCATCCCTCCAAATATCCCCTCCTTTGTCCATTTTTGGCGAGTTATGCCTCTGAAATACCTTGGTCTTCTAGGTTAAAGGCACTATATAAATGGGCACCAGATGATACAACATTAGGTCCAGTTCCAATGCCGTCTATACTCGAGCAGCCCATAAACACTCCTTGTCTGGCCCTCCATATGAAGACTGATGACATGATAAGTGGTCACACAATATATGGATCGGAGTTCTATACAAACCTATAGGTGTGCTTATTTGCCTTGCAAATACAACACACATGCACCCTCATTTACCTGGACATACAATTCAAGAGTCACACACAACTCTTAGGTTTAGATATGGTTTGAGAGCAGGGACGGGAGGATGTGACTGCATGTCAGGCAGGTAAGCAGAGCCTCAGCTTTTTCCATTATCCAACAGTTATGAGGTACTTGCTACTGTTGTAGTTGAGAATGAAGACTGCAGGGAGAATGGGCAAATCATGGCACAGTGGTACAGGAGGCCTTTGAAATGGAGTGGGGGAGGGAAGCAAAAAGAAATGTGCTAGTCTTACAGGACAGTATAGTTAGGGGAATAGATACTGTTCTGTGCAGCTGTGACTGGAAGTCCAGAGACTGTGGTCCCTATCCAGTGTTCATGTTCAGGACATCTCCTCCCAGCTGGAGAAGAACTTGGAGTAGAAGCCCACAGCATAGGTAGAACTAGGAGTGAGGTTCTGCTGACAGAGTTGGAGGAGCTGGGGTACAAAATTAAAAAGCAGAACCTCAAAAGGTAATAATCTCTAGATTATTACCTGATCCATGCACAAATTGGCATCGGGGCAGATCGATTAGTGGCTTAAATGCATGGCTGAATTAATGGTGTACGAGGCAGGGGTTTCAATTCATGGATCACTGGTGACAGTACTGGAGAAAATTGTGGGTCCTTTCAATGCAGAGGCAGAAGAAATTACAATGTGGAATGATCAACTTGAAACAAATATTTTATGTCTGTCTTCACAGTGGAAGACACAAAGAATATACCAGATATTGTGGGGAACCAAGAAAGTGAGGAACTTAAAATAATTAATATTAGTAAAGAAATAGTACTGGAGAAATTAAGGGACTAATAGTCAGCAAATTCCCTGCACCCAATGGCCTATATCTTAGAGTTTTAAAAGAGGTAGCTGCAGAAATAGCGGCTGTTTTGTTTTTGATCTTCCATAACAGTCCCTATGGATTGGCAGGTAGCAAATGCAAACCCCTGTTCAAGAAAGGAGGGAGAGAGAAAACAGTGAACTGTACACCAGTTAGCCTATCTTCAGTAGTACTGAAAATGCTAGAATCTATTACTAAGGAAGGATGTGGTAACAGGCACTCGGAAAATCACCATATGATTTGGCAGAGTCAACACAGTTTTATTAAAGGGAAAGCAAACTACTGCGGATGTTGGAAATCTGAAATAAGAATAGAAAATGCTGGAAATATGCAGGTCAGGCAGCAGCATCGACCTGAAACGTTAACTCTGTTTTTCTCCTGACCTGAGTATTTCCTGCATTTTCTGATTTTATTTATTAAAGGGAAATTATGTTTGACAAATCTATTAGAGTTTTTTGAGGGTGTAACTAGCAGGGTAGATAAGGGGTAAGCAGCGGATGTAATATATTTGGATTTTCAGAAGGCATTCAAAGCCACACGAGAGGTTGCTACACAAGATTAGAGGTCATGGGATTGGGGTAATATATTAGAATGGATTGAGAATTGGTTAACAGAAAAAAAAAAGAGTAGGAATAAACGGGTCATTTTTGGAATAGCAGGATGTAGCTAGTGGAGTGCCGCAGGGATCAGTGCTTAGGCCTCAGCTATTTACAATCTATATAAATGACTTAGATGAGGAAACTGTGTAATAGATCCAAGTCAGATGAAACAAAGCTAGGTGAGAAACTAATCTGCGAAGCAAACATAAAGAGGCTGCAAGGGAATATATACTGGTTGAGCGATTGGTGGTGTGCAATTATGCACTTTAATACGAAGAATGAAAAAGCAGAATTTTTTTTTTTAAAAAGGGTCAGAGATCAGTAAATGCTGGTATTCAAAAGGATTTGGGGGTCCTTATACATGAAACACAGGAAGTTAACATGCAACGGTGGTGGGGGGTTGGGGGTTGGAGTGCAAGAGTAAGAAAGTCTTGCTGCAATAGTATAGGGCTTTGGCGAGACTACACCTGGAGTGCTGTGGACAGTTTAGGTCTCCATACATAAGGAAGGATGTACTTACCTTAGAGCGGTGCAACCAAAGTTCACTGGACTGATTCCTGGGATCTGGGATGAGAGAGCACTGTCCTATGATGAGCGACTGAGTAGAATGGGACTATACTGTCTGGAGTTTAGAAAAAATGAGGGGAAATCTCATTAAAACACAAGATTCTGAAAGGGCTCAAGTTGGTACTTGAGAGGTTGTCTTCCTGGATGGAGAGTCAAGAACTAGGGGTCATAGTCTCAGGATAAGGGGTCAGCCATTTAGGACTGAGATGAGGAGAAATTTCTTAACTCAGAGGTTTATGAATCTTTGGAATTCTCTAACCCAGAGGGTTGCAGATGTTCAGTCGATGAGTATATTTAAGACAGAGATTGATAGATTTTTGAGAAATAAGAGAATCAAGGGATATGGGGATCGGGTGGGAAGGTGGAGTTGAGGTAGAAGATTAGCCCTATCTTATTGAATGGCAGAACAGGCTCAAGGGGCTGTATGGTCTACTCCAGCTTCTATTTCTTATGTTTGTAATGTTGTGGGAGCTACACACAACCTCAATTAGTCAAACATGTTTACTTCAGATAACAAAACTCTGCAGTATGCAATTTTGAATTGTGCCAAGCCCACCTTTTGAACGATACGTGCCAGCATCTGAAGTGCCAGGGTTCGTTGCTGAATTATTTGACTGCGAGATAAATGAAAGAGCTCTTGTAGTGAATACCCAGCTTGCTGAAAGAGACAAACCAATAGTTAGAGATGATTAAAGCAAGCGACAGTCAAGAAACATTGGGTAATCTACCAGCTTCACACCAAGCATCAGCGCTGCACCACTGAAATAGCACAGAAAGAAACAACTTGCATTTACGTGGTGCCTTTCACGAACTCAGGACATTTTAAAGTGCTTTACAGCCAATGAAGTACTTTTAAAGTGTAATTCCTATTGCCAAATAGGAAACACAGCAGCCAATTTGCACACAGCAAACTCCTAAAAACAACAATATGATAATGACCAGATAATTGTTTTGGTGATAGTGGTTGAGAAATAAATATTGGCCAGGACACCAGGGAGAACTTTTCTGCTCTTCTTCAAATGGTGTCTAGGGATCTTTCATGTAGACCTGAAGGGGGAGACAGGACCTCTGTTTAACATCTCAGCTGAAAGACGACACCTCTGACACTGCACTGACCTGTCAGCCTATATTATCTGGAGTGGGACTTGAACCCACAACCTTCTGACTCAGAGCAGCAACTGAGCCACAGCTGACACTCCACCCAGAGCTATAGGGAATTGGGACTGCAAATTGGAATATTTCTTGCTGATCACTGCGCACATAGGTAAGGTTGGTCACTGCTAGTTGCTTCTGTAAGGTGCAAGGAATATCTAATACCATTTGTATGACGGTATTAATATCCATAGCTCAATTGCTGCCATTGTACTTGGATGGGTCTCACCCAACTAATCATCCAAAATGCTTGGCATCAACCAACAAATCAAGCCATTCTATTCAATTTAAATATACTACATAATTTGACTACCCGTCAGGATGGCTGACCGGCTAATATAAAAGACAAAGTCTCTAAGCGTGCTTTGTTCTCACACACCATCAAGAGAGATTTTGAACTGAATATGTGGAGACTAGAGAATCTGGGATTGTGCTCCTGACAGCAGAGAAGGTTAAGGAAAGATTTAACAGAGGTGTACAAAATTATGAGTATTTTAATGAAGTAGATAGGGAGAAACTGTTTTCACTGGCAGGAGAATCAGAGGAATCAGTAGTCAGAGGACAGAAGTTTAAAGTAATTATGGAACGGCAACATAGCGGTTATGTTACTAGACTGGTAATCCAGAGGTCTGGACTAATAATCCAGAGACATGAGTTCAAATCCCATCCTGGCATCTGGAAAATTTAAACTCAAATAAATCTGGAATAAAAAGCTAGCATTCGTAAAGATGACCATGTAATTACTAGATTGTTGTAAAAACCCATCTACTTCACTAATGCCCTGCAGGGGAGAAAATAAACTCTGGCCTTGCCAGCAACAGCTAGATCCTGTGAAGAATATAAAAAAGCAAAAACAGCTGGGGTGAGGGCAGCAAATTGTTATGAAATAACTATCCAAAGGAAATTGGATAAATACTTGAAAAGGAGAAATTTGCATGGCTGTGAAGAAGGAGCGTGCAGTGGGACTAATTAGATAGCTCTTTCAAAGATCAGGGACAGGCACGATAGGCCAAATGGTCTCCTTCTGTGCTGTAAGATTCTAAGATCAGAGACTGTTCAGTCATCAGTCTGAGGCCGCCTTTAGAATGCAGCTCATCAGAGGCTCCGTCGCAGTGTTTTCCAAATGGAATGAGCTCCTGCATTTCAATAATGTACTTTTACATCCATCACCTTGGTTGTTTTGATAGTTTGGAAAAGATAGTGCAATTTGTGAAGGCTGTAAATTTACTGCTTGGCTGATCTGTATCTTAACTCCACTTACCCACTCCGCATCCCTTAAAATGCCCATCGAAAATCTACTGATCTCAATTTTGAAATTTTCAATTGATCCCCCAGTCTCAGCAGCATTTTGCAAGAGAGTCCAGATTTCCACTACCCTTTCTGTCAAGAAATGCTTTCTGACATCACCCCTGAACAGCCGAGCTCTAATTTTAAGGTTAAATCTCCTTGTTCTGGAGGAGAACAGAACAGAGGAAACAGTTTCTCTCTACCCACCTTAACAAATCCTTTAATCATCTTAACCACCTCAATTAGATCACCCCTTAAACTTCTATACTTGGGGGAAATACAGGCCCAGTGCATGCAATCTGGCCTCATAATTTAACCCGTTTAGCCCAGGTATCGGGTGAATTTATGCTGCTCCCCCTCCAAGGCCAATATATTCTTTCTGAGATGCAGTTGTGACAATGGAAACAGTACTCTGGAGCTCTGCACAGCTGTAGCTTAACTTCCATCCATTTGTACTCCAGTCTTCACTTTAACAAACATTGAACAGCTGTTCAAAAGCATTTCATTGTAATAGGAAATAATACTGTCTAACCTCTGGCTGCTCTCCATGATGGTGTAGTCCCAGGTGAGTTGGAAGATCAACACCTGGAGGTATTAAGTCACCATGGAAACTGAACCTTGCTTGCATCTCCTGAATGTGGAAACAAAGAGAGACATTAAATTACAACATTTCCTAGGAAACACGATTCTGTCATTGTGCAGGAGAGATTTCTGTATATTCAGTGCTTGGTGGGTTTACTGGTTTGAGAGTTTGATAATGGAGACTTTTACTATGTAAATGTTTGTAAAACCACATTAGCATTTCAAGTTTTACTCAACCTCAAACTCAGAGTGCTCCTCAGCAGGCCCACTTAGTCCCACAGCTTCGAACCTCTCTGTGGAACCAGGGCTGCTCAGTGCCAAAGTCACATTGGCCCTGTTAGGGCCATTCAGTCCCACATATTCTCACGGCTCCGTGCCAGGTCAGCTCACTCCCAAAGTCTCTCCTCACTCTGTGACAGGGCCAATCAGTCCCACAGTCTTTCCTAACTCTGTGACAGGGCCAATCAGTCCCACAGTCTCTCCTCACTCCGTGACAGGGCCAATCAGTCCCACAGTCTCTCCTCACTCCGTGACAGGGCCAATCAGTCCCACAGTCTCTCCTCACTCCGTGACAGGGCCAACCAGTCCCACAGTCTCTCCTCACTCCGTGACAGGGCCAATCAGTCCCACAGTCTCTCCTAACTCTGTGACAGGGCCAATCAGTCCCAAAGTCTCTCCTCACTCTGTGACAGGGCCAATCAGTCCCACAGTCTCTCCTCACTCCGTGACAGGGCCAATCAGTCCCACAGTCTCTCCTCACTCCATGACAGGGCCAATCAGTCCCACAGTCTCTCCTCACTCTGTGACAGGGCCAATCAGTCCCACAGTCTCTCCTCACTCCGTGACAGGGCCAATCAGTCCCACAGTCTCTCCTAACTCTGTGATAGGGCCAATCACTCCCACAGTCTCTCCTCACTCCGTGACAGGGTCACTCAAGTCCCAGAGTCTCACACTGCTCCATGGCAGGGCCACTCAAGTCCCAGAGTCCCTCACTGATCTATGACAAGATCACTCAGTCCCACAGTCTCTCCTTACTCCATGACGGGGTTACTCAATCCCAGAGTCTCACACTGCTCCATGGCAGGGCCGCTCAGTCAATAGGGAGCGGCAGTTTTACAGAACGTATCCACAACTCCACTGCTCACCTTGTTAGTTTTCCGTCGTCGGGGTTTGGGGAGATCTTTCATCCACTCTAGCTTCTCATACTCCGGTACATCCATGTGGACCCATCCTTTCTCAAGCTTCAGTGGAATATCAGCCTCTGTAAAGATTTAGCAATATTGCAATAAGAATTACTCTACAATGCCATCACGCACACACCTGCTCCACTCAGCCTAGCACACATTCAGATCACCACTACTGCACAATTGTGCCACTCTGCACCCACATTCCATGCCTACTGCTGTGCAGGCACTCCCTATTTCGGTGGTTTGACCCAACAGCTTCTTTTGTGGCTCGGTGTCATGTTTTGTTTTATAAGGCTCCTGTGAAGCGCCTTGGGACTTATTATGTTAAAGGCAATATATAAATATAATTTGCTGTTATTTCTCTGGCCTACGCATAAATCTGGGTTCATCATTACAAGCACGAGCCTATCATCCCACAAACTTAGAATGCAAATACTTAGTGGTACAGAAGTTAAGACCTTTGCCCTTTGGATTGAAATCCACACAGAGTAAGATGATAAATAAGGAATCTTATGTTAAATGCATTTTGGCAATCCCAATCCTGATCCTGGCCCTGGTCATCCTTGCACCACAAAACTGGCCACAATCCAACACTAATTAAGAACCCACCTGCAACAACTGCTTTTGGCAATAAAGATATTGATACAAGAAAATATAAGGAAGAATTCATATAGTGCCATACCCAGCCTGAGGATGTCAGGATTGCAGCCAATGAAGCAGACACTGTGGGGAGAAACAAGGTGGTCAGACGACTGGGACAGTCAAACTGCACCAGAGTAAAGAATAGTTCAGAAACAGGAAGCATCTGACAGGACACAGTCTAAGGCGGGTTTGGATTGCATCTGCGTACATGCATGCACACAGTACAGTAAATAAGGTTAGTAGCCTGCAGGCATAAGTCGCCACATGGGAACTACGATATAGTAGCAATGAGAGAGACCTGGCTCAAAGCACAACAAGATTGAAAACTTAATATTCCTGGCGACAAACTATTCAGAAAAAATAAGGAAGGAAAAAAAGGTGGCAGGGTGGCAATATTGATCAAAGCAACTATTACAACACTGGAAAGGGATGATGTCGTTGAGAGGTCAAAGATAAACTATTTGGTTAGAATTAAGGATCAACAGAGGAGCTATTACACTGCCTGTGTGTATACTATGGTCCACTGAATAGTGGGAAGGAGACAGAGGAGCAATTTTGCAGGCAAATGATAGAAAAAGGCACAAACTAGATTATCGATAATGGGGAACTTCAATTATCCAACTATAGACTGGGATTGTAAGAGTAAAGAGGGGAAGAAATTCCTGAAATTGGTATAAGAGAACTTAATTGATTAGTATGTTTCATCCTAATGAGGAAGGAAGCAGTGCTGGATTTAGTTTTGTGGAATGAAATGAAGCATGTGAAGAAGGTTTCAGTGGGGTATCATTTGGGGAACAGTGATCTATCATCAGGTTTAGGGTAGTTATGGAAAAGTGTAAAAAATACTCAACTGAAAGAGGGATAGCAGCAGTGAGTTGAAAAGGGATCTGGCCCAGGTTGATTGGAATCAAAACAGGTAAGCAAAACAGTAACTGAACAATGGCAGGTCCTCAGAGATGTTTCAGGAACAGAATAGACACATTCCCATGAGGCGGAAATGAAATGCATTCAAAGCTAGAACTGACAAAAGATATAGAAACTAAAATGAGACAGAAAAAAAAAAGAGGCTTATGACAAATGTAAGGCTCGTAATACAGTAGAGAACAAAGCTGAGATTGGCCATTGGTTCTAGATGCCCTAACATCCTCTGAGCAGCCACTGTATCAAGCCCCTTAAGAATTTTATATCTTTCAATGAGATTACCTCCCATTCTTCTAAATACGGAATATAAGCCCAGTCTTCTCAACCTCTCCTCATAGAACAATGCCCTCATCCCAGGAGTTGTACTCCAAGTATATCTTTTCTTAGGTAAGGAGGCCAAAGCTATACACAGTACTCAAGGTGTGGTCTTACCAAGGCCCTATGCAAGTGCAGTAAGACTTCTTTACTCTCATACGCAGGAAGGTGATGGGTGGCATGTCAGAAGATTGGACAGAATATAAAAAAAAGTAAAGAATGACTAAAAGATTGATAAGGAGGGAAAAATTAGAGTACGAGAGAAAGCTGGCTAGTAATATAAAAACAGATAGTAAGAGTTTCTATAGATATTTAAAAAAAGAAAAGTTAACAAAGTGAGCGTTGGACCTATAGAAAGTGAGTCTGGGGAATTAATAATGGAAAATAAGGAAATGGCAGATGAATTGAACAGGTATTTTGCATCGGTCTTCACTATAGAGGATACAAGTAACATCTCAGAATTAGCTATAAATCAGGAAATAGTAGGGAGGGAGGAACACAAGAAAATTACAATCACCAGGGAAGTGGTACTGTGGGTTGACAAGTTCCCGGGTACTGATGGGCTTCATCCTAAGGTCTTAAAATTAGTGGCTAGTGATATAGTTGATGTATTGGTTTTAATTTTCCAAAATTCCCTAGATTCGAGGAAAATTCCATTAGATTGGAAAATAGCGAATGTAACTCCTTTATTCAAAAAGGGAGGGAGACAGAAAGGAGGAAGCTGTAGGCCAGTTAGTTTAACATCTGTCTTAGGGAAAATGTTAAAAGCTATTATTAAAGACATTATAGCAGGGCACTTAGAAAAATTCAAGGTAATCAAGCAGAGTCAACATGGTTTTGTGAAAGGGAAATCATGTTTAACCAATTTATCATAGTTCTTTGAAGAAGTAACGTGCTGTGGATAAAGGGGAACTGGTGGATGTACTGTACTTAGATTTCCAGTAGGCATTTGATAAGTTGCCATATCTAAGGTTATTGCAGAAAATAAAAGCTCATGTTGTAGGGGGTAACATATTGGCATGAATAGAAGATTGGCTGGCTAACAGGAAACAGAGAGGAAGCATAAATGGATCATTTTCTGGTTGACAAGTGGTATGCTGCAGGGATCTGTGCTGGGGCCTCAACTTTTTACAATTTATATAAATGACTTGGATCAAGGGACCGAAGGTATAGCTGCTAAATTTGCAGATGACACAAAGATAGGTAAGAAAATAACTTGTGAAGAGGACATAAGGAGGCCACAAAGGGATATAGATAGGTTGAGTGAGGGGGCAAAGATCTGGCAAATGGAGTATAATATGGAAAAATGCAAAACTGTCCATTTTGACGATAAGAATAAAATGTATATTATCTAAATGGTGAGAGATTGCAGAGCTCGGAGTTGTAGAGGAATCTGCATGTCCAAGTGCATGGATCGCAAAAGGTTAGTATGCAGTTTCAGCAAGTAATTAGGAAAGCTAATAGAATGTTATAATTTATTGTGAGGGGAATTGAATACAAAAGTAGGGAGGTTATGCTTCAGTTATACAGGGCATTGGTGAGACCACATCTGGAGTATTATGTACAGTATTGGTCTCCTTATTTAAGGAAGGATGTAAATGCATTGGAAGCAGTTCAGAGAAGGTTTACCAGACTAATACCGGGAATGGGCGGGTTGTCTTATGAGGAAAGGTTGGACAGGCTAGGCTTGTATCCGCTGGAATTTAAAAGAATAAGAGGCGACTTGTTTGAAACATATAAAATCCTGAGGGGTCTTGACAGGGTGGATGTGGAAAAGATGTTTTCCCTTGTGGGAGAATCTAGAACTAGGGGTGACTATTTAAAAATAAGAGGTTGCCCATTTAAAACAGAGATGAGGATAATTTTTTTCTATCAGAGGATTGTGTGTCTTTGGAACTCTCTTCCTCAAAAGGCAGCGGAAGCAGAGTCTTTAAAGACATTTAAGGCAGAGGTAGATAGATTCTTGATAAGCAAGGGGGTGAAAGATTATCGAGAGTAGGCAGGAATGTGGAGTCGAGGTTATAATTAGATCAGCCATGATCTCATTGAATGGCGGAGCAGGCGTGAGTGGCCTACTCCTGCTCCATGACCGTCCGTCCATATGTACTCCAATCCCTCTGTAATCAAAGCTAACATACCATTTGCCTCCCTAATTGCTTGCTGTACCTGCATGTTAACTTTCTGTGATTCGTGTACAAGGACACTAAAATCCTTTTGAAACCAACATTTCCCAGTCTCTCAGGAATTCTGGAAAATCAAAACCAATACATCAAATGCCTCTGAAGCCACCTCTTTTAAAACCCTAAGGTGTGGGCTATCAGGTCCAGGGGATCTGTTGGCTTTTAGTCGCATTAATTTCTCCATTACTATTTCTTTACTCATACTAATGCCCTTAAGTCCTGCATTTTCACTAGATTCTTGGTTCCCCATTACTTCCAGAATGTTTTTGGGTCTTCTATCGTGAAGGAAGATACAAAGTATTAGTTTAATGCCTCTGCCATTCCCTTATTCCCCATTGTAATTTTAACCTGTCTCCACCTCTAAGTGACCCATGATTACTCTCACTAATCTCTTACTTCTTAAATACCTACAGAAGCTTCTCTTACAATGTTTTTATGTCTCTAGATAGTTTACTCTCATATCCTATTTTCTCTATCAGTTTGTCATCCTTTGCTGAATTTTAAAATCCTCTCAATCCTCAGGTTTACTACTCTTGGCAACAGGATAAACATCTCCCTTTAATACTGTCTTTAACTTCTCTTGTTAGCCAAGGTTGGACCACTTATCCCGTGGGATTTTTAATTCCATAAGGGAATGTATAATCGTTGTGAATACGAATTAATTTCTTAAATGTTTGCTATTTCCCATCTACCATCGTATCTTTTAATCTAGTTTTGCAATCTACTGCAGCCAACTTGCCCCTCATACATAAGCAGTTTACTTTGTTCAGATTCAAGAACCTAATTTTGGGCTTAACTGAATCACTCTCAAACACAGTATAAAATTATACCATATTATGACCACTCTTCCCCAGAGACTCCTTTACTCCAACCCTGTTACTGCAAATTTGTTTTGCCCAGTCGATATGAAGATTAAAGTCTATGATTACTGTATTACCCATGTTATATGTACTTCTAATTTCCTGATTTATACTCTGCCGGACACTACAACCACTGTTAGGGACCTAAAAATTAATCCCACCCAATCTTACCTCCACGCTGCACAGTCGTGCAGCAACTCAGAAGTTAGTGCACAGGCCGCAGACAAGTAATACTCTTTTAGATACCCCAAGTGCGTGGTCACGCAAAAAAAATTAACAGTACTGTGCACTTAAATGAATAGGCCACTCACAACAAAAAAAGCAGTATTCCTCCCACCATTCTTTTCTGTACCTTGTTGTTTCTTAGCTCCACCCAAATTGATTCCATATATTGATTTTCCAAGCTAAGATCCTTTCTCTCTACTGTCTTTATCTAAACCTTGATTATCCTTTTTTCCCATTTTGCCTACCACTTCCAAAGGTCAAGTATCCTGCAATATTTAATTCCCAACCTTGCTCACCCTGCAATCATATCTCTGTAATGGCTATTAGATCAAATCCATTCATTTCAATCTCAGTTATCAATTCAGCAGTTAGTTTGCGTGTTCAGTTCTGGAGACCACACTTTAGGAAGGATACCATGACGTTAGAGAGAGCACAGAAGAGATATACTAGCATGGTACCAGGGATCAGTTATGTGGAGACTGGAGAAGCTTCTCCTTAGAGAAGAAAGTTAAGAGGAAATTTGATAGAAGTATTCAAAATCATGGAGGATTTTGGTTGAGTAAATAAGGAGAAACTGTCTCCAGTGGCTGTAGGATCAATAACCAGAAGGCACAGATTTAGGGTGATTGGCAAAAGAACCAGAGGCAACATGAAATATTTTACTCGCAAAGCAAGTTGTCATCATCTGGAATGCATTGCCTGAAAGGGTGGTGAAAGCAGATTCAACAGTAACTTTCAAAAGGGAATTGGATAAATACCTGAAGGAAAGAAATTTGCAGAGCAATGAGGGAAGAGCAGGACTGGTCGGACAGCTCTACTTAGAGCTGGCATCGGCACGATGGCACTTCTTCTGTGTTTTATCTTCTGTTGTAGTGTAGTCACTGTTACAATGTTGGAAATGCAACAGCAAGGTCCCAGAAACAAATAAGACAATAACCAGATAATCTGTTTTAGTTCCGAAGAAGGGTCACTGACCCGAAACGTTAACTCTGCTTCTCTTTCCACAGATGCTGCCAGACCTGCTGAGTGAATCCAGCATTTCTTGTTTTTGAATCTGTTTTAGTCATGTTGGTTGAGGGATGAATATTGGCCAGAATACCAGGGAGAACTCACCTGCTCTTCTTTGACTAACAACACTAGATCTTTTAAGTTCGTCTTAGAGGTGAGGCAGGACCTTCTTTTAACGTTTCATCCAAGAGACGGCACCTCAGGATTGCATTGAAGTGTCAGTTTAGATTTTGTGCTCAAGTCCCTAGGGCAGGACTTGAACCCAAAACCTTACTGTCTCAGAGGTGAGAGTGCTACCAAATTAGTCACTGTTGAGTTAAGCGGAGCTCTGTGGTTGCAAACGAGTCATACTGTTGGAGCCGAGTAGAGGGAGCTTCATGGTGCATTTAATCTGTGTGATATCTGACCTGGGAGTGCTTGATGCTGACACTAGATGACTGAAAGGGAAAGTGTTCAATTTCTCAGTGCTACCATCCTTTACAGAAAAGCATATTATAACAGGACAGTAAGATCTAACGATGTGCGATATTATGACGCAAGTACTATTAATACATTATTGCACTAGGTGATTCGTGATACAGAACAGCTGCTTTCAAAATGTGAACTTTCAGCTTCGATTCCAGTCAGGTGGCAAAGTTACATCGATGTGACACAATAGTATATCCTAAACCCTAGGAGGAGTGCCCAACAGCTAATGGCACAGCGCCATCCTTGTACAGCTTGAAATCAGTGCATGCCATCAGTAGAGTATGCTCCTGTCTGGCAAAAGGGAAAATTTTGAAACAGTGATCAATTATACTGCAGCATTCAATTCACTTTCTAATTATAAAAGTGTTTTTTGTGGAACAGCTTTTCTTCTAAATTATCCCTGTTCCTTTAAGGTATGTGTGTTGGCTTTGGAATTCTACCCATTCCAACATATCTTAACTGTGCAGTGCAGGTCAATGCTGACATAAATGCAGGAGGCAGAGAGATACAGCACTGAAACAGGCCCTTCGGCCCGCCGAGTCTGTGCTGACCTACAACCACCCATTTATACTAATTCTACATTATTCCCATATTCCCTACCACATCCCCACCATTCTCCTACCACCTACCTACACTAGGGGCAATTTACAATGGCTAATTTACCTATCAACCTGCAAGTCTTTGGCTGTGGGAGGAAACCGGAGCACCCAGCGGAAACCCACGCGGTCACAGGGAGAACTTGCAAACTCCACACATGGTTCTGACCCATCCTGCTTTGCTCTCTCTGGTAAATGGTGGGCTAACCCAAAAACGCCATCTTTTATGCCAATGGTCCCAGAGTAAATTCAAGGGTAGCAACTTGCCCCTATATCACAGCAGGAGTTCCTCAGGGGAGTGTCCTCAGTCCAACCATCTTCAGCTGCTTCATCAATAACCTTCCCTCCATCAGAAGGTCAGGAGTGGGAATGTTCGATGATGATTGCAAAGTGCTCAGATCCATTCACAACTCCTCAGATAATGAAGCAGTCTGTGCCCACATGCAACAAGACATGGACAATGTTCAAGCTTCGACTGATAATTGGCAAGAAATATTCACACCACACAAGTGCCAGACAATGACCATCCCCTTTTGACATTTAATGGCATTATCACCGAGTCCCCTACCATCAACATCCTGGGGGTTACCATTGACCAGCCACATAAATATGGTGGCTACAAGAGCAGATCAGAGGCTGGGAATTCTGCAGTGAGTAACTCACCTCCTGACTCCCCAAAGTCTGTCCATCGTCTACAAGGCACAAGTCAGGAGTGTGATGGAGAGTACTCTCCACCTGTCTGGATGGGTGCAGCTTCAAAGACACTCAAGAAGCTCGACAGTATCCAAACAAAGCAGCCCACTTGATTGGCACCTCATCCACCACTTGTAACATTCACTCCTTTCACCACCAATACACAGTGGCAGCAGTGTTTACTATCTACAAGATGTATGGCAGCAACTCACCAAGGCTTCTTCTACAGCACCTTCTAACTCCACAACCTCTACCACCTAGAAGAAAGGGCAGCAGGCACATGGGAGCACCACTACCTGTAAGTTTTCCTTCAAGCCACACGCCAACCTGAGTAGGAGCTATATTCCTGTTCTTTGATCATCACTGGCTCAAAATCCTAGATCTCCCTCCCTAACAGCACTGTGGGTGTACCTATACCACAAGGCTGCAGGGGTTCAAGAAGGTAGCTCAACATTACCTTCTCGAGGGCAGTTAGGGATGGGCAATAATTGCTGGCATTGCCAGCGATGCCCACATCCCATGAATGAATAAAGATGTATCATGTTTGCTCTCTCTACTGCGCAAACAGACTAACGCGAAGAGGTCATTTCCTACACAAAAGCAGAAAATGCTGGAAATACTCAGCAGGTCAGGCAGCATCTGTGGAGAGAAAAACAGAGTTAACATTTCAGGTCTGTGCTCTTTCATCAGAACTGTCAAAAGTTAGAAATGTAACAGGTTGTGAGCATGTGAAAGGGGGGAGGGTTTAAAACAAGAAAAGGGAAGGTCTGGGATGGGGTGGTGGGCAGAAAGAATAAATGACAAAAGGTTTCATGGTACAAACCCAAAGGGAGTGGCAATGGGACAAGTAAAGAAACAAAAGATGTGTATGGATGAGGTGTGAATGGCAGGATAGCAGCCATCCAAACATAAAGTAAAGGGATAAAGAAAGAAATGAGGAAAACAAAACAGCAAAAAAAACAAGAAAAAAGAAAAAATGGGAACAGAGGTTATGATCTAAAAATATTGAACTCAATGTTGAGTCCAGAAGGCTGTAAAGTGCCCAGTCAAAAGATGAGATGCTGTTCCTCGAGCTTGCATTGAGCTTTATTGGAACACTGTAGCAGGCCAAGAACAGAAAAGTCAGAGTGGGAGCAAGGTAGAGAATTAAAATGACAAGCGACATGGAAGCTCGAGGTCGTGCTTGTGGACTGAATGGAGATGTTCCACAAAGCGGTCACCCAGTCTGTATTTGGTCTCCCCAGTGCAGAGGTGCCCACATTGCATGCAGCGAATATTGCATACTAAATTAAAGTACAAGTAAATCTCTGTTTCACTTGGAAGGAGGGTCTGGGGCTTTGGATGATGAAAAGAGAGGAAGTAAAAGGGCAGGTGTTGGATCTTTGCATCTCCTGCGCTTGTCTGCAAAGGTGCCGTAGGAAACAGGGGAGGGGTTGAGAGTGAATGAGGAGTGGACCAGGGTGTCGCAGAGGGAACGGTTCCTTCGGAATGCTGAAAGGGGAGGGGAGGGGAAGATGTGTTTGGTGGTGGCATCATGCTGGAGCTGGCAGAAATGGTGGAGGATGATCCGTTGAATATGCAGGTTGGTGGGGTGGAAAGTGAGGACAAGAGGAACCCGATCGTGGTTCTGGGAGGGAGGGAGAAGGGGAGAGAGCAGAAGTGCATGAAATAGATGTGACACGGTCGACAGCCCCAACAACCATGGTTTGGGGGGAATCCTTGGCGGAGGAAAAAGGAAGACAAATCAAAGGTGCTAGCGTGGAAGGTTGCATCGTGCGAACAGGTGTGACAGAGATGGAGAAACTGGGAAAATGGAAGAGAGTCCTTGCAGGAAGTGGGTGTGAGGAAGCATAGTCCAGATAGCTGTGGGAGTCCATGGGTTTATAATGAACATTGGTTGATAGCCTATCCCCAGAAATGGAGACAGAGAAGTCAAGGAAAGGAAAGGAAGGGAAGAGTCAGAGATGGACCATGTGAAGATGAGAGAGAAGGGCGGAAATTGGAAACAAAGTCAATGAAATTTTCCAGTTTAAGGCAAGAACAGGAAATGACATCAATAGCCATAAATGTACAAGAAGAGGTGAGGGAGGGAGCCTGAGTAGGACGGGAATATTTCATATACCCCACAAAAAGACAGGCATAACTAGGACCCTTGTGGGTATCCACGGCAACACCTTTTATTTGGAGGAAATGAGTGGAGCTGAAGGAGAAGTTGTTCAACGGGAGAACAAGTTCAGCCAGGCCGAGGAGGGTGGTGGTGGATGGGGACTGGTTGGGTTTCCATTCAAGGAAGAAGCGGAGAGCCCTCAAACCATCCTGGTGGGGTATGGAGGTGAGAGAGATTGGACGACCACGGAGAATAGGGGATGGTTAAGGCCAGGAAACTGGAAACTGTTGAAGTGACAGAAGGCATCAGAAAAGTCATGGATGTAGGTGGCAAGAGACTGAACAAGGGGAGAAAAAACACAGAGTTGCAATAGGAAGAAATCAGTTCAGTAGGGCAGGAATAGGCTGAATGGCTGGGTCGACCAGGGAGGTCCTGTTGTGGATTTTGGGAAGGAAGTAGAAACAGGCTGGATCGGGTTGGGGAACATTGAGGTTGGAGGCCATGGAGGAAAGATCGCCAGAGGAGATGTTCAGTGGTGGGGTCATGGTCAGGGGGAGGTAGGAGGAAATTCCAGAAAGTTGCTGTTCGGCCTCTGCTAGGTAGGGGTCAGTGCACCAGACAAGAGCTGCACCTCCTTGTCGAAAGGTCTGATGTTGTTAGGGTTGGACCTGAGGGAACAGAATGCAGCAAGTTCAGAGGGGGACAGGATAGAGCGAGCAAGGGGAGCAGAGAAATTGAGACTGCCAATGTCATGATACTGCAAAGGAAGCAGGCAGCACCTCGGAGGACCAGCAACCTAATGGTGCAGGAAATGAGAGGTACTGCGCACAATCTGGCGCAAGAGTCCCCGGGTCCCGAGATTTTTAATCGAATAAAAAAAACTAGAGTATTGCTGAAAATAGAGACATTTTGTCAAAGCTTTTCATCTTTGCATTCATCAGAACAATTCACAAAAATACCAAAGTAAGGGAAGCAACAAATTTATACTGTATGAGAATAGAGTGCTGATTGGCTGGCAAGTGGACTCTGATTGGTAGAGGTGTTGCCATGGAGAATGCACCAGCTTATGGTGACTGACAGTTAACTGCCAAGCTTTGTTTGAAATTTAAACCAGGCTGCTTGACTCTGATTGGTCAAGGCATTGCCCTGAGGAATGAATAAGCGAATGGCAGTCACTTATTTAGTTTAGCTGAAACAGACGCAATGTGTGTACATGTTCTGTCTGCAAAGAACAGGGCCCTGTGTATTAATATAGGTAGCTTCCAGTAGACGCAAATGTGCCACACTGCGAGCCCGACTGACCATTTCAAATTGGTTGTCAGCGTAATTCTTAGCACACTGAGGATTATTTAGCAAATGTTGTCCAATCATGGAACCACATCTAATGTTAGGAACATAGGAACAGGAGTAGGCCATTCAGCTCATCGAGCCTGCTCCGCCATTCAGTACGAACATGGCTGATAATCGACTTCAATGCCTTTTTCCCACACTATCCCCATATCCCCTTATGTCATTAGTATTTAGAAATCTGTCAATCTCTACTTTAAACATACTCAATGACTGAGCTTCCACAGCCCTCTGGGGTGGAGAATTCCAAAGATTCACAACCCTCTGATTGAAGAAATTTCTCCTCATCTCTGTCCTAAGTGGCTTCCCCCTTATTTTGAAATTGTGTTCCCTGGTTCTAAACTCCCCAACCAGGGGAAACATCTTAGCTGCATCTACCCTGTCTATCCCTTTAAGTATTTTGTAGGTTTCAATAAGATCACCTCTCATTCTTCAAAACTCTATAGAGAATACAGGCAGTGTTTCCCCAATTTCTCTTCATAGGACTGTTCCGCCATCCTGGGAACAAGTCTGGTGAACCTTCGTCGCACTCCCTCTATGGCAATAATATCCTTCCTACGGTAAGGGGACCAAAACTGCACACAGTACTCCAGGTGCGGTCTAACCAAGGTTCTATACAATTGAAGCAAGACTTCACTACTCCTGTACTCAAATCCTCTTGTGATAAAGGCTAACATACCATTAGCCTTCTTAATTGCTTGCTGCACCTGCATGTTAGCTTTCAGTGACTTATTGACGAGGACACCCAGGTCCCTTTGTACACCTACACTTTCTAATCTCTTACTATTTAAAAATACCCTGCACATCTATTCTTCCTGCCAAAGTGGATAACCTCTCATTTTTTGACATTATATTCCAACTGCCACGTTCTTGCCCATTCATTAAGTCTGTCCAAATTCCCATTGAAGCCACTTTGCATCTTCCTCACAACACACACTTCCACCTAGTTTTGTGTCATCTGCAAACTTGGAAATATTACATTTGGTCCCCACATCCAAACTATTGATCTATATTGTGAACAGCTGGGGCTCAAGTACTGATCCTTGCAGTACTCCACTAGTCACAGCCTGCCAAAGCGAGAATGACCCGTTTATTCCTATTCTCTGTTTTCTGCCTGTTAACCAATCCTTAATCCATTCCAGTATATTACCCCCTATCCCATGTGCTTTAATTTAGCTAACCAACCTCCTGTGGGGGACTTTATCAAAAGCCTTCTGAAAATCCAAGTATACTACATCCATGACAATATGAAAGGCACAATTCAACATGGTGGCTCCTCATCAGAGCCCTTTCCTATCCTGAGTGGTGTGAAACAGGGCTGTGTTCTCGCACCCACACTTTTTGGGATTTTCTTCTCCCTGCTGCTTTCACATGCGTTCAAATCCTCTGAAGAAGGAATTTTCCTCCACACAAGATCAGGGGGCAGGTTGTTCAACCTTGCCCGTCTAAGAGCGAAGTCCAAAGTACGGAAAGTCCTCATCAGAGAACTCCTCTTTGCTGACGATGCTGCTTTAACATCTCACACTGAAGAATGCCTGCAGAGTCTCATCGACAGGTTTGCGTCTGCCTGCAATGAATTTGGCCTAACCATCAGCCTCAAGAAAACGAACATCATGGGGCAGGATGTCAGAAATGCTCCATCCATCAATATTGGCGACCACGCTCTGGAAGTGGTTCAAGAGTTCACCTACCTAGGCTCAACTATCACCAGTAACCTGTCTCTAGATGCAGAAATCAACAAGCGCATGGGTAAGGCTTCCACTGCTATGTTCAGACTGGCCAAGAGAGTGTGGGAAAATGGCGCACTGACACGGAACACAAAAGTCCGAGTGTATCAGGCCTGTGTCCTCAGTACCTTGCTCTACGGCAGCGAGGCCTGGACAACGTATGCCAGCCAAGAGCGACGTCTCAATTCATTCCATCTTCGCTGCCTTCGGAGAATACTTGGCATCAGGTGGCAGGACTATATCTCCAACACAGAAGTCCTTGAAGCGGCCAACATCCCCAGCTTATACACACTACTGAGTCAGCGGCGCTTGAGATGGCTTGGCCATGTGAGCCGCATGGAAGATGGCAGGATCCCCAAAGACACATTGTACAGCGAGCTCGCCACTGGTATCAGACCCACCGGCCGTCCATGTCTCCGTTATAAAGACGTCTGCAAACGCGACATGAAATCGTGTGACATTGATCACAAGTCGTGGGAGTCAGTTGCCAGCATTCGCCAGAGCTGGCGGGCAGCCATAAAGACAGGGCTAAATTGTGGCGAGTCGAAGAGACTTAGTAGTTGGCAGGAAAAAAGACAGAGGCGCAAGGGGAGAGCCAACTGTGCAACAGCCCCAACAAACAAATTTCTCTGCAGCACCTGTGGAAGAGCCTGTCACTCCAGAATTGGCCTTTATAGCCACTCCAGGCGCTGCTTCACAAACCACTGACCACCTCCAGGCGCGTATCCATTGTCTCTCGAGATAAGGAGGCCCAAAAGAAAAAAAAAAGAACTACATCCACTTACTCCCCTTCATCAATTCTGTTCGTAACATCCTCAAAAAATCCAACAGGTTCGTCAAACATGATTGGCCATTCATAAATGCATGTTGACTATGCCCAATCAGATCATTATCCAAGGGTCTATTTATCACATCCTTTGGAATAGATTCTAACATTTCCCCTCTTACCGATGTAAAGCCAACAGGTCTGTAGCTCCCTGTTTTCTCTCTCCCCCACCCCCTCCCCTTCTTAAATAGTGGGGTGACATTTGCTACCTTCCAATCTGCAGGAACCATTCCAGAATCTATAGAATTTTGGAAGCTGATCACCAATGCATCCATCATCTCCATAGCTACCTCTTTCAATACTCTGGGATGTAGAATATCAGGTCCTGGAGACTTATCAACCTTCAGCCCCTTTAATTTCTCCAATACAACCTTCTTACTAATGTTAATTCCCTTCAATTCCTCATTCCTAGTCCCTTGGATCTCTAATTCTGGGAGATTTTTTTATTTATTTAGATATACAGCACTGAAACAGGCCCTTCGACCCACCGAGTCTGTGCTGACCAACAACCACCCATTTATACTAATCCTACATTAACCCCATATTCCCTACCACACCCACACCTTTCTCCTACCACCTACCTACACTAGGGGCAATTTACAATGACTAATTTACCTATCAACCTGCAAGTCTTTGGCGGTGGGAGGAAACCGGAACACCCAGCGGAAACCCACGCGGTCACAGGGAGAACTTGCAAACTCCGCACAGGCAGTACCCAGAACTGAACCCGGTCGCTGGAGCTGTGAAGCTGCGGTGCTAACCACTGAGCCACTGTATCTTCCTCAATGAAGACAGACACAAAGTAATCATTTAACTTCTCCGCCATTTCTCTATTCCCATTATAAATTCTCCTGACTCTACCTGTAATGGACCCACATTTGTCTTAGCCAAATATTTCCTTTTTACGTACCTATAGAAGCTTTTACAGTCAGTTTTTATGTTTTTTGCTATTCTCCCTTTCTTTATCAGTTTCTTGGTCCTTCTTTGATGTATTCTAAAATCCTCCCAATCCTCAGGTTTACTACTATTTCTGGCAACTTTATAGGCCTTTTCTTTTAATCCTATACAATCCTTAACTTCCTTTGTTAGCCACGGTTGACTCCCTTTACTTTTGGGAATTTTATGCTTTGAAGGAATGTGTAAACTATGTAATAATTCTTTCAAGACTAATCATTGTCTATGCACTGTCATACCTTTTAATGTATTTTCCCATTCACCGCAGCCAATTTGCCCCTCAAATCTTCATAATTTTCTTTGATCAAATTTATCACTAACCTAACCTCAGTAGTGGGCAAATTATTGGAATCTATTCTGAGAGACAGGATAAACTGTCACTTAGAAAGGCACAGGTTAATCAAGGATAGTCAGCATGGATTTGTTAAGGGGAGATCTTGTTTGACCAACTTGATTGAATTATTTGAAGAAATAACAAGGATGAGTGTTGAGGGCAGTGCAGTTGATGTGGTCTACATGGATTTTAGCAAGGCTTTTGACAAGGTCCCACATAACAAACTGGTTAAAAAAAAAATTAAATCCTATGGGATCCAGGAAAATGCAGCAAGGTGGAGACAAAATTGGCACAGTGGCAGGAAACAAAGGGTAATTATTGACAGGTGTTTTAGCAACAGGAGGGCTGCTTCCAGTGGTGTTCCGTAGGGCTCAGTACTGGGTCCCCAGCTTTTTGTGGTATATATTAACGATTTGGATGCAAATGTAGGGGACATGATCAAGAAGTCTGCAGATGACACAAAGATTGGCCATGTGGTAGATAGCGAGGAGGATAGCTGTAGGAAGATATTGATGGTCTGGTCAGATGGGCAGAAAGGTGGGAAATGGAATTCAACCTGGTGAAGTGTGAGGTGATGCATTTGGGGAGGTCAAACAAGGCAAAGGAATACACAATTAATGGAAAAATACTGAGAAGTGTGGAGGAAGTGAGGGATCTTGGAGTGAATGTCCACTGATCCCTGAACGTAGCAGGGCAGGTCGATAAGGTGGTTAAGAAAGCATATGGAATCCTTTCCTTTATTAGCCGAGGTATAGAATACAAGAGCAGGGAGGTTATGCTGGAACTGTATAACTCATTGGTTAGGCCACAACTTGAGTACTGTGTGCAGTTCTAGTCACCTCATCACAGAAAGGATGTAATTGCACTAGAGAGGGTACAGAGGAAATTTACGAGGATGTTGCCAGGACTGGAAAAATGCAGCTATGAGGAAAGATTGGATAGGCTGGGGTTGTTCTCCTTGGAACAGAGAAAGTTAAGGAGAGATCTCATTGAAATGCCCCTTTCTGTTTCGTAGCTCCACCCAAACAGATTCCACATTTTGTTCATTCGATCTGAGATCCTCCCTTACAAATGTACTGATCCTATCACTTATTAACAGCGCAACAACACCTCCTTTTCCTTTTTTCCTGTCCTTCCTAAATGTCGAATATCCTTGAATATTCAGTTCCCAGTCTTGGTCACCCTGTAGTCTCGTATCATTAATGGCAATTAGATCATACCCATTTACTTTTATTTGTGCCTTCAAATCATCTACCTTGCTGTGAATGCTGCGTGCATTCAGGGAGAGTGCCCTTAACTTTTCCTTCTTGACATTATTCTACATTCTAAACCTAGTTGATGTTTGCCTTTGTTTCGCCTACCTTCCAATGTCGCTTGCTACTTTTCTACCTCCTGTTATCTGCTTTACTTCCTTCCAATTTGAGTTACCCTCAGGTTCCCATCCCCCTGACAAGCTAGTGTAAACCCTTCCCAACAGCACTAGTAAATCTCTCTGCGAGGATATCAGTTCCGGTCCTGTTAAGGTGTAGACCGTCTATCTTGTACAGATCCCACTTGCCCCAGAACCGGTCCCAATGCCTCAGAAATCTGATGCCCTCCCTCCTACACCAACTCTCCAGCCACATGTTCAATCGATCAATGCTCCTATTCCTACGCTCACTAGCACGTGGCACTGGGAGTAATCCTGAGGTTACTGCTTTGGAGGTCCTTCTTTTTAATTTCCTTCATAACTCCCTAAAATCTGCTTCCAGGACCTCATACCTCTTCCTACCTATGTCATTGGTGCCAATGTGGACCATGACCTCTGGCTGTTCACCCTCCACCAGAAGGATGTCCTCAGCCGCTCAGTGACATCCTTGACCCTGGCACCAGGGAGGCAACATACCATCCTGAAGTCACGCTTACTGCTGCAGAAACACCTGTCTGATCCCCTGACTATCGAATCCCCTACCACTATTGCTTTTCCACTCTTCTTCCTCCCCTCCTGTGCAGCTGAACCACCAGTGGTGCCACAGACTTTGTTCTGGCTGCACTCCCGAGGAACCATCGCCCTCACCTGTATCCAAAATGGAAAACCTATTAGAAAGCAAGAGATACTCAGAGGACTCCTGTGCTGGCTGGTTCTCCTAGACTGCCTGGTGGTCACCCATTCCCTCTCTGCCTGCATGCTTCTAACCTGTGGTGTGTCCAACTCCCTAACCGTGCTATCCACATAGTCCTCTGCCTCACAGATGCACAACAGTGACTCCAGCTGCTGCTCGAGTTCCGAAACCCGAAGCTCAAGCTTCTGCAGCCAATGGCACTTTCTGCAGGTGTGTTTGTCTAGGACACGTGGTGTGTCCGTGACTTCCCGTATACCACTGAATGTACATTCCACTTGGCCAAGCTGACCTGCCATACCATAACTTTAAAAATTATTTATTACAATTAGAAGTAGAATAACTTACCAGTTACTCACCAATCAGCTCCTTCCCTTGTACCAAAGAGAGAGGCAGCTACTGGAGGCTGAAAAAAGGTAGAAGAAAAAGAAAGAAAGGAGCCCCCTCCCTCACTGAATTCCCTCACACACCAACTCCTACTTTACACTCTGCACTCAAAGTATCTCTCAGTGCAGACAAATTTATTTTCTTAATGAATTTATAGTTCCCCTCCTTACTGAACTCCCTCCCTTAACAAACTCCCTTCTTTACACTCTGTGCCCACCAGCAGCATTGAGTCCCCTGAATTTATTCTCCTTGTAAACAATGCTGTGTCAGCTCTGCTAGAGCTCAGAAACCAGTTTAAGGTAATTACATAATTAACTAGCTACAGCTACTCTCTGAGAGCTTGTATATCCTGTTTAAAACTCTAAGAAACCTAACTTTCCTCTTAACTCAAACAGTAATTTCAATTAATTGCTAAATGTAAACAAAACAAAAGCTCGACTTAGACAGATTAACCCTTAAAATCCACTAACTTACCAAACTCCCTTCTTCACACTCTGTGCCCTCCAACAACACTCAGTGCAGGTTGGGTATGGTCTGTATCTTGTCCGTTGCGGAAGGGATATTTTGTTTGATATGATCCAAAAGTCTTTGGGACATACAGCCTATAAACCTAGCATTACACTGGCATTGAAATTCACATATCACATTACTCATTTGCGTGATGGGCAGAACATCTTTTTGGCTTGATGGCAGCACCTTGTTCATGGCAAACACCACATGTGTGGTGTTCTCCCCACACTGAACCCAACAGCTGTCCACAAATGTGCACCGCACTGTTCGGGTTCACCAATTTCCCAACTGAAAATTGCAGTCCCTTCCCTCATTAACAAGCTCAAGGAACGTAATAGACTGTTAATTGGAGGTGAGCGGGTTCCTGACTCCCTCCACCCACCCCGACCCCCCACTTTGAAAATGGAAGCGCATTCCAGAGGTGTCAGGATCCAGAGAGCCTTCCGAGAGCGTGATCTTCAACTCGCACCTGCACTCGTCATCAGAGCTCTTTGAAAATCCGGCCCGCTGTGTTTTGCAACAGTATCAGTGTTAATTTGCTGCCCATCCCAGTTTTCATCCCTTGTAGGTCAGGGAAAGCCCTTATTCCTGTTTACTGTGGTTTCTGTGTGATTACTTCTTTTTGTAAACCCTAGACTAATGGGTTAGAGTTTTGTTCTTGGAGTTTCGAGTGGTGAGTTCATGCTGTAGACAGCCAGATCTTTATTATCTTATAATGCGGGCTGAAATCTTTCCAATCTCCATTCCAGTGAAGTTTTTTTTAATAATTACTGACCATGCCTAATTCTTCAGATGAGCTGTATAGATCTAAGAGCAGATCGCAGAGCACAGCAAAAAATACAGATGAGGTAGCCACGATTTTGAGGGAGCAAGGCAGGACAGAAACATCCGTACTTTAACACTGTGTAACAACTGAGGCCCCATTGAGATGGAATTGAGGGACTGTTTCGTGTCAAATTTTGTTATTGTGTGCTGCCAACTTTTTCAATGCGCCGGACCTTTACAGTTTTCTTGTGCGCAATTGCGCACAAGCAGTCATTGTGCAGGCTGCTTCACAGCTGTGCACGTGAGCAGCTTAGTGGGAACAATGACTGTGGGCTTTCCTGTTCAGGAAAGGACTATGCCATTGAGAGATTGTTGATGTTCATGTTACACCAAAGCAACAGCGCTGGCTCAATTGGTAACACTCCTGCCTCTGAGTCAGGGGCTCAAACCCCACTACAGAAACTTGAGCACGAAATCCAGACTCATACTACAGTGCAGTGCTGAGGGAGTGCTGGACTGTTGGAGGTGCCATCGTTTAGATGAGACATTAAACCGAGTCAGTCTTCCCTCTCAGGTGAACGTTAAAGATCACATGGCACTACTTCGCCCTGGCATCCTAGCCAACAGTCATCCCTAACCAAAATCAGTAAAACAGATTATCTGGTCATCATCACATTGCTGTTTGAGACAGCTTGTTGTGCACAAATTGGCTGTCCTAGTTATCATATTATAACAGTGACTACAATTCAAAAGTATTGCTGAAAAAAGAGAGACATGCTATCGAAGCCTTTCGTTTTGCACTCATCAGGACAGACACAAGAATGCCAAATTTCAAAGGGAGCAACAATTTCTACTGCATGAAAAAAGGGTGCTAATTGGTTGGCAAGTCGACTCTGATTGGTTGAGGCGTTGCCATGGAGAATGCACCAAGGAACTATTGTCCCCCTTGCTCTTGTTCAATTCAAAAATAGGCACAAAGCCTGGACATGGTCCTTTTGCCTGCAGATGATAGGTCCCTGAGTACGAATCCATGTAGCTTCTTGCAAGTTTAAGTGAGCCACATTATGAGCCCGACTGATAATCTTAAATTGGTTGTTAGTGTAAATCTTCGCACACTCGGGATTGTTCAGCAAATGCTGTCCAATCGCAGAATTACATCGAACATTATACATTATGTTCTGCATTTTGCAACTACGGGCTGGTTGAGTACAGTCAGTACTCTGCCTATTGCAAACAGCCAGAGGGACTTGTTGTTTGATACGATCCGCCAGTCGTTGGGACATACGGCCTATGTATCTGGCATGGCACCAGCACTGGAATTCATATACATTACTCATTTGTGTGTTAGGCAGAACGCCTTTTTGGCTTGATGGCAGCATTCTGTTAGTGGAAAATACTTCAAAATTACTTCATTGGATATGAAGTGTTTTGAGATGACCTGAGGTTGTGAAAGGCGTTTATATAAATGCAAGGTTCTTTTTCCTTTATGCCCACATACTATATGACTGCACATGATGGGTACTACATTCCAGTCAAGTTGGAATATTCGTCTTGCCACAAATGTTCAAGGCATTGGTGAAACCACACCTCGAGGACTGCATACAGTTATGGTCACCTTATTTAAGGAGGGACAAACTTGCATTGGAAGCAGTTCAGAGGAGGTTCACTAGACTGATTCCAGGGATGAGGGGCATGTCTTATGAGGAAGGATGGGCCTATATTCTTTGGAGTTTAGAAGAATGAAAGGTGATCTTATTGAAACATAAAAGATTCTGAGGGGGCTAGACAGGGTAGATGTTGAGAGGTTGTTTCTCCTCATGGGGGAATCTAGAACTCGGGGGCACAATTTCAGAAAAAGGATTCCCCCATTTAAGACTGAGATGAGGAGGAATTTCTTCTCTCAGAATCATTAGTATTTGGAATTCTCTTCCCCAGCAAACAGTGGAGGCTGGGTCATTGATTATATTCAAGGCTGAGTTAGACAGATTTTTGATCAACAACGGAGTCGAGGGTTATGGGGCGGGGGTGGTGGGGGAGGGGGTAGGCAGGAAAGTGGAGTTAAGGCCACAATCAGATCAGGTATGATTTTACTGAATGGCAGAACAGGCTTGAGTAGCCGAATGGCCCACTCCTGCTCCTATTTCTTATTTTACGTTCTTATCAATACGCTTGTAACTTAAGAGTTAGCAGAATCATGGCAAACCAAGTAACTTAGGTCTAATTAACACTTTCCACTATTTGCATTTCAGTTTCTAACACACTCTATGGTAGTGTGAGACAGACAAGGAGTCAGAACTTTTAAATATGGTATTTCACTGACACCTCAAGTGCTGCAATCTCGCACAAACCACAGTAATTTCCACAGTTATTTACTGGCACCTCACCAGCAATGCGAATTTTCAGGAGATTCATTCTAAGGGACAAAACTTTAACTACTGGACTACGTTTTCAGTGGTAATCAAAGGGAGAAAGAGATTTGTTAGTGAGATCAATTCTAGCACCGACTGCTAGCTGAAACGTGGTGGCTCTGTGGTTTTAACCAAACCCAGTGCTGGGCAAGGCCTTGGGTAGCACGCATTGTGGAGACAGCACAAAATGAGTGGTCATGTACATGAGGCAACAAAACCTTTGGGTCAGCAGATGTGGGGAGTTGGTATTTAAAAGCACATTCAAATATAAAAGGATGGAAGTGCCTAACAGGCCAATCTAAACCAGACAGTTCCTCTCAGATTAGACGAGAGGGGCTAAGGGGCCAGAATAGATTTCTAGGAGTGTAACAGGACTTCAACTGGAAACCACAGATTTGAATTCCGAGATGAGGCAACATTTAGGCAGCAATGTACTGTAATCCTACACACAGATATATGCTGGAATCATTTTGAACATATTGAGATTAGCAAGAACAACATCACTGTGGGAGTACCTGCACCAGATGGACTGCAGCTGTTCAAGAGGTCGCTCACCGCCACCTTCTCAACGGCAATTAGGGATGGGCAACAAATGCTGGTCTTGCCAGCAAAGCCCACATCCCATGAAATAAAAAAAACACAAACCCTAATTCCCCACATGATGGTCTCCCAAAATCATTTGTGTCAGGTGGAGCCCAGTTGATTCCCCACACATACAAGCAGAGTCTTGTCAGTTCCCTTAGCAGAATATGTGGATGAGGCAAGCCTGTTGAGGATTAACTGTTAGTTGATCTCCTTCCTTCTATGGCTCACAATGACATGCTTCGAGTAAACATGAGACATTTGATGGTGGGGTATATGGAATAGACTTTATTCATATACAACAGAGGTGACCAATCTAACTGCACACTGAGAATGGCTTTCGGTTTCTGATTCTAGCTTTCGAGCTCTCGAGAACTGTTGAAAACCATGCTCCTTTATGCACCTTATTTTGCCTACATCTAAGGTACGTCAGAGATAAGTCCTCATGATGCACCTGTTCTTGAATCCTTTAAAAGCAACCTTTTTCAATGACAGACATAGTTGTCATTGTTTACTTCAAAGTCACTTTCCTTAAATTGCACTTCCTGACTTAATGGTTCTTGAATCCTTTGAAATGTAGGTTTATTAACTGTTAACTTTCTGTACTACAGTTAATGGATCCCTCTACCTACATTTATTACCCTAGCCACTAGAGTTATATCTTAATCACTCAGACAGTACTGTCACTTATTTTCCTGCACAGGCATTTCTCGTATATAATGCTCAGACACTAAAAGCAGAAGACAAGCCATGATTTCTTTTCATGTCACTTTGAAGCCATTCTGTTTATCTGAAAAGCCTATTGCTCCAAGATACAAAGAAGTTTGATTATTAACGATTAACTATCCAAGATGTCCAACATATAACTCTCCAGGATGTCCAACACAGAGCATAGGGCAGAGGAAGACAGGAACAGAATAGGACCTCAACCAAAGCTTTCAAATGAAGGCTGTATTCTGTTCACCTCCAAAATAGTGTGATCTCTTTTATTCCCTACGGCTTACTTGTGTGATTTTTCTCTCAAGGGGCCTCTACCTCCTCCTCACACCATGCAGGTTCCCCAAGGCTAGGTGGGCGCTGTCAGGCAGCAGTCAAAGGCTGGGGTCTTGTCTGCCAATGGTCCTTTCATTCATAAGGGGAATGAGGCCAAATGTAGCACTCTTAAGAGCTACCTTAAGTAAGATTAGCACACATTCACATGGGAACTTTCCAGTTTTTATGGCTTTGTACCACTCTGGTAAGTATATTTACCCACTCAGACTTCATAAAATCTAAAATGTCAAACAAAATTAAAGAACCCCATTACTATGCTGACTGCTACATACAGGCTAAATCAGTGCCTTAAACAAAATGCATCCAAAAATAAAGAGCACTCTCTGAGCTTAGGTTGCATTACATAATCAGGAAGGGGACTGTCGGCTCACTGGCTGGACGCCCAAGTGTCAGGATCTTCTGTAGCATTATTATTCACCATTTGATCCCCTCAGCAACATTCTTCATCCTAAATGATCTTAGCAAGACTAGCTCAATCGATATCCATCAGTATCTCAACCTCAGAGTCCCAACCCTAGAGACAGGAGGACTTGGCACTGTTAGAACACTGTAACTGCTGTTTAAATATTGTTGTGAACCCCAAAAGCTGGCAAGTAAGGAACTAACATTTATCTGGGGAAACCACTACAGCATCCCTAATGTTTGAATCAGACAGCTGCTGGGATTGAAAATTCTGTCTTGTCTTAACCAAGTATTAGTGCCAGAATTTAATTAGGAATGCTGCCTTTCAAATGCGAGATGTGAGACAAAAACTTGCATTTATATTGTGCCTTTATCATAGTAGAAATGTCCCAAGGCATGTTACAGGAGCATCATCGGACCAAATATGGCACCAAGCTACATAAGGTGATATTAGGAAAGGTGACCAAAACCTTGGTCACAGAAGTAGGTTTTAAGCGGCAACTTAAAGGAAGAGAGATGCAGAGAGGAGGAAGAGTTTGGAGAGGGAATTCCAGATCTTAGGGCCTAGGCAGCTGAAGGCATGGCCACCATTGGTGGAGCAAAAAAAAATGGGGATGAGCAAGAGGCCAGAATTGGAGGAACACCAGGATCTGAGTGCTGTAAGGCTGGAGAAAGGTAGAGAGGTAAGAAGGGGTGAGGCGATGGTGGGATTTGAACACAAGGATGAGAATTTTAAAAGTAAGGTATTGTGGGACCAGTGTGTATGTCAGTGTGCAAAAGGGTAATGGGTAAAAGGGTCTTGGTGTGAGTTTGGATAGGTGCAAAAAGAGTTTTGGATTAGGTCACGTTTATGAAACAGACACAGTATCATCCTATTTGGGATTGCACATAAAGCAGAAAATGCTGCCAACATAAGAAAAGATGGATTAATATTCAGGCCCGGACTATTTCATCTGTATTGCATTTTCCATAAAGGGCGTCAAGTCGAAACGTTAGTCTGTTTTTTCTCTTCGCAGATACTTCCAGACTTCTTGTGCTTTGCCAGAATTTTGAGGGAGCTGCAAACTTGCAGTTTTTTTTTAATTTCAAGTGAAAGCTCCCAGAATTACTTGCACCAAATGTAGCTCTTTATCAGTGTTGGGATATTAGCTGCAGGGTTTCTCTGAAGCCAATAGGTCACATCTCTGCACAAATAAAGATCTAAAATGGTCTATGCTTCCTTCTACACACAAATCTTATCTTCCCTTTACAGCACTGTACACCTAATCATAGGAATTGTACTGGTGCCCTCGAGTGTGTTTAGACTTGAGTCATCACGTGTTTCTAGGCATTAGGAATTGAACTTATAAAGAAAGATTGAGGAGTTGGACTTACACTCTCCACAACCAAGGCTTTTGGTAACTGAACTGAAACTTTCAGGATTATGAAAGGCACTCGATAGAAATGGCTCAGGAGAAGGGTTCAAGAAAGAAAAACAAGCTGAAAATTAGGAGTATGGTGTGTTGTCAAAAGGAACTTCTTTTATACATACATATAAATGCAAAAGGTAACAGTTATCATGAAAGGCCAACAGTAACAAATGGTTACAGAAGGAACACTTTCCAATTGCCTGGATTGGTGCACCTCCAACATTCAAGAAGCTCGACACCATCCAGGACAAAGCAGCCTGCTTGATTGGCACCCCATCCACCACCTTAAACATTCACTCCCTCCATCACTGGCACAGTGCGGCTACAGCGTATACCAGCTACGAAATGCACTACAGCGACGCTCCCACCCGCCCCCCCAACCCCAAGACTTCTTTGACAGCACCTCCCAAATGTGTGAACTCTACCACCTAGAAGGGCAGCAGATGCACAGGAACACCACCACCTGCAAGTTTCCCTTCAAGTTACACATCAGCCTGACTTGGAAATATATCGCTGATCCTTCATCATCACTGAATCAAAATCCTGAAACTCCCTACTTAACAGCGGTGTGTGTGCACCTACACCACACAACTTCAGCAGTGCAAAGCGGCGGCTCACCACCACCTTAGGGATGGGTAATAAATGCAGGCCTTGCCAGCAATGCCCACATCATGTAAATGAATAAATAAGCAAAAAAGCTAAAATGATCAGGAATGGCCATAAGTGCAAATTGGTAGAATAGTGTAAAAGTTATCAGGGAAGCCAATAGTACAAATGGATGCAGGTGCATTTCAGGAGAGATACAATTGAGTGACATGTTGAGAAAGTGGAATTTTAATCCATCAAAAAAAGTAATAGGCTTATTGGAATCTTTCCTGTTCTTAATAATTTTTATGTGGTGTTAGCAACCTGCCCACAGTTCTCCAACGATCCTGCGATTGCGATTTGACCACTCAGTGCTGGGTGACTGCTCATGTATCACTATCAGCTGAATTTATTTTGCCTGCTGCTGCGTTAGACACTGTGGGCCCAATTTTTAACTCTGTGTAAGTAAATGGGTTTTGAGCAAGTTAAAATCTTGCCCCATAACTCAGCAACATTAGACCATCTCCATTACTCATAAACCACTCCAACTCACGGACACCCAACTCAAATCATCCCAAGCTCCTGACTCCCTGCAATCCATCACCAAATCCCAATGCAGTTCCCAACACCTAAAACATCGACGTTTAAACTCAGCAGTCTTTTGTTACAGCAAAAAAGTAAAAACCATTAACTATTTGCATTAACATAAATTTCAAAGTTACTAGTTATAGTATCCTCAGTGCTCTGTTTCTTTTGGGCAGAAACATCTGGAGATCAGTGTTTTATTGGAAATAAAGTCACAGCAGCACTGTAGATTATGGGTGTTAAAACAAATCGTTTTCTTTTCTTGTCACAGTGGTGAAGCTATACTCAACCTCTTAAACTTCAGCAACTACAGGCTAAGTTTCTACAACCTGTCTGCATTGTTCAACCCTTTTAGCCTCCGTGTAATTTTGTTAAATTTGCCTGCAGCCCCTCAAGGCCATTGCATCCTTCCTGAGGTGTGGTGCCCAGAATCAAAATCAATACTGTAGATGGGGTCTAGCTAAGGATTTGTACAACTGAAGCATAACTTTCTCTCCTTTATATTCCCTTTGAGATAGGGAGAGATAAATGAGTACAAAAGGGAGAAAGGAACAGAAGGTTATTTTGAGTGGCGAGATGAGCTAGGCTGGGAAGAGGCTCATGAGAAGTATAAATAAAGTATAAGCATGGACCAGTAAAGCCAAATGGTCTGTTTCAATGCTGTAAATTCGATGCAACACTATGCAATTTTATATTTGTTTGAGCTACACCTGTTCATGAACAACCCCATCCACTTCCACCCCATGGAATACACATCCTGTGCCATATGCAAAGGTAGTAATCTCCAGATTACTCCTGATGACACATGTTCACGAGTACAGAAATAGGAAGTTGGAGCTGATGAATATGTGGCTGGTGAGATGGTGCAGGAGGGAGGGCCTTAGATTCCTGAGGCATTGGACCACTTGTGGGAGAGATAGGACCTGTACAAACAACATAGGTTGCGCCTCAACAGGGCCAGGAACAAGATTCTCGCGGGGGGGGGGGGTTGCTGGTGCTGTTGAAGGGTTTAAACTAGCTTAGCAGAGCAAAGGGTACCTGAGAATAGATTCAAAAAGGAGAGAAGAAAAGTTGGAAATGGAAGACACAAAGTTATTAAGCGTATTCCAAAGGCAAAGGGAACAAAGGCTAGAAAATAGACAACAAGGGAGTTTAGCAGTGCGAAATGCTATATAATTCAATGCAAGAAGTCTAGGGAAGAAGGGAGATGAACTGAGAGCACAGATTGACACGAGGCAATATGATATTATAGCTATAACTGAGACTTGGCTGAAAGGAGGGCAGAAATGGCAACTTAGCATCCCTAGTTACATGGCTTTCAGACGAGATAGAGAAGAGAATAAAAACGGAGGGAAGATCACAATATTGATTAAAGAAACAATTATAGCTTTGAGGAGAGATATGGTAGAAGGATCATCAAAGGAGGCCGTATCGGTTGAACTGAAGAACAAAAAAAGAGGCAATCACACTATTGGGTGTGTACTGCAGACTTCCAAACAGTCAGAGGAATATAGAAGAGCAAATATGTAGGCCCAGTGGGCGGCACAGTGGTTAGCACCGCAGCCTCACAGCTCCAGGGACCCGGGTTCGATTCTGGGTACTGCCTGTGCAGAGTTTGCAAGTTCTCCCTGTGACCACGTGGGTTTTCGCTGGGTGCTCCGGTTTCCTCCCACAGCCAAAGACTTGCAGGTTGATAGGTAAATTGGCCATTGTAAATTGCCCCTAGTGTAGGTAGGTGGTAGGGAATATGGGATTACTGCAGTGTTAGTATAAATGGTTGTTGGTCGGCACAGACTCGGTGGGCCGAAGTGCCTGTTTCAGTGCTGTATGTCTAAATAAATAAATAAAAATCTGAGAACTGCATAAACAATAGAGCAGTAATAGTAGGGGATTGCAACCTTAATGTTAACTGGGATAGAATTAGTGTGAAAGGCAGAGAGGGAGCAGAATTCGTAAAATGCATTCAGGAGAATCCTTTCAGTCAGTACGCAGCAAGCCCAACAAGAGACAAGGTGGTTCTAGACTTAGTTTTAGGGAATGAAGCTAGACAGGTGGAAGGCACATCAATTGGGGAACACTTTGGTGGAAGTGATAATAATTCAGTTAGATTTAGGGTAGTTATGGAAAATGACATGTAAAGACCAGGAATAAGAGTTCTCAGTTGGGGAAAAGCTAATTTTACTAAGTTGAGATGTAATTTAGCTAAGGTGGATTGGCAAATCAGTGCCAGATCAATGGGAAATATTCAAGGAAAAGATAGCGAGGATTCAGAGCAAGTGTGTTCCCTGAAAGAAAAAGGGTGGGCTAACAAATCCAGAGCCCCATGAATGTCAAGGGACTTAAAGGAGAGGACAAAGAAAAAAGGGAAGCTAGTGACAAATATTGAGGGCTCAATACTGCAGAAAACCTAGAAGAGTGTAAAAAGTGTAGGGGTGAAATTAAAAAGGAAATTAGGAAAGCAAAGAGCGGGCATGAAAAAATACTAGCAAGTAAAATCAAGGAAAACACAAAAAGATTTTTTATAAATACATAAAGAGCAAGGGCATTTGGAAAAATGCAAGGTAATCAGGCAAAGTCAACATGGTTTTGTAAAAGGGAAATCATGTTTAACCAATTTATTGGAGTTCTTTGAGGGAGTTACATGTGCTGTGGATAAAGGGATACCGGTGGATGTATTGTACTTGGATTTCCAGAAGACATTTGATAAGGTGCCACATCAAAGGTTATTGCAGAAAATAAAAGCTCATGGTGTAGGGGATATCACATTGGCATGGATAGAAGATTGGTTAGCTAAGAGGAAACAGAGAGTAGGTATAAATGGGTCATTTTCTGGTTAGCAAGATGGAAGGAGTGGTGTGCCACAGGGATCAGTGCTGGGGCCTCAACTTTTTACAATTTATATAAATGACTTCGATGAAGGGAGCGAAGGTATGGTTGCTAAATTTGCTGATGACACAAAGATAGGTAAGAAAGTAAGTTGTGAAGAGGACATAAGGAGGCTACAAAGGGATATAGATAGGTTAAGTGAGTGGGCAAAGATCTGGCAAATGGAGTATAATGTGGGAAAGTGGGAAATTGTCCACTTTGGCAGGAAGAATAAAAAAGCATATTATCTAAATGGTGAGAGATTGCAGAGCTCTGAGATGCAGAGGGATCTGGGTGTCCTAGTGCATGAATTGCAAAAGGTTAGTGAGCAGGTGCAACACGTAATTAGGAAAGCTAATAGAATGTTATCATTTATCGCGAGGGGAATTGAATACAAAAGTAGGGAGGTTATGCTTCAGCTATACAGGACATTGGTGAGACCACATCTGGAGTACTGTGTACAGTACTGGTCTCCTTATTCAAGGAAGGATGTAAATGCTTTGGAGGCAATACAGAGGTTTACTAGACTAATACCTGGAATGAGTGGCCTGTCTTACGAGGAAAGATTGGACAGGCTAGGCTTGTATCCGCTGGAATTTAGAAGAGGCGACTTGATTGAAACATAAAAGATGCTGAGGGGTCTTGACAGGGTGGATGTGGAAAGGAGTTTTCCCCTTGTCAGAGAATCTCAAACTAGAGGTCACTGTTTAAAAATAAGGAATCGCCCATTTAAGACAAAGATGAGGAGAAATTTTTTCTCGCAGAGGGGCGTGCGTCTTTGGAAATCTCTTCCTCAAAAGGCAGTGAAAGCAGAGTCTTTGAATATCTTTAAGGCAGAGGTAGATAGATTCTTGATAAGCAAGGGGGTGGAAGGTTATTGGGGGTAGGTAGAAATGTGGAGCAATCAGTTCAGCCACGAACTTATTGAATGGCGGAGCAGGCTCAAGGGGCCGAGTGGCCTACTCCTGCTCCTAACTCGTATGTTTGTAGGATAACTAAAGCAAGAGTCGAACCTGTTAGGGACCATAAGGGTAACCTGTGTGTGGAGGCAGAGGATGTGGGTATGGTTCTTAATGAACACTTTGCGTCTGTTTTTGCAGAAGCGAAGGACAATACAGCCATTGTAAACAATGAAGAGGAGTGTGAAATTAACATAGTAAGAGAGGAAGTATTAAGGGGTCGAACATCTTAGAAAGTGGATAAATCTCCAGGCTCAAATGAAATGTATCCTAAGTTGTTAAGAAAGCAAGATAAGAAACAGCAGAGGCTCTGACCATCATTTTCCAATCCTCTCTAACTACAGGTGTAGTGCCAGAGGATTCGAAGATAGCTAACGTTGTACCTATGTTTAAAAAGTGAGAAAGGGATAGACTGAGTAATTAGACGCCAGTCAACCTAACCGCGGTGGTGGGAAAATTATTGGAAATAATTCTGAGGGACAGGATGAACCTTCGTTTCGAAAGGTACAAATTAATCAAAGACAGTCAGCACGGATTTGTTAAGGGAATGTCATGTCTGACTAACATAATTGAATTTTTCAAGGAGGTAACAAGGAGAGTTGATGAGGGTAGTGCATTTGATGTAGTCTATATGGATTTTAGTAAGGCTTTTGCTAGGGTCCCACATGGCAGACTGCTCAAGAAAGTAAAAGCCCATGAGATCCCAAGCAAAGTGGTAAGTTGGATCCAAAATTGACTCAGAGGCAGGAAGCAAAGGGTAATGGTTGATGAGTTATTTAAGACTGGAAAACTGTTTCTAGTGGGGTTCCACAGGGCTCAGTGCTAGGTCCCTTGTATTTTGTGGGTATATTATGGAATCATAGAAATCCTAGAGATTTAGCAGGGATGGAGGCCATCCAGCCTAATCCTGCTTTCCAGCTCTTGGTACATTATCATTTATGTTATAGCACTACAAATGCATATCCAAGTATTTTTTAAATGTTATGAGGGTTTCTGCCTCTGCCTGTACCCAAGTTCCAGATCCACACCACCCTCTGGGTGATAATATTCCCCTCTCAACCTTACCCTAAATCTATGCCCTCTGGTTATGCACCCCTCAACCAAGAGGAATAGGGCCTTCCTATCCACTTTATCTCGACCCCTCAATGTTGTACACTTCAATTAGGTCCCCCCTCAGCCTCCTCTGCTCCAAAGAAAACCCTAGCTTAGCCAATCTTTCCTCATAAGTAAAATTCTCCAGTCCAGGCAACATCTTCATAAATCTCCTCTGTACCTTCGCTATTTATTTATTTAGAGATACAGCACTGAAACATGCCCTTCGGCCCACCGAGTCTGTGCCGACCATCAACCACCCATTTATACTAATCCTACACTAATCCCATATTCCTACCACATCCCCACCTGTCCCTATATTTCCCTACCACCTACCTATACTAGGGGCAATTTATAATGGCCAATTGACCTATCAACCTGCAAGTCTTTTGGTGGTGGGAGGAAACCGGAGTACCCGGCGAAAACCCACGCAGACACAGGGAGAACTTGCAAACTCCACACAGACAGTACCCAGAATTGAACCCGGGGTCGCTGGAGCTGTGAGGCTGCGGTGCTAACCACTGCGCCACTGTGTCGCCCTCTCTAGTGCAATCACATCTTTCCTATAGTGTGGTGACCAGAACTGCATGCAGTACTCCAACTATGGCCTAACTACTATTTTATACAATTCCATCAGAATCTCCCTGCTCTAGGCCTCATCTAATAAAGGCAAGTACCCTGTATGCCTTAACACTTGTCCAGCCACCTTTAGGGATCTGTGGACATACACTCCAAGGATCCTGTTTCTCTACACTTCTCAGTATCCTACCAATTATTGTGTATTCTCTTGCCTTGTTAGCCTTCCCCAAATGCATTACCTCACACTTCTCCGGATTGAGCTCCATCTGCCATCATTCTGTCCACCTGACGAGTCTATTGTCATCTTCCTGCCGTCTACAGCTTTCTTCTTCTTATCACCCATATGGCCAATTTTTGTATCATCTTCAAACTTCTTAATCATATCCCCTACATTCAAGTGTAAATCATTAATATAGATCACAAAAAATAAGGGACCAAGTACTGAGCCCTGCAGAACCCCACTGGAAACGGCCTTCCTGTCGTAAAAACACCCATCAACCATTACCCTTTGCTTCCTGCCTCGGAGCTAATTTTGGATCCAATTTGTCACTTTGCCTGGGATCCCGGGGCTTTTACTTTCTTGACCAGTCTGTCATGTGGGATCTTATCAAAAGCCTTACTAAAATCCATTTAGACGACACCAAATGCACTAGGTCATCGACCTTCCTTGCTATCTCCTTGAAAAATTCAATCATGTTAGTTAGACATGACCTACCCTTAACAAATCCCTGCCAACAGTCTGATTAATCCATAACTTTCTAAATCAAGATTCATCCTGTCCCTCAGAATTTTTTTCAATAATTTTCCCAACACCGAGTTTAGGCTAACTAGCATGCAATTACTCGGTCTATCCCTTTCTCACTTTTTAAACAATGTTAGCTGTCCTCCAGTCCTCTGGCATCACACCCATAGCCAGAGAGGATTGGAAACTGATGGTCAGAGCCTCTGTTATTTCTTCTTTTGCTTCCCCTAACAGCCGAGGATACATTTTGTTTGATTCTGGGGATTTATGCACTTTCAAAGATGTTAACCCCTTAATATATATCAATGATTTGGACTTGAATATAGCGCGTATGCTTAAAAAGTTTGCAGACGATACAAAAATTGGCTGTCTGGGTGATAATGAAGAATAAAGGTGTGGACTACAGAAAGATATCAATAGACTAGTCAGATGGGCAGAGCAGTGGCAAATGGAACTCAGTCCGGAAAAATGTGAGGCAATGCATTTGGGGAAGGCTAACAAGGCAAACGAATACACAATAAATGGTAGGATGGTGAGAAGTGTAGAGGAACAGAGGATCCTTGGAGTGCATGTCCACAGATCCCTAAAGGTGGCTGGACAGATAGATAAGGTGGTCAAGGCATACGGGATACTTGCCTTTATTAGCTGAGGCATAGAATACAAGAGCAGGGAGGTTATGCTGAAACAATATAAAACACTAGTTAGGCCACAGCTGGAGTACTGCATTGCAGTTCTGTCACCGCACTTTAGGAAAGACGTGATTGCACTAGAGAGGGTACAGAGGAGATTTACAAGGATGTTGCCTGGACTGGAGAACTTCAGTTATGAGGAAAGATTGAGATAGGCTAGGGTTGTTCTCTTTGGAACAGAGAAGGCTGAGGGGGACTTAATTGAAATATACAAAATTATGAGGGGCCAAGATAGAGTGGATAGAAAGGCCCTATTCCCCTTGGTTGAGGGGTCCTTAACCAGGGGGCATATATTTAGGGTAAAAGGAAGGAGGTTTAGAGAGGATTCTGGGACCGGGAGCTGGGCCAGCCTCAGCTGACATAAGTACCTCCAGACGGCTGAAGGTACAGCTGCCCATGGTGGGGTGAATGGAGGGGTGTGCATTGTGACATGAGTGACAAAGGAAGAGAGTTTGGACAGGGTGGCAAGGTTGTCAGGCTAGAGAAGATTTAAACATGCGTGAGTTCTAACTGATGTCTTAGGTCATAGAATCTTTCAGTACAAGAGGTCATTCGATGCACGACGCCTGTTTTGGCTCTTGGAACAAACTATCCAATTATTCCCACTCCCCTGCTCTTTCCTCGTAGCCCTGAAGTTTTCTCCCCTTAAAGCATTTATCCAATTCCCTGATGAAAATTATGATTGAACCTGCTTCCACCACTCTTTCAGGCAGTACATTCCCAGTCACAACAACTCGCTATGTGCAAAAACAAAACTCCGCTCCCCTCTGGTTCTTTTGCCAATTACCATAAATCCGTGTCTTCTGATTAGTGACTCTTCTGCCCACGGAAACAGTTACTCCTTGGTCACTTTTATCAAAACCTTTCATGATTTTGAACAGTATTATTAAATCTTCCCTGCTGAGCTTTTTACCTGTAGGCTTCTGATCCACTGGTTCTTCCTTGGTTGGAGTGGTGTCTAAACAAGAATACCTCTGCTTATCGTCACAGCTCTTTTCTGCTCCATGTGTTTCCATTTTATCTTTAAAGCCTTCATTGTAGTTTTTCCCCGACTTTCTTGATTTCAGAAAAGCAAGCAAACTTGGATCTAGTTAAATAGGAAATGGAGGGATAAAACAAAGTTAACTGTATGTTTGCAGGAGAGAAGGATGAGCCACATACTTACTTTTGTAATAAAAAAAAGTCATGTCATTTGCTGAAATTTTAACACTTAAAACAAATGTCAGCAAATGAGCACGTCGGCAGTCACAATCAGCAACTATCGTGCACTATCCACCAATGAAGAGTGTCAAGAGACAATGCTCAAACAGTCGCGTGCAATGCCCAATGGACAAAAATCAACATTTAATGCCCAAACACCAACAAGCAATGCTCAATGAACAAATAGCAACATGTACTGTCCAATGATTAAGTGGAATAGCATCTCCGATGAATAACATCAACGTGGAACACCCATCGATATCGTACCTTTGTGTAATAGCCATCGGTGAACAAATTGCATGTTATGCCATGAATAAATAGCCTCACCATCCAATCTAATGCCCAATGAATAGCTTCAACATAGAATACCCAATTAATAAATCACATCAATATGACAACTGCTGAAAAATAGTACCAACATGTAATAAACAAATAACAGCCCTGTTCAGTACTACCAAAATGTACAGAATTCTAAGACTTTCACTGTGTATCTGCAGGTAATGGAACTTGTAAAGTACTGTAATCCTACAAGGTCTGTGAGCTTCACTAAATTGAATAAATACACTGAAAAAAATGGCAAACACACACACTGAAATGACATTGTGTAAACTGACACTTTCAACCCTCAAGCAAAGCAAATGCTTCATCATCATTTAATAGTTCAGCCCAAGCTGTCCAATAATCTCTCCCAGGAGCCTTGCACAGTAGTCAGCTTTCTCAGCAATTTCCTAATGGTCAGAATGATTCTGGCTCATGACTCCACCCCTTCACCCCGAGATATCCGAGGCACATCCAACACACAGTCCTGTTTTGAAGGGTGATTGAAGCCAGCATCTGAGCAAAATCACAGTCAGTCATATTCCCAAGTTCAAATGTAATACATGAAAGCCAACAAGGTGCAATCAGCTGTCAATGTAGTTCTGACCCATTCTACAGTTAGGATGGGCTTCCACAATCATCTAGTTGATAATGGCAAAAAGCACAGTTGTCAGCCTTTGCTCAGTAGTAGCACCCTCAGAAGGCTGTGGGTTCAAGCCCCACTCAACTTCAGCACATAATCCAGGCTGGCACTTCGGTACAGTACTGGGGGAGTGTTGCACGGGGCAGATATATCATCTTTCAGATTAGACCCTAAACTGAGGTCCCACCTACCCTCTCAGATGGATATAAAAGATCCCATGGCACTAATTGAAGAGGAGCAGGGGAGTTCTCCCTGATGTTCCGGCCAATAATTATCCTTCAACCAACACCTAAAAAAAGATGATATGGTCATTATTTCAGTGCTGTTTGTGGGAGCTTGCTGTGCACAAATTGGCTGCCGTGTTTCCTACCATTACAACGGTGACTACACTTCAAAAGCACAGTTCTGATCAAAGATCATCGGGCTGCAATGTTAACTCTGTTTCTCCCTCCATAGATGCTGCCTGAACTGAGTATTTCCAGCATTTTCTGTTTTTATTTCAAAAGTACACTGTCATGCAGGCCCCCACCTGCCAAGAATGAGAAATACTAATTTTGCCACATGAACATTCATTTGAAACTGTTACTGGAGTAAAAAAAAAAGTTAAAAAACCCACAATGGATTCTTGGCTGGAGAGACATTTTTGCATATTAACAGACAGTACTTGGAAAGGACAAAGGAGCTACTCCCTGCTCCAATTTAATCCACAATGGACTTATGATTACCAGAGGTTGAGGGGGAGCAGCTCACATTCCAGGTTAACTGCTAAAATGGCCGAATACACAAACAGACGTGATCAGACCAGCTTAGTCACATGACTAACTGGCTGTTGCAGAGTTATGAACTGAGTTTTAAATTGCAGAGAACAGTGTTTGAAGGCAGAAAGCTCCTGGCTCCTGGATTGAAAACATCTCTCTCCTGTCTGCTCTCATCTCTTTCTCACCAGCTTTGAAATCCATTGAAGACACATGAATCCGAAGAGAGAAAAGTCTCCTACAGTGAACAAGGTTTAAGAAGAATACTAGGCCCCAGCGAAAAGCAAGAATTACCTACAAGCAAGGACTTTAAAGTGAGCTCGAATCACAGTAACAAGAAACTCTTCTTATATCGCCTCATACCTCTCCATTTCATTTTTCTTCTGCTCTTTTCTGTCTTATTTGCATGTGCGTATCGTGTATGCATGCTAGCGTGGGCGCATCGTGTATCCATAGGCATTAACCAAACTACAGTTTAAGTTTAAATAAATTTCACTTTTCTTCTTTAAACCTAAGAAAGCCTGTTTGTGCTCATTTCTTTGCCTTATCGTTGGAAAGTGGTGAACAAGGATTCATCAAGTGGGAGCTCAAAATCCAGTGTGTTTAAAATTAAACCCTGTTACAGTAAGACCAGGTGAAGGCTGAAAGGGACCCCCAGACACCTTTCTCACCTGGTCGTAACAACATCAAAAAGCTTTGGGACATCCCGAGGTTCTGAAAGGCGTTAGAGAAATGAAAGTTATTTCTTTCTTTTCACACACACTACATGTGTCAGTCTGGCTCAGTTAATTGCACACTCGCCTCCAGCTCAAAATGTTGTACATATAAAAGCTATGCCTTACGTTGAGTGCATAATCTCAGCTGACACGCTAGTCACTGTTGAAGAAAGGTTCTGCCTGCTTAGGTGATGCCATGGCACTATTCCAAGAGCTCTCCTGATGTTGTGGCCAATGCAACTCCTTCAACCAGCATCATTACCAAAAACAGATTAACTCACCATTTATTTCACTCCTCTTTGTGAGCCTTATTAACATATTAAGGTCACTGGGATATAGAAATCACTGTTAAAACCCTTCGCATGTGGTAACATCACTTATATGTAACTTACATTTATTATATAGCAAAATGCCCCAAGGTTTGAATCCTGCTCTGTGCTTAGTTAGCTTATCTCAGCCAGGGTAGTAGTAGAGTACAATTGAACTAAGAGCCACAGCACAATTGAACTAAGAGCCAACACAGCAAAGAAAGACTTGCATTTATATAGCACAGTTCATGACCTCAGAACACCCCAAAGTGTTGTACGTCAATGAGTACTTTTGAACGTGACTCACTGTTACATTGCAGGAAACAAAAGACTTGCATTTATAAGCACCTTTCACGACTTCAGGGTGTCCCAAAGCACTTTCCAGCCAATGAAGTACTTTTGAAGTTTAGTCACTGTTGTAATGCAGGAAACGTAGCAGCAAATTTGAGCACAGCAAGCTCCCAAACAGCAATGTAATAAATGACCAGATAATTGGTTCAGGTGATGTTGCTGCAGACATCAATATTGGCCAGGACACATTAGGCTGCGAGCAGCAGCAGGAGTAGCAGTTGGGGCTCAGCAATTGCCCAAGGGCAACTCCTGGGGTAAAGGCAGGGGGGAAATCCATCAGCTAGATGTCCTGCTTTTGACGGTCATTCATTGATCCATACCTGGATATCAGAGGGAGGACAAGGAGTATGATGCCATTCATAGTTGAATAGCCAGACAGTGATATTGTCAGACTGACAGCATGAATGGAGCCCGTACCATCAGAAAGAAAAGTGAAAGCTGGAGGAAGAAATTGGAATAAAGAAAGCCAGGTTTTAGAGATTTAATGTGGACAGCAGTGATACACACACTCACCTAAGCGGGACACAAGATTATTGCGTTCCTCCTCAATCTCCTCTTCAGACATGGCTTGCAGTCTGGCTACATTCTCTTCATGAATCCTCTGTGCTTCTTGAGGGCCTATTTCCCCACCTAGTCTCTCTCCAGACACCAATCTCTCATCACTTGCACCTGGGAGCAAATGCAACAAGGTAATTTAAGGTGAAAAATCATAATCCATGAAAACAAAATACTTCTCAATTAACGACTGAAAACAAAACTCTGCAATAGAAGCATGGGAACAGGTGGCCATTCAATTAGATCATGGCTGATCTGTACCGAATTCAAGGGGAATGCTCATCAGGTTAATTGACACACTGCCAATTCAATACTGGTCCCACTTCAACCTCAGCTTTGTTCCATCTCTGCTCTTCTCCTCCTGTTAATCCAGCTCAAGATATTCCTGAAGCAGTCGTGTTGGTGAACAGTCCAGTGGGAGAGTGCAGGACTTTCACAGGTCAGACTGCCCTGCTATTCCCACAGGAGGATTCAATCCCGGGAACAGCCCAGACTCCCCTCCCAGTCCCACGGGAGGATTCAATTCCTGCAACAGTCCTGTTGTAACAAAAAACTTTCCCATTAACTCACCTGGTGAGGGGCCCTTTTCCAATATCTCTGCAACTCGAGATGGAGCTGGCCTTTGCTCCCCTGTGATCCCAGTCAAGGGGTTGACCCCAGAGTTGGAGGGCGCTGCCCGAGTTGCTTCAGCTGCCTTCTTTGCCGCGAGTTTCTGGGCAAAGATGCTTTTCTTTCCTGAAACCAGCTTGACCTATTAGAACAAAAGAAAAATACAAAATAAACCTGTTGGGTATTTCTGCATATGGACAACTCACAAGATTGCAGGATAAACACAAATGAGAAGGACCATTGGATTCATCTTGGCTCATCCACCCAGATTGACCTTAAATTTTAATCATTTCTGAAATGATTTCAGAGTTTCACCTCCATTTTTCTACCTGGGAGTCCATTCCATGTACAATTCCGCATATCAGTCCTGAATTCAATTTTGCTAGTTTGGACCAAAAACTCCGATAGGGACAACCAGGGGTTACAGCCTCAAGTTATGTTGACTTTCCCCTTCCTAACCGACAGAGTCCAAACATTATAGCCATAAACATCATGGGTTCCAGAAAGAGATTTGGGAACATAACTGATCATTCATTGGACGTGCAGAAGTAGTATGGAGCGGGAGCGGCGGGGTTGGCCGGAGCGGGAGTGGGGGGCAGGGGGACAAGGGAGAGGTGGAGGGAGAAGAAGGGGGGATGGGGGGGGTACAGAGAGAGAATGGAGCCAAGAGCAGGGGAAACAGAGCGAGGACGGCACAGGGGCAAGCGATGCGGGAGTGGAGGGGGGGGGGGGGGGTGGGGGTGAATGACGCGAGGGCTGGACACAGAGTGAAGACAATACTGGGGTGGGGAATGCCACTGAGGGGGGTATATCTCGGAGAGAGGGATCAAGATCACTTCTGACAGGAAGACATCTATCCAGAATACTACACAAGTGTGTGGGCAAACATTGCTTACACGTGCAATTCTAAAAATGCCAGGTATCTCAATAAATCAGTGTCCAACATAGTGAAGAGAAATTAGTCTTTCATTTCAAGCTTCTTCACAGAAATGTACATGTGTTGTTTTGATTAATAGTAAGATCAATTTTTAATGCCTTTATCTTTCCAAAATTCTCTCTCTGGCCCCCTATGGAAGACAAAAATTGTAATGTGGCCCCTCCCCCACACAAAAAGGTTGGGCAACCCTGGCCTAGACACTGGTGAGAACTCCCATGGTCTTCTTCAAAATAATGCCATGGGATCTTTTACATCCACTTGAGAAGGCAAAAGAAGGCTTCAGTTTAATTTTTCATCCAAAAGGCAGCACTTCCTACAGTGCGGCACATCCTGCCCACACTGCGGAAAGTGCCAAGTGTCAACTAAAAAGTTAACAGCACTTTCTGTCTAAATCTTTAAGAGACACTCACCATCGGTAAATCTGGCCTTGACTCCTTGCTTTGCCAGCCCAAAAGTTTAAAGGACACAGCTCTTAAGCTGCTGGCAGTTAGACTGAAACTGGCTGGCCGCCGAACATCCATTACAGCTCCTACAAGTGACCTCTATTCAGCATGTTGACCATCAGCGAAACCTACTGCCAATCACTGGCAGCGTCCTTCTCAAGAGGCTCAGACAGAACGACAATTAAATCTGGGTGGAGCTCATGTCAGAGAGATATGCCAAAATTTTGCAGCCTCAGTGACGGCCATTGATACATATAATCTTGTCACTCAGCCACTATATTACCACACTCAGTGGACAAAATGTGGCACAGAAGTACTGAGGTACTCATCGCACAAGAGTAGAATCATAGAGTCATACTGCACAGTGGAGGCCATCTAGCCCACTGTACCTGTGCTGGCTTTTTAAAAGAGCTATCCAGTTAGTTCCATGGATCCTGCTTTTTCCCCATAGCCCTGCAGAACCAGATTGGTTAGTGTCAATCCAGTTGAGTCAGGCATTACACTGGCTGTTACTGGTCACGATATTGTCTCCTCATGCCTCCGTATGACTGTCACATACTTTCATTACTGATCTGCTCAATTTTTATGTCTTTACTTTCATTAAGCCCAAAGTGGACAGCAAGGTCGCAGCTAACTGGCAGCAGGATCTGGTGAGGACAGGCTGTGCACAACTGGTGCAAGAGATGTGAGTCAAACTGGCATGTTGACACATGGGTTAGCATGTGGCAACAAATCCTCAGGTGAACAATTAGCACTACTTAAGCGCACTTTAATGAGGCGCAAAGAGCTAATTAAACAGCCTGAAATAGTCGACTCACTTTAATGCATTACATGCATAATGTGCTTTATGTGCCTTTGTAATTGAATTGAGTGGACATGGTGGTTAGGCTGCTGCCCATGATAAGCATTGAATGGTGTTAAATGGTGGACTCTGTAGTATCAAATTGGGGTAGATTTTGTGTTGTGGGCTCAGGTTGACGAGGAACGGAACAGAGACTGTCCAAACCCATTTTATGTAACATCCTTACAGCCAGCAGGCACTGGCTTTGTGTGTCAATCTGGGCTGCATCAGAACCCAGGTCTCAGAGGTGAAAGGCCAGTGTAGCATCCAGTCCCACAATGTTCTATATTTGGTGACTCCAACAGTATTACATAGAATGTACAGTACTATAACTGGCCATTTATCGAAAATGGTATACGCCAGTGTTTTGTTCCACTCAAGTCTCCTCCCACCCTTCATCAAACCCCATCAGCATAACCTTCTATTCCTTTATCTCTCATGTACTCTTCTGGCTTCCTCTTAAATACACCTCTGCTATTCACCTCAACTACTCCATGTGGTACAAGTGCCGCATTCCAACTACTTTATGGATAAAGAAGGTTCTCCTAAATTTCTTATTGGATTTATTAGTGACTATCTTATATTCACAGCCCCTAGTTTTGGTTTCCCCAACAAATGGAAACATCTTTTCTATGTACCCCATCAAACCCTTTCATAATTTTAAGGACCTCTATCAAGTCACCCCGGGCCTTCTCTTTTCTAGAGAAAAGAGACCCAGTCTGTTTAATCTGTCCTGATAAGTATAATCTCTCAGTTCTGGTATTGTAGTAAATTTTTTGGACCTTCTGCAATGCTTCTATATCCTTTTTGTAACAGAGACCAGGAACGCAGCTTGATATTAGGTGCAAACATCAGACTTTAACTCCCTGGTTTCACCTAGTGCTGAGAAAAACAAATACATTTGCAAACAACCTACCTCACTCTGTACCTCCGACCTGTGAAAGACCTTCGGGAAGGCTAGCCCTGTCGATACAGGAAGGAATATAGGAGTTGCTCTTGTGTCTCTCTCCTGAAAGGAAAATACAAGACAAAGAAATTGGCAAAATGCCAAACTTTAGGGTCTGCTAAAGTTTCCTATAGACAACTCTTCTTAAAAAGGACTCTCCGTTATGTGGAGAATCTAGAGGAAGTGAAATTGTTCTCCTTAGAGCAGAGAAGGTTATGGTCAGATATAATACAGCTGTTCAAAATTATGAAGGATTTTGATAAAATAAATAAGGAGAAACTATTTCCAGTGGCAGGAGAGTCAGTAACCAGTTATCTTCTTGCATGACATTATAGCCCTAGATGTTTTTCCACCTTCAAATTGTGTGAATACAAATTGCTTTATAAAAGATACTTGATAGTTAAAAGTAACTTGTTTTCCAAATCCTGTGAAAATATAGTGTAAAAACCCTGAAACACAGTCGTGAATTACTGGGCGATCAAGGATATGTGGAACCACATTCTGGCGAGAGAGGGGGCAAAAAACAAAAGGTTGGAGTGTTGCTTTTGAGGACTTCCCTCAGCACTTTACAAGCAATTAAGTATTTTTAAAGTGCTGTTACTATTGTAATGTAGGAAACACAGCAGCCAATTTGGACACAGCAAGCTCCCACAAAACAGCCATGTGATAATGACCAGATCATTTGTATACTCACACCCAAACTAAATGACCTCCACCAGGTAAGGCAGACAGAAAAGGAAGTTTATATAATCTGAACAACCCAACAGAGATAACTCTTGTCAGCCACCCTGTTTCAATTACTCAAAATCTCAACTACCCTGCTTCATGTGAGACAAATCTAAATTGCACAGACTGGTACCATGGGAAAAGTTGTGGGAGTGATAAGATCCTATTCCATACACCTCTAAATGCTCTAAAGTAGCTGGTTCAAAAGTTAAGACCTCTTTATTTAACATACCAATGACAAAAGGAACTTGCATTTCTCTAGCACCTTTCACAACCTCAGGACGTCCCAAAACATATTACAGCCAATGAATTCTTTTTGAATTGCAGTCAGTTATAACGTATGGTGCAACCAATTAGCACACATCAAGGCCCCACAAACAGCAATGTGGTAATGACAAGATAATCAGTTTTAATGATACTGGTTGAGCAATAAATAAATATTGGCCAACACACTTACGCTTACTGTTCTTTGAAATAGTGCCATGGGATCTTTTATGTCCACCTAAGAGGCCAGGCAGGCCCTTGGTTTAACATCTCATCTGAAAGATTGCACCTCTGACAGTGAAGCACTCCCTACGTACTGCACTGAAGTATCAGCCGAGATTTTGTGTTCAAGTCTCTGGAGTGGGACTCGAATTCAATATTCTGACTCAGAGGTGCCAGTGCAACCAAATGAACTGGATGGATGTTAATCCTACAAAGCCCAGTGACAGCGACTGGATCATCAACCTATTGAGTGAAAAACAAAATATTTAACAAGGTACCAGCAACTGACAGGCAGTGCTTGATGGATTTGATGACCCGCAACAGCGGACCAATGATGAGAATAAGGCTTCCAAGCTGTCTGCAACCTTTTCACGCATCAGCCCTGCTATTTTCTGCGTGAGCGCCATGGTGTAAGACACCTTGAATTTTTGTTAAAACTTACAATAATCTTTGACAGGACAGCTGTGATGTGTCTATCCTGTAGATCCATCTGCTCCTCACTATCATCTCCTTGGAATCGGACTTTTCCTGCCTTGGACTTTTTGGGTGGTGCTGGCATTAATGATGGAGGAAGGTCAGGAAGAGCTGAAACAAAATAGGTAAGCAATTTGTTTCTGATTTGTAACTGCAACATCCCACAAACAGCAAAATAAGAGCAAAATGCTGTGGATGCTGGAACTCTGAAATGAGAACATAAAGTGCTGGAAATACTCAGCAGGTCTGGCAACATCTGTGCAGAGAGAAACAGAGTTAATGTTTCAGTTTGTGACCTTTAATCAGAACTGACAACCGTTAGAAATGGAACAGACTTTGAGCAAGTGAAAGGCGGGGTGGGGGGGTGGAGAAGAACAAAAGGGAAGGGAAGGATGAAAGGCAAGAGAGATTAAATGACATATGTCATGCAACAGAATGCAAATGGAGTGCTAAATAGTTGTACTAAAAGACAAAGCATAAGTCCAGAGAGTGTGCTAATGGTAGAATAATGAAAGCATTTGAAAGCAAAAACATGAAAAACAAGTTAAAGACCAGCACATGGTTTAAAAAAATATACATAAAATTTAGATCAAAATTAATAAATAAAAGATGGGGCTCATAGTCTAAGATTATTGAATTCAATATTGAGTCCAAAAGGCCTGATCAGAAAATGAGGTACTGTTCCTCAAGTTTGCATTGAGCTTCACTGGAATACTGCAGCAGGCCGAGGACAGAAATATGGACATGAGAGCAGGGTGGTGAATTAAAATGGCAAGCAACAGAAGCTTGGGTCATGCTTATGGACCAAGCAGAGGCATTCTGCAAAGCGGTCACCCATTCTGCATTTGGTCTCCCCAATGTGGAGGAGACCGCACTGTGAGCAGCGAATACAGTATACTAAATTGAAAGAAGTACAAGTAAGGTGCTGCTTCACCTGGAAGGAGCGTTTGGGGCATTGGAATGCACCATTGCATTTTGCTTTTGTTAACTAGAAGAAGAACTTAGATTTACATCACACCTTTAATATAGTAAGCTGTTCCAAGGCACTTCACAGGCGCACTATCAAGCAAAATAAACTGACACCGAGCCCGAAAGAGGAGATATTAGGACAGGTAGCCAAAAGCTTAGTCAAAGAGAGGTAGAGAGACGGAGAGGTTTAGGGAGGAAGAAGGTGGAGGAACATAAGAAATAAGAGCAGGAGTAGACAACATGGCCTCTCACGCAGGCTCTGCCATTCAATATGATCATGGCTGATCTTCTGCCTCAATTCCACTTTCCGACCCACCCCCCATATCCCTTGATTCTCTGAGAATCCAAACATCTAACTCATCCTTAAAATATGTCAACAATGAAGCATCAAATCCTCCAGGAAAGAGAATTCCAAAGACTCTCAACCTGTTAAGTGAAAAGATTTCTCCTCATCTCAGTCCGAAATGATCGACCCCCTTATCCTGAGACTGTGCCCCCATGTTCTAGATTCCCCAGCCAAGGCAAACAATCTCTCCGTATCTACCCTGTCAAGCCCCAAGAATATAGCATGTTTCAATGAGATCACCTCTCATTCTTCTAAACTGTAGAGAGTATAGGCCCAATTTACTCAGCCTCTCATCATGGGACAACTTTCTCATCCCAGGACCAAACTAGTGAAACTTCAGTGCACCCCCTCCAAGGCAGGTATATGGAGACCAAAACTGCACACAGTACTCCAGGTGTGGTCTCACCAAAGCCCTATACAATTGTAGCGAGACTTCTTCATTCATGTACTCCAATCCTCTTACAATAAAGGCTAACATGCCATTTGCCTCCCAATTGCTTGCTGTACCTGAATGCTAACTTCCCATGTTCCTTGTACAAGTGCACCCAACTCTCTCTGACCATCAACATTTAAAAGGTTCACATCTTTTTTTTTAAATTGTGCTTTTTGATTCTTACTACCACAGCGAATAACCTCACCTTTCCCAACATTCTATTCCGTCTGCCACTTTGTTGCCCATTCATTTAACCGGTTTATAATTTGCAGCCTATGTCCTCATAGCTTACTGTACTACCTAGCTTTGTATGGTCAGCAAACTTAGATACATTACTCTCGGTCTCTTTGTCTAAGTCATTAATATAGATTGTAAATAGCTGAGGCCACAGCACTGATCTTTGCGGCGCTCCACCAGTTACAGCCTGACAACTCGAAAATGCCCCATTTGTCCCGACACTCTGTGTCCTGTCCATTAACCAATCTGCTATCCATGCTAATACATGACCCCAACTCCATAGCCCTTAAGTTGCATATTAACCTGCGTGGCACCTCATTGAATGCCTTTTGGAAATCCAAGTATACAACATCTACTGGTTCCCTTTAGCTACCCTACTAGTTACATTCTCAAAACAACTCCAATAAATATGTCAAACACTACTTCCCTTTCATAAAACCATGTTGACTTTGATGCCTCAAAGGTGCATTGTCACAAATAGAAAAATGTCAACATATCATACCCAGTTCAGAGCATCTGGCAGAGGTTATTTCACTATTGGAACTTCCCCTCATATAATTCATAAGTACTTCTAACATTTTAAGGAGAAACTGGATAAGTATATGAGGGAGAAAGGAGTAGAACAATGTATCGATGGTGTTATGAAAGTGCTTCTGAGTTTTGTTAAATATAATTTTTGAGGATTCAGTTTTCGAAGGTTTGAAGAAATGTTAAACTTTGGGGCTTTTAAAGGGGGTCATGTAAAGGCCACTTGACCTTGAAAAACAGTCCTTGGAAATGTTTTTTTTTTAAAGGGGCACTGAGAGGTCTTTTGAGGAAAACAAGCCTTTCCAGGAAACCACCTGACTTCAAGGAACAACAAGAAGCCTTTCTGGGAAACCACACAATTTCCAGCTCAATAAACAACACAGAACTTGGACACCTGGAGAAGTTGCTTGCAAAGAAGTGACAGGTCACGATTGATGGAGGGCACAAAAAGTTGACCTCCTGTTGTCAGTTTCGCTTTTGAATTGTTTTGAGTTAGGGTTGAACTGTATAAAAAGGGAGAGAACTTCCAAAGAGAGAAGAGAACTCACAAGGAAGGAGAGATGACCCCCAACCCAGGTCAGCTTTCCAGCACCTCTCTAAAAGATCGAGAAATTCATTGTGTCAACTCCTCTCGTCTCCTGTCTTCGAAAAAAAGCCCGCTAAATTAAGCGCTGCCTGAAAAGAACTATTCTAAAAAGATCCCAGTGACCCGTCTACATATTTTTGGAGGTCAGACTGTATGCCAGTTTTGGAAGGCAACCTATCTCATCTGCTGTTTTGTCAAGAATGAGCAAGTATTCAACTGTGTTTTTTTTGTCTGTAGTAGAGCTCTAAAAACAAAAATCCCTTTATTTTTCCAGTTAACCGGTGTGTGTGTGTTTGAGTGTGAGGTGCTAAAGTAAAAAGGGAACTTTATTATTTCAATCTGTGTGTTTATGCTTTACTTCAATACTGGTTAAGACTTGTTTGATAATAAACTGATAATTTTGTTGTTTATTAAAGAAACCTGGTTGGTGTTTTATTCAGGGTTAAAATAGAGTCCATGATTGACTGTATCGGTAAGTGGGAAAAATTTAAATATATGCTGTGATCCATGGAGAAGTGGAACTAGAATAAACAGTGCACTCCTCCCTTCTCGGTCGTAACAATAGGAACATAGGCTCAAGGAATTGAATGGTCCACTTGACTATGTCACGGTTAAGAGTTGCACGACGATGAAAAAATGCAGACTCAAACTGAAGAGTTATAAAAATTAACTTTACCTTTTTAAAAAATGGGCAATGCCGAATTAGTAGGCCACGTGATTACAAACATTGCCACAATGTCTGTTTAGAACAAAGGATGCCGAACCAGGTTGAGGGGTGTCAATTACACCCATTCTGAAACACTGCTGAATTGAATGGGTTCCACTGAAACAAAGAAGGTATGAAGTGGAAATATCATTACTGGATTATTCTCATCCTGGGCCATTGTGTGATCACCATGGAGGCGACACGAAAGCGTCTCCTACCAGAATCTGATGAGACAAACATTTTACCTTAAAAAGGCAGCCCTCGAAGCGAGAGACCCAGAAAGAAGCATCACCAAAAGCTTGCCCAGCTAACAGCTGGGAAAAAAATCCAGCAAGCCAAGAAGAGAAGGCTGTGAATTTCCATTTTCAACTTGGGCAGCAATGAATTGGAAATGATCTCTGTCTTCAAGCTGAACTTTCAACCAAGAGAGAAATCTGCAAATACCTCAGGCCTATGACCAAAGAGAACGACTTCTGAGAGAATTCAGCAGGGTTACCGTGAACCCCAAAACCCGACTTCACTTAAAAATCACTTACCCCTTTTCCTCTCTATCTGTCTCTTCATGTGTGCACATGCGCATGCGCAAGTGAATGCATGAGTGTGTGCAGTTGTGACAATTTTGGGATAAGGCATATTGCTCAATAAATAATTAATCTTCTCTTTTAAACCTACAAGAAAGCCTGTCGCTGTCAGTTTATTTGACAAATAAAACACAAACGAGTTAAACGCTAATAATACTTGCTGTGGTCAGCTGAGAGTTGAACAGTGGGCACCCCTCACCACATGACCCCAACTCCTCCTATGGAGGAATGACATTCCCAACATTCATAGCAACAGCACAAGTCCTCTATTAAAACAAACATTACAGTGAGAGGAAGCACATGGAAATCCCAGCCAGGTGTGCTGTGAACAGAGTGGGGAGAAAATAAAAGGACAAGGAGGAGAAGTGGAGCACTTAGCCAAAACTGCGTCTTAAATGTCCAACACAGCTTTCTTTTTAGGCAAGCTTGATACCGGTTTGAAAACTTCACCCCTAAGATTTGCCCAGTGTTGAAAATATTTTCTGATAGACCCTTGGATACAGGAGATTGAGAAGTGATCTGATCAAGGTTATTAAAATGATTCAATGGAGAGAAACTATTTCCTCTGTTGGGGGAATCACGAACAAGGGGACATAATCTTAAAATTAGAGCTAGACCATTCCGAAGTAAACTCCGGAAGCACTTGTTCCACACAAAGGGCAGTGAAAATCTGCAATTCTCTCCCCCAAAAGGCAATAGTTGATGGGGGTCAATTGGAGCTTTCAAGGACAGAGATTGATAGATTTTTGTTGGTAAGGGTACCAAGGGATATGGAGTATAAGCAAGATAATGAGGTTAAGGTGCTAATCAGCCATGATCTGTTTCAATAGTGGTTCCAGGGCTGAACGACCTATCCCTATTCTTACTCATAATTCCAAATGTCAATTAACAACCAACCAAAAATGTCCCAATACTACAAGTTCTTACCAATAAAAAGCCTGGTTTACTTTCTGCTCATCCCAACCCCCTTCAATTAGATCCAGCATCTGATTCCCACAGTAACATGACATGACAAAAATCTAATTCAAACCTTCCAAAGTGACCGTGTCCCGTTGGCCTACATTGATCTGGCCGTCATCAGCATTTTCTGATTCCACTTTCCTCTTGTCTGCCTTCTTTATGACCTTGGCAGCTGGAGATGTTCCTGCCGCTAGGAACTGCTGCTGGAAGCGAAGGAGATCGTCCTCAGATTCACCAGGCCTCGGTCTAGCCAGCATCTTTCTTGGTTTGGGATGGCTTCCTGTAAAACAAATAGTGGTACATTCAGCCTCGCTGCACTTTAAGATAAAACCATCTCAGACAACCCATCTCCCTTGCTTGCCGCCATCATAGATTAATCATCCAGAACAAGTAGCTAATTGGCCCATTGCGCCTGTACTGGCTTTTTGAAAGAGCTATCCAATTAGTCCCACTTCCCTGCTCTTTCCCCATAGTTCTGCAAATGTTTTCCTTTTCACGCATATATCCAATTCCCTTTTGAAAGTTGCTGTTGAAACTGCTTCAACCACCTTTTCAGACAGTGCATTCCAGACCATAACAATATGATGCATAAAACAAATTTCTCTCATCTTCCCGCTGGATCTTTTGGAAATTATTGTAAATCTGTGAGCTCTGGTTATTGACCCTTTCCCCAAGGCAAACAGTTGCTCCTTACTTACTCTATCAAAACCGCTCTATTTTGAACACCTCTCCCATTAGCCTTCTCTGCTCACGGGCAAACAACCCCAGCTTCTGTAATCTCTCCACATAACTGAAGTCCCTCAGGCCTGGTATCATTCTGGTAAATCTCCTCTGCAGCCTCTGTAAGGCCTGAAGTGTGGTGTGCATAATTTGACATAATACTCCAGCTGGGGCCTAACCAATGATCCGATAGTTGCCCACTTTTCCACCCATTTCACAGAGAAAGCTAATCAGCAGTTACTGATTGCCAACTGTCCTCGACTGTGGCTGGGGTGCTGGTCTGTTGCCAATGGCCACTATTCACCTGTGAACTCAGGCACGGAGTGGCAGCGGATCTTTCGACTGAGAGAGGTTCCATTGCCAAGCCCTATCGCATCTTAATCTGCTGTTCACCCACGTGCATTTTCCAGTAGGTGATGATGGCTAGCATTTGGATTGAGTGGAAGAAAATAAACCCCGAGTTGATTTCCCTTTTCCCCCTTCGTAACCTGGAACTGAGAGGTCAAAAGCAGCCTTAAATCAGCTAATTCTGCAGAGACCATGGATCAAACCGGAAGTCTTCCAGTGTGTATGGCTCAACAGTATTTACCACTAAGCTATTGGAACGCAAAATGCATTCCAAAAAGAAAGACTTGCATTTCTATAGTGCCTTTCATGACCTCAGGATGACCCAAAGCACTTTAGAATCAATGAAGTACTTTTGAGGTGTAGTCACTGCTGCAATGTGAGAAAGACAGAAGCTAAATTTGCACACGGCAAGGTCCCACAAACAACAATGTGATAATGACCAGATTATCTGTTTTAGTGATATTGGTTGAGAGATAAACATTGGCCAGGACACTGGGAGAACTCCCCTGCTCTTCTTCGAAATAGGTCCACCAAAGAGGACAGATGGAGCCTTGTTTTTGTTTATTCTTTTATGGAATGTGCGTATCACTGGCAAGGCCAGCACTTATTGCCCATCCCTAATTGGCCTTGAGAAGGTGGTGGTGAACTGCCTTCTTGAAACGCTACAGTCCATGTGGGGTAGGTACACCCACAGTGTGTTAGGGAGGGAGATCCAGGTTTTTGACCCAGCAGTGATGAAGGAACAGTGACATGGTTCCATTTAAGGATTGGAGGGGAACTTGTAGTTGGTGGCATTCCCATGCGTCTGCTGCCCTTGTCCTTCCAGGTGGTAGAGGTCGTGGGTTTGGAAGTTGTTGTCGAAGGAGGCTTGGCAAATTGCTGCAGTACATCTTGTATATGGTACACACTGCTGCCACTGTGCGCTGGTGGTGGAGGGAGTGAATGTTTAGGGTGGTGGTTGGGGTGCCAATTAAGCGAGTTGCTTTGTCCTGGATGGTGTCGAGCTGCTCAAGTGTTGTTGGAGCAGCATTTAACCAGGCAAGTGGAGAGTATTCCATCACACTCCTGACTTGTGCCTTGTAGATAATGGGCAGGTTTTGGACAGTCAGGTGGTGAGTTACTCGCCTCAGGATTCCCAGCCTCTGAACAACTCTTCTAGCCACAGTATTTATATGGCTGCTCCAATGAAGTTTCAAGGCAATGGTAACCCCCCAGGATGTTGATGGTGGGGGATTCAGTGATGGTAATGTTGTTGAATATCAATGGGACAGGGTTAGATTCTTTCTTGTTGGAGGTGGTCATTGCCTGGCACAAATGTTACCTGCCACTTATCAGCCCAAGTCTGAAAGTCGACTAGGTCATGCTGCGTGTGGGCACGGACTGCTTCAATATGAGGAGTTGCGAATGGTTCTGAACATTGTACAATCTTGAGCAAACATCCCCACTTCTAACCTATGATGGAGGGAAGCTCACTGATGAAGCAGCTGAAGATGGTTGGGCCTAGGACACTACCCTGAGGAACTCCTTCAGCGATGTTCTTGATGCCACACTTGGTCAAATGTTGTCTTGGTGTCAAGGGCAGTCACTCTCACCTCACCTCTTGAATTCAGCTCTTTTGTCCATGTTTGGACCAAGGCTATAATGAGGTCAGGAACTGAGTGGCCCTGGCGGAACCCAAACTGAGCATCGGTGGGCAGGTTACTGGTGAGTAAATGCAGTTGATAACACTGTCGAGGACACCTTCCATCACTTTGCTGATGATCGAGTAGATTGATGGAGCAGCAATTGGCTGGATTGGATTTGTCCTGCTTTTTGTGGACAGGATATACCTGGGCAATATTCCACACTGTTGGTAGATACCAGTGTTGTAGGAAGTTCACCATCTCATCTGAAAGATGGCACCTCCAACAGTGTAGCACTCTCTCAGTGCAGCACTGGAGTGTCAGTCTGGATAATGGGGTTTCTGGAGTGGGGCTCATACCCAAGCCCTTCTTGACTCCGAGTCAAGAGTGCGACCACCTAGCCACAGCTGACGGTTTGTTCTTCTCAACTGTTGTAGATCGCTGAATGTAATAAAGGAACAGACTGATGAACCTGTTGGTTTTCCCTCATTCCCTTCTTTTTATGCGTAAAAACTGCAGGACAATGGCAATCTGGGAGCAACCATTTTGTTTAGAAATCCCTGGATCTGAATGCAATGGCCCATTCCACTGACATCACAACTGCTCACAGCCCACAATGGAACTGACACCTGGTAAAATGCTCAGTTAAAATGCAGCAGGACCCCAAAGCTACACACACCCACCCAGATACCGGCCTCCAACCCCAAGCCGTGTCCAGGTCTGACGGCCTTCGCCCCAGGTCCTAACCAGACAGGAGCTGATCTTCCCAGCATACAGGCCCTGTTTCCTCATAAAGCCGAGGTTGAAAACCTGCCTGAAAGGGCCAGCCACAAAATCAAACTATCCAGTTCAGAAATTAGATGGGTAGTTGCCTGGCTAAGGGGCTCAGAATTGACTGAGACACCCCACATGGCAAATCCATACAAAGGGCAAATGTACATTGTTCAATTAAGGATATTAAGAGAAGCAGCAGAGTAGTCCATACATAAAGCACTCGTTTCTGTCTAACCCATCCCCAGACCTTTCACTGTGTTTATATTTACGTCAGGATAAGATTTTTTTGGCAAATGCTGGGATAACATGAGGAGAAAATATACGAGTGACTAAATATGGAGCAGCAACTATCAGGAAGGGAGTTACAAAGGAGGAGCAGGCACAATCAAGGGAGTGTTACCCATCAGAGCCTCTCTCTCTGCTTTCGTCTCTACCACATGGTTATGCTCTCCCACTTGCTCCTGGCCCATCCATCATTCTTCCCAAATGCACTGTGCTCCAGTCTGAATGTGCCTGTTTCTCCACATGTTAGTTCCCTCCACCCCTACATCAGTGTTAACCTATCAGATGTTTCTCTATCATGTCTCAGTAGTTAATACCTGCCCAGCAGTCCCCTCCTATCTGTGTGCACCATTCCCTCTCCTCCAACCAGTCTCCAGCCATCTGTGTCTCTCCTGCTGTCCAAAAGTACAGGCTTGGCCATATATGCCAATCTCTTTCCAACTACTTCCCTCCTTGTCTCATTTTCCCCACTCAGAGTCCACCTGTTTATTCCTCAAATCCAAGACCACCCTCTCTTCTAGCTGTGTCTTTTTTGTCATTTGCTTTGTCTTTCACCATATTTCCTTCTGCCATCCATGCATCCTGGCTGTGCCACCCCTCTCCTTTGCTCATCCATGCACATTTGTATCTTTATCTCAACCCTGCAACAATACAGCTGTCTCTCGTTGACACATGCATGTCTGTTTCTCTCCTTTGCCCAGATCTTTTAGTGTGCATTGTTCCTTCTCCCCTTTCCTGTGCCTGTGTCTCAGTACTGTCACTCGCCTCCCCCTCTCCATCCTAAGTCTTTCTCAATCCTCGCTCTTCCCCAACCTCACATCCCAAGCCTTCCGCTCCCCAGTATCTTTCCCTCCCTGATATCTGTGCCCTATCTCATATTTGTACCCCCCATTCCCAGTATTTTTCTTCCTCCCTCCTCCGAGTATCTCTGCCCACTTCTCCCCGAGCATCCCTGCGATTATCTCTGCCCGCTCTCCCCTACGCCAAACGGGATTCTGCTGCTCTCTCCCAGATATCTACATCCGTCTATCTCCCCCCACCGGCACACCACCCCCCTACCACCAGGACCACTGACCCTCTCTCACACACCAAACCCCCAACTGCCTCTCTCTCCCACCCCGGCTCCCCCTAGGTGACACTGCCCCTCTCCTCTAGGATCTCTGCCCCTGTTCTCCATTCCAGGTGTCTCTGCCCCTCTTACCCACCCCCTTACCCCAAGTATCTCTGCCCCTCTCTCCCCCTACCATCCCCCACCCCAGGTATCACTGCCCCTCTAAGAAACCACCCCTTTGAGGTATCTTTCTCCCCTCCCTCCGACCCCCCACCAGGTATTTCTCCCATTCCCCCCTTCCCCCCTAGGTATCTCTCTGCTCTTCCCCTTCTACCCTCGAGTATCTCTGCCCCACCCTTCTACCCAGGTATCTCTGCTGTTCCCCTTCTACCCCTGGATATCTCTGCCCTTCCCCCACCCCCTCTACCCCTGGGTATTTCTGACCTCCCCCCACCACTCAGGGTTTCTCTGCCCTTTCCCCTCTACTCCCGGGTATCTCTGCCCTACCCCCACCCCTCTACCCCCGGGTATTTCTACCCTTCCCCCACTCCCTCCTTTATATCTACCCTTCCCCCGGGTATCACTCCCCGCTACCCCCGCATCCCTCCCTTCCCCCTCCACCTCTGGGTATCTCGCCCCTTCCTCCCTCTACGCCGGGCATCTCTCCCCTTCCCCTCCTACACCCGGACATCTCTCCCCTTCCCCCCCCTACCCCCGGACATCTCTCCCCTTCCCCCCCCATACCCCCGGACATCTCTCCCCTTCCCCCCCCATACCCCCGGACATCTCTCCCCTTCCCCCCCCATACCCCCGGACATCTCTCCCCTTCCCCCCCCATACCCCCGGACATCTCTCCCCTTCCCCCCCCCATACCCCCGGACATCTCTCCCCTTCCCCCCCCATACCCCCGGACATCTCTCCCCTTCCCCCCCCATACCCCCGGACATCTCTCCCCTTCCCCCCCCATACCCCCGGACATCTCTCCCCTTCCCCCCCCATACCCCCGGACATCTCTCCCCTTCCCCCCCCATACCCCCAGACATCTCTCCCCTTCCCCCCCCCTTACCCCCAGACATCTCTCCCCTTCCCCCCCCTTACCCCCAGACATCTCTCCCCTTCCCCCCCCTACCCCCAGACATCTCTCCCCTTCCACCCTCTATTCCCCAGGCATCTCTCCCCTACCCCCTCTATCCCCCAAGCATCTCTCCCCTTCCCCCCTCTACACCCAGGCATCTCTCCCCTTCCCCCCCCTCTACACCCAGGCATCTTGCCCCTTCCCCACTCTACACCCAAACATCTCGCCCCTTCCCCCCTCTACACCCAGGCATCTCTCCCCTTCCCCACTACCCCCCGGGCATCTCACCCTTTTCCCCCCTCTAACCCCGGGCATCTCACCCTTTTCCCCTCAACACCCAGGCAGCTCTCCCCTTCCCCCCTCGACACCCAGGCATCTCTCCCCGTCCCCCACTCTACCCCCCGGGCATCACACCCTTTTCCCCCCTCTACACCCAGGCATCTCTCCCCTTCCCCCCTCTATCCCCGGGCATCTCGCCCCTTCCCCCCTCTACACCCGGGCATCTCTCCCCTTACCCCCCTTTACCACCTGGGCATCTCACCCTTTTACCCCCTCTAACCCCGGGCATCTCACCCCTTCCCCCCTCTATCCCCGGGCATCTCGCCCCTTCCCCCCCTCTACACCCCGGGCATCTCTCCCTTCCCCCCCTTTACCACCCGGGCATCTCACCCTTTTACCCCCTCTAACCCCGGGCATCTCACCCTTTTCCCCTCTACACCCAGGCATCTCGCCCCTTCCCCCCTCTACACCTCGGCATCTCTCCCCTTCCCCCCTCTACCTCCGGGCATCTCTCCCCTTCCCCCCTCTACCTCCGGGCATCTCTCCCCTTCCCCCCTCTACCTCCGGGCATCTCTCCCCTTCCCCCCTCTACCCCCCGGGCATCTCTCCCCTTCTCCCCTCTACAACCAGGCATCTCTCCCCTTCCCCCCCGGGCATCTCTCCCCTTTTCCCCTCTACTCCCCGGGCATCTCTCCCCTTCCCCCTCTACTCCCCGGACATCTCTCCCCTTTCCTCCTCTACCCCCAGGCATCTCTCCCCTTTCCCCCTCTACCCCCCGAGCATCTCTCCCCCTTTCCTCCTCTACCCCCGGGCATCTCTCCCCCTTTCCTCCTCTACCCCCGGCATCTCTCCCCCTTTCCCCCTCTACCCCCGGGCATCTCTCCCCTTCCCCACCACCCCCTACCCCCCCGGGAATCTCTCCCCATCCCCCCCCCCCCCAGACATCTCTTCCCCCCCCCCCCCGCCCCCCCTCCGGACATCTCTCCCCATCCCCCCCCCCCCTCAGACATCTCTCCCCATCCCCCCCCCCCCCACACATCTCAACCCCCCCAACCCCACCCCCCCTCCGGACATCTCTCCCCATCCGCCCACCACCCCCCCCCCCCCCGAGACATCTCTCCCCATACCCCCCGCCCCCAGACATCTCTCCCCCTTCCCCCCCCCAGACATCTCTCCCCATCCCCAACCCCCCCCAGACATCTCTCCCCCGTCCCCCCCAGACATCTCTCCCCCTCCCCCCCCAGACATCTCTCCCCCCTTCCCCCCCCCGACATCTCTCCCCCTTCCCCCCCCCGACATCTCTCCCCCTTCCCCCCCCCCCCAGACATCTCTCCCCCTTCCCCCCCCCCCAGACATCTCTCCCCCTTCCCCCCCCCAGACATCTCTCCCCCTTCCCCCCCCCCCAGACATCTCTCCCCCTTCCCCCCCCCCAGACATCTCTCCCCCTTCCCCCCCCCAGACATCTCTCCCCCTTCCCCCCCCCCAGACATCTCTCCCCCTTCCCCCCCCCCAGACATCTCTCCCCATCCCCAACCCCCCCCAGACATCTCTCCCCATCCCCAACCCCCCCCAGACATCTCTCCCCATCCCAACCCCCCCCAGACATCTCTCCCCCGTCCCCCCCAGACATCTCTCCCCCTCCCCCCCAGACATCTCTCCCCCTTCCCCCCCCCCAGACATCTCTCCCCCTTCCCCCCCCCAGAACATCTCTCCCCCTTCCCCCCCCCCAGACATCTCTCCCCCTTCCCCCCCCAGACATCTCTCCCCCTTCCCCCCCCCAGACATCTCTCCCCCTTCCCCCCCCCGAGACATCTCTCCCCATACCCCCCGCCCCCAGACATCTCTCCCCCTTCCCCCCCCCAGACATCTCTCCCCATCCCCAACCCCCCCCAGACATCTCTCCCCCGTCCCCCCCAGACATCTCTCCCCCTCCCCCCCCAGACATCTCTCCCCCTTCCCCCCCCCGACATCTCTCCCCCTTCCCCCCCCCGACATCTCTCCCCCTTCCCCCCCCCCCAGACACATCTCTCCCCCTTCCCCCCCCCCCAGACATCTCTCCCCCTTCCCCCCCCCCAGACATCTCTCCCCCTTCCCCCCCCCCAGACATCTCTCCCCCTTCCCCCCCCCCAGACATCTCTCCCCCTTCCCCCCCCCAGACATCTCTCCCCCTTCCCCCCCCCCAGACATCTCTCCCCCTTCCCCCCCCCCAGACATCTCTCCCCATCCCCAACCCCCCCCCAGACATCTCTCCCCATCCCCAACCCCCCCCAGACATCTCTCCCCATCCCCAACCCCCCCCAGACATCTCTCCCCCGTCCCCCCCAGACATCTCTCCCCCCTCCCCCCCAGACATCTCTCCCCCTTCCCCCCCCCAGACATCTCTCCCCCTTCCCCCCCAGACATCTCTCCCCCTTCCCCCCCCCCAGACATCTCTCCCCCTTCCCCCCCCCAGACATCTCTCCCCCTTCCCCCCCCCAGACATCTCTCCCCCTTCCCCCCCCAGACATCTCTCCCCCTTCCCCCCCCCAGACATCTCTCCCCCTTCCCCCCCCCAGACATCTCTCCCCCTTCCCCCCCCCCAGACATCTCTCCCCCTTCCCCCCCCCAGACATCTCTCCCCATCCCCAACCCCCCCCCCAGACATCTCTCCCCATCCCCAACCCCCCCCCCCAGACATCTCTCCCCATCCCCAACCCTCCCCAGACATCTCTCCCCATCCCCAACCCTCCCCAGACATCTCTCCCCATCCCCAACCCTCCCCAGACATCTCTCCCCATCCCCAACCCTCCCCAGACATCTCTCCCCATCCCCAACCCTCCCCAGACATCTCTCCCCATCCCCAACCCTCCCCAGACATCTCTCCCCATCCCCAACCCTCCCCAGACATCTCTCCCCATCCCCAACCCTCCCCAGACATCTCTCCCCATCCCCAACCCTCCCCAGACATCTCTCCCCATCCCCCCCTCCCCAGACATCTCTCCCCATCCCCCCCTCCCCAGACATCTCTCCCCATCCTCCCCCACCCCCCCCAGACATCTCTCCCCATCCTCCCCCCCACCCCCCCAGACATCTCTCCCCATCCTCCCCCCCACCCCCCCAGACATCTCTCCCCATCCTCCCCCCCACCCCCCCAGACATCTCTCCCCATCCTCCCCCCCACCCCCCCAGACATCTCTCCCCATCCTCCCCCCCACCCCCCCAGACATCTCTCCCCATCCTCCCCCCCCACCCCCCCAGACATCTCTCCCCATCCTCCCCCCCACCCCCCCAGACATCTCTCCCCATCCTCCCCCCCACCCCCCCAGACATCTCTCCCCATCCTCCCCCCCACCCCCCCAGACATCTCTCCCCATCCTCCCCCCCACCCCCCCAGACATCTCTCCCCATCCTCCCCCCCCACCCCCCCAGACATCTCTCCCCCCCCCCCCCCCCAGACATCTATCTCTCCCCTTTCCCCCTCTACTCCCCGGACATCTATCTCTCCCTTTCCCCACTCTAGCCCCGGACATCTATCTATCCCTTCCCCCCCTCTAGCCCCGGACATCTATCTATCCCTTTCCCCCTTCTAGCCCCAGACATCTATCTATCCCTTTCCCCCTTCTAGCCCCGGACATCTATCTATCCCTTTCCCCCTTCTAGCCCCGGACATCTATCTATCCCTTCCCCCCCTCTAGCCCCGGACATCTATCTCTCCCTTTCCCCCCTCTAGCCCCGGACATCTCTCCCCTTTCCCCCCTCTAGCCCCGGACATCTCTCCCCTTTCCCCCCTCTAGCCCCGGACATCTCTCCCCTTTCCCCCCTCTAGCCCCGGACATCTCTCCCCTTTCCCCCCTCTAGCCCCGGACATCTCTCCCCTTTCCCCCCTCTAGCCCCGGACATCTCTCCCCTTTCCCCCCTCTAGCCCCGGACATCTCTCCCCTTTCCCCCCTCTAGCCCCGGACATCTCTCCCCTTTCCCCCTCTACTCCCTGGACATCTATCTCTCCCCTTTCCCCCTCTACTCCCTGGACATCTATCTCTCTCTATCCCCGGGCATCTCTGCTCTTCTCCCCTTCTCCCCAGTCGTGGACCCGCACTCACTCTCGCTCGTTCCACAATCTCCACCTGGAACACACATCGACTGTCACTTCCGCCCCGCTTCGTGTCACATTAATAAAATTCCCCGAATCTCCGGTGTACTGAGTATGGACCCTATTCACAGTTGTGCATCAATAAATTCGTCCCTACAACTTCCGTCCGCCAGAAACAATATGTACTTGTGTCACCAATGGAAACGATACGCGGCAGAAATGTGGGTGAGATCGTGGGTCAAATCTAATTTTGCTCTGGAAAATTTGGAACTTTTTCCAAAACATAAATTACAACTAAAAAAATTTCTTCACCCAGAGTGGCGAACCTGTGCAATTCGCTACAGTGGCGCAGTGGTTAGCACCGCAGCCTCACAGCTCCAGCGACCCAGGTTCGATTCCGGGTACTGCCTGTGCGGAGTTTGCAAGTTCTCCCTGTGTCTGCGTGGGTTTCCTCCGGGTGCTCCGGTTTCCTCCCACATGCCAAAGACTTTCAGGTTGATAGGTTAATTGGTCATTATAAATTGCCCCTAGTATAGGTAGGTGGTAGGGAAATATAGGGACAGGTGGTAGGAATATGGAATTAGTGTAGGGTTAGTATAAATGGGTGGTTGATGGTCGGCACAGACTTGGTGGGCCGAAGGGCCTGTTTCAGTGCTGTATCTCTAAATTAAACTAAAAGGAGTTGAGGCCAAAACATTGTATATTTTCATGAAGGAGTTACATATAGCTCTTGGGTTTAAAGGAATCAAAGGATATGGGGCAAAAGCGGGAACAAATTTGGATGATCAGCCATGATCATAATGAATGGTTGAGAAGGGCCGAATGGCCTACTCCTGCTCCTATTTTCTATGTTTCTATGAATCCAAAATTCACAAAGGCCAGGTTTTTTTAAAAACTAGATGCAAAGCACAGGTACTGGTCGGTCCATCTCTCCAAAGGTTTGCAAGAATTGACGACTTTCAGGTCTCCATTTGGGTGATATTGCTTCTTGCATCTACCTTTGGCTTATCAGTAAGTCAGGATTTATTTCAGCAACTTATGGATCACATTACAGAGAATGTGCCAGGGAGTATATGTATCGCTGATGATATCACAACTATGAGCACCACAAAAGAAGGGCATGACAGGAATTTACACATCCTGATGGAAAGAGCCAGGAAAGAGGGCCCTGTATTCAACAGTAAGTAATGTACTATAAACACGAGACACACTAACTTCTTTGGCTCTATTTATTCAGACACATGCATTATACCGGATTCCAGCAAGATAGAGGATATCCAGTCCATGCCAAGCCCACCGGACAAAGATGTCTCGGTCTCTTCAATTTCTTAGCTCCTTACATTTCCAATTCCTCCAAGAAGTCTTCGATTCTGCGGGAACTCCTCAGAAAGGAAACACCATTTCTGTGGCATGCGGACCACCAGCATGCACTCAATTTGCTGAAGCAGCCATTAATAATGGTTTCATGTTTCCAGTACTATGATCTGAGTAAGGATACCATTCTCAAAGTAGATGCCTCGCAAACAGGCCTTGGAGCATGCTTGTTGCAGGACGGACATCGGTTCGAAAAGCTTGTTCCCCACACAGGTTCAACTATTCCAATATAGAAAGGGAAACACTGGGACTGGTGTTCAAAATCACAAGGTTTCACGCTTAGTTCTTGGGGAAACATTTTGTAGTGGAAACAGATCATAAACCATTAGTGATGATCTGGCAAAACCTGCTCACAAGCGCATCTCCACAGCTGCAAAGGCTGTTGATAAAGTGCAAGGATATGACTGTGAAGTCAAATACAAGCCAGGGAAAGTCATGGTGACCTCTGACACTTAAAGCAGATTACCTAATCCAGAAAGTGCAAAAATGTTCCACTTGAAATCCAGGTTGATGAGGTTGACATGAAGCTAGAGGATTATACCAGATCGACTGTGCATTTCTGGCAGAAGAAGTGTGAATAATTATGGGTCAAAACTTCAAAAGACCCAGTCTGGAAGATGCTATGGAAACGCATTGTTAAAGGATGGCCTGACAGCATACAAGAGGTTCCTGTGGAGCTCAGAACTTTCTGGCAATACCAGAATGAGTTGGGCATTTCTAGCAGTGTTATCTTCAAAGACAGGTAATAATTCGGTGGATGCTTCACCCTGACATCCTCTCACAGTTACACATCAGCTATACGGATATTGAGAAGACTTGCGCGCGAGACCATCTACTGGCCGGGTGTGAACAGTGGCATTGAGCGAGTAGTAAAGTCATGTGATGCTTGCCAGCAGCACCAACTATGCCAGCATAAAGAACCACTTCTTCCTCATGACATCCCATCGCATCCTTGGTCAAGGATAGCCACCAATCTCTTCATAATCAAAGACAACGATTACTTGTTGGTCACCGATTACTACTCTAAATTTCTGGTGATAGGTCAATTAAGGAGGACTTTGAGCGCATCAGTTGCCAATACCATCAGTGCAATTGCCAGCTCGTTTGGTCCCCTGGAACAGACTGTATTGGACAATGGTCCACAATACATTGTCAAACCATTCCACGACATGTGCAGGAGATGGGGTGTAAACCATATCACTTCTTCACTGTATTACCCTAGGTTGAGTGGCCTAGCAGAGAGAATGGTACTATCACGCTTACGAGAAGTGCAGCAATGAAAGTACAGTAACAAACTGAAGAGTCATAAAAAATTAGAATAATTTTAAAAGACTGGTACATTTGCTGTCAACAAAATGGAGGACAAGTCACATGACCCATGCCAACTCCTGCACTAAAATACACATCCATGTCTACTAGAGCAAAAACAGATTAACCCTGTCTACATGGAAATGAGACAGCTCATTATACATGGAGCTAAAACAAAGACACTCCCAAACTCTAAATCTCAAGCTACCCTTCACCAATATAGGTTGTGAATATCCCATGTTATCAAAATGGGACCATCAAAAGCTATTGTACAGCTCATCAGGAACTGAAACCTAAAGTCACATGGGCAAAGCTAATACTTAATGTGTTTACCTTTAAAGGTAATCGTTTTGAGGAACAAAGGAGTCTTTCCAGTTCTGTCATCAAGTCGTCAACATCAGTCTTGTCTCTCCAACCACACAGTCAACATTGAAAGCCACCTCGAATTCCAGCACAAGGCTGAGAGGGACAGAGACCAGTTCCAGCTAACATGTGAACCCTGCTGAAACAAGTTGAAATCCAACTGCAGCAGAGAAAAGAGAGTGCTTTTGAAACAACTCCTCCCCCTGTGAAAACTGAACTAAGACTATCAGTACTGTCTTCAAACTGAAGTAAACCGCCAGAGTCTTCAGCAACCCAGCAAATACAAGGCAACCAACAAACAGGCCTGCAACTTTAAAACTCACCGTCTGAGGGAATCCCACAGGTTTTCCTGAACAGACTTTTCCACTTTGAACTCTTAACACCTTTTACACTATCCCTTCTATCTATCTTCTATTGAGTGTGCTTGTGAGAGTGAATGCATGTGTGGGTGGTGTTGAGATCATTTTCGGCATATATTGTACAATAAATATTTAATCTTCTGTTTTAAACCTATGAGAAAACCTGTCACTGTCTGTTTATTTGGCAAACAAAACACAGGGGCTGAAACACTAATTTAAACAAAAACACTGTCTGTGGTCAGTTGGGAGGTGAACAGTGGAAACCAGACTTACCATCATCTACCTGGCCATAACATTACATACCGTCATATCATTGATTGTAAAGTGTCGTGAAACAAAACAGGATCAACATATAGCCATGTTACACCTGAGGGCGACACCAATTGACACAGGGCTGCCATCACCTGCTGAAATCATATTTGGATGACAGATTAAGACAATGCTTCCAAGTCACCATCTCATGAAATCCTCCTCAATACAAGAAAGGCTCCTAACAAAACAAGATAAGATGAAGACGACTCACGGTTAGCATATGGGTGTGGAACTACCACCATTACAGACGGGGCACAAAGTCAGGGTGATTCATCCACAAGAAAAAGTGTGGTTCTCTCCAGACATGTCCAAAGTCTGCAACGAACCAAGATTTTATGAAGTAACCACCCATAATGGAGCAGTGCTAAGAAGAAATTGCAGTCTGCTAAGAGAACTAGCTAACAACACTGCGCCTGACAACCCTTTTGCATTGAGAACATGGCCATACTCAGATCTGCAGAACGTAGCAAGAGAAAATGACCAGCGTAACAATCAAGCAGAGGATGAATGTCAGAATACACACAAAAGTCAAGCCAAGAAAACTGATAAGTCTAGTTCTCCATCACACCACACTGTAACAAGGTCAGGCCAGTCAGTTGACCACCTGTACAGTTCAGAGACATTTGACTAAAGAACATTAGAGTCAACGCATGTGTAAATATTTTTCAAAGTCATTTCATTCCATTATGTGCATAGTTTATCTTTTGTGTATTTTCATTTCAGGAAAAGGGGAATGTTGTGATATCACCTTAACAACTTATTTAGCGAATGCAAACCCCCAGAGCCAAGCGATAGCCTCCTCATTTGCTGAGTTTAAGGTGATCAATCTGCCACTTAGTCTGTAGAGGGGACATTCCTCGGTAACGTGCAGCATTGTTTGTGTTTTTCCACAAATGCATAAGGGGTTTGTTCTGAGGTTGGCTGTGCAGGGGCCCTGGATTGTCCTGAACCTCACTGTGGTTGTTCAAAGCCTGTCATTCGACAGATGGGGTTTGTCACAAGGAACTTGTTAGTGATTTCCTGTGTTTCCCATTCCTTGATCTAAAGGATGTCTGCTGATAGATCTTGTTGCTCCATATGGGACACCGAGATAGAACGTGGCAATAGGTGGATTGAACATGTCATTTTGGAGTGGTAGGTGAGGTGCAGCGTGGATGGTTTCTTGCAGCTGTGATGTTTGCGAGGACAGCACCCAGGGGAGGGGTGTTGAGCGGAGGGTTCCAGTTATGATGTGCATTGTTGCATTCAATTATCAACAAGATGCGTGTGTGATGACCTCTGCCAGACAGGTGCGCAGTACTCTGCTGCTGAGCATGATAGGCAAGTGCTGAAGTCCGGACAGTTGTGGCAGCAGCTCCCCATGTAGATCCAGCCGGTTTGGTTAATAGGTTGTTTCTGGTTTTGGCCTTTGCTGCTGTTTTCTTCAGATGCTCCTGGAAGGACAAAGTACGCTGGGTTGGGATCATGCTTTAATCTCTGACCATCCATGTAGATACGCAATTCTTTTTTGGCACTGGAATTGTGGAGGTGGAATACAATGGATATTGTTTTAGAGGGGTTCAATGTGAGATGCCATGTGCTGCAGTAGTCCGTCAACTTTGTAACGGCTTCGTTAAGGATCTGGTTCAGGGTGCAGAAGGATGGAGCTTGGGTGGCACAACAAATGACATCAGCATAGATGAACTTGCGAGACATGGTTGTTGACAGGTCATTTGTATATATGTTGAACAGTGTTGGGTCTAGCACTGAGCCCTGTGGTAGTCTGTTGGCCAGTCTTCTCCATGCACTTCTCCCTTGTCCAAGGTGGACTCTAAATCATCTGTCAACTGTTCCGACCCAGCTTGGAAGCACTGTGGACAGCTTTAGGAGCAGGCCAATGTGCCACACCATGTCTTAGGCAGTTGTGAGGTCCAGTAGCACTCTGCCTGTCTTTAACAATGTAAGTACTCCACACAACATCACAGGAAGAGATGTCATTCAGCAGGTGATCAATTGGTTGGAGCTGAGCAAGACACCTAGTCACACGTGTAAGACAGAGCTCCCTTGTAAATGTGTTACTCTACAAATAAAGAACACACAGTTTATAACCACTCAGCTTAAGATTGTTTGGTTCCTTATTGTGACATAAAAGCGATAACTCAACACAGGGGGTTTTCCACTGATCAAGTGAGGAATCGTTCTGTAATTATGAAGAAAATGATACAAGTCCTGCATCCACAACTTGCTCTCAGCAGTAGCTGTATGGATCTTTTTTTTAAGGTAGACACGAATCTCTCAACTTCTCCATTAGCTCTTGGACAGCAGGATGTGATTTTTCACTCAGTGAAGCCCAGGTAATTCGTGAATTTACTGAACTCATCACTGTTGAATGGAGGTCCATTGTCACTTTTCACCACTTGAGGGATTCCAAACAAAGCAAAAATCTGGTCAAGCTTTTGCTGAGATAGACATTTCTATGACTGGGAATTGGCTGTAGTCATCAGTGACAAGCAACTGCTCATCAGTGGGGAAGTCTATGGGCCTGCAGGCAGCTCAGACATATTGAGTGGCTCACAAAGATTTGACATTATGGTTGTTTGACATGGCAAACACCGATTGATTTTGTGCTCCACCATGCGGATAATTCCTGGAAACCATACCATGTCCTAAAGAAGTTTGGTTTTGACAATTTCCTGGTGACCCTCATGTACAATTTCCACAACACATTCTCTCAATGACTGCAAAATGACAGTGTAGTTGCTGACTAACACAAGATCAAAATTGGTTGCAATGATGAACATATTTAAAGCATTGTGAAGACCATGCAGTGTGTGAGTGACTTTGTAGATGCTCCCTCAATCTTGTCTTTCCAGTTTTGTGATTCCATAGCTGTCATACATAGCTGCAACGCTTCATCTTGTTTTGTTGCCACTTGAATGTCAGTAAATTTTAGCGACTTTGGCACCGCGTTTACACTCACATAGTTCAGATGTTGTTTGGCAGTCTGTTCTTCATGACCAGTAGGACTGATTGTCGGCAACGGAAGACGTGAAAGGTAGTCCACTGGGTTAAGCTTGCCTGGCTGATACTTAGCATGGAACTCGTACTCTTGTAATTTGAGTATCCAAATGTGGGATTGTTAAACAGGCTCACTAGTGACCTATGATCCATTATCACTTCAATGTCGCTTCTATACAAGTAGAGATGAAAGTGTAGGATGCTCCATGTGATTGAGAGTGCTGCTCTCTCTCTTTGTGAATATTGTTGTTCTACAGCGTCAACAATCTCATTGCTGGGTGACCTGCTCTGTCTTTCTGCACGAGAACTGCACCTAAGCCAACCCGACTGGCATCCATGACTAGCGGGGGGGTTTTCTCAGGATCAAATATGGTATTTGTGCAACTCACTGACAACCCATACTTTGATTTTGTGTACAGTTTGTTCGTGTGATTTAGTCCACAGATGCCCCTCTACATTGCTTTCATTGATCTCACCAAAGCCTTTGACCTCGTCAGCAGACGTGGTCTCTTCAGACTACTAGAAAAGATTGGATGCCCACCAAAGCTACTAAGTATCATCACCTCATTCCATGACAATATGAAAGGCACAATTCAACATGGCGGCTCCTCATCAGAGCCCTTTCCTATCCTGAGTGGTGTGAAACAGGGCTGTGTTCTCGCACCCACACTTTTTGGGATTTTCTTCTCCCTGCTGCTCTCACATGCGTTCAAGTCCTCTGAAGAAGGAATTTTCCTCCACACAAGATCAGGGGGCAGGTTGTTCAACCTTGCCCGTCTAAGAGCGAAGTCCAAAGTACGGAAAGTCCTCATCAGGGAACTGCTCTTTGCTGACGATGCTGCTTCAACATCTCACACTGAAGAGTGCCTGCAGAGTCTCATCGACAGGTTTGCGGCTGCCTGCAATGAATTTGGCCTAACCATCAGCCTCAAGAAAACGAACATCATGGGGCAGGACGTCAGAAATGCTCCATCCATCAATATTGGCGACCACGCTCTGGAAGTGGTTCAAGAGTTCACCTACCTAGGCTCAACTATCACCAGTAACCTGTCTCTCGATGCAGAAATCAACAAGCGCATGGGAAAGGCTTCCACTGCTATGTCCAGACTGGCCAAGAGAGTGTGGGAAAATGGCGCACTGACACGGAACATAAAAGTCCGAGTGTATCAGGCCTGTGTCCTCAGTACCTTGCTCTATGGCAGCGAGGCCTGGACAACGTATGTCAGCCAAGAGCGACGTCTCAATTCATTCCATCTTCGCTGCCTCCGGAGAATACTTGGCATCAGGTGGCAGGACCGTATCTCCAACACAGAAGTCCTCGAGGCGGCCAATATCCCCAGCTTGTACACACTACTGAGTCAGCGGCGCTTGAGATGGCTTGGCCATGTGAGCCGCATGGAAGATGGCAGGATCCCCAAAGACACATTGTACAGCGAGCTCGCCACTGGTATCAGACCCACCAGCCGTCCATGTCTCCGCTTTAAAGACGTCTGAAAACGCGACATGAAATCCTGTGACATTGATCACAAGTTGTGGGAGTCAGTTGCCAGTGTTCGCCAGAGCTGGCGGACAGCCATACAGACGGGGCTAAAATGTGGCGAGTCGAAGAGGCTTAGTAGTTGGCAGGAAAAAAGACAGAGGCGCAAGGGGAGAGCCAACTGTGCAACAGCCCCGACAAACAAATTTCTCTGCAGCACCTGTGGAAGAGCCTGTCACTCTAGAATTGGCCTTTATAGCCACTCCAGGCGCTGCTTCACAAACCACTGGCACAGTGGCGCAGTGGTTAGCACTGCAGCCTCACAGCTGCAGGGACCCGGGTTCGATTCTGGGTACTGCCTGTGTGGAGTTTGCAAGTTCTCCCTGTGTCTGCGTGGGTTTTCTCCGGGTGCTCCGGTTTCCTCCCACAAGCCAAAGACTTGCAGGTTGGTAGGTAAATTGGCCATTATAAATTGTCACTAGTATAGGTAGGTGGTAGGGAAATATAGGGACAGGTGGGGATGTTTGGTAGGAATATAGGATTAGTATAAATGGGTGGTTGATGGTCGGCACAGACTCGGTGGGCCGAAGGGCCTGTTTCAGTGCTGTATCTCTAATCTAATCTAACCTCTAGGCGCTTACCCATTGTCTCTCGAGATAAGGAGGCCAAAGAAGATGGCAGTTTGTTTGTGTGATTTAGTCCACTCCCACTTGGTGGTCTCTTTTATCAGATCACGTGGGGGAGCAGACAGCGTAGTGAGGTCAGGAATGAAATGACTACAGTACATGATGAGTCCAAGCAGACTCCAGACTTGATGAATGTTCGTAGGATCTGCAGCATTTGCAATGGCTTCAACTTTCCGTGGATCAGGTGGCACTGCTTCACTGTTGAACACATAACCAAAGAATTTGATTCTGCTTTCATTGAACAGACACTTGTCTTTGTTCAGGGTGAGGTTACGTCCTCTAAGACATTGTAGGCCTGCATGTAGTCATAGCTCAAGTCCACTTTCAGTGCGGCCGTAGGTAAGAATGTCATCACTGGTGTCCACATTGGCCTCAAGTCCTTGCAGTGCAGACTGAATCATGTGCTGAAAACCTCAGCTGCTGAGTTGATTCCAAAGTTGAGTCTCTTGTATTGGAAGAGTCTGATGTGAGTGGAGAACACTGTTCGATACCTCAATTCTCCAGCAAGCTCGATTTGATGGGTAGCCTGCATTGAGGTCAAGTTTAGCAAAACTTTTAGCACCATTCACTTTATGATATCGTCAATTGTCGGTGTTGGTGTCAAATGTCTTTCTCATTGTATTGCTGGTGTCACTTGTCTTTCTCGTTGTATTGCTTAGTTTGGTGATCATAGAGTTATACAGCACAGAAACAGGCCCTTCGGCCCATCGTGTCTGTGCTGGTCATCAAGCACCTATCTATTCTAATTACATTTTCCAACACTTGGCCCATAGCCTTGTATGCTATGGCGTTTCAAGTGCACATCTAAATACTTCTTAAATGTTGTGATGGTTTCTGTGTCTACCACCTCTTCAGGCAGTGTGTTCCAGATTCTAACCACCCTCAGGGTGAAAAATGATTTCCTCAAATCCCCTATAAACCTCCTGCCCCTTACCTTAAATCCATGCCCCTGGTTATTGACACCTCCGCTAAGGGAAAAGGTTTCTTCCTATCTATCCCATCAATCAATGCCCCTCATAATTTTGTACACCTTAATCAGATCCCCCTCAGCCTTCTCTGCTCTAAGGAAAACAACCGTAGCCTATCCAGTCTCTCTTCATAGCTGAAATGCTTCAGCCCAGGCAACATCCTGGTGAATCCCTTCTGCACCCTCTCCAGTGAAATCACATCCTTCCTATAATGTGGTGACCAGAACTGTACACAGTACTCCAGCTGTGGCCTAACTAGTGTTTTATACAGCTCCATCATAACCTCCCTGCTCTTATATTCTATGCCTCGGCTAATAAAGGCAAGTATCCCATATGCCTTCCTAACCACCTTATCTACCTGTGCTGCTGCCTTCAGTGATCTATGGACAAGTACACCAAGGTCCCTCTAACCCTCTGTACTTCCTGGGGTCCTACCATCCATTGTATATTTATGATATCGTCAATTGTCGGTGTCGGTGTCAAATGTCTTTCTCATTGTATTGCCAGTGTCACTTGTCTTTCTCGTTGTATTGCTTTGTTTGGTGACCTGTTAGTCCTCCCAAAATGCATCACCTCACACTTCTCAGGATTAAATTCTATTTGCCACTGCTCCGCCCATCTTACCAGCCTATCTACATCATCCTGTGATCTCACTCTTCTTTTCTTGACAACGTGTATAGGTGAGACCCAAGAGGTGAGTTCATTCCTAACATGCTCAGTAATGTTTAGGTCAAACAAGCGCTGAAGTTCCTTCTCTGTCTGCTTTCTGAAATGGAACGGGATTCGTCTATGTTGATGCACGACTGGACATATCTTGGGATCTACATGCAGCTTGCATGCAGCACCTTCAGTTTGCCGATACCCATGAAGCAGTCAGCATACAGTTCAAGAACGTTGTTGATACGCTTGGGAACTGTGTCTGTGACCGCAATCATTCACAGATCTGTTGCCAAGTGGAAACTAATGAGCATGTCACTTTCTCCAGATATAACAATGGAATGCAGCATTCATTCTGGTGCCTATGGATGTGACTAGCTTTTTAAATGTCCCAAGAACTTTAGCAGTTCGTTACTGTTGTAGGAACAAAGGAGCAGGAGGAGGCCATTCAGCCCATCAGGCCTGTTCTGCCATTCAATTAGATAATAGCTGATCATCTACCTCAACGCCAGTTTCCCACGCTATTCCATATCCCTTGACATCATTAGGATCCAGATATCATTCAATTTCTGTCTTGAACATGCTCAATGATGGAGCATCCACAGCCCTCTGGGGTAGAGAATTCCAAAGATTCACCACCCCATGAATGAAGAAATTCCTCCTCATCTCAGTCTTAAATGGCTGACCCCTTATTCTGAGACTATGTCCCCTGGTTCTAAACTCGCCAGCCAGGGGAAACATTCTATCTATATCCAGCCTGACATGCCCTGTCAGAGTTTCAATGGGATCACCTCTCATTCTTGGAAACTCTAGAGGTTACAGGCCCAGTTTCTGCAATCTCTCCTCATAAGACAATCCTGCCATCCCAGGGATTAGTCTGGTGAACCTCCATTGCACTCCCTCTATGGCAAGTATATCCTTCCTTAGATGAGGAGACTAAAACTGTGCACAGTACTCCAGGTGCGGTCTCGCACAGGTGCGCTCTATACAATTGCAGCAAGACTTCTTTACTCGTGTACTCAAAACCCCTTGCGATAAAGGTCAACATAACATTTGCCTTCCTAATTGCTTGCTGCACCTGCATGCGAGATTTTAGTGACTCATCAACAAGGATACCCAGGTCCCTTTGGACTTCAACACTTCCCAACCTCTCACAATTTAACAAATACTCTTTCAGTTTTTTCTAACAAAGTGGATTACTTCACACTTATTCACATTATATTCCATCTGCCATGTTCTTGCTCATTCACTTCGCCTGTCCAGGTCCCCCTGAAGCCTCCTTGCATCCTCCTCACAACTTACATTCCCATCTAGTGTGGCGTCATCAGCAAATTTGGAAATATTACATTTGGCCCCCACATCCAAATCATTTTTTTAATTGTGAACAGCTGTACCCCAGCACTGATCTTTGCGGTACCCCACTAGTAACAGCCTGCCATCCTGAGAATGACCCATTTATTCCTACTCTCTGTTTTCTGTCTGTTAACCAATTCTCAACCCATACCAGTATATTATCCCCAATCCCATGTGCGCTAATTTTGTTTCCTAAACTCCTGTGTGGGAACTTATCAAAAGCTTTCTGAAAATCCAAATACACCACATCCACTGGTTCTCCTTTATCTATGCTATAAGTAACGTCCAAAAAAATTTCAACAGGATTGTCAAACATGAGTTCCCTTTTATAAATCCATGTTGACTCTGCCCAACCATATCATTATTTTCTAAGCGTCTGGTTATCGCACCCTTTAGAATAGCTTCTAACATTTTCCCGAAAACAGACGTCAAAGTAACTGATATTGTGTGGAATATATTTTGGAATGCTATAATGAGGGTTATGGGATAGATCCAGGAGCATTTGAAGTAAATTGCATATACAGGGTAAGTGCCTCTATGGGTGTGGAATATATCTGGGAGTGTTAGTGTGAGGAGCATGGGATATATCTGTGAGTATTGTTTATGGGCTCTTGGATACACAGGGGAATGTTATTGTGAAGGGTAAGGGTTACATCTGGAAGTGTTTACGGCAGGCGTGTTGGATTTTTTGGGAGTGTTGTTCAAAGGAGTGTGGAATATATCTGGGTGTCTTTTTGCGAGAGGTTTGGGATATATCTGGGAATGCTGTTTTAAGAGATGTGGGATATGTCTGGTAGTGTTCTTTTAAAGGATGTGAGATATATCTGAGTGTGTTGTTTAAAGGGTGTGTTATATCTGGGAGTGTTTTAAGGGGTCTGGGATGTTTTTGGGAGTTTTGTTTTAAGGGTGTGGAATATATATGGGAGTGTTGTTTTAAGGGGTGCAGAATATATCTACAAGTGTTTTAAGTGGTTTTTAAGGACTATTATAAAAGTGGAAAATTACATAGGTATGTCCAGTCCACAAAAAAAGGACAAATCCAGTCCAGTCAATTATCGCCCCATCAGTCTACCCTCAATCATCAACAAAGTGATGGAAGGTATCATCGACAGTGCTGTCAAGCGGCACTTACTCACCAATAACCTGCTCACCGAAGCTCAGTTTCAGTTCCACGAGGAACACTCGGCTCCTGACCTCATCACAGCCTTGGTCCAAACAAGAACAAAAGAGTTGAATTCCAGAGGTGAGGGGAGTGTGACTGCCCTTGGCATCAAGGCAACATTTAACTGAGGATGGCATCAAGGAGCCCTAGTGAAATAGAAGCCAATGGGAATCAAGAGAAAACTCTCCACTGGTTGTGATTGTTGAAGGCCTATCATCTCAGCCTCAGGACATCGCTGCAGGAGTTCCTCAGGGTAGTGTCCTAGGCTCAATCAACTTCATCTGCTTCATCAATGACCTTCTCTCCATCATAATGTCAGAAGTGGGGATGTCCGGTGATTATTGCACAATGTTCAGTTCAATTTGCAACTCCTCAGATAATGAAGCAGTGCATGTCCGCGTGCGGCAAGACCTGGACTGCATTCAGGCTTGGACTGATAAGTGGTAAGTAGCAGTCCCACCTCACAAGTGCCAATTAATGACCATCTCCAACAAGAGAGAGTGTAAGCACCTCTCCTTGACATTCAACAAGATTACCATTGTTGAATCTTCCATCAACATCCTGAGGTCACCATTAACCAGAAACTTAACTGGACCAGCCACCTAAATACAGTGATTACAAGAATAGGTGAGAGGCACTGGATATTATGTGACGAGTGATATGATGGTCATGGTTGTTGGAGGTCAACCATCTCAGTCCCAGGACATCATTGCAGGAGTTCCTCAGGGTAGTGTCCTAGGCCCAACCATTTTCAGTTGCTTCATCAATGACCTTCCCTCCATCATAAGGTTAGAAGTGGGGATATTCGCTGATGATTGCACAATGTTCAGCACCCATTCATGACTCCTCAGATACTGAAGCAGCCTGTGTCCAGATGCAGCAAGATCTGGACAACATCCAGGCTTGGGCTGTTAAAGTCAAGTGTAACATTTGTGCCACACAAGTGCCAGGCAATGATAACCTCAAACAATAGTGAATCTGAACATCTCCCATTGATGTTCAATGGCATTACCATCGTTGAATCCCCCACTAACAACATCCTGGGGGTTACCATTGACCAGAAGTTGAACCAGCCACATAAATGCTGCGGCTACAAGAACAGGTCAGAGCCTATGAATTCTGCGGTGAGTAACTCACCTCATATCTCCCAAATGCCTGTCCACCATCTACAAGGCACAAGTCAGAAGTGTGATGGAATAGATTAGATTAGATTAGATTAGATTAGATTAGAGATACAGCACTGAAACAGGCCCTTCGGCCCACCGAGTCTGTGCTGACCATCAACCACCCATTTATACTAATCCTACACTAATCCCATATTCCCAACAAACATCCCCACCTGTCCCTATATTTCCCTATCACCTACCTATACTAGTGACAATTTATAATGGCCAATTTACCTATCAACCTGCAAGTCTTTTGGCTTATGGGAGGAAACCGGAGCACCCGGAGAAAACCCACGCAGACACAGGGAGAACTTGCAAACTCCACACAGGCAGTACCCGGAATCGAACCCGGGTCCCTGGAGCTGTGAGGCTGCGGTGCTAACCACTGCGCCACTGTGCCGCCCCCACTCTCCACTTGCCTGAATGGATGTAGCTCCAACAACACTCAAGAGGTCCAACACCATCCTGGACAAAGCAGCCCACTTGATTGGCACCCCATCGACCACCTTCAACATTCACTCCCTTCACCACCAGCAGTGTGTACCAACTACAATGTACTGCAGCAACTCACCAAGGCTCCTCATACAGCACCTTCCAAACCCGTGACCTCTACCACCTAGAAGGACAAGGGTACCAGATGCATGGGAACACCACCACCTGCATGTTCCCCTCCAAGCCACACACCATCCTGACTTGGAACTTATATCGCCATTCCTACACTGTCAAAAACCTGGAACTCCCTTGCTAACAGCACTGTTGGTACATCTACATCCCAAGGACAGCAGTGCTTCAAGAAGCCATCTCATCACCACCTTCTCAAGGGCAATTAGGGATGGGCAATAAATGCTCTCCTAGCCAATAATGCCCACATCCCATGAACGAATAAAAAATGTGTAACTCATCACCTGTTTCCCCAGTGCCTGTCCACAAGTCAGGTGTGTGATGGAATACTGTCCACTTGCCTAGGATGAATGCAGCTCCAATAACACTCAAGAAGCTCAATATAATCCAAGACAAAACATCCCGCTTTATTGGCACCTCACCCAACACCTTCAACATTCACTCCCTCCACCATCGGCACACCATGGCTGAAGTGTGCACCATCCACAAGATACACTTCAACAGCACCTTCCAAACCTGTGACTGGGAGAACAAGGGCAGCAGACGCATGGGAACATCTGCAAGTGCCAGTTTCCCTCCAAGTCATGCGTCACCCTGACTTGGAAATGTATTTCCGTTCCTTTATCATCACTGTGTCAAAATCCTGGAACTCCCTCCCTAACAGCACTGACGGTGCACCAACACCACGACTGAAAGCACAGCTATAAAGTAAATGCAGATCCCATCCTCGTTGCCATTGTAAGATCTCACATTGTAGATTTGCTATTGTAAATCTCTGGAAGAAACACACAGCACTACCTTCTCGATTGCTGCTGTAAATTGAACCTTTATTATCAACTCCCTCTATTGCATACTGCACATGCTACACCAAGCGTGTATGGTGGCCTCAAATGAACAACACACTGCATATCAAATGGAAAATACACTACAAGTATGAGAGATTACTGCAGTGCTGTTGAGATCAGTATAATTGCAGATTACTGCAGTGTTGCTGGGATCAGTGTGATTGCAGATTACTGCAGTGTTGCTGGGATCAGTGTGAGTGCAGATTACTGCAATGCTACTGAGATCAGTGTGAGTGCAGATTGCTGCAATGCTACTGAGATCAGTGTGAGTGCAGATTGCTGCAATGCTACTGAGATCAGTGTGAGTGCAGATTGCTGCAATGCTACGGAGATCAGTGTGAGTGCAGATTGATGCAATGCTACTGAGATCAGTGTGAGTGCAGATTACTGCAATGCTACTGAGATCAGTGTGAGTGCAGATTGCTGCAATGCTACTGAGATCAGTGTGATTGCAGATTACTGCAATGCTACTGAGATCAGTGTGAGTGCAGATTACTGCAATGCTAGTGAGATCAGTGTGAGTGCAGATTACTGCAGTGTTACTGGGAACAGTGTGAGTGCAGATTACTGCAGTGCTGTTGAGATCAGTATAATTGCAGATTACTGCAGTGTTGCTGGGATCAGTGTGATTGCAGATTACTGCAGTGTTACTGGGATCAGTGTGAGTGCAGATTGCTGCAATGCTACTGGGATCAGTATGAGTGCATGTTACTGCAATGCTGCTGGGATCAGTGTGAGTGCAGATTGCTGCAATGCTACTGGGATCAGTATGAGTGCAGATTGCTGAAATGCTACTGGGATCAGTGTGAGTGCATATTACTGCAATGCTGCTGGGATCAGTGTGAGTGCAGATTACTGCAATGCTACTGAGATCAGTGGGAGTGCAGATTACTGCAGTGTTACTGGGATCAGTGTGATGGCAGATTACTGCAATGCGACTGAGATCAGTGGGAGTGCAGATTACTGCAGTGCTGCTGGGATCAGTGTGAGTGCAGATTACTGCAGTGTTACTGGGATCAGTGTGAGTGCAGATTACTGCAATGTTACTGGGATCAGTGGGAGTGCAGATTACTGCAGTGCTGCTGGGATCAGTGTGAGTGCAGATTACTGCAGTGTTACTGGGATCAGTGTGAGTGCAGATTACTGCAATGTTACTGGGATCAGTGTGATTGCAGATTACTGCAATGCTGCTGGGATCAGTGTGAGTGCAGATTACTGCAATGCTACTGGGATCAGTGTGAGTGCATATTACTGCAATGCTACTGGGATCAGTGTGAGTGCATATTACTGCAATGCTGCTGGGATCAGTGTGAGTGCAGATTACTGCAATGCTACTGGGATCAGTGTGAGTGCAGATTACTGCAATGCTACTGAGATCAGTGTGAGTGCAGATTACTGCAGTGCTGCTGGGATCAGTGTGAGTGCATATGACTGCAATGCTGCTGGGATCAGTGTGAGTGCATATTACTGCAATGCTGCCGGGATCAGTGTGAGTGCATATTACTGCAATGCTGCTGGGATCAGTGTGAGTGCATATTACTGCAATGCTACTGAGATCAGTGTGATTGCAGATTACTGCAATGCTGCTGGGATCAGTGTGAGTGCATATTACTGCAATGCTACTGAGATCAGTGTGATTGCAGATCACTGCAATGCTGCTGGGATCAGTGTGAGTGCATATTACTGCAATGCTACTGAGATCAGTGTGATTGCAGATTATTGCAATGCTGCTGGGATCAGTGTGAGTGCATATTACTGCAATGCTACTGAGATCAGTGTGATTGCAGATTACTGCGATGCTGCTGGGATCAGTGTGAGTGCATATTACTGCAATGCTACTGAGATCAGTGTGAGTGCAGATTACTGCAATGCTGCTGGGATCAGTGTGAGTGCAGATCACTGCAATGCTGCTGGGATCAGTGTGAGTGCATATTACTGCAATGCGACTGAGATCAGTGTGATTGCAGATTACTGCAATGCTGCTGGGATCAGTGTGAGTGCAGATCACTGCAATGCTGCTGGGATCAGTGTGAGTGCATATTACTGCAATGCTACTGAGATCAGTGTGATTGCAGATTACTGCAATGCTGCTGGGATCAGTGTGAGTGCAGATCACTGCAATGCTGCTGGGATCAGTGTGAGTGCATATTACTGCAATGCTACTGAGATCAGTGTGAGTGCAGATTACTGCAATGCTACTGAGATGAGTGTGAGTGCATATTACTGCAATGCTGCTGGGATCAGTGGGAGTGCATATTACTGCAATGCTACTCAGATCAGTGAGATTGCAGATTACTACAATGCTGCTGGGATCAGTGTGAGTGCAGATTGCTGCAATGCTGCTGGGATCAGTGTGAGTGCATATTACTGCAATGCTTCTGAGATCAGTGTGAGTGCAGATTACTGCAATGCTGCTGGGATCAGTGTGAGTGTATATTACTGCAATGCTGCTGGGATCAGTGTGAGTGCATATTACTGCAATGCTACTGAGATCAGTGTGAGTGCAGATCACTGCAATGCTGCTGGGATCAGTGTGAGTGCATATTACTGCAATGCTACTGAGATCAGTGTGATTGCTGATTACTGCAATGCTGCTGGGGTCAGTGTGAGTGCAGATCACTGCAATGCTGCTGGGATCAGTGTGAGTGCATATTACTGCAATGCGACTGAGATCAGTGTGATTGCAGATTACTGCAATGCTGCTGGGATCAGTGTGAGTGCAGATCACTGCAATGCTGCTGGGATCAGTGTGAGTGCATATTACTGCAATGCTACTGAGATCAGTGTGATTGCAGATTACTGCAATGCTGCTGGGATCAGTGTGAGTGCATATTACTGCAATGCTACTGAGATCAGTGTGAGTGCAGATCACTGCAGTGCTGCTGGGATCAGTGTGAGTGCATATTACTGCAATGCTGCTGGGATCAGTGTGAGTGCAGATTACTGCAATGCTACTGAGATCAGTGTGAGTGCAGATCACTGCAGTGCTGCTGGGATCAGTGTGAGTGCAGATCACTGCAATGCTGCTGGGATCAGTGTGAGTGCAGATCACTGCAATGCTGCTGGGATCAGTGTGAGTGCATATTACTGCAATGCTACTGAGATCAGTGTGATTGCTGATTACTGCAATGCTGCTGGGGTCAGTGTGAGTGCAGATCACTGCAATGCTGCTGGGATCAGTGTGAGTGCATATTACTGCAATGCGACTGAGATCAGTGTGATTGCAGATTACTGCAATGCTGCTGGGATCAGTGTGAGTGCAGATCACTGCAATGCTGCTGGGATCAGTGTGAGTGCATATTACTGCAATGCTACTGAGATCAGTGTGATTGCAGATCACTGCAATGCTGCTGGGATCAGTGTGAGTGCATATTACTGCAATGCTACTGAGATCAGTGTGAGTGCAGGTTACTGCAATGCTACTGAGATGAGTGTGAGTGCATATTACTGCAATGCTGCTGGGATCAGTGGGAGTGCATATTACTGCAATGCTACTCAGATCAGTGTGATTGCAGATTACTACAATGCTGCTGGGATCAGTGTGAGTGCAGATTGCTGCAATGCTGCTGGGATCAGTGTGAGTGCATATTACTGCAATGCTACTGAGATCAGTGTGAGTGCAGATTACTGCAATGCTGCTGGGATCAGTGTGAGTGTATATTACTGCAATGCTGCTGGGATCAGTGTGAGTGCATATTACTGCAATGCTACTGAGATCAGTGTGAGTGCAGATCACTGCAATGCTGCTGGGATCAGTGTGAGTGCATATTACTGCAATGCTACTGAGATCAGTGTGATTGCAGATTACTGCAATGCTGCTGGGATCAGTGTGAGTGCAGATCACTGCAATGCTGCTGGGATCAGTGTGAGTGCATATTACTGCAATGCTACTGAGATCAGTGTGAGTGCAGATTACTGCAGTGCTGCTGGGATCAGTGTGAGAGCATATTACTGCAATGCTGCTGGGATCAGTGTGAGTGCAGATCACTGCAGTGCTGCTGGGATCAGTGTGAGTGCATATTACTGCAATGCTGCTGGGATCAGTGTGAGTGCAGATTACTGCAATGCTACTGAGATCAGTGGCAGTGCAGATTACTGCAGTGCTGCTGGGATCAGTGTGAGTGCAGATTACTGCAATGCTGCTGGGATCAGTGTGAGTGCAGATTACTGCAGTGCTACTGGGATCAGTGTGAGTGCAGATTACTGCAATGCTGCTGGGATCAGTGTGAGTGCATATTACTGCAATGCTACTGAGATCAGTGTGAGTGCAGATTACTGCAATGCTACTGGGATCAGTGTGAGTGCATATTACTGCAATGCTGCTGGGATCAGTGTGAGTGCAGATTACTGCAATGCTGCTGGGATCAGTGTGAGTGCATATTACTGCAATGCTACTGAGATCAGTGGGAGTGCAGATTACTGCAGTGCTGCTGGGATCAGTGTGAGTGCATATTACTGCAATGCTACTGAGATCAGTGTGAGTGCAGATTACTGCAGTGCTGCTGGGATCAGTGTGAGTGCAGATTACTGCAGTGCTGCTGGGATCAGTGTGAGTGCAGATTACTGCAATGCTATTGAGATCAGTGTGAGTGCAGATTACTGCAATGCTACTGAGATCAGTGGGAGTGCAGATTACTGCAGTGCTGCTGGGATCAGTGTGAGTGCAGATTACTGCAGTGTTACTGGGATCAGTGTGAGTGCAGATTACTGCAATGCTACTGAGATCAGTGTGAGTGCAGATTACTGCAATGCTACTGAGATCAGTGGGAGTGCAGATTACTGCAGTGTTACTGGGATCAGTGTGAGTGCAGATTACTGCAATGCTGCTGGGATCAGTGTGAGTGAATATTACTGCAATGCTGCTGGGATCAGTGTGAGTGCAGATTACTGCAGTGTTACTGGGATCAGTGGGAGTGCAGATTACTGCAGTGTTACTGGGATCAGTGTGAGTGCAGATTACTGCAATGCTGCTGGGATCAGTGTGAGTGAATATTACTGCAATGCTGCTGGGATCAGTGTGAGTGCAGATTACTGCAGTGCTGCTGGGATCAGTGTGAGTGCATATTACTGCAATGCTGCTGGGATCAGTGTGAGTGCAGATTACTGCAATGCTACTGAGATCAGTGGGAGTGCAGATTACTGCAGTGCTGCTGGGATCAGTGTGAGTGCAGATTACTGCAATGCTACTGAGATCAGTGGGAGTGCAGATTACTGCAATGCGACTGAGATCAGTGGGAGTGCAGATTACTGCAGTGCTGCTGGGATCAGTGTGAATGCAGATGACTGCAGTGTTACTGGGATCAGTGTGAGTGCAGATAACTGTAGTGCTTCTGAGATCAGTGTGAGTGCAGATAACTGTAGTGTTTCTGAGATCAGTGTGAGTGCAGATAACTGTAGTGCTTCTGAGATCAGTGTGAGTGCAGATTACTGTCGTGCTTCTGAGATCAGTGGGAGTGCAGATAACTGTAGTGTTTCTGAGATCAGTGTGAGTGCAGATAACTGCAGTGCGACTGGGATCAGTGTGAGTGCAGATTACTGCAGTCCTGCTGGGAACAGTGTGAATGCAGATTACAGCAGTGCTAATGGGATCAGTGTGAGTGCAGATTACTGCAGTGCTTCTGAGATCAGTGTGAGTGCAGATAACTGTAGTGCTTCTGAGATCAGTGTGAGTGCAGATAACTGTAGTGTTTCTGAGATCAGTGTGAGTGCAGATAACTGTAGTGTTTCTGAGATCAGTGTGAGTGCAGATAACTGCAGTGCGACTGGGATCAGTGTGAGTGCAGATTACTGCAGTCCTGCTGGGAACAGTGTGAGTGCAGATTACAGCAGTGCTAATGGGATCAGTGTGAGTGCAGATTACTGCAGTCCTGCTGGGAACAGTGTGAGTGCAGATTACTGCAGTCCTGCTGGGAACAGTGTGAGTGCAGATTACAGCAGTGCTACTGGGATCAGTGTGAGTGAAGATTACTGCAGTGCTGCTGGGATCAGTGTGAGTGCAGATTATTGCAGTCCTGCTGGGAACAGTGTGAGTGCAGATTACAGCAGTGCTAATGGGATCAGTGTGAGTGCAGATTACTGCAGTGCTGCTGGGATCAGTGTGAGTGCAGATTACTGCAGTCCTGCTGGGAACAGTGTGAGTGCAAATTACAGCAGTGCTACTGGGATCAGTGTGAGTGAAGATTACTGCAGTGCTGCTGGGATCAGTGTGAGTGCAGATTACTGCAGTCCTGCTGGGAATAGTGTGAGTGCAGATTACAGCAGTACTACTGGGATCAGTGTGAGTGCAGATTACTGCAGTGCTGCTGGGATCAGTGTGAGTGCAGATTACTGCAGTCCTGCTGGGAACAGTGTGTGCAGATTACAGCAGTGCTTCTGAGATCAGTGTGAGTGCAGATAACTGTAGTGCTTCTGAGATCAGTGTGAGTGCAGATAACTGTAGTGCTTCTGAGATCAGTGTGAGTGCAGATAAATGTAGTGCTTCTGAGATCAGTGTGAGTGCAGATTACTGCAGTCCTGCTGGGAACAGTGTGAGTGCAGATTACAGCAGTGCTAATGGGATCAGTGTGAGTGCAGATTACTGCAGTGCTGCTGGGATCAGTGTGAGTGCAGATTACTGCAGTCCTGCTGGGAACAGTGTGAGTGCAGATTACAGCAGTGCTACTGGGATCAGTGCGAGTGAAGATTACTGCAGTGCTACTGGGATCAGTGTGAGTGCAGATTACAGCAGTGCTACTGGGATCAGTGTGAGTGAAGATTACTGCAGTGCTACTGGGATCAGTGTGAGTGCAGATTACTGCAGTCCTGCTGGGAACAGTGTGAGTGCAGATTACAGCAGTGCTACTGGGATCAGTGTGAGTGCAGATTACTGCAGTCCTGCTGGGAACAGTGTGAGTGCAGATTACAGCAGTGCTACTGGGATCAGTGTGAGTGAAGATTACTGCAGTGCTACTGGGATCAGTGTGAGTGCAGATTACTGCAGTCCTGCTGGGATCAGTGTGATTGCAAATTACTGCAGTCCTGCTGGGAACCGTGTGAGTGCAGATTACAGCAGTGCTACTGGGATCAGTGTGAGTGCAGTTTACTGCAGTGCTGCTGGGTTTCTACCTTCTTTAAGTCCCCTTTCCATTTTGCTCTCTTTCATCCCTTTCTCTCTCTCAGTTGTCCTGTCTCCCTTTTTTTATTCTTTCATGGGATATGGGGATCGCGGGAATTTATTGCCCTTTCCTAATTGCCCTTGAGAAGGTGGTGGTGAGCTAGCTTCTTGAACTGCTGCAGTATATGTGGGCTAGTTACACTAACAATGCTGTTAGGAAGGGGGTTCCAGGATTTTGACCCAGTGACAGTAAAGGAACGGCCATATAGTTCCAATTCAGGATGGTGTGTGGCTTGGAGGGGAACCTGCAGGTGATGGTGTTCCTATGCATCTGCTGCCCTTGTTCTTTGAGGTGGTAGAGGTCACGGGTTTGGAAGGTGCTGTTGAAGGAGCCTCGGTGCGTTGCTGCAGTGCATCTTGTAGACGGTACACACTGCTGCCACTGTGCATCGGTGCTGAAGGGAGTGAATGTTTGTGGATGGGGTGCCAATCAAGTGAGCTGCTTTGTCCTGGCTGGTGTTGAGCTTCTTGAGTGTTGTTGGAGCTGCACCCATCCAGGCAAGTGGAGAGTATTCCCGTAGATGGTGGACAGGCTTTGGGGAGTCAGGAGGTGTGTTACTCGCTGCAGGATTCCTAGCCTCTGACCTGCTTTTGCAGCCATGGTATTTATATGGCTACTCCAGTTCAGTTTCCAGTCAATGGTAACTCCACAGAATGTTGATAGGGGGATTCCCTCACGGATCTTTAGTTTTCCCTTCAATATATTCCCCTCTGTGCGTTTCTCCTTTTTTTTCTGTGCTCACTATCTCTCTGCTCCCTTATGCTCTTTATGCCTCTCTCCTTTTTTTCTCTGTGCTGTTGACCTGACTCCTTCATTGCCTATCTGTGCTCTCTACCTTTCTCCTCCTTGTCCTCTGTGCTATCTCTCCTCTCTGTTCTTTGCCTCTTTCCTCTATTTCCTATATGTGTTGGCAACCTCAGCTCATTTTCCTTTCTCCTACTTTTCCTCTGTGCTCTCTTTGCCCATCTATTTTGTCTCCCGGCTGTTTTCCTCTCTACCTTCTTTCTCTCCTTTTTCTGCTTCTCCATCCCTCCTACTCATTCACTCTCCCTCTTCTCTTTCTACCTTTCTTCTTCCCTGCTCCTGTTTTTTCACCTTGCTTTCTTCCGCTGTGACGGGTGTGTGCCTCAGTCTCCAGAAGGGTGACACACTGACTGAACCGCATTCAGGTGCATGCCTGTGTATGTGTATGTTAGGGGGAGGGGAGGAGTTTCTGATGGTTCGGAGGGCCGGGCACAACCCAAGAAGGAGAGGTTGGAATGAGGAGTGGGGTGGGCGGTGGGGGGGACACTGGGGAGAGATAGAGGGAGAGAGACCCGGAACCGCGAAAAAGCCTTGGGACCGTTTGCAACCTTCGAGGAAATCTGACCACATCTGACATCCATCCCCCCTCCTCCAGGCCAGCAACATGCATCTGAACGGCGGCTCTGAGCTTCGTGCTTACGGTGTGGCAGTTAGCGGAGGTTTAGCCCGCCCGGGCTGGCCTTGAATCAAGCGCAAATGCAGCCGCAAAGGACGACGTCGGTGCCGACTGCAGCCAACGGCATCCCGGGCCAGGAGAATGGATCTGCCGAGATCCGGGAGGAGGTGAGCCCACAGCAGGGGAGGGCAGGAAGGTGGGCTGTGACAGCTCCAGGCAGGGGCCAAACGGCACTTGGTGCATTATTGTTTTAGGGGGGGAAAAGTTACTATCGGTAGCTATTTGGAATCATCGAATTTAAAATGCCACACACATTCACAAATCTGGGAGTGTAGAGACATGGGCATATCTTCCAGATCATTAGTGCAGGTGTATCCATCTGGGACTTGCATTCTGGAAACTCCCATCTTTAAAGTACACCGTCTGTTCTCATTGTGTGTGTGTGTTTTTTCAGCTGAGGTGGTTTGTTAAGTTTCCCCCGCTGTCTCGGGTTAAGGTTGATGGCAGATCTGAGCAAATGGAATCTCTGCGTGGAATGGAAAGTGGGGAAGAGATTTCATTCTGCAGAGGGAGGGGGAGACACACACACACACACACAGAGTGACAGAGACCTACAGAGAGAGATGGCAGGGCCACCTCGACAATGAGTGAAAGGCATCTAGATAGAGAGACTGACAGACATCGAGGCACAGAGAAAAACAGAATTGGACAGCTTAATCGATAGATCGATATCTGCATAGGTACTGAAACAGACCCCCGATATCAAGAGGAGTAGAGAAAGAAAGCCAGGCACCTGGGGAAAGAGGGACAGAGGTAGAGACAGAGATAGTTACCGAGATATAGAAAGGGGGAGATCCGCGAATACAACCAGAAGCAGGAGGAGAGCCAGAGAGGGAAACTGAGAAAGACACATAGAGAGAGAAGCTGATCGGGGTAGGGAGGAAGGCACAGAGGATCAGGGTGGGAGACTCAGAGGATCAGGGAGGGAGAACATGGGGAAGTAGCGGGGGGGGTGGAATGGAGGGGGGAGAGCCGCCTGCATGCTCTCTTAATGTCTGGTTTCCTCCACTTGCCCCCGCGTGTTTGCCTCAGTTCCGCGGTATGGGGAAATGTGCAGGATTTGGGACTGTCACATACCCCGCGGTCTCCGAATTCAGAGGCGGCACAACGAGTGACTGAAACCAGGCTAATGCTGAGGGGATCCTGTTGAAACGTCCCAATGCCATTCAGAGTGGGATAGTGCGAGAGCCGCGGTGTTACTGGGTGACTGCTGTGTGTGTGTGTTAATGTCAATTGGTGCCTTACTGTGCAATGGACTGCATGTGCCTGTTCTGTGTGTGTCTCCTCGTACTGCAGTGTTCTGACTGCAGTTTCATGCAGGGGCCTCTTGTGAGAACTAATGGAGCGTCTAAAAGACAGAATCTGCTATCTGCCACCACCAGCTGCTTCCATTTTAACACACCTCAAATCTACAGGCAGCCCGCCTATATTCTTGGGATTTAACTCATGGGGAGGGGGGGTGGAGGATACACTATCAGGATGATGTCATCGAGATGTGAGAGGAGAGCTTTTGTTTGGAAATGAGTTAGACTATCTGGAATTGTGCCCAGTCTATGTGGCATTGTACCCAGTCTATTTGGGATTGTACCCAGTGTTACGATCAGATGAGGAGGGGTCAAAAGGCTCCTCGCTTGTCTCTCTCCCTGTTTGACCGCAACAGAGTTTATTCCTTTTTAAACAGCGGATGATCTTACCAATTCAGTGAGTATTTAACCCTTTATGTGCTATAATCATAAAAGAACCAATCAGACAGGTTTTCTTGAGTTTAAACAAGAAAGAGGCTAGTTTATTGTACTTAAAACGAAAACCCAATCTAAGTAAAATAATAAACTACGCTCCAACTTTCATGCACACACACACACACACACACAAATAGGTGCAGAGTGGAGAAGAATAGATTGGTTGGATTAGAGTCCTGATCAATAAAATAGAATATACAGCCTGTGGAGTCTGGTAATTCAGTTGTCTTCCAGCTGAACTCCTGGTCCTGAAGTTTCTGGCTGGTAGAGGTGGCCAACTGGTTCAGGGTTTTCTTGGAGACAGTGATGTAGATGGTTTTCTTCCTGGGGTCTCTGTCTGCAGCAATGATTGACTTGGATGTTTTGCAACCAGTAGGCAGGGTTTGAACTTGCAGGGTGGCCTAGAGAGAGAGAGAGAGACAGACACCAATTGGGTCCTACACTGGTCAAAACCAGGTGCTTGTCTGCTGTAGAGAGAAGAAACTGGAAGTTTTCACCCAGATGGAGGGTCTGTCACATGATGGCCCAGGGTATTCTCTCTTTTGCACTTTAATTAGGTCAAGTCTAAGAATTACAATCTCTCTCAGGTTTCATTGTTTCAGTGTTTACCCTTTGAGGCGTTCATCTCCACCAGCGTTAACGTTCCAAGATGGCTTTGAATGTCTTGTTAATGAAGGCAGGGCAGGTAGCTCATTCAAACTGTTCAAGTCATTGTTCTGGTTGGAGATTTTACCAGGCTTGCATCTCCACCTTAATAGATTGGTATGTAAGGTATTTAGATGCAAATTGCAGTAGCCATTTTAGCTGCTAGCAGTGATCCATTTATCATTTTCTTTTGTCTCCTGCTTTGTTTTTAAAGTTTAATTCAAGTTCTTTGTCTCCTCTTTTCTTTTTAAAGTTTAATTCTGGTTTCCAACCAATGAATTAAAAAAAATCATCATTCGGCATAGCACATGTTCATGACACCAGTCTATCTGTGATTGTACCTAGTACATGTGGGATGTACCCAGTGTATCTAGGACTATGCCCAGTCTATCTACAATTGTACCCAGTACATGTGGGATGTACTACGTCTGTCTGGGACAGTACCCAGTCTATCTGGGATTGAATCCAGTCTATCTGGGATTATAGCAAGCCTATCTGGGATTGTACCCAGTCTATCTGCAATTGTATCCAGTACATCTGGGATTGTACCCAGTCTATCTGGGATTGTGCCCAGTATCTGTGATTGTACCCACTACATCTGGGATTGTACCCACTACGTCAGGGATTGTACCCAGTATCTGGGATTGTATACTGGCATTATACCTGTATCTGGCATTGTGGTAGGTATCTGCGTTTTATGGGATCATAGAATCTTACAGCAGAAAAGGAGGCCATTCAGCCCATCGTGCCTGTGCCAGCTCTTTGAGCGAACTGTCCAATTTAGTCCCACACCTCAGTTATTTCCCCATAATGCTGTAAATTAGTCCTTTTCAAGTACATGTCTAATTGCCTTTTGAACGTTCCTATGGAATCTGGTTCGACCACCCAGTCAGTTGGTGCATCCCAAATCCTCTGTGCAAAGAAAATCTTATTTTCTCCTCTAGCTATTTTTCCGCAATTATTTTAAATATATGACCTCTAGTTACCAATCTACTTGCCAGAGGAAACAGTTGCTCCCTACTTTCTCTCCCAAGAGCTCTCATAATTTTGAATACCTCCATTAGATCTTCCCTTAATCTTGTCTACTGTAAGGAGAACAATTCTACCTGTTCCAATTTCTCCACATAACTGAAGTACCTCAGCCCTTGTATCATTCTGGTAAACCTCCTCTAAACTCTTTCCAATTCCTTGACATCCTTCCTAAAGTGTGGTGCCCAGAATTGTACACGATATTCCAGCTGAGGCCTAGTCTGTGAATTATAAAGATTTAGCATGACTTCCTTATTTTTGTATTCAATGCCCCTCTTTAGAAAGCCAAGTATTCCCTATGCTTTCTTAACTGCCTTATCAACTTGCCCAGTCACTTTCAAGGATTTATGAATATGCACCCCCAGCTGCCTTTGCTCTTGTTATCCCTCAAAATAGTCCCATTTAGATGATATCACTTCTCCATGCTGTTTCTCTCAAAGTGTATCATTTCACACTTGGCAGCATTAAATTGCATCCACCATGTGTCTGCTCATTTTACCAGTCTGACCTGAAGTCTGCTATCCTGCTCGCTATTTACTACATTGTCAAGTTTGTATCATCTACAAACTTCGAAATTGTACTCCCTATACCCAAGTCCAGGACACTTACATATAAAACAAGAAAAGCAATGATCCTAATATCAATCCCAGGTGGACCCTACTGCATGCTTCTCTCCAGTCAGAAAAACACCCATTCAGCACTACTCTCTGCCTCCAATCCCTTAGCCAATCCCTTAGCCAATTATGTGCTCAAGTGACATTGTCCCTTTAATCCCATGTGCTTCTATTTTTTGAATAAGTCTGTAAACTCCTGCTCCTATTTTCCTGTGTTCCTGTGTGGCACTTTATCAGATGCATTTTGAAAGTCCATATTACAACATCTATTGCATTACCTTCATCAACTCTCCCTGTTATTTCATGAAAAATAGTACTCACTATCTGGGACTGTGCTCGCCATCAGGGATTGTCCTCACCGTCATTGATTGTACTCACTATCTGTGATTGTCTGTGATTGTTCCTGACATCTGGAATTGTACTCATTATCTGGTATTGTACCTGCTCATGTTTCTCTGTACCTGCTCCCTGTTCCTCTGTACTTAATTTATTTTCCCTTGTATTTGCTCTGTTTTCCCTTGTACTTGCTCCGTTTTTGCCGTGCCTGCTCAATGTTCTTCTGTACTTACTTTGTTTTCTCTTGTACTTGCGCTGTTTTCCCTTGTACCTGCTCTGCTTTCCTCTGTACCTGCTCCGTTTTCCCCTGTACCTGCTCTGCTTTCCTCTGTACCTGCTCCGTTTTCCCCTGTACCTGCTCTGCTTTTCCCTGTACCCGCTCCGTTTTCCCCTGTACCTGCTCTGTTTTCCCCTGTACCTGCTCCGTTTTCCTCTGTACCTGCTCCGTTTTCCTCTGTACCTGCTCCGTTTCCCCCTGTACCTGCTCTGCTTTTCCCTGTACCTGCTCTGTTTTCCCCTGTACCTGCTCTGTTTTCCCCTGTACCTGCTCCGTTTTCCTTTGTACCTACTCCATTTTCCTCTGTACCTGCTCCATTTTCCTCTGTACCTGCTCCGCTTTTCTCTGTACCTGCTCCGTTTTCCCCTGTACCTGCTCTGCTTTTCTCTGTACCTGCTCCGTTTTCCCATGCACCTGCTCTGCTTTTCTCTGTACCTGCTCCGCTTTGCTCTGTATCTGCTCCGTTTTCCCCTCTACCTGCTCCATTTTCCTCTGTACCTGCTCTGCTTTTCTCTGTACCTGCTCCGTTTTCCCCTGTACCTGCTCCGTTTTCCTCTGTACCTGCTTTGCCTTTCCCTGTACCAGCTCCGCTTTTCCCTGTACCTGCTCCGCTTTTCTCTGTACCTGCTCCGTTTTCCGCTGTATCTGCTCTGCTCTTCTCTGTACCTGCTCCGTTTTCCTCTGTACCTGCTCCCTTTTTCTCTGTACCTGCTCCATTGTCCTCTGTACCTGCTCCGCTTTTCTCTGTACCTGCTCCGTTTTCCTCTGTACCTGCTCTGTTTTCCTCTGTACCTGCTCTGTTTTCCTTTGTACCTGCTCTGCTTTTCTCTGTACCTGCTCCGTTTTCCCCTGTACCTGCTCCGTTTTCCCCTGTACCTGCTCCATTTTCCTCTGTACCTCTCCGTTTTCCCCTGTACTTGCTCCGTTTTCCTCTGTATCTGTTCTGCTTTCCTCTGTACCTGCTCTGCTTTTCCCTGTACTTATAATCATAGAATCGTAAAATGGTACAGCACAGAAGGAGGCCATTTGGTCCATCGTGCATATGCCAGCTCTTTTGTCCAACAATTCAACGAGTCCAACGTTCCCGCTCAATTCCTTATTGTCCTGCAAATTTGTTTCCTCCAAAAATCTGTCCAAATTCCGTTTTGAAAGTTACTGTTGAATCTGTTGCCACCATGCTTTTAGGCAGTGCAATATTTTCTCATGTTACATCTGGTTATGTTGCCAATCACCTTAATTCAGTGTCCTCTGCTTACCAATCCTTCTGCCATGGAAACAGCTTTTCCTCATTTACTCTATCAAAACTGTTCATGATATTGAACACCTCTATTAAATCTCATCCTAACCTTCTCTGCTCTAGGGAGAATGACACAGCTTTTCCGTTTCTCCACATAAATAAAGTCCCTCATCCCTGGTACCTTTCTAGTAAATCTCTTTTTCTAAGGCCTTCACATCCTTCCTAAAGGGTGTTGCCCAGAATTGGGTACAATACTCCAGTTGAGTTCTCATCAGTTTTTGTAAAGGTTTAGCATAGCTTCCTTGGTTTTGTACTTTATGCCTCTATTAATAAAGCCAAGGATCCCGTATGCTTTTTTGACAGTCTTCTCAACTTGCCCTACCAGCTTCAAAGATTTGGGTGCATACATGCCCAGGTCTCTGTGCACTTGCACTTCCTTTAAAATGGTACCATTTAGTTTATATTGCCTCCTCTCGTTCCGCCTACCAAAATGTATCACTTCATACTTGTCTGAGTTAAAAATTCCATCTTTCATGTGCTGCCCAGTTCACTAGTTTGTCTATGTCTTCCTGAAGTCTCTTACTATCCTCCTCATTGTCTACTACATTTTTAAGTTTCGTGTCAGCTGCACACTTTGAAATTATGTCCTGTATGCTCAAGTCCAGATCATTCATATATATCAAAAGGAGCAATGGTGACACAAACCCCTGAGGAACCCCACTTCCTTCCTGTCTGAAAAGCAGCAGTTCGCCACAACTCTCTGCTTTCTGCCCCTTAGCCATTTTCATAAGCACACTGCCATTTCCCCTTTCATTCTATGGGTTTTAATTTTGCTGACAAGTCTATTATGTGGTACTTCGACAAATGCCATTTGAAAGTCCATTTACACAACATCAAAGGCATTACCCCCATCAGACCTTTTGTTACTTCATCAAAGAACACAATTTGCCTTTCACAATTTCGTGCTGACTTTCATTTATTAGCCTATACTTTTCCAACTGCCACTTAATTTCGTCCCAGATTATTGCTACCAAAAATGTCCCCACCACCGATGTTAAACTGACTGGCCTGTAGTTGCCGGGCTTATCCCTCTCCCTTTTGTGTAACTTTTGTAATCCTGCAGTCATTTGGAATCACCCTAATATCGAAGGAAGATTGGAAGATTGTGGCCAGAACCTCCTCAATTTCCAGCCTTAATTCCCTCAGAAACCTAGGATGCATCCCATCCGGACTGGTTGACTTTTCTACTTTGAGGACTGCCAACATTTTAACTGCCTCCTTTTTATCTATTTTTGTCCTACCAATTTCTCTATTACCTCATCCTTTACTGTGCATTGGTAGCATCCTTTTTTTTGCGTGAAGTGAGATGTGAAGTACTCATTTAGTACCTCAGCCATGCCCTCTGCCTCCACAAAAATATCTCCTTTTTGGTCCCTAATTGACCTACCCTTTTTTTGCTTACCATTTTACTTGCTATATGTTTATAAAAGATTGTTGAGTTCTATTTAATGTTCGCCACTAATCTATTCTCATGCTTTCTCTTTGCCTTTCATATTCCCTTCTTTATATCTCCTCTGTACTTTCTATATTCAGCTTGGTTCTCTATGTATTATGTCTTATTTTAATCTCTATATCTTGTCATCTAGGGAGCTTTGGCTTTGGACGGCCTTCCTTTGCTCTTAGTGGGAATGTGTCGATTCTGTAGTCGAGCCATCTCCTCTTTGAAGGCTTCCTATTGTTCAGTTACTGTTCTGCCTGCCAATGTTTGACTCCAATCAGCCTGGGCCAGATCCCTTTTCAACTCACTGAAGTTAGCCTTCCTCCAATTAAATATTTTTACACTTCATTGCACCTTGTCCTTTTCCATAACCATTCTAAACCTGATGATATGATCACTGTTTCGCAAATGATTTCCCACTAAAATATACTCCACTTGACCCACTTCATTCCCCAGCCCTGCTTCCTTCCACATTAGGCTGGAAATGCAATGATCTAGAGAGTTCTCTTAGTGCACATTTCAGGAACTTCTCCCCTTCTTTGTCCCTTACACCTGTCTAAATAAGTGAACTCCCCTATTTTCAATATTCTGTAGTTCTTTCTGTAATTTGGCTGAATATTTATTTGTCTATGTCCTTCGCACTCTCTAAACTGGGGCATTTTTTCAAATAGAAGGCGGAAAATTAATAACCTCAATCAGGGAAGTATAACAGTAAGTGAGTTAGTAAGAGTAATAGCACAGAGCAGGTCTAGAGGTATTAATTAAAATTAATAGCTTGAACAAGGTACCGACTAGACTCTAAAAGAGGGAATAGAGTTTTTTAGATTGTAGATCGGCAGCTGTGACTTGTTGCTTGCAATTCCTGTGCCATGTGGGAACTTCAGGACACTTCATGTGTCTTGGGGGACCATACGTGTAGAGTGTCTGCAGCTGCTTCATTCAAGCTCAGGATTTCCCGTGCTTGAGGGACACTGCAGTTGCTGTGAAGCATTAGGGAGCCGGAGAGTTTCCTGGATCATACGTTCCAAAAGGTTGTTATCTCAAAAGCAGTGAGAGTTCAGACTAGTAGATGGGTGGTCATCCGGAAGAGTAGCAAGAGGCAGGAGGTACAGGGGTCTTCAGGGTCTGTGCTACTCTCAAACAGGTACTCAGCTTTGGAGACTGCTGGGCGTGATGACACCTTGAAGGTGTGCAGTTCAACCATAGCAACTATGGGCAAGGGACTGCACGGAAGGAAACAGCAAAGAGTGGGAATGCAGTTGTTATAGGAGATTCCATAGTCAGAGGGACAGACAGGCATTTCTGTAACTGTCATGGTGAGTCACGCATGGGGTGTTGCCTCCCTGGTGCCAGGGTAATGGACATCATGGAGAGGGTGCAGAATATTCCGCAGGGGGAAGGCAGTGAGCCAGAATTGTGGTATATGTCGGTACTAACGATATAGAGAGAGCAGATATTGAGGTCCTACAGTCAGATTTTCAGGAGTTAGGGAGGAAGTTAAAAAATAGGACCTTGAAGGTAGTAATCTCTGGATTACTCAGAGTGCGGCGTGCTAGCCAGAGTAGAAATAGGAAGATAGGGAGGATCAATGCGTGACTTGAGGCATGATACAAGAGAGAGGGTTTCAGATTCTTGGGGCATTGGGACCAGTTCTGGGGCAGGTGGCACCTATTCAAAAGGGAGGGGTTGCAAAGGGGATGGAGTATAAAAGTAGGGAAGTCTTGCTGCAACTATATGGGGCATTGGTGAGACCACACCTGGAGTACTACGTACAGTTTTGCTCTCCTTATTTAAGGAGGGTATACTTGCATTAGAGGCAGTTCAGAGAAGGATCACTGGGTTGATTCCTGGGTTGAAGGGGTTGTCTTATGAGGAAAGGTTGAGCAGGTTGGGCCTATATTCAATTGAGTTTGGAAGAATGAGAGGTGGTCTTATTGAAACATATAAAATTCTGAGGGGGTTTGACAGGGGTGGATGCTGAGAGGATGTTTCCCCTCGTGGGGGAATCTAGAACTAGGAGGCACAGTTTCAAAATAAGGGGTCTCCCTTTTAAGATGGAGATGAGGAGGAATTTCTTCTCTCAGTGGGTCATTAATCTTTGGAATTCTCTGCCCCAGAGAGCAGTGCAGTCTGGGTCATTGAATATATTCAAGGCTGAGCTAGGCAGATTTTTGATCTTCAAGGCTCGGGGGTGGGTTTTTCCCCAGTGTGCCCTATGTCCTCTGGGACACTACTGCTCGCAGGTGACTGTCCTAGTGACAAGAACAGGATCTATTTGGTGAGAGCTGAGAAGCAAAAGAGGGATGATCACATTTCAGAGGGTATTCTATAGGCCTCCAAGTAGTGAGAGAGAGATCATAGAATGGTTACAGCACAGAAGGAGGCCATTTGGCCCATTGTGTCTGTGCTGGCTCTCTACAAGAGCAACTCACTTAGTCTCACTTCCCTGACAGATAGAGGAACAAATCTGCAGGGAAATCACGGAGATGTGAATGAACTATAGAGTGGTAATATTGGGGGACTTTAATTACCCAAATATCGATTGGGATAGTGTTAGAGTAAAGGGTAAGGAGGGGGGAGGAATTTCTGAAATGTGTTCAGAACTTCCTTGACCAGTATGTTCTTGGTTCAACTAGGCAAGAGGCATTGCTGGATCTGGTGCTGGCGAATGAAGTGGGCCAAGTGGACCTGTGGGGAGCACTTGGGAAAGAGTAATCATTGTATCAAACTGAGAAAATCAAGGAACAAGTTAAAGTAGAAAGTCTAAATTGGACAAGGGCTAACTTTAATGGGGTGAGATGTGACCTAGCCAGGGTAAAATGGAACCAAAGATTGACAGGACAAACTGTAATGGAACAATGAATGATCTTTAAGGAGGAGATGCTTCAGGGACAGGCTAGGTACATTCCAACAAGGGCAGAAGATTGGGGAACCAAAGCCAGGGTTCTTTGGATGATAAGGGAGATAGAGAATGGGATGAAACAAAAAAAGAAGGTGTATGATGCATGTCAGGTGAATTCTTCAAGTGAGAACCAGGTCAAATACACAAAGTTGAGAGGGGAATTGAAGAGGAAAATATGACTGGCAAAGAGAGAACATGAGAATAGTATGGCAGTTAACATAAAAGGGAACCCAAAAATCTTCGACAGACATGTAAATAGTCAGCGGGTAATAAGAGACAGGGTGGGACCTATTAGGGACAAAGAGGGCGATATATCTTAGAGGTACAAGACAAGGCTAGAATACTTAATGAGAACTTTTTGTGGGTGTTTACTAAGGAAAAAGATGCTGACAAAATATCGGTAGAAGTGGAGATGATAAAGGTAATGGATGGGGTGAAAACTGAGAGGCAGGAGGTACTGGAAAGGCTGGCTATGCTTAGAATGGAAAGTCACCTGGTCCTGATGGCTTGCATCCAATGTTGCTAAAGGAAATAAGCGTGCAGATAGCGGAAGGGCTTACCATAATCTTTCAGTCTTCCCTAGATATGGGGGAAGTGCCGGAGGATTGGAGAGTGAGTGGCAAATGTCACACCCTTATTTAAGAAAGGACGTAAAGACAGTTCTAGTAACCACAGGTCAGTCAGTTTAACATCAGTAGTGGATAAAGTTTTAGAAACAATAATCAGGGACAAAACCAACAGGCACTTGGAGAGGTTTGAGTTAATTAAAGACAGCCAGCATGGATTTGTGAAAGGCAGATTATGCTTGACTAATCTAATTGAATTTTTTGATGAAGTAGTTGAGAAGGCTGATGGAGAGAAAGCAATGGATGCTGTCTATTTAGATTGTAAGAATGCATTTGACAAAGTACCACATAAAAGGCTGATTAACACAATTGAGAAATAGGAGGGTCAGTGTCAGCTTGGATAAAAAAATTGGCTGAAGGACAGAAAACAGAGCCGTAGTAAAATGGTTGTTTTTCAGACTGGAGGATGGTAGACAGTGGTGTTTCCCAATGGTCAGTTCTGGGACCACTGTTTTTTTCAATATAATATAAATGACTTGAATATTTGAATAGAGATTAACATTTCAAAATTTGCAGATGATACCAAACGGCAAACAGTGAGAATGGTACAAAACAACTGCAACAGGACATAGATAGTCTAGCAGAATGGACAGACAAGTGGAAATGGAATTTAATACAGAGGAGTGTGGGGTGATGCATTTTGGCAGATGGGATGCCAAGAGGTCGTATAGAATTAATGGTACGGTTCTGAAGAGTGTGTAGGGTTGGAGAGACCTAGGGATGCATGTGCATAGATCCTTGAAGTGACAGGACATACTGAAATAGTGGTCAGCAAAGCATAGGGAATCTTGGCTTCATAAATAGAGGTGTTGAGTACAAAAGCAAGGAAGTCATGTCGAACCTTTATAAAGCTCTGGTTAGGCCACAACTAGAGCACTGCATCCAGTTCTGGGTCACCAGGAAGGATGTGAGGGTCCTTGAGAGGGTGCAGTGGAGATTTACCATAATGATTACAGGAATGAGGGATTTTAGCTACAAGGTTAGGTTGGAGAAGCTGGGATTGTTCTCCTTGGAACAAAGGAGATTGTGGGGAGATCTAATAGAGATGTACAAGATTATGACAGGTTTGGATAAGGTAGATAAAGAAAAACAGTTTCTATTCACTGATGGTACAAGGACTAGGGGACACAGATTTAAGATTTTGTGCAAGAGATAAAGAGGGGATGTGAGGCAGAACGGTTTTACGCAGTGAGTGGTAATGACGTAGAACTTGCTGCCTACGAGGGTGGTGGAAGCAGAGACAATGATTTCAAAAGGAAATTGAATGGACACTTGAAGGAAGTAAACTTGCAGGGCTACGGGAATAGAGTGGGGAACGGGACTGACTGGATTGCTCTACAGAGAGCTGCCATGGACTTGATGGGCTGAATGGCCTCCTTCTGTGCCGTAAGTGACTCTATGACTCTATTTGGTAGCCTTTAGAATACACCCAGTAATCTAGTAGCTCCTCTATTGTTCCTTAATTCTAATCATGTAGATTCTGTGTTTGACTCCTCACATCATCATTCTCCTTTAATTCTATAATAGTTTCTTTGATCAATACTGCTATCCCCTTTTCCCTTTCCTATCTTTCCTGTCTCTCCCAGTCCTCTGTGCACCTTGTTTCTCCTCTCTAATGTTTCAGCCTGGTGCCCATCCCACTGCCAAATTAGCCTAAACTCTCCCCCACAGCATTAGGTAATCTTCCCACGAGGACATTGGACCCAGCTCCATTTAAATGCAAGCTATCCACCTTGAACAGGTCCCTTCTGCCTCAAACTTAGTCTTAATCATAGAAAATTTAAACACAGGAGACCATTTGGCCCATCCTGTCCGTGCTGGTCGACAAAGAGCTGCCCAGCCTAATCCCACCTTCCTGCACAATTACTCTAAACCTATGCCCCCTGATATTTGACCCCTCTGCTAAGGTAAAGAGGTCGTCCCTATTTACTCTATCTAGGTCCCTCATAATTTTATACACCTCAATTAAATCACCTCTCAGCCTCCTCTGTTCCAAAGAAGACAACTCCGGCCTATCCAATCTTGCCTCATAGCTAAAATCTTCCAGTCCTGGTAACATCCACGTAAATCTCCTCTGTACCCTCTCCAGTGCAATCACATTTTTCCCATAATGAGGTGACCAGAATTGTACACAGTTCTCAAGCTGTGGTCTAACTAGTGTTGTACACAGTTCTAGTATAACCTCCCTGCTCTTATATTCTATGCCTTGGCTATTAAAGGAAAGCATGCCTTATGCCTTTTTAACCACCTTATTGACATACACGCCAAGGTCCCTCTGTCCCTCCACACTACTCATCCTCCCATTTATTGTGTTTTACCTTGCCTAATTGCACCTCCCAAACTGCATTATCTCGCGCTTCTCTAGACTGAATTCCATTTTCCACTTTTCTGCCCAACTGACCAGACCATCTATATATATCTTCCTGCAGTCTAAAGCTTTCCTCCTGTTATGATCCCATTAGAGACCAGTAACATTTTAAAAATGTAATTCAAACTCTCAGTTATTACAGAAAGAATTATGTCATACGATTTCACGTTAAAGAAACAAACTTTACTGTACACGAGTGAAAGTAAGCACTACTAACTTAACATTACAATTTGAAATCACTTATTGTTTAAACTCAAAACCTTAACATGAAGACGTATACTTTAAACTCTAAACCTCAACAGAACACTCCCGTTTGACTTTTGCATCCACCCAAGAGTTCCCTTATACTTTACTGGTTGTTGGCAGTGTGTTCACTTCTCCTGGCACCAATCCAAAGTGTACCACAGCTCTTAGGAATTCATTTCAGTTTTCCTTAGTTTTCCGGCTATCTTCTGAGGTTTGAGATTTCTTGGGGAGTCTCCCTCTAGCATCCAGCTAGGTAACTCTCCAGCTCTCCTTCAACACCTCATGAATCTGGATTTTCCAGCTTAAGCATGGGTCTCACTCAAATCAGAAACAGCCCTGGTTCCTGATGGCTTCCCTGCTCCTGAGTCCAGCTGCTTTCAAAGCCAACTGACTTTCGTGAGCCAGCACAGAGGTAAAAACACCTGACCAACAGGCATGTCCCTGCATCGTCTATCTCCATAACAATGTGGTACATCTGGGATGTCCCAGATTGTAATTTAAGCTAATTACCTCCAACTCCAACATCTCTTCAATTTTGGATAACCACATGAATAATTTATAATGCTAACGATGAACTGGCTTAAGTTCCACAATTAAATGAGACCACCTGCTGTTTTATGGCTCTCACATCTCTAACTCTGTCTCTATAAGTACACATGGAAAGATCGTTGAAATAAAATCTCTTAGGTCCTGCAACCTTTTTAAATTCTGGAATTTCAAATCTTACAGCTACACATTTAATTCCCCAAAGCTAAAGGTGAGCTCTAAAATATTAATGATGAATGTAACACTCCTCACTGTCAACCAGATGATCAATTTTTGTATCATTTGCAAACTTCTTTATCATGCTCCCTACATTTCAGTCTAAATCATTAACATAAACTCCATAAAGCAAGGGACCAAGCACTGAGCCCTGCGGAACTCCACTGGTAACAGTATTCCAATCGCAAAAACACCTATCAACCATTACCCTTTGCTTCCTGCCACTCAGCCAGTTTTGGATTCAATTTGCTACTTTGCCTTGGATCTCAAGGGTTTTTACTTTTTTGACCAGCCAGCCATGTGAGACTTTGTCAAAAACCTTGCTAAAATCCATGAGACCACATCTATCACACCGCCCTCATCAACCCTACTTGTCACATCCTCAAAAAGTTCAATCAAGTTCGTCAAACATCTATTCCCTTTACAAATACATGCTGACTTTCCTTAATTAATCTATGTTTTTCTAAATGAAAGTTTATACTGTCCTTCAGAATTGATTCCAATAATTTGCCCACAACCGAAGTAAAGCTTAACTGGCCTGTAATTACTCGGATTATCCCTTCCTCAATGGTACAACGTTAGCAGAGCACCACTCTGGCACCACTGCTGTAGCCAGGGAGGATTAAAATATGATTGTCAGTATCTCCGCAATTTCCTCTCTTGCTTCTGTTAACAACCTGGGATATATTTCATCCAGGCCTGCCGATTTATCTACTTTCAAAGACGTCAAACCCTTTAATGCTTCCTCTCATACAATGTTCATCCCATCTAATATTTCACACTCTTCCTCCTTAATCACAACATCATCATCAGCCCCCTCTTTTGTGAAGACAGCTGCAAATATTCATTAAGAACTTTATCCACATCCTCTGCCTCCACACATAGGTTACCTTTTTCGTCACTAATAGACCCTACTCTTTCCTTAGTTATCTTCTTGCTCTTTATGTACTTATAAAACCTCTTTGGATTTTCCTTGATTTCACCACCAGTATTTTATGATGCCTTCACTTTGCTTCCCGAATTTCCCTTTGAATTTCACCCCTGCACTTTCTGTACACTTCTAGGCTTTCTGCAGTATTAAGCTCTCAGTGTCTGACATAAGCTTCCTTTTTTTGCCTATCTTACTGTCTAAGCACCTTGTTATCCAGGGGGGCTCTAGATTTGGCTGTCCCACCCTTTTTCTTTGTGAGAATATGTTTTCTCTGAACTCCTTGCATCTCCTTCTTGACTACCTCCCATTGCTCTGACACTGATTTATCTTCAAGCAGCTGTTTCCAGTCCACTTTTGCTTAATCCCTTCACAGCTTAGTAAAATTGGCCTCCCCCAATTTAGAACCTTTACTCCTATTTTATCTTTGTCCTTTTCCATATCTATGCTAAATCACTACCACAAAAGTGCTCTCCCACTGATACCCATTCCACCTGCCCAGCTTCATTTCTTAAAACTAAATCCAAAATTGCCCACCTCTTGTTAGGCTTGCCACATATTGGCTAAAAAAAGTTCTCCTGAATGCAATTTCGGAATTCTGTGCCCTCCGTACCTTTTACACTGACAGTATTTCAGTTAATTTGAGGGTAATTGAAATCCCCCACGATTACTTCCTTATTATTTTTGAATTCGTCAGAAATATGCTTACAAATGTGCTCCTCTATGCCCCTCGGACTGTTTGGAGGTCTGTAGTATACCTCAGCCGTGTGATTGTAGTTCAACCCATACAGCCTCATTTGATGATCCTTCTAACATACCATCCCTTCTTACAGCTGTAATTGTTTCTTTAATCAATATTGCCACTCCACCTCCTTTCTATCCCACTCTCTATCTCATCTGTGAGCAGGAACATTAAGCTGTCATTCCTGCCCCGCTCCAAGCCATGTTTCAGTAATAGCTAAAAAAAAATCATACTTCCACATGTCAATCTGTGCTCTCAGCTCATCTGCCTTTTTCACTATACCCCTTAAATTTAGGTATATACCATTAAGCACAACCGGACTCCTTTTTTGTCTATTTTCCAACCTTTGTTTGCTCTGCCTTCCACCTCTCTTGCTAACTTTCTGCCTTCCTTTTCCAGCTGTGTTTTTCTCCCTTCTGAATCTATGCTCAGCTTCCCACCCATCTGCCTAGCTAGTTTAAACCATTCCCAACAGCACGAGCAAACCTGCCGGCCAAGATATTGGTGCAACCTGTCTGGCCTGTCTGGCCTCAGAATTGGTCCCAATGCCCCAAGAATCTAAAGCCCTCCCTCCTGCACCAACTCTCCAGCCACACTTTCATCTGCTCTATCCTGCTATTTCTGTACTAACTAGTGTGTGGCACCAGAAGTAATCCTGAGATTACTACCTTTGAGGTCCTGCTTCTTAATCTCTTTCCTAACTCCTTGACCAAGACCTCAAGCTCTTGACCCTCCTCCTCCTCCAGAATGTTCTGCAGCCTCTCAGTGATATCCTTGACCCTGGCATCAGGAGACAACATACCAACCTGGAGCATGTCTGTTACTACAGGGAATCTGAGAAACTCCCTCCTGTAGCAGTGCTCCAGCCATACGTTAATGTGTCTTATTCTACTATTCCCATGCTCACTAGTGTGTGACACTGGGAATAATCCAGAAGCGACCACCTCTAAGGCTGCCTCTTTAATATCCTCCTGAGTTCCTGATCCCTGCCTGTAGGACCTCAACCCTCTTTCTTCTTATGTCATTGGATCTCATCATGGACCGCATGCTGAACCAAATGTCCTGCACCCTCTCAGTGACATCAGTCAGACAACACCTCTACCTAGACAGTGAGAGTGACAATAGCTTGAGGGAATGCAGGCTAGAGCGCATCTGTGATACCGTGGGGCAATTGACTGTAAAGTGTAGAAATGCAGTGGTCATTTTCCTCTCTACCCTCTCCATGATATCGTGTGCCTGCACTCTGTTTGCCTGTGCCCACACCCTGTCCACCTGCATCTGCAAACCCTTTCTGCCTGTACCTGCCCCATGTTCCCCTGTGCCTTCCCCATGTTCCCGTGCCTGCTCCATGTTCCCCTGTACCTGCTTCAGGTTCCCCTGTAGCTGCCCCAGGTTCCCCTGTACCTGCTTTGTGATCCCCTGTACCTGCTCCATGTTACTCTGTACCTGCCCCAGATTCCCCTCTACCTGCCCCAGGCTCCCCTGTACCTGCTGCACATTCCTCTGCACCTGCCCCAGGTTTCCCTGTACCTGCTCAGCCTCCCCTGTACCTACCCCATGTTCCTTGCACGTGCTCCAGGTTCCCCTGCAGCTGCCCCAGGTTCCCCTCTACCTACCCCATGTTCCCCTGTACTTTCTGTGTGTTCCCCTGTACCTGCTTTATGTTGCTCTGTACCTGCCCCAGGCTTCCCTGTACCTGCCCCATGTTCCCCTGTTTCTGCCCTGTGTTCCTCTGTATCAACGCATGTTCCCCTGTACCTGCCGCATGTTCCGCTGTATCTGCCCCATGTTCCCCTGTTTCTGCCCTGTGTTCCTCTGTATCAATGCATGTTCCTCTGTACCTGCCCCAGATTCCCCTGCACCTACTCCATGTTCCCCTGTACCTGCCCCATGTTCCCCTGTATCTGCCCCATGTTCCTCTGTATCAACCCACGTTCCCCTGTACTTGCACCTGGTTTTCCTGTACCTGCCCCATGTTCCCCTGTACCTGCCCCATGTTCCCCTGTACCTGCCACAGGTCCCTCTGTACCTGCCCCATGTTCCCCTGTACCTGCCCCATGTTCCCCTGTACCTGCCACAGGTCCCTCTGTACCTGCCCCATGTTCCCCTGTACCTGCTTCCTGTTCCACTGTACTTGCTGCATGTTTCTATCTAACATCTCCACATCCCTCTGTACTTGCATCATATGCTTCTGTATCTGCTCCATGTTCCCTTCTACCTGCTCCTTGTTCCTCTGTACCTGCCCCATGTTATTCACTACCTGCTCCAGGTGAGTCTGTACCTGATCAGCGTTTCTCTGTACCTGCTCCATATTTAATTGTGCTTGCTCCAGGTTCCGATCTATATGTTCCATGTTCTTCTCTAGCTCCTCACCTGCTCCATGGATCCCTGTACCTGCTCCATTCTCCACTGTACCTGCTCTGTATTCCTCTGTACCTGCTCCACATTTGTCTGCAGTTGACCCATGCTCCCTTGTTCTATGTTCCTTTGTGTTCTTTGGCCCCTTCACCTGCTCTTTGCTCCTCTCTATCTGTTACAGCTTCCTCTGTACCTGCCCAAAGTTCCCCTGTGCCTGCTCAATAAACCCTAGTACCTTGCCCCATGTTCATCTGTAGCTGTTCCATGAACCCCTCTACCTGCATCAGGAGCTGCACTGGGCATACCTAAAAATGAGGTGGCAACAGGTGAAGCCACAACACAAGACTGCATGAATGCCAAACAACTCAAGCAGCATGCTATAGACAGAGCTATGCAATCCCACAATCAGTAGATCAGATGAAAGCTTTGCAGACCTGCTACAACCAGTCGTGAATGGTGGCGGGCAATTAAACAACTAATTGGAGGAGAAGGCTCCACAAACGTTCCAGGATGCCAGAGCCCAGCACATGAGTGCAAAAGACAAGGCTGAAGCATCTGTAACCATTGTAGCCAGAAGGGCCGAATGGTTAATCCATCTCGGCCTCCTCCTGAGGTCCTCAGCGACACAGATGCCAGTCTTGAGCCAATTCAATTCACTCCATGTGATATCAAGAAATGGCTGAACGGATTGGATACAGTAAAGGCTACTACCCCTGACAACATCCCAGCTGAAGAGTTGTGCTCCAGATGTAGTCGCGCTCCTAGTCAAGCTGTAACAAGTACAGCTACAACACTGGCATCTTTATCCAACCATAATGTGGAAAATTGCTCAGGTATATCCTGTCCATAAAAAGCAGGACAAATCCAATTCAGCTAATTACCGCTCCATCAGTCAACTCTCAATCATCATCAAAGTGATGGAAGATGTCATCGACAGTGCTATTAAGCAGCATTTACACAGCAATAACATCTTACCGATACTTATTTTGGGCGCCGACAGGACCACGGCTCCAGACAACCTTGGTCCAAACATGGACAAAAGAGCTGAATTCCAGAGGCAGCATTTGACCGTGTATGGCATCAAGGAGCCTTAGTAAAATTGAAGTCAATGGGAATTAGGGGAAAAACTCTCTGTTGGCTGGAATCATACCTAGCACAAAGGAAGATGGCTGTAGTTGTTGGAGATCAATCATCTCAGCTCCAGGACATCACTGTAAGGGATAGGATAGTGTCCTAAGTCCAGCCATCTTCAGCTGCTTCATCAACGGTCTGCTCTCCATCATAAGAAGTGAGAATGTTTGCATAATATTCAGTTCCCTTAGAACTCCTCAGATACTGAAGCTGTCCATATGATCAGACAGCAAGACCTGAACAACGTTCAGGCTTCGGCTAATAAGTGGCAATTAACATTCGCATCATATAAATGCCAGGCAATGATCATCTCCAACAAGAAAGAATCTAATCATCTCCCATTGACATTCAACAGCATTACCATCACTGAATCCCCTACCATCAACATCCTGAGGGTTTTTATTGACCAGAAACATAACTGGAGAAGCCATATAAATACTGTGGCTACAACAGCAGGTCAGAGGTTGGGAATTCCATGGCAAGTAACTCATCTCCTGACTCCCCAGTGCCTGTCCACCATCTACAAGGCACAAGTCAGGAGTGTGATGGAATACTCTGCACTCGCCTGGATGAATGCAGCTGCAATAATACTGAAGACGCTCGACACCTTCCAGGGCAATGTGCCCACTTGATCGGCATCCCATCCACCACCTCCAACATTCACTCCCTGCACCACCCATGCACAGTGACAGCAGTGTGTACCATATATATACAAAATGTACTGCAGCAACTCAACAAGCCTCCTTCAACAGCACCTCCCAAACCTATGATCTCTACCACCTAGAAGGACGAGGGCAGAAGACGTATCAGAACACCATAACCTGCAGGTCCCCTGCAGGTCACACTCCCACCTGACTTGGAAATATATGACTGTTCCCACATAGCCGCAAGCTCAACAACCTGGAAGCCCCTCCCTAAGAGCACTGTACATGTACCTGCACCATGTGGACTGCAGCGGTTCAATTAAGGAGCTCAACACCCGCGTCTCCAGAGAAATCCCATGAACAAATAAAAAAGATCTCCTGTAGCTGCTCCCTGTTCTCTTCTATCTGCTCCATTTTCCTCCTGTACCTGCTCCCTGTTCCCCTGTACCTGCTCCAAGTTCCCCTGTACCTGCTCCAGATTCCCCTGTACCTGCTCCATGTTCCCATGTACCTGCTCCAGATTCCCCTGTAACTGCTCCATGTTCCTCTGTACCTGCTTCATATTCCTCTGTACCTGCTCCCTGTTACCTGTACCTGCTCCAAGATCTCCTGTACCTGCTCCCTGTTCCCCAGCATCTACTCCATGTTCCGCTGTACCCGCTCTCTGTTCCCCTGCACCTGCTCCCTGTTCCCCTGCATCTGCTCCATGTTCCGCTGTACCTGCTCCCTGTTCCCCTGTATCTGCTCCATGTTCCTCTGTAGCTGCTCCCTGTTCACCTGTACCTGCTCGCTGTTCACCAGTACCTGTTCCATGTTCCTCTGTAGCTGCTCCATATTCCTCTGTACCTGCTCCATGTTCCTCTGTAGCTGCTCCATATTCCTCTGTACCAGCTCCCTGTTACCTGTACCTGCTCCAAGATCTCCTGTACCTGCTCCCTGTTCCCCAGCATCTACTCCATGTTCCGCTGTACCCGCTCTCTGTTCCCCTGCACCTGCTCCCTGTTCCCCTGCATCTGCTCCATGTTCCGCTGTACCTGCTCCCTGTTCCCCTGTATCTGCTCCATGTTCCTCTGTAGCTGCTCCCTGTTCACCTGTACCTGCTCGCTGTTCACCAGTACCTGTTCCATGTTCCTCTGTAGCTGCTCCATATTCCTCTGTACCTGCTCCATGTTCCTCTGTAGCTGCTCCATATTCCTCTGTACCTGCTCCATGTTCTTCCTCTACCTGCTCCCTGTTCAACAGTACCTATTCCATGTTCCCCTGTACCTGCTCCACGTTCCCCTGTAACTTCTCCATGTTCCTCTGCACCTGCTCCACGTTCCCCTGTAACTTCTCCATGTTCCTCTGTACTTGCTCCATGTTCCTCTGTAACTTCTCCATGTTCCTCTGTACCTGCTCCATGTTCCTCTGTACTTGCTCCATGTTCCTCTGCACCTGCTCCATGTTCCTCTGTACCTGCTCCATGTTCCTCCTGTACCTGCTCCATGTTTCCATGTATGTGCTGCATCTTCCCCTGTACCTGCTCCATGTTCCTCTGTACTTGCTCCATGTTCCTCTGTAACTTCTCCATGTTCCTCTGTAACTTCTCCATGTTCCTCTGTACCTGCTCCACGTTCCCCTGTAACTTCTCCATGTTCCTCTGTACCTGCTCCATGTTCCTCTGTACTTGCTCCATGTTCCTCTGTAACTTCTCCATGTTCCTCTGTACCTGCTCCCTGTTCCCCTGTACCTGCTCCATGTTCCTCTGTACTTGCTCCACGTTCCCCTGTAACTTCTCCATGTTCCTCTGCACCTGCTCCACGTTCCCCTGTAACTTCTCCATGTTCCTCTGTACCTGCTCCACGTTCCCATGTAACTTCTCCATGTTCCTCTGTACCTGCTCCACGTTCCCCTGCAACTTCTCCATGTTCCTCTGCACCTGCTCCACGTTCCCCTGTAACTTCTCCATGTTCCTCTGTACTTGCTCCATGTTCCTCTGTAACTTCTCCATGTTCCTCTGTACCAGCTCCATGTTCCTCTGTACTTGCTCCATGTTCCTCTGTAACTTCTCCATGTTCCTCTGTACCAGCTCCATGTTCCTCTGTACCAGCTCCATGTTCCTCTGTACTTGCTCCATGTTCCTCTGTAACTTCTCCATGTTCCTCTGTACCTGCTCCACGTTCCCCTGTAACTTCTCCATGTTCCTCTGGAGCTGCTCCATGTTCCCCTGTACCTGCTCCATGTTCACCTGTACCTGCTCCACATTCCCCTGTAACTTCTCCATGTTCCTCTGTACTTGCTCCATGTTCCCCTGTACCTGCTCCATGTTCCCCTGTACCTGCTCCATGACCTCCTGTACGTGCTCCATGTTCCTCTGTTCCCGCTCCATGTTCCTCTGTACTTGCTCCATGTTCCTTTGTAGCTGCTCCCTGTTCCTCTGTACCTGCTCCATGTTCCTCCGTACCTGCTCCATGTTCCTCCGTACCTGCTCCATGTTCCTCCGTACCTGCTCCATGTTCCTCTGTACCTGCTCCATGTTCCCCTGAACCTGCTCCATGTTCCTCTGTTACCGCCCCATGTTCCCCTGTACCTGCTCCATGTTCCTCTGAACCTGCTCCATGTTCCTCTGTTACCGCGCAATGTTCCTCTGTACCTGCTCCATGTTCCTTTGCAGCTGCCCCCTGTTCCTCTGTACCTGCTCCATTTTCCTCTGTACCTGCTCCACGTTCCCCTGTAACTTCTCCATGTTCCTCTGTACCTACTCCACATACCCCTGTAACTTCTCCATGTTCCTCTGTACCTGCTCCACGCTCCCCTGTAAACTTCTCCATGTTCCTCTGTACCTGCTCCACGTTCCCCTGTACCTGCTACATGTTCGTCTGTAACTTCTCCACGTTCTCCTGTAACTTCTCCATGTTCCTCTGCACCAGCTCCACGTTCCCCTGTAACTTTTCCATGTTCCTCTGTACCTGCTCCAAGTTCCTCTGTACTTGCTCCATTTTCCTCTGTAACTTCTCCATGTTCCTCTGTACCTGCTCCACGTTCCCCTGTACCTGCCCCATGTTCCTCTGTACCTGCTCCATGTTCCTATGTACCTGCTCCATGTTCCTCCGTACCTTCTCCATACCTGTTCTGTACCTGTTCCGTTTTACTCTGTACCTGCTCCATGTTCCCCAGTACCTGCTCCATGTCCCTCTGTAGCTGCTCCCTGTTCCTCTTTACTTGCTCCATGTTCCTCTGCAGCTGCTCCCTGTTCCTCTGTACCTGCGCCATGTTCCTCCGTACCTGCTCCATGTTCCTCTGTACCTGCTCCATGTTCCCCTGAACCTGCTCCATGTTCCTCTGTACCTGCTCCAAGTTCCTCTGTACCTGCTCCATGTTCCTCTGTACCTGCTCCATGTTCCTCTCTACCTGCTTCATGTTCCTCTGTACCTGCTTCATGTTCCTCTGTACCTGCTCCATGTTCCTCTGTACCTGCTTCATGTTCCTCTGTACCTGCTCCATGTTCCTCTGTACCTGCTCCATGTTCCTCTGTACCTGCTTCATGTTCCTCTGTACCTGCTCCATGTTCCTCTGTACCTTCTCCATGTTCCTCTGTACCTGCTCCCTGTTCCACTGTACCTGCTTCATGTTCCTCTGTACCTGCTCCATGTTCCTCTGTACCTTCTCCATGTTCCTCTGTCCCTGCTCCATGTTCCTCTGTACCTGCTTCATGTTGCTCTGTACCTTCTCCATGTTCCTCTGTACCTGCTTCATGTTGCTCTGTACCTTCTCCATGTTCCTCTGTACCTGCTCCCTGTTCCACTGTACCTGCTCCATGTTCCCCTGTACCTGCTTCATGTTCCCCTGTACCTGCTTCATGTTCCTCTGTACCTGCTCCCTGTTCTCCTGTACCTGCTTCATGTTCCCCTGTACTTGCTCCATGTTCCTCTGTACCTGCTCCATGTTCCTCTGTACCTGCTCCATGTTCCCCTTTACCTGCTCCATGTTCCCCTGTACCTGCTCCATGTTCCCCTGTACTTGCTCCATGTTCCCCTGTACTTGCTCCATGTTCCCCTGTAGCTGCCCCATGTTCCCCTGTACTTGCTCCATGTTACCCTGTACCTGCTCCATGTTCCCCTGTACTTGCTCCATGTTCCCCTGTACTTGCTCCACGTTCCCCTGTACCAGCTCCACGTTCCCCTTTACCTGCTCCATGTTCCCCTGTACCTGCTCCGTGTTCCTGTGTACCTGCTCTGTGTTCCTCTGTACCTGCTCCCTGTTTCTCTGTACCTGCTCCATGTTCCCCTGTACCTGCTCCGTGTTCCTGTGTACCTGCTCCGTGTTCCTCTGTACCTGCTCCATGTTCCTCTGTACCTGCTCCATGTTCCCCTTTACCTGCTCCATGTTCCCCTGTACCAGCTCCTTGTTCCCCTTTACCTGCTCCATGTTCCCCTGTACCTGCTCCATGTTCCTCTGTACCTGCTCCATGTTCCTCTATACTTGCTCCATGTTCCCCTTTACCTGCTCCATGTTCCCCTTTACCTGCTCCATGTTCCCCTGTACCTGCTCCATGTTCCCCTGTACCTGCTCCATGTTCCTCTGTACTTGCTCCATGTTCCCCTGTACTTGCTCCATGTTCCCCTGTACCTGCTCCATGTTCCCCTGTACCTGCTCCATGTTCCTCTGTACCTGCTCTATGTTGTTCTGTAACTGCTCCCTGTTTTTGTGTTCCTTCTCCATGTTCCCGTCTACCTGTTCCATGTTCCGCTGTACCTGCTCCATGTTCCTCTGTAGTTGCTCCATGTTCCCCTGTACCTGCTCCATGTTCCCCTTTACCTGCTCCGTGTTCCCCTGTATCTGCTCCATGTTCCCCTGTACCTGCTCCATGTTCCTCTGTACTTGCTCCATGTTCCCCTGTACCTGCTCCATGTTCCCCTTTACCTGCTCCATGTTCCCCTTTACCTGCTCCATGTTCCCCTGTACCTGCTCCATGTTCCCGTTTACCTGCTCCATGTTCCCCTGTACCTGCTCCATGTTCCTCTGTACCTGCTCTATGTTGTTCTGTACCTGCTCACTGTTCTTGTGTTCCTTCTCCATGTTCCCGTCTACCTGTTCCATGTTCCCCTGTACCTGCTCCGTGTTCCTCTGTACCTGCTCCATGTTCCCCTGTACCTGCTCCATGTTCCTGTGTACCTGCTCCATGTTCCCCTGTACATGCTCCATGTTCCTGTGTACCTGCTCCCTGTTTCTCTGTACCTGCTCCGTGTTCCTCTGTACCTGCTCCCTGTTTCTCTGTACCTCCTCCATGTTCCTATGTACCTGCTCTGTGTTCCTCTGTACCTGCTCCCTGTTTCTCTGCACCTGCTCCCTGTTTCTCTGTACCTGCTCCATGTTCCTCTGCACCTGCTCCATGTTCCCCTTTACCTGCTGCATGTTCCCCTGTACCTGCTCCATGTTCCCCTGTACCTGCTCCATGTTCCTCTGTACCTGCTCCATGTTCCCCTTTACCTGCTCCATGTTCCCCTGTACCTGCTCCATGTTCCCCTGTACCTGCTCCATGTTCCCCTGTACTTGCTCCATGTTCCCCTGTAGCTGCCCCATGTTCCCCTGTACTTGCTCCATGTTACCCTGTACCTGCTCCATGTTCCCCTGTACCTGCTCCATGTTCCCCTGTACTTGCTCCATGTTCCCCTGTACTTGCTCCACGTTCCCCTGTACCTGCTCCATGTTCCCCTGTACCTGCTCCGTGTTCCTGTGTACCTGCTCTGTGTTCCTCTGTACCTGCTCCCTGTTTCTCTGTACCTGCTCCATGTTCCCCTGTACCTGCTCCGTGTTCCTGTGTACCTGCTCCGTGTTCCTCTGTACCTGCTCCATGTTCCTCTGTACCTGCTCCATGTTCCCCTTTACCTGCTCCATGTTCCCCTCTACCAGCTCCTTGTTCCCCTTTACCTGCTCCATGTTCCCCTGTACCTGCTCCATGTTCCACTGTACCTGCTCCATGTTCCTCTGTACTTGCTCCATGTTCCCCTTTACCTGCTCCATGTTCCCCTTTACCTGCTCCATGTTCCCCTGTACCTGCTCCATGTTCCTCTGTACTTGCTCCATGTTCCCCTGTACTTGCTCCATGTTCCCCTGTACCTGCTCCATGTTCCCCTGTACCTGCTCCACGTTCCCCTGTATCTGCTCCATGTTCCTCTGTACCTGCTCTATGTTGTTCTGTAACTGCTCCCTGTTTTTGTGTTCCTTCTCCATGTTCCCGTCTACCTGTTCCATGTTCCGCTGTACCTGCTCCATGTTCCTCTGTAGTTGCTCCATGTTCCCCTGTACCTGCTCCATGTTCCCCTTTACCTGCTCCGTGTTCCCCTGTATCTGCTCCATGTTCCCCTGTACCTGCTCCATTTTCCTCTGTACTTGCTCCATGTTCCCCTGTACCTGCTCCATGTTCCCCTTTACCTGCTCCATGTTCCCCTTTACCTGCTCCATGTTCCCCTGTACCTGCTCCATGTTCCCGTTTACCTGCTCCATGTTCCCCTGTACCTGCTCCATGTTCCTCTGTACCTGCTCTATGTTGTTCTGTACCTGCTCACTGTTCTTGTGTTCCTTCTCCATGTTCCCGTCTACCTGTTCCATGTTCCCCTGTACCTGCTCCGTGTTCCTCTGTACCTGCTCCATGTTCCCCTGTACCTGCTCCATGTTCCTGTGTACCTGCTCCATGTTCCCCTGTACATGCTCCATGTTCCTGTGTACCTGCTCCCTGTTTCTCTGTACCTGCTCCGTGTTCCTCTGTACCTGCTCCCTGTTTCTCTGTACCTCCTCCATGTTCCTATGTACCTGCTCTGTGTTCCTCTGTACCTGCTCCCTGTTTCTCTGCACCTGCTCCCTGTTTCTCTGTACCTGCTCCATGTTCCTCTGCACCTGCTCCATGTTCCCCTTTACCTGCTGCATGTTCCCCTGTACCTGCTCCATGTTCCCCTGTACCTGCTCCATGTTCCCCTTTACCTGCTCCATGTTCCTCTGTACTTGCTCCATGTTCCCCTGTGCCTGCTCTATGTTGTTCTGGACCTGCTCCCTGTTCCACTGTACCTGTTCTATGTTGTTCTGTACCTGCTCCATGTTCCTCTGTTACCGCCCCATGTTCCCCTGTACCTGCTCCATGTTCCCCTGAACCTGCTCCATATTCCTCTGTTCCCGCGCAATGTTCCTCTGTACCTGCTCCATGTTCCTTTGCAGCTGCCCCCTGTTCCTCTGTACCTGCTCCATTTTCCTCTGTACCTGCTCCACGTTCCCCTGTAACTTCTCCATGTTCCTCTGTACCTGCTCCACATACCCCTGTAACTTCTCCATGTTCCTCTGTACCTGCTCCATGTTCCCCTGTAAACTTCTCCATGTTCCTCTGTACCTGCTCCACGTTCCCCTGTACCTGCTACATGTTCGTCTGTAACTTCTCCATGTTCCTCTGTAACTTCTCATGTTCCTCTGCACCTGCTCCACGTTCCCCTGTAACTTCTCCATGTTCCTCTGTACCTGCTCCACGTTCCCCTGTAACTTCTCCATGTTCCTCTGCACCTGCTCCACGTTCTCCTGTAACTTCTCCATGTTCCTCTGTACCTGCTCCACGTTCCCCTGTAACTTCTCCATGTTCCTCTGCACCTGCTCCACGTTCTCCTGTAACTTCTCCATGTTCCTCTGTACCTGCTCCACGTTCCCCTGTACCTGCTACATGTTCGTCTGTAACTTCTCCACGTTCTCCTGTAACTTCTCCATGTTCCTCTGCACCAGCTCCACGTTCCCCTGTAACTTTTCCATGTTCCTCTGTACCTGCTCCAAGTTCCTCTGTACTTGCTCCATTTTCCTCTGTAACTTCTCCATGTTCCTCTGTACCTGCTCCACGTTCCCCTGTACCTGCCCCATGTTCCTCTGTACCTGCTCCATGTTCCTATGTACCTGCTCCATGTTCCTCCGTACCTTCTCCATACCTGTTCTGTACCTGTTCCGTTTTACTCTGTATCTGCTCCATGTTCCCCTGTACCTGCTCCATGTCCCTCTGTAGCTGCTCCCTGTTCCTCTTTACTTGCTCCATGTTCCTCTGCAGCTGCTCCCTGTTCCTCTGTACCTGCGCCATGTTCCTCCGTACCTGCTCCATGTTCCTCTGTACCTGCTCCATGTTCCCCTGAACCTGCTCCCTGTTCCTCTGTACCTGCTCCAAGTTCCTCTGTACCTGCTCCATGTTCCTCTGTACCTGCTCCATGTTCCTCTCTACCTGCTTCATGTTCCTCTGTACCTGCTTCATGTTCCTCTGTACCTGCTCCATGTTCCTCTGTACCTGCTTCATGTTCCTCTGTACCTGCTCCATGTTCCTCTGTACCTGCTCCATGTTCCTCTGTACCTGCTTCATGTTCCTCTGTACCTGCTTCATGTTCCTCTGTACCTGCTCCATGTTCCTCTGTACCTTCTCCATGTTCCTCTGTACCTGCTCCCTGTTCCACTGTACCTGCTCCATGTTCCTCTGTACCTTCTCCATGTTCCTCTGTACCTGCTCCATGTTCCTCTGTCCCTGCTCCATGTTCCTCTGTACCTGCTCCCTGTTTCTCTGCACCTGCTCCCTGTTTCTCTGTACCTGCTCCATGTTCCTCTGCACCTGCTCCATGTTCCCCTTTACCTGCTGCATGTTCCCCTGTACCTGCTCCATGTTCCCCTGTACCTGCTCCATGTTCCCCTTTACCTGCTCCATGTTCCTCTGTACTTGCTCCATGTTCCCCTGTGCCTGCTCTATGTTGTTCTGGACCTGCTCCCTGTTCCACTGTACCTGTTCTATGTTGTTCTGTACCTGCTCCATGTTCCTCTGTTACCGCCCCATGTTCCCCTGTACCTGCTCCATGTTCCCCTGAACCTGCTCCATATTCCTCTGTTACCGCGCAATGTTCCTCTGTACCTGCTCCATGTTCCTTTGCAGCTGCCCCCTGTTCCTCTGTACCTGCTCCATTTTCCTCTGTACCTGCTCCACGTTCCCCTGTAACTTCTCCATGTTCCTCTGTACCTGCTCCACATACCCCTGTAACTTCTCCATGTTCCTCTGTACCTGCTCCACGTTCCCCTGTAAACTTCTCCATGTTCCTCTGTACCTGCTCCACGTTCCCCTGTACCTGCTACATGTTCGTCTGTAACTTCTCCATGTTCCTCTGTAACTTCTCATGTTCCTCTGCACCTGCTCCACGTTCCCCTGTAACTTCTCCATGTTCCTCTGTACCTGCTCCACGTTCCCCTGTAACTTCTCCATGTTCCTCTGCACCTGCTCCACGTTCTCCTGTAACTTCTCCATGTTCCTCTGTACCTGCTCCACGTTCCCCTGTAACTTCTCCATGTTCCTCTGCACCTGCTCCACGTTCTCCTGTAACTTCTCCATGTTCCTCTGTACCTGCTCCACGTTCCCCTGTACCTGCTACATGTTCGTCTGTAACTTCTCCACGTTCTCCTGTAACTTCTCCATGTTCCTCTGCACCAGCTCCACGTTCCCCTGTAACTTTTCCATGTTCCTCTGTACCTGCTCCAAGTTCCTCTGTACTTGCTCCATTTTCCTCTGTAACTTCTCCATGTTCCTCTGTACCTGCTCCACGTTCCCCTGTACCTGCCCCATGTTCCTCTGTACCTGCTCCATGTTCCTATGTACCTGCTCCATGTTCCTCCGTACCTTCTCCATACCTGTTCTGTACCTGTTCCGTTTTACTCTGTACCTGCTCCATGTTCCCCTGTACCTGCTCCATGTCCCTCTGTAGCTGCTCTCTGTTCCTCTTTACTTGCTCCATGTTCCTCTGCAGCTGCTCCCTGTTCCTCTGTACCTGTGCCATGTTCCTCCGTACCTGCTCCATGTTCCTCTGTACCTGCTCCATGTTCCCCTGAACCTGCTCCCTGTTCCTCTGTACCTGCTCCAAGTTCCTCTGTACCTGCTCCATGTTCCTCTGTACCTGCTCCATGTTCCTCTCTACCTGCTTCATGTTCCTCTGTACCTGCTTCATGTTCCTCTGTACCTGCTCCATGTTCCTCTGTACCTGCTTCATGTTCCTCTGTACCTGCTCCATGTTCCTCTGTACCTGCTCCATGTTCCTCTGTACCTGCTTCATGTTCCTCTGTACCTGCTTCATGTTCCTCTGTACCTGCTCCATGTTCCTCTGTACCTTCTCCATGTTCCTCTGTACCTGCTCCCTGTTCCACTGTACCTGCTCCATGTTCCTCTGTACCTTCTCCATGTTCCTCTGTACCTGCTCCATGTTCCTCTGTCCCTGCTCCATGTTCCTCTGTACCTGCTTCATGTTGCTCTGTACCTTCTCCATGTTCCTCTGTACCTGCTTCATGTTGCTCTGTACCTTCTCCATGTTCCTCTGTACCTGCTCCCTGTTCCACTGTACCTGCTCCATGTTCCCCTGTACCTGCTCCATGTTCCCCTGTACCTGCTTCATGTTCCCCTGTACCTGCTTCATGTTCCTCTGTACCTGCTCCCTGTTCTCCTGTACCTGCTTCATGTTCCCCTGTACTTGCTCCATGTTCCTCTGTACCTGCTCCATGTTCCTCTGTACCTGCTCCATGTTCCCCTTTACCTGGTCCATGTTCCCCTGTACCTGCTCCATGTTCCCCTGTACCTGCTCCATGTTCCCCTGTACCAGCTTCATGTTCCCCTGTACTTGCTCCATGTTCCCCTGTACCTGCCCCATGTTCCCCTGTACTTGCTCCATGTTCCCCTGGACCTGCTCCATGTTCCCCTGTACTTGCTCCATGTTCCCCTGTACTTGCTCCACGTTCCCCTGTACCTGCTCCACGTTCCCCTTTACCTGCTCCATGTTCCCCTGTACCTGCTCCGTGTTCCTGTGTACCTGCTCTGTGTTCCTCTGTACCTGCTCCCTGTTTCTCTGTACCTGCTCCATGTTCCCCTGTACCTGCTCCGTGTTCCTGTGTACCTGCTCCGTGTTCCTCTGTACCTGCTCCATGTTCCCCTTTACCTGCTCCATGTTCCCCTGTACCTGCTCCTTGTTCCCCTTTACCTGCTCCATGTTCCCCTGTACCTGCTCCATGTTCCTCTGTACCTGCTCCATGTTCCTCTGTACTTGCTCCATGTTCCCCTTTACCTGCTCCATGTTCCCCTGTACCTGCTGCATGTTCCCCTGTACCTGCTCCATGTTCCCCTGTACCTGCTCCATGTTCCTCTGTACTTGCTCCATGTTCCCCTGTACTTGCTCCATGTTCCCCTGTACCTGCTCCATGTTCCCCTGTACCTGCTCCATGTTCCTCTGTACCTGCTCTATGTTGTTCTGTACCTGCTCACTGTTTTTGTATTCCTTCTCCATGTTCCCGTCTACCTGTTCCATGTTCCGCTGTACCTGCTCCATGTTCCTCTGTAATTGCTCCATGTTCCCCTGTACCTGCTCCATGTTCCCCTTTACCTGCTCCGTGTTCCCCTGTATCTGCTCCATGTTCCCCTGTACCTGCTCCATGTTCCTCTGTACTTGCTCCATGTTCCCGTCTACCTGTTCCATGTTCCCCTGTGCCTGCTCCGTGTTCCTCTGTACCTGCTCCGTGTTCCTCTGTACCTGCTCCATGTTCCCCTTTACCTGCTCCATGTTCCTGTGTACCTGCTCCATGTTCCCCTGTACATGCTCCATGTTCCTGTGTACCTGCTCCCTGTTTCTCTGTACCTGCTGCATGTTCCTCTGTACCTGCTCCCTGTTTCTCTGTACTTCCTCCATGTTCCTATGTACCTGCTCTGTGTTCCTCTGTACCTGCTCCCTGTTTCTCTGCACCTGCTCCCTGTTTCTCTGTACCTGCTCCATGTTCCTCTGCACCTGCTCCATGTTCCCCTTTACCTGCTGCATGTTCCCCTGTACCTGCTCCGTGTTCCCCTGTACCTGCTCCATGTTCCCCTTTACCTGCTCCATGTTCCTCTGTACTTGCTCCATGTTCCCCTGTACCTGCTCTATGTTGTTCTGGACCTGCTCCCTGTTCCACTGTACCTGTTCTATGTTGTTCTGTACCTGCTCCATTTTCCTCTGTACCTGCTCCATGTTCCTCTGTACTTGCTCCATGTTCCTCTGTACTTGCTCCATGTTCCTCTGTACCTGCTCCATGTTCCTCTGCACCTGCTCCATTTTCCTCTGTACCTGCTCCATGTTCCTCTGCACCTGCTCCATTTTCCTCTGTACCTGCTCCATGTTCCTCTGTACCTGCTCCATGTTCCTCTGTACTTGCTCCATGTTCCCCTGTACCTGCTCCATGTTCCTGCGTACCTGCTCCCTGTTTCTCTGTACCTGCTCCGTATTCCTCTGCACCTCCTCCCTGTTTCTCTGTACCTGCTCCATGTTCCTGTGTACCTGCTTTGTGTTGCTCTGTACCTGCTCCCTGTTTCTCTGTACCTGGTCCATGTTCCTGTTACATGCTCCGTATTCCACTGTACCGTCTCCATGTTCCCCTTTACCTGCTCCATGTTCCCCTTTACCTGCTCCATGTTCCCCTGTACCTGCTCCATGTTCCCCTTTACCTGCTGCAGGTTCCCCTGTACCTGCTCCATGTTCCCCTGTACCTACTCCATGTTCCCCTTGACCTGCTCCATGTTCCTCTGTACTTGCTCCATGTTCCCCTGTACCTGCTCCATGTTCCTGCGTACCTGCTCCCTGTTTCTCTGTACCTGCTCCGTATTCCTCTGCACCTCCTCCCTGTTTCTCTGTACCTGCTCCATGTTCCTGTGTACCTGCTTTGTGTTGCTCTGTACCTGCTCCCTGTTTCTCTGTACCTGGTCCATGTTCCTGTGTACCTGCTTTGTGTTGCTCTGTACCTGCTCCCTGTTTCTCTGTACCTGCTCCATGTTCCTCTGTACCTGCTCCATGTTCCCCTGAACCTGCTCCCTGTTCCTCTGTACCTGCTCCAAGTTCCTCTGTACCTGCTCCATGTTCCTCTGTACCTGCTCCATGTTCCTCTCTACCTGCTTCATGTTCCTCTGTACCTGCTTCATGTTCCTCTGTACCTGCTCCATGTTCCTCTGTACCTGCTTCATGTTCCTCTGTACCTGCTCCATGTTCCTCTGTACCTGCTCCATGTTCCTCTGTACCTGCTTCATGTTCCTCTGTACCTGCTTCATGTTCCTCTGTACCTGCTCCATGTTCCTCTGTACCTTCTCCATGTTCCTCTGTACCTGCTCCCTGTTCCACTGTACCTGCTCCATGTTCCTCTGTACCTTCTCCATGTTCCTCTGTACCTGCTCCATGTTCCTCTGTCCCTGCTCCATGTTCCTCTGTACCTGCTCCCTGTTTCTCTGCACCTGCTCCCTGTTTCTCTGTACCTGCTCCATGTTCCTCTGCACCTGCTCCATGTTCCCCTTTACCTGCTGCATGTTCCCCTGTACCTGCTCCATGTTCCCCTGTACCTGCTCCATGTTCCCCTTTACCTGCTCCATGTTCCTCTGTACTTGCTCCATGTTCCCCTGTGCCTGCTCTATGTTGTTCTGGACCTGCTCCCTGTTCCACTGTACCTGTTCTATGTTGTTCTGTACCTGCTCCATGTTCCTCTGTTACCGCCCCATGTTCCCCTGTACCTGCTCCATGTTCCCCTGAACCTGCTCCATATTCCTCTGTTACCGCGCAATGTTCCTCTGTACCTGCTCCATGTTCCTTTGCAGCTGCCCCCTGTTCCTCTGTACCTGCTCCATTTTCCTCTGTACCTGCTCCACGTTCCCCTGTAACTTCTCCATGTTCCTCTGTACCTGCTCCACATACCCCTGTAACTTCTCCATGTTCCTCTGTACCTGCTCCACGTTCCCCTGTAAACTTCTCCATGTTCCTCTGTACCTGCTCCACGTTCCCCTGTACCTGCTACATGTTCGTCTGTAACTTCTCCATGTTCCTCTGTAACTTCTCATGTTCCTCTGCACCTGCTCCACGTTCCCCTGTAACTTCTCCATGTTCCTCTGTACCTGCTCCACGTTCCCCTGTAACTTCTCCATGTTCCTCTGCACCTGCTCCACGTTCTCCTGTAACTTCTCCATGTTCCTCTGTACCTGCTCCACGTTCCCCTGTAACTTCTCCATGTTCCTCTGCACCTGCTCCACGTTCTCCTGTAACTTCTCCATGTTCCTCTGTACCTGCTCCACGTTCCCCTGTACCTGCTACATGTTCGTCTGTAACTTCTCCACGTTCTCCTGTAACTTCTCCATGTTCCTCTGCACCAGCTCCACGTTCCCCTGTAACTTTTCCATGTTCCTCTGTACCTGCTCCAAGTTCCTCTGTACTTGCTCCATTTTCCTCTGTAACTTCTCCATGTTCCTCTGTACCTGCTCCACGTTCCCCTGTACCTGCCCCATGTTCCTCTGTACCTGCTCCATGTTCCTATGTACCTGCTCCATGTTCCTCCGTACCTTCTCCATACCTGTTCTGTACCTGTTCCGTTTTACTCTGTACCTGCTCCATGTTCCCCTGTACCTGCTCCATGTCCCTCTGTAGCTGCTCTCTGTTCCTCTTTACTTGCTCCATGTTCCTCTGCAGCTGCTCCCTGTTCCTCTGTACCTGTGCCATGTTCCTCCGTACCTGCTCCATGTTCCTCTGTACCTGCTCCATGTTCCCCTGAACCTGCTCCCTGTTCCTCTGTACCTGCTCCAAGTTCCTCTGTACCTGCTCCATGTTCCTCTGTACCTGCTCCATGTTCCTCTCTACCTGCTTCATGTTCCTCTGTACCTGCTTCATGTTCCTCTGTACCTGCTCCATGTTCCTCTGTACCTGCTTCATGTTCCTCTGTACCTGCTCCATGTTCCTCTGTACCTGCTCCATGTTCCTCTGTACCTGCTTCATGTTCCTCTGTACCTGCTTCATGTTCCTCTGTACCTGCTCCATGTTCCTCTGTACCTTCTCCATGTTCCTCTGTACCTGCTCCCTGTTCCACTGTACCTGCTCCATGTTCCTCTGTACCTTCTCCATGTTCCTCTGTACCTGCTCCATGTTCCTCTGTCCCTGCTCCATGTTCCTCTGTACCTGCTTCATGTTGCTCTGTACCTTCTCCATGTTCCTCTGTACCTGCTTCATGTTGCTCTGTACCTTCTCCATGTTCCTCTGTACCTGCTCCCTGTTCCACTGTACCTGCTCCATGTTCCCCTGTACCTGCTCCATGTTCCCCTGTACCTGCTTCATGTTCCCCTGTACCTGCTTCATGTTCCTCTGTACCTGCTCCCTGTTCTCCTGTACCTGCTTCATGTTCCCCTGTACTTGCTCCATGTTCCTCTGTACCTGCTCCATGTTCCTCTGTACCTGCTCCATGTTCCCCTTTACCTGGTCCATGTTCCCCTGTACCTGCTCCATGTTCCCCTGTACCTGCTCCATGTTCCCCTGTACCAGCTTCATGTTCCCCTGTACTTGCTCCATGTTCCCCTGTACCTGCCCCATGTTCCCCTGTACTTGCTCCATGTTCCCCTGGACCTGCTCCATGTTCCCCTGTACTTGCTCCATGTTCCCCTGTACTTGCTCCACGTTCCCCTGTACCTGCTCCACGTTCCCCTTTACCTGCTCCATGTTCCCCTGTACCTGCTCCGTGTTCCTGTGTACCTGCTCTGTGTTCCTCTGTACCTGCTCCCTGTTTCTCTGTACCTGCTCCATGTTCCCCTGTACCTGCTCCGTGTTCCTGTGTACCTGCTCCGTGTTCCTCTGTACCTGCTCCATGTTCCCCTTTACCTGCTCCATGTTCCCCTGTACCTGCTCCTTGTTCCCCTTTACCTGCTCCATGTTCCCCTGTACCTGCTCCATGTTCCTCTGTACCTGCTCCATGTTCCTCTGTACTTGCTCCATGTTCCCCTTTACCTGCTCCATGTTCCCCTGTACCTGCTGCATGTTCCCCTGTACCTGCTCCATGTTCCCCTGTACCTGCTCCATGTTCCTCTGTACTTGCTCCATGTTCCCCTGTACTTGCTCCATGTTCCCCTGTACCTGCTCCATGTTCCCCTGTACCTGCTCCATGTTCCTCTGTACCTGCTCTATGTTGTTCTGTACCTGCTCACTGTTTTTGTATTCCTTCTCCATGTTCCCGTCTACCTGTTCCATGTTCCGCTGTACCTGCTCCATGTTCCTCTGTAATTGCTCCATGTTCCCCTGTACCTGCTCCATGTTCCCCTTTACCTGCTCCGTGTTCCCCTGTATCTGCTCCATGTTCCCCTGTACCTGCTCCATGTTCCTCTGTACTTGCTCCATGTTCCCGTCTACCTGTTCCATGTTCCCCTGTGCCTGCTCCGTGTTCCTCTGTACCTGCTCCGTGTTCCTCTGTACCTGCTCCATGTTCCCCTTTACCTGCTCCATGTTCCTGTGTACCTGCTCCATGTTCCCCTGTACATGCTCCATGTTCCTGTGTACCTGCTCCCTGTTTCTCTGTACCTGCTGCATGTTCCTCTGTACCTGCTCCCTGTTTCTCTGTACTTCCTCCATGTTCCTATGTACCTGCTCTGTGTTCCTCTGTACCTGCTCCCTGTTTCTCTGCACCTGCTCCCTGTTTCTCTGTACCTGCTCCATGTTCCTCTGCACCTGCTCCATGTTCCCCTTTACCTGCTGCATGTTCCCCTGTACCTGCTCCGTGTTCCCCTGTACCTGCTCCATGTTCCCCTTTACCTGCTCCATGTTCCTCTGTACTTGCTCCATGTTCCCCTGTACCTGCTCTATGTTGTTCTGGACCTGCTCCCTGTTCCACTGTACCTGTTCTATGTTGTTCTGTACCTGCTCCATTTTCCTCTGTACCTGCTCCATGTTCCTCTGTACTTGCTCCATGTTCCTCTGTACTTGCTCCATGTTCCTCTGTACCTGCTCCATGTTCCTCTGCACCTGCTCCATTTTCCTCTGTACCTGCTCCATGTTCCTCTGCACCTGCTCCATTTTCCTCTGTACCTGCTCCATGTTCCTCTGTACCTGCTCCATGTTCCTCTGTACTTGCTCCATGTTCCCCTGTACCTGCTCCATGTTCCTGCGTACCTGCTCCCTGTTTCTCTGTACCTGCTCCGTATTCCTCTGCACCTCCTCCCTGTTTCTCTGTACCTGCTCCATGTTCCTGTGTACCTGCTTTGTGTTGCTCTGTACCTGCTCCCTGTTTCTCTGTACCTGGTCCATGTTCCTGTTACATGCTCCGTATTCCACTGTACCGTCTCCATGTTCCCCTTTACCTGCTCCATGTTCCCCTTTACCTGCTCCATGTTCCCCTGTACCTGCTCCATGTTCCCCTTTACCTGCTGCAGGTTCCCCTGTACCTGCTCCATGTTCCCCTGTACCTACTCCATGTTCCCCTTGACCTGCTCCATGTTCCTCTGTACTTGCTCCATGTTCCCCTGTACCTGCTCCATGTTCCTGCGTACCTGCTCCCTGTTTCTCTGTACCTGCTCCGTATTCCTCTGCACCTCCTCCCTGTTTCTCTGTACCTGCTCCATGTTCCTGTGTACCTGCTTTGTGTTGCTCTGTACCTGCTCCCTGTTTCTCTGTACCTGGTCCATGTTCCTGTTACATGCTCCGTATTCCACTGTACCTGCTCCATGTTCCCCTTTACCTGCTCCATGTTCCCCTTTACCTGCTCCATGTTTCCCTGTACCTGCTCCATGTTCCCCTTTACCTGCTCCAGGTTCCCCTGTACCTGCTCCATGTTCCCCTGTACCTACTCCATGTTCCCCTTGACCTGCTCCATGTTCCCCTGTACCTGCTCCATGTTCCTGTGTACCTGCTCTGTGTTCCACTTTACCTGCTCCCTGTTTCTCTGTACCTGGACAATGTTCCTGTGTACATGCTCCATGTTCCTCTGTACCTGCTCCATGTTCCCCTGTACCTGCTCCATGTTCCTCTGTACCTGCTCCATGTTCCCCTGTACCTGCTCCATGTTCCTCTGTACTTGCTCCATGTTCCTCTGTACCTGCTCCATGTTCCTCTGTACCTGCTCCATGTTCCTCTGTATTTGCTCCATGTTCCTCTGCACCTGCTCCATGTTCCCCTGTACCTGCTCCGTATTCCACTGTATCTGCTCCATGTTCCTCTGTACCTGCTCCATGTTCCCCTGTACCTGCTCCATGTTCCCCTTTACCTGCTCCATGTTCCCCTGTACCTGCTCCATGTTCCCCTGTACCTGCTCCATGTTCCCCTTTCCCTTCTCCATGTTCCCCTGTACTTGCTCCATGTTCCTCTGTACCTGCTCCATGTTCCCCTGCACTTGCTCCATGTTCCTCTGTACCTGCTCCATGTTCCCCTTTATCTGCTCCATGTTCCCGTGTACCTGCTCCATGTTCCCCTTTACCTGCTCCATGTTCCTCTGTAGCTGCTGCATGTTCCTCTGTACCTGCTCCATGTTCCTCTGTACCTGCTCCATGTTCCTCTGTACCTGCTCCATTTTCCTCTCAACCTGCTCCATGTTCATCTGTACTTGCTCCATGTTCCTCTGTACCTGCTCCATGTTCCTCTGTACCTGCTCCATGTCCCCCGTACCTGCTCCATGTTTCTCTGTACTTGCTCCATGTTCCCCTGCACCTGCTCCATGTTCCTCTGCACTTGCTCCATGTTCCTCTGTACCTGCTCTATGTTGTTCTGTCCCTGCTCACTGTTCTTGTGTTCCTTCTCCATGTTCCCGTTTACCTGTTCCATGTTCCTCTGTACCTGCTCCCTGTTTCTCTGTACCTGGTCCATGTTCCTGTGTACCTGCTCCGTGTTCCTCTGTACCTGCTCCATGTTCCCCTGTACCTGCTCCATGTTTCTCTGTACTTGCTCCATGTTCCCCTGCACCTGCTCCATGTTCCTCTGCACTTGCTCCATGTTCCTCTGTACCTGCTCTATGTTGTTCTGTACCTGCTCACGGTTCTTGTGTTCCGTCTCCATGTTCCCGTTTACCTGTTCCATGTTCCCCTGTACCTGCTCCGTGTTCCTCTGTACCTGCTCCGTGTTCCTCTGTACCTGCTCCCTGTTTCTCTGTACCTGGTCCATGTTCCTGTGTACCTGCTCCGTGTTCCTCTGTACCTGCTCCATGTTCCCCTGTACCTGCTCCGTGTTCCTGTGTACCTGCTCCGTGTTCCCCTGTACCTGCTCCATGTTCCTGTGTACCTGCTCCGTGTTCCCCTGTACCTGCTCCATGTTCCCATGTACCTGCTCCATGTTCCTGTGTACCTGCTCCGTGTTCCTCTGTACTTGCTCCATGTTCCCCTGTACCTGCTCCATGTTCCTGTGTACCTGCTCCGTGTTCCTGTGTAACAGCTCCGTGTTCCTCTGTACCAGCTCCATGTTCCCCTGTACCTGCTCCGTGTTCCTGTGTACCTGCTCCGTGTTCCTCTGTCCCTGCTCCATGTTCCTCTGTACCTGCTCCATTTTCCTCTGTACCTGCTCCATTTTCCTCTGTACCTGCTCCATGTTCCTCTGTACTTGCGCCATGTTCCTCTGTACCTGCTCCATGTTCCTCTGTAACTGCTCCATGTTCCTCTGTACCTGCTCCATTTTCCTCTGTACCTGCTCCATGTTCCTCTGTACTTGCTCGATGTTCCTCTGTAACTGCTCCATGTTCCTCTGTACCTGCTCCATTTTCCTCTGTACCTGCTCCGTGTTCCTCTGTACCTGCTCTGTGTTCCTCTGTACCTGCTCCATGTTTCTCTGTACCAGGTCCATGTTCCTGTGTACCTGCTCCGTATTCCACTGTACCTGCTCCATGTTCCGCTGTACCTGCTCCATGTACCCCTTTACCTCCTCCATGTTCCCCTGTACCTGCTCCATGTTCCCATTTACCTGCTCCATGTTCCCCTGTACCTGCTCCAAGTTCCCCTGTACCTGCTCCATGTTCCCCTTTACCTGCTCCATGTTCCCCTTTACCTGCTCCATGTTCCCCTGTACCTGCTCCATGTTCCCCTGTACCTGCTCCATGTTCCTGTGTACCTGCTCCGTATTCCACTGTACCTGCTCCATGTTCCTCTGTACCTGCTCCATTTTCCCCTGTACCTGATCCATGTTCCCCTGTACCTGCTCCATGTTCCCCTTTACCTGCTCCATGTTCCCCTTTACCTGCTCCATGTTCCCCTGTACCTGCTCCATGTTCCCCTTCACCTGCTCCATGTTCCTCTGTACCTGCTCCATGTACCTCTGTACCTGCTCCATTTTCCCCTGTACCTGCTCCATGTTCCTCTGTACTTGCTCCAAGTTCCCCTGTACCTGCTCCGTGTTCCTGTGTACCTGCTCCCTGTTTCTCTGTACTTGCTCCATGTTCCTGTGTACCTGCTCTGTGTTCCTCTGTACCTGCTCCCTGTTTCTCTGTACCTGGTCCATGTTCCTGTGTACCTGCTCCGTATTCCACTGTATCTGCCCCATGTTCCTCTGTACCTGCTCCATGTTCCCCTTTACCTGCTTCATGTTCCCCTTTACCTGCTTCATGTTCCCCTGTACCTGCTCCATGTTCCCCTTTACCTGCTCCATGTTCCCCTTTACCTGCTCCATGTTCCCCTTTACCTGCTCCATGTTCCCCTGTACCTGCTCCATGTTCCTGTGTACCTGCTCCATGTTCCACTGTACCTGCTCCATGTTCCCCTTTACCTGCTCCATGTTCCTCTGTACTTGCTCCATGTTCCCCTGTACCTGCTCGATGTTGTTCTGGACCTGCTCCCTGTTCCACTGTACCTGTTCTATGTTGTTCTGTACCTGCTCCATTTTCCTCTGTACCTGCTCCATGTTCCTCTGTACTTGCTCCATGTTCCTCTGTACTTGCTCCATGTTCCTCTGTACCTGCTCCATGTTCCTCTGCACCTGCTCCATTTTCCTCTGTACCTGCTCCATGTTCCTCTGCACCTGCTCCATTTTCCTCTGTACCTGCTCCCTGTTTCTCTGTACCTGGTCCATGTTCCTGTTACATGCTCCGTATTCCACTGTACCTGCTCCATGTTCCCCTTTACCTGCTCCATGTTCCCCTTTACCTGCTCCATGTTCCCCTGTACCTGCTCCATGTTCCCCTTTACCTGCTCCAGGTTCCCCTGTACCTGCTCCATGTTCCCCTGTACCTACTCCATGTTCCCCTTGACCTGCTCCATGTTCCCCTGTACCTGCTCCATGTTCCTGTGTACCTGCTCTGTGTTCCACTGTACCTGCTCCCTGTTTCTCTGTACCTGGACAATGTTCCTGTGTACATGCTCCGTATTCCACTGTACCTGCTCCATGATCGTCTGTACCTACCCATTTTCCCCTGTACCTGCTCCATGTTCCTCTGTACCTGCTCCATGTTCCCCTGTACCTGCTCCATGTTCCTCTGTACCTGCTCCATGTTCCCCTGTACCTGCTCCATGTTCCTCTGTACTTGCTCCATGTTCCTCTGTACCTGCTCCATGTTCCTCTGTACCTGCTCCATGTTCCTCTGTATTTGCTCCATGTTCCTCTGCACCTGCTCCATGTTCCCCTGTACCTGCTCCATATTCCACTGTATCTGCTCCATGTTCCTCTGTACCTGCTCCATGTTCCCCTTTACCTGCTCCATGTTCCCCTGTACCGGCTCCATGTTACCCTGTACCGGCTCCATGTTCCCCTGTACCTGCTCCATGTTCCCCTTTACCTGCTCCATGTTCCCCTGTACCTGCTCCATGTTCCCCTGTACCTGCTCCATGTTCCCCTTTCCCTGCTCCATGTTCCCCTGTACTTGCTCCATGTTCCTCTGTACCTGCTCCATGTTCCCCTGCACTTGCTCCATGTTCCTCTGTACCTGCTCCATGTTCCCCTTTATCTGCTCCATGTTCCCGTGTACCTGCTCCATGTTCCCCTTTACCTGCTCCATGTTCCTCTGTAGCTGCTGCATGTTCCTCTGTACCTGCTCCATGTTCCTCTGTACCTGCTCCATTTTCCTCTCTACCTGCTCCATGTTCATCTGTACTTGCTCCATGTTCCTCTGTACCTGCTCCATGTTCCTCTGTACCTGCTCCATGTTCCCCTGTACCTGCTCCATGTTTCTCTGTACTTGCTCCATGTTCCCCTGCACCTGCTCCATGTTCCTCTGCACTTGCTCCATGTTCCTCTGTACCTGCTCTATGTTGTTCTGTCCCTGCTCACTGTTCTTGTGTTCCTTCTCCATGTTCCCGTTTACCTGTTCCATGTTCCTCTGTACCTGCTCCCTGTTTCTCTGTACCTGGTCCATGTTCCTCTGTACCTGCTCCCTGTTTCTCTGCACCTGGTCCATGTTCCTGTGTACCTGCTCCGTGTTCCTCTGTACCTGCTCCATGTTCCCCTGTACCTGCTCCATGTTTCTCTGTACTTGCTCCATGTTCCCCTGCATCTGCTCCATGTTCCTCTGCACTTGCTCCATGTTCCTCTGTACCTGCTCTATGTTGTTCTGTACCTGCTCACGGTTCTTGTGTTCCTTCTCCATGTTCCCGTTTACCTGTTCCATGTTCCCCTGTACCTGCTCCGTGTTCCTCTGTACCTGCTCCCTGTTTCTCTGTACCTGGTCCATGTTCCTGTGTACCTGCTCCGTGTTCCTCTGTACCTGCTCCATGTTCCCCTGTACCTGCTCCGTGTTCCTGTGTACCTGCTCCGTGTTCCCCTGTACCTGCTCCATGTTCCTGTGTACCTGCTCCGTGTTCCCCTGTACCTGCTCCATGTTCCCATGTACCTGCTCCATGTTCCTGTGTACCTGCTCCGTGTTCCTCTGTACCTGCTCCCTGTTTCTCTGTACCTGGTCCATGTTCCTGTGTACCTGCTCCGTGTTCCTCTGTACCTGCTCCATGTTCCCCTGTACCTGCTCCGTGTTCCTGTGTACCTGCTCCGTGTTCCCCTGTACCTGCTCCATGTTCCTCTGTACCTGCTCCATTTTCCCCTGTACCTGATCCATGTTCCCCTGTACCTGCTCCATGTTCCCCTTTACCTGCTCCATGTTCCCCTGTACCTGCTCCATGTTCCCCTTCACCTGCTCCATGTTCCTCTGTACCTGCTCCATGTACCTCTGTACCTGCTCCATTTTCCCCTGTACCTGCTCCATGTTCCTCTGTACTTGCTCCAAGTTCCCCTGTACCTGCTCCGTGTTCCTGTGTACCTGCTCCCTGTTTCTCTGTACTTGCTCCATGTTCCTGTGTACCTGCTCTGTGTTCCTCTGTACCTGCTCCCTGTTTCTCTGTACCTGGTCCATGTTCCTGTGTACCTGCTCCGTATTCCACTGTATCTGCCCCATGTTCCTCTGTACCTGCTCCATGTTCCCCTTTACCTGCTTCATGTTCCCCTTTACCTGCTTCATGTTCCCCTGTACCTGCTCCATGTTCCCCTTTACCTGCTCCATGTTCCCCTTTACCTGCTCCATGTTCCCCTGTACCTGCTCCATGTTCCTGTGTACCTGCTCCATGTTCCACTGTACATGCTCCATGTTCCCCTGTACTTGCTCCATGTTCCCCTGTACCTCCTCTATGTTGTTCTGTACCTGCTCCCTGTTCCCCTGTACCTGCTCTATGTTCTGTACCTTCTCCATGTTCCTCTGTACTTGCTCAATGTTCCCCTGTACCTGCTCCATGTTCCTGTGTACCTGCTCCGTGTTCCTGTGTAACTGCTCCGTGTTCCTCTGTAGCAGCTCCATGTTCCCCTGTACCTGCTCCGTGTTCCTGTGTACCTGCTCCGTGTTCCTCTGTCCCTGCTCCATGTTCCCCTGTACCTGCTCTATGTTGTTCTGTACCTGCTCACTGTTCTTGTGTTCCTTCTCCATGTTCCCGTTTACCTGTTCCATGTTCCACTGTACCTGCTCCGTGTTCCTCTGTACCTGCTCCCTGTTTCTCTGTACCTGGTCCATGTTCCTGTGTAACTGCTCCGTGTTCCTCTGTACCTGCTCCATGTTCCCCTGTACCTGCTCCGTGTTCCTCTGTACCTGCTCCATGTTCCCCTGTACCTGCTCCGTGTTCCTGTGTACCTGCTCCGTGTTCCTGTGTACCTGCTCCGTGTTCCTCTGTACCTGCTCCATGTTCCCCTGTACCTGCTCCATGTTCCCCTGTACCTGCTCCGTGCTCCCCTGTACCTGCTCCATGTTCCCCTGTACCTGCTCCATGTTCCTGTGTACCTGCTCCGTGTTCCTCTGTACTTGCTCCATGTTCCCCTGTACCTGCTCCATGTTCCTGTGTACCTGCTCCGTGTTCCTGTGTAACTGCTCCGTGTTCCTCTGTAGCAGCTCCATGTTCCCCTGTACCTGCTCCGTGTTCCTGTGTACCTGCTCCGTGTTCCTCTGTCCCTGCTCCATGTTCCTCTGTACCTGCTCCATTTTCCTCTGTACCTGCTCCATGTTCCTCTGTACTTGCTCCAAGTTCCCCTGTACCTGCTCCATGTTCCTCTGTACTTGCTCCATGTTCCCCTGTACCTGCTCTATGTTGTTCTGTACCTGCTCCCTGTTCCCCTGTACCTGCTCTATGTTATTCTGTACCTGCTCCATGTTCCTCTGTACCTGCTCCATTTTCCTCTGTACCTGCTCCATGTTCCCCTGTACTTGCTCCATGTTCCCCTGTACCTGCTCTATGTTGTTCTGTACCTGCTCCCTGTTCCCCTGTACCTGCTCTATGTTATTCTGTACCTGCTCCATGTTCCTCTGTACCTGCTCCATTTTCCTCTGTACCTGCTCCATGTTCCTCTGTACTTGCTCCATGTTCCTCTGTACCTGCTCCATGTTCCTCTGTACCTGCTCCGTGTTCCTCTGTACCTGCTCCATTTTCCTCTGTACCTGCTCCATGTTCCTCTGTACTTGCTCCATGTTCCTCTGTACCTGCTGCATGTTCCCCTGTACCTGCTCCATGTTCCTGTGTACCTGCTCCCTGTTTCTCTGTACCTGCTCCGTGTTCCTGTGTACCTGCTCCCTGTTTCTCTGTCCCTGCTCCAATTTCCTGTGTACCTGCTCTGTGTTCCTCTGTACCTGCTCCCTGTTTCTCTGTACCTGGTCCATGTTCCTGTGTACCTGCTCCGTATTCCACTGTATCTGCTCCATGTTCCTCTGTACCTGCTCTATGTTCCCCTTTACCTGCTTCATCTTCCCCTGTACCTGCTCCATGTTCCCCTTTACCTGCTCCATGTTCCCCTGTACCTGCTCCATGTTCCCCTGTCCCTGCTCCATGTTCCTGTGTACCTGCTCCATGTTCCCCTGTACCTGCTCCATGTTCCCCTGTACCTGCTCCATGTTCCCCTGTCTTTGCTGCATGTTCCCCTGTACCTGCTCTATGTTCTGTACCTGCTCCATGTTCCTCTGTACCTGCTCCATTTTCCTCTGTACTTGCTCCATGTTCCTCTGTACCTGCTCCGTGTTCCTCTGTACCTGCTCCCTGTTTCTCTGCACCTGCTCCATGTTCCTCTGTACCTGCTCTGTGTTCCTCTGTACCTGCTTCCTGTTTCTCTGTACCTGGTCCATGGTCCTGTGTACGTGCTCCGTATTCCACTGTACCTGCTCCATGTTCCCCTTTACCTTCTCCATGTTCCCCTTTACCTGCTCCATGTTCCCCTGTACCTGCTCCATGTTCCCCTGTACCTGCTGAATGTTCCCCTTTACCTGCTCCATGTTCCCCTGTACCTGCTCCATGTTCCCCTGTACCTGGTCCATGTTCCTGTGTACCTGCTCCGTATCCCACTGTACCTGCTCCATGTTCCTCTGTACCTGCTCCATTTTCCCCTGTACCTGCTCCATGTTCCTCTGTACCTGCTCCATGTTCCCCTGTACCTGCTCCATGTTCGCCTTTACCTGCTCCATGTTCCCCTTTACCTGCTCCATGTTCCCCTTTACCTGCTCCATGTTCCTCTGTACCTGCTCCATGTTCCTCTGTACCTGCTCCATTTTCCTCTGTACCTGCTCCATGTTCCCCTGTACCTGCTCCATGTTCCCCTGTACCTGCTCTATGTTGTTCTGTACCTGCTCCATGTTCCTGTGTTCCTGCTCCCTGTTTCTCAGTACCTGCTCCATGTGCCTGTGCACCTGCTCTGTGTTCCTCTGTACCTGCTCCATGTTTCTCTGTACCTGGTCCATGTTCCTGTGTACCTGCTCCGTATTCCACTGTATCTGCTCCATGTTCCTCTGTACCTGCTCCATGTTCTCCTTTACCTGCCCCATGTTCCCCTGTACCTGCTCCATGTTCCCCTTTACCTGCTCCATGTTCCCCTGTACCTGCTCCATGTTCCCCTGTACCTGCTCCATGTTCCCCTTTACCTGCTCCATGTTCCTCTGTACCTGCTCCATGTTCCTCTGTACCTGCTCCATTTTCCTCTGTACCTGCTCCATGTTCCTCTGTACTTGCTCCATGTTCCTCTGTACCTGCTCCATGTTCCCCTGTACTTGCTCCATGTTCCTCTGTACCTGCTCCATGTTCCCCTTTACCTGCTCCATGTTCCTCTGTACCTGCTCCATGTTCCCCTTTACCTGCTCCATGTTCCTCTGCACCTGCTCCATGTTCCTCTGCACCTGCTCCATGTTCCTCTGTACCTGCTCCATTTTCCTCTGTACCTGCTCCATGTTCCTCTGTACTTGCTCCATGTTCCCCTGTACCTGCTCCATGTTCCCCTGTACTTGCTCCATGTTCCTCTGTACCTGCTCCATGTTCCCCTGTACCTGCTCCATGTTCCCCTTTACCTGCTCCTTGTTCCTCTGTGCCTGCTCCATGTTCCTCTGTACCTGCTCCATTTTCCTCTGTACCTGCTCCATGTTCCTCTGTACTTGCTCCATGGTCCTCTGCACCAGCTCCATTTTCCTCATGTTCCTGCCCCGTGTTCCTCTGTACCTGCTCCATGTTCCCCTGTACCTGCTCCATGTTCCTGTGTACCTGCTCCATGTTCCCCTGTACCTGCTCCATGTTTCTCTGTACTTGCTCCATGTTCACCTGTACCTGCTCCATGTTCCTCTGTACTTGCTCCATGTTCCTCTGTACCTGCTCTATGTTGTGTGGTACCTGCTCACTGTTCTTGTGTTCCTTCTCCATGTTCCCGTTTACCTGTTCCATGTTCCTCTGTACCTGCTCCCTGTTTCTCTGTACCTGGTCCATGTTCCTGTGTACCTGCTCCGTGTTCCTCTGTACTTGCTCCATGTTCCCCTGTACCTGCTCTATGTTGTTCTGTACCTGCTCACTGTTCTTGTGTTCCTTCTCCATGTTCCTGTTTACCTGTTCCATGTTCCCCTGTATCTGCTCCGTGTTCCTCTGTACCTGCTCCGTGTTCCTCTGTACCTGCTCCATGTTCCCCTGTACCTGCTCCGTGTTCCTCTGTACCTGCTCCATGTTCCCCTGTACCTGCTCCATGTTCCTGTGTACCTGCTCCGTGTTCCCCTGTACCTGCTCCATGTTCCCCTGTACCTGCTCCATGTTCCTGTGCACCTGCTCCGTGTTCCTCTGTACCTGCTCCATGTTCCCCTGTACCTGCTCCATGTTCCTGTGTACCTGCTCCGTGTTCCCCTGTACCTGCTCCATGTTCCCCTGTACCTGCTCCATGTTCCTGTGCACCTGCTCCGTGTTCCTCTGTACTTGCTCCATGTTCCCCTGTACCTGCTCCATGTTCCTGTGTACCTGCTCCGGGTTCCTGTGTAACTGCTCCGTGTTCCTCTGTACCAGCTCCATGTTCCCCTGTACCTGCTCCGTGTTCCTGTGTACCTGCTCCGTGTTCCTGTGTACCTGCTCCGTGTTCCTGTGTACCTGCTCCATGTTCCGCTGTACCTGCTCCGTGTTCCTATGTATCTGCTCCATGTTCCTCTGTACCTGCTCCGTGTTCCTCTGTACCTGCTCCGTGTTCCTCTTTACCTTCTCCATGTTCCTCTGTACCTGCTCCATATTCCCCTGTACCTGCTCCATGTTCCTGTGTACCTGCTCCGTGTTCCCCTGTACCTGCTCCATGTTCCCCTGTACCTGCTTCATGTTCCTGTGTTCCTGCTCCGTGTTCCTCTGTACTTGCTCCATGTTCCCCTGTACCTGCTCCATGTTCCCCTGTACCTGCTCCGTGTTCCTCTGTACCTGCTCCATGTTCCTGTGTACCTGCTCCATGTTCCTCTGTACCTACTTCATGTTTCTCTGCACCTGCTCCGTGTTCCTCTGTACCTGCTCCATGTTCCTGTGTACCTGCTCCGTGTTCCTCTGCACCTGCTCCGTGTTCCTCTGTACCTGCTCCATGTTCCTGTGTACCTGCTCCGTGTTCCTCTGTACCTGCTCCATGTTCCCCTGTACCTGCTCCATGTTCCTGTGTACCTACTCCGTGCTCCTCTGTACCTGCTCCATGTTCCTGTGTACCTGCTCCATGTTCCTCTGTACCTACTTCATGTTTCTCTGCACTTGCTCCGTGTTCCTCTGTACCTGCTCCATGTTCCTGTGTGCCTGCTCCGTGTTCCTCTGTACCTGCTCCATGTTCCCCTGTACCTGCTCCATGTTCCTGTGTACCTGCTCCGTGTTCCTCTGTACCTGCTCCATGTTCCTGTGTACCTGCTCCATGTTCCTGTGCACCTGTTCCGTGTTCCTCTGTACCTGCTCCATGTTCCTGTGTACCTGCTCCGTGTTCCTGTGTACCTGCTCCGTGTTCCTCTGTACCTGCTCCATGTTCCCCTGTACCTGCTCCATGTTCCCCTGTACCTGCTCCGTGTTCCTCTGTACCTGCTCCGTGTTCCTCTGTACCTGCTCCCTGTTCCCCTGTACCTGCTCCGTGTTCCTGTGTACCTGCTCCGTTTTCCACTGTACCTGCTCAATGTTCCCCTCTACCTGCTCCATGTTTGCCTCTACCTGCTCCATGTTCCTCTGTACCTGCTCCATGTTCCTCTGTACCTGCTCCGTGTTCCTCTGTACCTGCTCCGTGTTCCTCTGTACCTGCTCCATGTTCCTCTGTACCTGCTCCATGTTCCCCTGTACCTGCTCCATGTTCCTCTGTACCTGCTCCATGTTCCCCTGTACCTGCTCCATGTTCCTCTGTACCTGCTCCATGTTCCCCTGTACCTGCTCCATGTTCCCCTGTACCTGCTTCATGTTCCTCTGTACCTGCTCCATGTTCCTCTGTACCTGCTTCATGTTACTCTCTACCTGCTCCATGTTCCCCTGTACCTGTTCCATGTTCCCCTGTACCCGCTCCATGTTCCTCTGTACCTGCTCCATGTTCCTCTGTACCTGCTCCCTGTTCCTCTGTACCTGCTCCCTGTTCCTCTGTACCTGCTGCCTGTTTCTCTGTACCTGCTCCCTGTTTCTCTGTACCTGCTCCCTGTTCCTCTGTACCTGCTCCCTGTTCCTCTGGACCTGCTCCCTGTTTCTCTGTACGTGCTCCCTGTTCCTCTGTACCTGCTCCCTGTTCCTCTGGACCTGCTCCCTGTTTCTCTGTACCTGCTCCCTGTTTCTCTGTACCTGCTCCATGTTCCTCTGTACCTGCTCCCTGTTCCTCTGTACCTGCTCCCTGTTCCTCTGTACCTGCTCCCTGTTTCTCTGTACCTGCTCCATGTTCCTCTGTACCTGCTCCCTGTTCCTCTATACCTGCTCCATTTTCCTCTGTACCTGCTCCATGTTCCTCTGTACCTGCTCCCTGTTCCTCTGTACCTGCTCCATGTTCCTCTGTACCTTCTCCATGTTCCTCTGTACCTTCTCCATGTTCCCCTGTACCTTCTCCATGTTCCTCTGTACATTCTCCATGTTCCTCTGTAGCTGCTCCATGTTCCTCTGTTCCTTCTCCATGTTCCCCTGTACCTTCTCCATGTTCCTCTGTACCTGCTCCATGTTCCTCTGTACCTGCTCCCTGTTTCTCTGTACCTGCTCCCTGTTTCTCTGCACCTGCTCCCTGTTCCTCTGTACCTTCTCCATGTTCCTCTGTACCTTCTCCATGTTCCTCTGTACCTGCTCCATGTTCCTCTGTACCTGCTCCATGTTCCTCTGTACCTGCTCCCTGTTTCTCTGTACCTGCTCCCTGTTTCTCTGCACCTGCTCCCTGTTCCTCTGTACCTTCTCCATGTTCCTCTGTACCTTCTCCATGTTCCTCTGTACCTTGTCCATGTTCCTCTGTACCTGCTCCATGTTCCCCTGTACCTTCTCCATGTTCCTCTGTACATTCTCCCTGTTCCTCTGTACCTGCTCCCTGTTCCTCTATACCTGCTCCATTTTCCTCTGTACCTGCTCCCTGTTCCTCTGTACCTGCTCCCTGTTCCTCTGTACCTGCTCCCTGTTTCTCTGCACCTGCTCCCTGTTCCTCTGTACCTGCTCCATGTTCCTCTGTACCTTCTCCATGTTCCTCTGTACCTTCTCCATGTTCCCCTGTACCTTCTCCATGTTCCTCTGTACATTCTCCATGTTCCTCTGTACCTGCTCCATGTTCCTCTGTACCTTCTCCATGTTCCCCTGTACCTTCTCCATGTTCCTCTGTACCTGCTGCATGTTCCTCTGTACCTTCTCCATGTTCCTCTGTACCTGCTCCATGTTCCTCTGTACCTGCTCCCTGTTTCTCTGTGCCTGCTCCCTGTTTCTCTGCACCTGCTCCCTTTTCCTCTGTACCTTCTCCATGTTCCTCTGTACCTTCTCCATGTTTCTCTGTACCTGCTCCATGTTCCTCTGTACCTGCTCCCTGTTTCTCTGTACCTGCTCCCTGTTTCTCTGCACCTGCTCCCTGTTCCTCTGTACCTTGTCCATGTTCCTCTGTACCTGCTCCATGTTCCTCTGTACCTGCTCCCTGTTCCTCTGTACCTTCTCCATGTTCCTCTGTACCTTGTCCATGTTCCTCTGTACCTGCTCCATGTTCCTCTCTACCTGCTCCTTGTTCCCCTGTACCTGCTCCATGTTCCGCGGTACCTGCTCCATGTTCCCCCGTATCTGCTCCATGTTCCCCCGTACCTGCTCCATGTTCCTCTGTACCTGCTTCATGTTTCTCTGTAACTGCTTCATGTTTCTCTGTCCCTGCTTCATGTTCCTCTGTACCTGCTCCATGTTCCTCTGTACCTGCTCCGTGTTCCTCTGTACCTGCTCCATTTTCCTCTGTACCTGCTTCATGTTCCCCTGTATCTACTCCATGTTCCTCTGTACCTGCTTCATGTTTCTCTGTACCTGCTTCATGTTTCTCTGTCCCTGCTTCATGTTTCTCTGTCCCTGCTTCATGTTTCTGTATACCTGCTCCATTTTCCTCTGTACCTGCTTCATGTTCCCCTGTATCTACTCCATGTTCCTCTGTACCTGCTTCATGTTTCTCTGTAACTGCTTCATGTTTCTCTGTCCCTGCTTCATGTTCCTCTGTACCTGCTCCATGTTCCTCTGTACCTGCTCCGTGTTCCTCTGTACCTGCTCCATTTTCCTCTGTACCTGCTTCATGTTTCTCTGTCCCTGCTTCATGTTCCTCTGTACCTGCTTCATGTTTCTCTGTAACTGCTTCATGTTTCTCTGTCCCTGCTTCATGTTTCTGTATACCTGCTCCATTTTCCTCTGTACCTGCTTCATGTTCCCCTGTATCTACTCCATGTTCCTCTGTACCTGCTTCATGTTTCTCTGTACCTGCTTCATGTTTCTCTGTCCCTGCTTCATGTTTCTCTGTCCCTGCTTCATGTTTCTGTATACCTGCTCCATTTTCCTCTGTACCTGCTTCATGTTCCCCTGTATCTACTCCATGTTCCTCTGTACCTGCTTCATGTTTCTCTGTACCTGCTTCATGTTTCTCTGTCCCTGCTTCATGTTTCTCTGTCCCTGCTTCATGTTCCTCTGTACCTGCTTCATGTTTCTCTGTAACTGCTTCATGTTTCTCTGTCCCTGCTTCATGTTTCTGTATACCTGCTCCATTTTCCTCTGTACCTGCTTCATGTTCCCCTGTATCTACTCCATGTTCCTCTGTACCTGCTTCATGTTTCTCTGTCCCTGCTTCATGTTTCTCTGTCCCTGCTTCATGTTTCTGTATACCTGCTCCATTTTCCTCTGTACCTGCTTCATGTTCCCCTGTATCTACTCCATGTTCCTCTGTACCTGCTTCATGTTTCTCTGTCCCTGCTTCATGTTTCTCTGTCCCTGCTTCATGTTTCTGTATACCTGCTCCATTTTCCTCTGTACCTGCTTCATGTTCCCCTGTATCTACTCCATGTTCCTCTGTACCTGCTTCATGTTTCTCTGTACCTGCTTCATGTTTCTCTGTCCCTGCTTCATGTTTCTCTGTCCCTGCTTCATGTTTCTCTGTCCCTGCTCCCTGTTTCTCTGTACCTGCTCCATTTTCCCCTGTACCTGCTGCAGGGTCCTATTTGTTTGCTTGTTATTTGTCTGTACCCGCTTCACGTTCTTCTCTGCCTGTTCCATGTCCCTCCATATCATGCTTTGGGTGAATGTGAATAAAATGTTGCTAAATTAACATGTGCAATTTTTTTGCAATTTTTGGGACAGGGATGTTAGGAGTCTTCTATTGATTTTGTTAAATAAATGATGGCGATCAGGTTGTACCAGTAGTAGTTCATTCAATGGTCCTCTGTTTCAACAGTGATGCAGAGAAATGTTCTGTTTCGGTGAGATTACAGCATACGTTTCAAGAGTCTCGGATTAAAGTGAAGGACTGCTGAGGAAAGCACAAACCATTGAAAACTGAGTAGATAGCATCTCTGTCAGCCATGGCTCAGTGGTACCACTCTCACCTGTGGCTCACCAGTTTGTGGGTTTGAGCCCAATTACAGAGACGGAAGCAGAAAATCCAGACTGGCACTCCAGTACAGTAATGAGGGAATGCTACACTGTGGAAGGTGCTTTCTTTCAGCTGAGATGCTAGATCGAGGCTCCATCTAACCTCTCATGTGGACATAAAAGATCCCATCGCACTATTTGGAGAAGTGCATGGGAGTTCAAATTGGTGTCTTGGTTATTTTGTTCCTCAACTAACATCACTAAAAACAGATTATCCTGTCAGTATCTCATTGCTATATCTGGGATCTTGTTGTGTGTATGTTACCTGCTGTGTTTACTTCATTACAACAGTGCCTACATTTCAAAATAATTCAATGTCTGAAAGCTTTTTGGGATATCCTGAAGTTATGAAGGGCACTATGAATGAAAGGAGATAAGGAGGGAGCAGGCTGACAACTGCCCACGGTTTTAAAGAGGAGTCAGGAGCTGCACCCCCACTCCAACTCCTTCTGGCTCCACATTACCTTTGTGGTGCATCCAGTAGTTCTTTTCAAAGTCGCTGGTTTGGCTGAGCAAACTGAAAAGTGCCACGATGTAATCGAACAATGCCAGGCCTCCAGCATTGTCCAGATGCGGTGAAATCTCTTGTTCACTGTTGCGAGCAAAACCCCATTAGGGCCGTTAAAAAAAAATTTCAGTCTCTTTAAAACGTTTGTTTATCCGTTATATAAATACTGAAGATGGGACAAAAGGCTGATTGCCTGGGTGGGGCAATTGGAGGCAGGGGGTCGTGTGATTAAACCTCCAGGAACACATCCAGCTAGAGTTGGCAAGCCTATTCCTGACGTCCGCGTCAAGATTCAAGATGGCATTGAACCGCCTGCTTTATTGCGTTAGCTTGACAGGCTTCAGCAGACTGTCTTTACAATGATTAAGGTTAAAAGTAATTTCATCTATGAAAGTAATGTTTGTCTTCCCTGCCATATATTGTGCTCACATGCACTGTTCTTCAACCATTAAAGGCTGTCACATAATGAACCGATCTCAGTGTGCTACATTTCTATTAGATTGTTTTTCAGGCTGCTAACATTGCAGCATTGAATACTCCATGAAAAACAACACGATTTAACATGGTTCAGATCTACTTTGCAGTCAGCAACTTAGCCTGTGTCCACCTCAGTCCACTGTCACTGATCTATACTAATCCAGAGAGACCCACTGTTACCAATCTATACTAATCCAGAGAGACCCACTGTTACTGATCTGTAGCAATCCAGTGAGACCCACTGTCACTGATCTATACTAATCCAGTGAGACCCACTGTCACTGATCTATACTAATCCAGAGAGACCCACTGTCACTGATCTATACTAATCCAGAGACCCACTGTTACTGATCTATACTAATCCAGAGAGACCCACTGTTACCGATCTATACCAATCCAGAGAGACCCACTGTCACTGATCTATACCAATCCAAGAGAGACCCACTGGCACTGATCTATACTAATCCAGAGAGACCCACTGTTACTGATCTATACTAATCTGAGGGACCCAGTGTCACTGATCTATACCAGTCCAGAAAGACCCACTGTCACTGATCTGTACTAATCCAGAGAGTCCACTGTCACTGATCTATACTAATCCAGAGAGTCCACTGTCACAGATCTGTACTAATCCAGAGAGTCCACTGTCACTGATCTATACTAATCCAGAGAGTCCACTGTCACAGATCTATACTAATCTGAGAGACCCACTGTCACTGATCTTTACCAATCCAGAGCATCCACTGTCACTGATCTATACTAATCCAGAGGGTCCCACTGTCACTGATCCATACTAATCCAGAGAGTCCACTGTCACTGATCTATACCAATCCAGAGAGTCCAGTGTCACTGATCTATACTAATCCAGAGAGTCCACTGTCACTGATCTGTACCAATCCAGAGAGTCCACTGTCACTGATCTATACTAATCCAGAGAGTCCCACTGTTACCGTTCTATACTAATATGAGGGACCCAGTGTCACTGATCTATACTAATCCAGAGAGACCCACTGTTACTGCTGTATACTAATCTGAGGGACCCGGTGTCACTGATCTATACCAATCCAGAGAGTCCACTGTCACTGATCTGTACCAATCCCGAGAGACCCACTGTCACTGATCTGTACCAATCCCGAGAGACCCAATGTCACTGATCTATACTAATCCAGAGAGTCCACTGTCACTGATCTATACTAACCAGAGAGTCCACTGTCACTGATCTATACTAATCCAGAGAGACCCACTGTCACTGATCTATACTAATCCAGTGAAACCCACTGTCAGTGATCTATACTAATCCAGAGAGACCCACTGTCACTGATCTATACTAATCCAGAGAGACCCACTGTCACTGATCTATACTAATCCAGTGAGACCCACTGTCACTGATCTATACTAATCCAGAGACCCACTGTTACCAATCTATACTAATCCAGAGAGACCCACTGTTACCGATCTATACCAATCAAGAGAGACCCACTGGCACTGATCTATACTAATCCAGAGAGACCCACTGTCACTGATCTATACTAACCAGAGAGTCCACTGTCACTGATCTATACTAATCCAGAGAGACCCACTGTCACTGATCTATACTAATCCAGTGAGACCCACTGTCAGTGATCTATACTAATCCAGAGAGACCCACTGTCACTGATCTATACTAATCCAGTGAGACCCACTGTTACCGATCTATACTAATCCAGAGAGACTCACTGTTACCGATCTATACTAATCCAGAGAGACCCACTGTTACTGATCTATACCAATCAAGAGAGACCCACTGTCACTGATCTATACTAATCCAGTGAGACCCACTGTCAGTGATCTATACTAATCCAGAGAGACCCACTGTCACTGATCTATACTAATCCAGTGAGACCCACTGTCACTGATCTATACTAAACCAGACCCACTGTTACCGATCTATACTAATCCAGAGAGACTCACTGTTACCGATCTATACTAATCCAGAGAGACCCACTGTTACTGATCTATACCAATCAAGAGAGACCCACTGGCACTGATCTATACCAGTCCAGAGAGACCCACTGTCACTGATCTATACTAATCTGAAAGACCCACTGTCACTGATCTTTACCAATCCAGAGCGTCCACTGTCACTGATCTATACTAATCCAGAGAGTCCACTGTCACTGATCTATACTAATCCAGAGAGTCCACTGTCACTGATCTATACCAATCCAGAGAGTCCAGTGTCACTGGTCTATACTAATACAGAGAGACCTACTGTCACTGATCTATACCAATCAAGAGAGACCTACTGTCACTGATCTATACTAATACAGAGAGTCCACTGTCACTGATCTATACCAATCAAGAGAGACCCACTGGCACTGATCTATACCAATCCAGAGCGTCCACTGTCACTGATCTATACTAATCCAGAGAGTCCACTGTCACTGATCTATACCAATCCAGAGAGTCCAGTGTCACTGATCTATACTAATCGAGAGAGTCCACTGTCACTGATCTGTACCAATCCCGAGAGACCCACTGTCACTGATCTATACTAATCCAGAGAGTCCACTGTCACTGATCTATACCAATCCAGAGAGACCCACTGTCACTGATCTATACTAATCCAGAGGGACCCACTGTCACTGATCTATACCAATCCAGAGAGTCCACTGTCACTGATCTATACTAATCCAGAAAGACCCACTGTCACTGATCTATACGAACCCAGAGAGTCCACTGTCACTGATCTATACGAATCCCGAGAGTCCACTGTCACTGATCTATACTAACCAGAGAGTCCACTGTCACTGATCTATACTAATCCAGAGAGACCCACTGTCACTGATCTATACTAATCCAGTGAGACCCACTGTCAGTGATCTATACTAATCCAGAGAGACCCACTGTCACTGATCTATACTAATCCAGAGAGACCCACTGTCACTGATCTATACTAATCCAGTGAGACCCACTGTCACTGATCTATACTAATCCAGAGACCCACTGTTACCGATCTATACTAATCCAGAGAGACCCACTGTTACCGATCTATACCAATCAAGAGAGACCCACTGGCACTGATCTATACTAATCCAGAGAGACCCACTGTCACTGATCTATACTAACCAGAGAGTCCACTGTCACTGATCTATACTAATCCAGAGAGACCCACTGTCACTGATCTATACTAATCCAGTGAGACCCACTGTCAGTGATCTATACTAATCCAGAGAGACCCACTGTCACTGATCTATACTAATCCAGTGAGACCCACTGTCACTGATCTATACTAAACCAGACCCACTGTTACCGATCTATACTAATCCAGAGAGACTCACTGTTACCGATCTATACTAATCCAGAGAGACCCACTGTTACTGATCTATACCAATCAAGAGAGACCCACTGGCACTGATCTATACCAGTCCAGAGAGACCCACTGTCACTGATCTATACTAATCTGAAAGACCCACTGTCACTGATCTTTACCAATCCAGAGCGTCCACTGTCACTGATCTATACTAATCCAGAGAGTCCACTGTCACTGATCTATACTAATCCAGAGAGTCCACTGTCACTGATCTATACCAATCCAGAGAGTCCAGTGTCACTGGTCTATACCAATACAGAGAGACCTACTGTCACTGATCTATACCAATCAAGAGAGACCTACTGTCACTGATCTATACTAATCCAGAGAGTCCACTGTCACTGATCTATACCAATCCAGAGAGACCTACTGTCACTGATCTATACCAATCAAGAGAGACCCACTGGCACTGATCTATACCAATCCAGAGCGTCCACTGTCACTGATCTATACTAATCCAGAGAGTCCACTGTCACTGATCTATACCAATCCAGAGAGTCCAGTGTCACTGATCTATACTAATCCAGAGAGTCCACTGTCACTGATCTGTACCAATCCCGAGAGACCCACTGTCACTGATCTATACTAATCCAGAGAGTCCACTGTCACTGATCTATACCAATCCAGAGAGACCCACTGTCACTGATCTATACTAATCCAGAGGGACCCACTATCACTGATCTACACCAATCCCAAGAGACCCACTGTCACTGATCTATACCAATCCAGAGAGTCCACTGTCACTGATCTATACTAATCCAGAAAGACCCACTGTCACTGATCTATACGAACCCAGAGAGTCCACTGTCACTGATCTATACGAATCCCGAGAGTCCACTGTCACTGATCTATACTAACCAGAGAGTCCACTGTCACTGATCTATACTAATCCAGAGAGACCCACTGTCACTGATCTATACTAATCCAGTGAGACCCACTGTCAGTGATCTATACTAATCCAGAGAGACCCACTGTCACTGATCTATACTAATCCAGAGAGACCCACTGTCACTGATCTATACTAATGCAGTGAGACCCACTGTCACTGATCTATACTAATCCAGAGACCCACTGTTACCGATCTATACTAATCCAGAGAGACCCACTGTTACCGATCTATACCAATCAAGAGAGACCCACTGGCACTGATCTATACTAATCCAGAGAGACCCACTGTCACTGATCTATACTAACCAGAGAGTCCACTGTCACTGATCTATACTAATCCAGAGAGACCCACTGTCACTGATCTATACTAATCCAGTGAGACCCACTGTCAGTGATCTATACTAATCCAGAGAGACCCACTGTCACTGATCTATACTAATCCAGAGAGTCCACTGTCACTGATCTATACCAATCCAGAGAGTCCAGTGTCACTGATCTATACTAATCCAGAGAGTCCACTGTCACTGATCTATACCAATCCAGAGAGTCCAGTGTCACTGATCTATACTAATCCAGAGAGTCCACTGTCACTGATCTATACCAATCCAGAGAGTCCAGTGTCACTGATCTATACTAATCCAGAGAGTCCACTGTCACTGATCTGTACCAATCCCGAGAGACCCACTGTCACTGATCTATACTAATCCAGAGAGTCCACTGTCACTGATCTATACCAATCCCGAGAGACCCACTGTCACTGATCTATACTAATCCAGAGAGTCCACTGTCACTGATCTATACCAATCCAGAGAGTCCACTGTCACTGATCTATACTAATCCAGAGGGACCCACTATCACTGATCTACACCAATCCCAAGAGACCCCCTGTCACTGATCTATACCAATCCAGAGAGTCCACTGTCACTGATCTATATGAACCCAGAGAGATCCACTATCACTGATCTATACTAATCCAGAGAGTCCACTGTCATGGATCTATACTAATCCAGAGAGACCCACTGTCATTGATCTATACCAATCCCTCGAGACCCACATTCACTGATCTATACTAATCCAGAGAGTCCAGTGTCACTGATCTATACTAATCCAGAGAGACCCACTGTCACTGATCTATACTAATCCAGAGGGACCCACTGTCACTGATCTATACTAATCCAGAGGGACCCACTGTCACTGATCTATACCAATCCAGAGAGTCCACTGTCACTGATCTATACTAATCCAGGGAGACGCACTGTCACTGATCTATACCAATCCAGAGAGACCCACTGTCACTGATCTATACTAATCCAGAGAGATTCACTGTCACTAATTATACCAATCCAGAGAGACACACTGTCACTGATCTATACTAATCCAGAGAGTCCCACTGTCACTGATCGATACTAATCCAGAGAGATTCACTGTCACTAATTATACCAATCCAGAGAGACCCACTGTCACTGATCTATACTAATCCAGAGAGATTCACTGTCACTAATTATACCAATCCAGAGAGACCCACTGTCACTGATCTATACCAATCCAGAGAGTCCACTTTCACTGATCTATACTAATTCAGAGAGTCCACTGTCACTGATCTATATTAACCAGAGTCCACTGTCTCTGATCTATACTAATTCAGAGAGACCCACTGTCACTGATCTATACCAATCCAGAGAGTCCACTTTCACGGATCTATACTAATTCAGAGAGTCCACTGTCACTGATCTATACTAACCAGAGTCCACTGTCTCTGATCTATACTAATCCAGAGAGACCCACTGTCACTGATCTATACTAACCAGAGAGTCCACTGTCACTGATCTATACTAATCCAGAGAGACCCACTGTCACTGATCTATACTAATCCAGTGAGACCCACTGTCAGTGATCTATACTAATCCAGAGAGACCCACTGTCACTGATCTATACTAATCCAGAGAGTCCACTGTCACTGATCTATACCAATCCAGAGAGTCCAGTGTCACTGATCTATACTAATCCAGAGAGTCCACTGTCACTGATCTATACCAATCCAGAGAGTCCAGTGTCACTGATCTATACTAATCCAGAGAGTCCACTGTCACTGATCTATACCAATCCAGAGAGTCCAGTGTCACTGATCTATACTAATCCAGAGAGTCCACTGTCACTGATCTGTACCAATCCCGAGAGACCCACTGTCACTGATCTATACTAATCCAGAGAGTCCACTGTCACTGATCTATACCAATCCCGAGAGACCCACTGTCACTGATCTATACTAATCCAGAGAGTCCACTGTCACTGATCTATACCAATCCAGAGAGTCCACTGTCACTGATCTATACTAATCCAGAGGGACCCACTATCACTGATCTACACCAATCCCAAGAGACCCCCTGTCACTGATCTATACCAATCCAGAGAGTCCACTGTCACTGATCTATATGAACCCAGAGAGATCCACTATCACTGATCTATACTAATCCAGAGAGTCCACTGTCATGGATCTATACTAATCCAGAGAGACCCACTGTCATTGATCTATACCAATCCCTCGAGACCCACATTCACTGATCTATACTAATCCAGAGAGTCCAGTGTCACTGATCTATACTAATCCAGAGAGACCCACTGTCACTGATCTATACTAATCCAGAGGGACCCACTGTCACTGATCTATACTAATCCAGAGGGACCCACTGTCACTGATCTATACCAATCCAGAGAGTCCACTGTCACTGATCTATACTAATCCAGGGAGACGCACTGTCACTGATCTATACCAATCCAGAGAGACCCACTGTCACTGATCTATACTAATCCAGAGAGATTCACTGTCACTAATTATACCAATCCAGAGAGACACACTGTCACTGATCTATACTAATCCAGAGAGTCCCACTGTCACTGATCGATACTAATCCAGAGAGATTCACTGTCACTAATTATACCAATCCAGAGAGACCCACTGTCACTGATCTATACTAATCCAGAGAGATTCACTGTCACTAATTATACCAATCCAGAGAGACCCACTGTCACTGATCTATACCAATCCAGAGAGTCCACTTTCACTGATCTATACTAATTCAGAGAGTCCACTGTCACTGATCTATATTAACCAGAGTCCACTGTCTCTGATCTATACTAATTCAGAGAGACCCACTGTCACTGATCTATACCAATCCAGAGAGTCCACTTTCACGGATCTATACTAATTCAGAGAGTCCACTGTCACTGATCTATACTAACCAGAGTCCACTGTCTCTGATCTATACTAATCCAGAGAGACCCACTGTCACTGATCTAAACCAATCCCGAGAGACCCACTGTCACTGATCTATACCAATCCCGAGTGACCCACTGTCACTGATCTATACTAATCCAGAGAGTCCACTGTCACTGATCTATACTAATCCAGAGAGACCCACTGTCACTGATCTATACCAATCCCGAGAGACCCACTGTCACTGATCTATACTAATCCAGAGAGTCCACTGTCACTGATCTATACTAATCCAGAGAGACCCACTGTCATGGATCTATACTAATCCAGAGAGACCCACTGTCACTGATCTATACCAATCCCGATACCCACTGTCACTGATCTGTACAAATACAGAGAGTCCACTGTCACTGATCTATACTAATCCAGAGAGAACCATTGATATTGCACTGTGCTGGCGAAGGAATCCCCGATGTTGCACGGTGCTGGTGAATGCGTCCCTGATACTGCACTGTGCTGGTGCATATGTCCCTGGTGTTGCATAGTGCTGGAGAATGGGTCCCTGATAATGCACTGTGCTGGTGAATTAGACCATGATCCTGCACTGTGCTGGTAAAGGAGTCCCTGATACTGCACTGTGCTGGTGAATGAGAGCATGATATTGCACGTACTAGTGATTGCATCCCTCAAATTGACTGTGCTGGTGAATCAGCCCCTGAAATTGCACTGTGCTGGTGAATCAGCCCCTGAAATTGCACTGTGCTGGCGAATCAGCCCTTGAAATTGCACTGTGCTGGCGAATCAAACCCTGATATTGCACTGTGCTGGTTCAGGAGTCACTGATATTGCAATGTGCTGGTGAATGTGCTCCTGATATTGCGCTGTGCTGGTGAATGTGTCCCTGATATTGCACTGTGCTGGCGAATCAGACCCTGATATTGCACTGTGCTGGTGCAGGAGTCCCTGATATTGCACTTTGCTGGTGCAGGAGTCCCTGATATTGCACTTTGCTGGTGAATCAGCCCCTGAAATTGCACTGTGCTGCTGAATCAGCCCCTGAAATTGCACTGTGCTGGTTGAGGAGTCCCTGATATTGCAATGTGCTGGTAAATGTGTCCCTGATAATGCACTGTGCTGGTGAAGGAGACCCTGATATTGCACTTTGCTGGTGAATCAGCCCCTGAAATTGCACTGTGCTGGCGAATCAGACCCTGATATTGCACTGTGCTGGTGCAGGAGTCCCTGATATTGCACTGTGCTGGTGCAGGAGTCCCTGATATTGCACTTTGCTGGTGAATCAGCCCCTGAAATTGCACTGTGCTGGCGTATCAGACCCTGAAATTGCACTGTGCTGGCGTATCAGACCCTGATATTGCACTGTGCTGGCGAATCAGACCCTGATGTTGCACTGTGCTGGTTCAGGAGTCACTGATATTGCACTGTGCTGGTGAATGTGTCCCTGATATTGCACTGTGCTGTTTCAGGAGTCACTGATATTGCACTGTGCTGGTGAATGTGTCCCTGATATTGCGCTGTGCTGGTGAATGTGTCCCTGATAATGCACTGTGCTGGTGAATGTGTCCCTGATATTGCACTGTGCTGTTTCAGGAGTCACTGATATTGCACTGTGCTGGTGAATGTGTCCCTGATATTGCGCTGTGCTGGTGAATGTGTCCCTGATATTGCGCTGTGCTGGTGAATGTGTCCCTGATAATGCACTGTGCTGGTGAATGAGGCCCTGATATTGCACTGTGCTGGTGAAGGAGTCACTGATATTGTACTGTGCTGGTGCAGGAGTCCCTGATATTGCACTTTGCTGGCGAATCAGCCCCTGAAATTGCACTGTGCTGGCAAATCAGACCCTGATATTGCACAGTGCTGGTGAATGAGGCCCTGATATTGCACTGTGCTGGTGCAGGAGTCACTGATATTGTACTGTGCTGGTGCAGGAGTCCCTGATATTGCACTTTGCTGGCGAATCAGCCCCTGAAATTGCACTGTGCTGGCAAATCAGACCCTGATATTGCACAGTGCTGGTGAATCAGACCCTGATATTGCACTGTGCTGGTTCAGGAGTCACTGATATTGCACTGTGCTGGTGAATGTGTCCCTGATATTGCGCTGTGCTGGTGAATGTGTCCCTGATAATGCACTGTGCTGGTGAAGGAGACCCTGATATTGCACTTTGCTGGTGAATCAGCCCCTGAAATTGCACTGTGCTGGTTCAGGAGTCACTGATATTGCACTTTGCTGGTGCAGGAGTCCCTGATATTGCACTGTGCTGGTGAATGTGTCCCTGATATTGCGCTGTGCTGGTGAATGTGTCCCTGATAATGCACTGTGCTGGTGAAGGAGACCCTGATATTGCACTTTGCTGGTGAATCAGCCCCTGAAATTGCACTGTGCTGGTTCAGGAGTCACTGATATTGCACTTTGCTGGTGCAGGAGTCCCTGATATTGCACTGTGCTGGTGCAGGAGTCCCTGATATTGCATTTTCTGGTGCAGGAGTCCCTGATATGGCACTTTGCTGGTGAATCAGCCCCTGACATTGCACTGTGCTGGCGAATCAGCCCCTGAAATTGCACTGTGCAGGTTCAGGAGTCAATGATATTGCAATGTGCTGGTGAATGTGCTCCTGATATTGCACTGTGCTGGTGAATGTGTCCCTGATATTGCACTGTGCTGGCGAATCAGACCCTGATATTGCACTGTGCTGTTTCAGGAGTCACTGATATTGCACTGTGCTGGTGAATGTGTCCCTGATATTGCACTGTGCTGTTTCAGGAGTCACTGATATTGCACTGTGCTGGTGAATGTGTCCCTGATATTGCAATGTGCTGGTGAATGTGCTCCTGGTATTGCACTGTGCTGTTTCAGGAGTCACTGATATTGCACTGTGCTGGTGAATGTGTCCCTGATATTGCACTGTGCTGGTTCAGGAGTCACTGATATTGCACTGTGCTGGTGAATGTGTCCCTGATATTGCACTGTGCTGGTTCAGGAGTCCCTGATATTGCACTGTGCTGGTGAATGTGTCCCTGATATTGCACTGTGCTGGTTCAGGAGTCACTGATATTGCACTGTGCTGGTGAATGTGCTCCTGATATTGCACTGTGCTGTTTCAGGAGTCACTGATATTGCACTGTGCTGGTGAATGTGTCCCTGATATTGCACTGTGCTGTTTCAGGAGTCACTGATATTGCACTGTGCTGGTGAATGTGTCCCTGATATTGCAATGTGCTGGTGAATGTGTCCCTGATATTGCACTGTGCTGGTGAATGTGTCTCTGATATTGCACTGTGCTGTTTCAGGAGTCACTGATATTGCACTGTGCTGGTGAATGTGTCCCTGATATTGCACTGTGCTGTTTCAGGAGTCACTGATATTGCACTGTGCTGGTGAATGTGTCCCTGATATTGCACTGTGCTGTTTCAGGAGTCACTGATATTGCACTGTGCTGGTGAATGTGTCCCTGATATTGCACTGTGCTGTTTCAGGAGTCACTGATATTGCAATGTGCTGGTGAATGTGCTCCTGGTATTGCACTGTGCTGTTTCAGGAGTCACTGATATTGCACTGTGCTGGTGAATGTGTCCCTGATATTGCACTGTGCTGGTTCAGGAGTCACTGATATTGCACTGTGCTGGTGAATGTGTCCCTGATATTGCACTGTGCTGGTTCAGGAGTCCCTGATATTGCACTGTGCTGGTGAATGTGTCCCTGATATTGCACTGTGCTGGTTCAGGAGTCACTGATATTGCAATGTGCTGGTTCAGGAGTCACTGATATTGCAATGTGCTGGTGAATGTGCTCCTGATATTGCACTGTGCTGTTTCAGGAGTCACTGATATTGCAATGTGCTGGTGAATGTGCTCCTGATATTGCACTGTGCTGTTTCAGGAGTCACTGATATTGCACTGTGCTGGTGAATGTGTCCCTGATATTGCACTGTGCTGGTTCATGAGTCCCTGAGATTGCACTGTGCTGGTGAATGTGTCCCTGATATTGCAATGTGCTGGTGAATGTGTCCCTGATATTGCACTGTGCTGGTTCAGGAGTCACTGATATTGCACTGTGCTGGTGAATGTGCTCCTGATATTGCACTGTGCTGGTGAATGTGTCCCTGATATTGCACTGTGCTGGTTCAGGAGTCACTGATATTGCACTTTGCTGGCGTATCAGACCCTGAAATTACACTGTGCTGGCGAATCAGACCCTGATATTGCACTGTGCTGGTTCAGGAGTCACTGATATTGCACTGTGCTGGTGAATGTGTCCCTGATATTGCACTGTGCTGTTTCAGGAGTCACTGATATTGCACTGTGCTGGTGAATGTGTCCCTGATATTGCACTGTGCTGTTTCAGGCGTCACTGATATTGCACTGTGCTGGTGAATGTGTCCCTGATCTGGCACTGTGCTGGTTCAGGAGTCACTGATATTGCACTGTGCTGGTGAATGTGCTCCTGATATTGCACTGTGCTGTTTCAGGAGTCACTGATATTGCACTGTGCTGGTGAATGTGTCTCTGATATTGCACTGTGCTGGTTCAGGAGTCACTGATATTGCACTGTGCTGGTGAATGTGCTCCTGATATTGCACTGTGCTGTTTCAGGAGTCACTGATATTGCACTGTGCTGGTGAATGTGTCCCTGATCTGGCACTGTGCTGGTTCAGGAGTCACTGATATTGCGCTGTGCTGGTGAATGTGTCCCTGATATTGCACTGGGCTGGTTCAGGAGTCACTGATATTGCACTGTGCTGGTGAATGTGCTCCTGATATTGCACTGTGCTGTTTCAGGAGTCACTGATATTGCACTGTGCTGGTGAATGTATCCCTGATCTTGCACTGTGCTGGTTCAGGAGTCACTGATATTGCACTGTGCTGGTGAATGTGTCCCTGATATTGCACTGTGCTGGTTCAGGAGTCCCTGATATTGCACTGTGCTGGTTCAGGAGTCCCTGATATTGCACTGTGCTGGTTCAGGAGTCACTGATATTGCAATGTGCTGGTGAATGTGTCCCTGATATTGCACTGTGCTGGTTCAGGAGTCACTGATATTGCACTGTGCTGGTGAATGTGTCCCTGATATTGCCCTGTGCTGGTGAATGTGTCCCTGATATTGCACTGTGCTGTTTCAGGAGTCACTGATATTGCACTGTGCTGGTGAATGTGTCCCTGATATTGCACTGTGCTGTTTCAGGAGTCACTGATATTGCACTGTGCTGGTGAATGTGTCCCTGATATTGCACTGTGCTGTTTCAGGAGTCACTGATATTGCACTGTGCTGGTGAATGTGTCCCTGATATTGCACTGTGCTGGTTCAGGAGTCACTGATATTGCACTGTGCTGGTGAATGTGCTCCTGATATTGCACTGTGCTGTTTCAGGAGTCACTGATATTGCACTGTGCTGGTGAATGTGTCCCTGATATTGCACTGTGCTGGTTCAGGAGTCACTGATATTGCAATGTGCTGGTGAATGTGCTCCTGATATTGCACTGTGCTGTTTCAGGAGTCACTGATATTGCACTGTGCTGGTGAATGTGTCCCTGATATTGCACTGTGCTGGTTCAGGAGTCACTGATATTGCACTGTGCTGGTGAATGTGTCCCTGATATTGCACTGTGCTGGTGAATGTGTCCCTGATATTGCACTGTGCTGGTTCAGGAGTCACTGATATTGCACTGTGCTGGTGAATGTGCTCCTGATATTGCACTGTGCTGTTTCAGGAGTCACTGATATTGCACTGTGCTGGTGAATGTGTCCCTGATATTGCACTGTGCTGTTTCAGGAGTCACTGATATTGCACTGTGCTGGTGAATGTGTCCCTGATATTGCAATGTGCTGGTGAATGTGTCCCTGATATTGCACTGTGCTGGTGAATGTGTCTCTGATATTGCACTGTGCTGTTTCAGGAGTCACTGATATTGCACTGTGCTGGTGAATGTGTCCCTGATATTGCACTGTGCTGTTTCAGGAGTCACTGATATTGCACTGTGCTGGTGAATGTGTCCCTGATATTGCACTGTGCTGTTTCAGGAGTCACTGATATTGCACTGTGCTGGTGAATGTGTCCCTGATATTGCATTGTGCTGTTTCAGGAGTCACTGATATTGCACTGTGCTGGTGAATGTGTCCCTGATATTGCACTGTGCTGTTTCAGGAGTCACTGATATTGCACTGTGCTGGTGAATGTGTCCCTGATATTGCACTGTGCTGGTTCAGGAGTCACTGATATTGCACTGTGCTGGTGAATGTGCTCCTGATATTGCACTGTGCTGTTTCAGGAGTCACTGATATTGCACTGTGCTGGTGAATGTGTCCCTGATATTGCACTGTGCTGGTTCAGGAGTCACTGATATTGCAATGTGCTGGTGAATGTGCTCCTGATATTGCACTGCGCTGTTTCAGGAGTCACTGATATTGCACTGTGCTGGTGAATGTGTCCCTGATATTGCACTGTGCTGGTTCAGGAGTCACTGATATTGCACTGTGCTGGTGAATGTGTCCCTGATATTGCACTGTGCTGGTGAATGTGTCCCTGATATTGCACTGTGCTGGTTCAGGAGTCACTGATATTGCCCTGTGCTGGTGAATGTGCTCCTGATATTGCACTGTGCTGTTTCAGGAGTCACTGATATTGCACTGTGCTGGTGAATGTGTCCCTGATATTGCACTGTGCTGGTTCAGGAGTCACTGATATTGCACTGTGCTGGTGAATGTGTCCCTGATATTGCACTGTGCTGGTGAATGTGTCCCTGATATTGCACTGTGCTGTTTCAGGAGTCACTGATATTGCACTGTGCTGGTGAATGTGTCCCTGATATTGCACTGTGCTGGTGAATGTGTCCCTGATATTGCACTGTGCTGTTTCTGGAGTCACTGATATTGCACTGTGCTGGTGAATGTGTCCCTGATATTGCACTGTGCTGGTTCAGGAGTCACTGATATTGCAATGTGCTGGTGAATGTGTCCCTGATATTGCACTGTGCTGGTTCAGGAGTCACTGATATTGCACTGTGCTGGTGAATGTGTCCCTGATATTGCACTGTGCTGGTTCAGGAGTCACTGATATTGCACTGTGCTGGTGAATGTGTCCCTGATATTGCACTGTGCTGATGAATGTGTCCCTGATATTGCACTGTGCTGTTTCAGGAGTCACTGATATTGCACTGTGCTGGTGAATGTGTCCCTGATATTGCACTGTGCTGTTTCAGGAGTCACTGATATTGCACTGTGCTGGTGAATGTGTCCCTGATATTGCACTGTGCTGTTTCAGGAGTCACTGATATTGCACTGTGCTGGTGAATGTGTCCCTGATATTGCACTGTGCTGTTTCAGGAGTCACTGATATTGCACTGTGCTGGTGAATGTGTCCCTGATATTGCACTGTGCTGGTTCAGGAGTCACTGATATTGCACTGTGCTGGTGAATGTGCTCCTGATATTGCACTGTGCTGTTTCAGGAGTCACTGATATTGCACTGTGCTGGTGAATGTGTCCCTGATATTGCACTGTGCTGGTTCAGGAGTCACTGATATTGCAATGTGCTGGTGAATGTGCTCCTGATATTGCACTGTGCTGTTTCAGGAGTCACTGATATTGCACTGTGCTGGTGAATGTGTCCCTGATATTGCACTGTGCTGGTTCAGGAGTCACTGATATTGCACTGTGCTGGTGAATGTGTCCCTGATATTGCACTGTGCTGGTGAATGTGTCCCTGATATTGCACTGTGCTGGTTCAGGAGTCACTGATATTGCACTGTGCTGGTGAATGTGCTCCTGATATTGCACTGTGCTGTTTCAGGAGTCACTGATATTGCACTGTGCTGGTGAATGTGTCCCTGATATTGCACTGTGCTGTTTCAGGAGTCACTGATTTTGCACTGTGCTGGTGAATGTGTCCCTGATATTGCAATGTGCTGGTGAATGTGTCCCTGATATTGCACTGTGCTGGTGAATGTGTCTCTGATATTGCACTGTGCTGTTTCAGGAGTCACTGATATTGCACTGTGCTGGTGAATGTGTCCCTGATATTGCACTGTGCTGTTTCAGGAGTCACTGATATTGCACTGTGCTGGTGAATGTGTCCCTGATATTGCACTGTGCTGTTTCAGGAGTCACTGATATTGCACTGTGCTGGTGAATGTGTCCCTGATATTGCATTGTGCTGTTTCAGGAGTCACTGATATTGCACTGTGCTGGTGAATGTGTCCCTGATATTGCACTGTGCTGTTTCAGGAGTCACTGATATTGCACTGTGCTGGTGAATGTGTCCCTGATATTGCACTGTGCTGGTTCAGGAGTCACTGATATTGCACTGTGCTGGTGAATGTGCTCCTGATATTGCACTGTGCTGTTTCAGGAGTCACTGATATTGCACTGTGCTGGTGAATGTGTCCCTGATATTGCACTGTGCTGGTTCAGGAGTCACTGATATTGCAATGTGCTGGTGAATGTGCTCCTGATATTGCACTGCGCTGTTTCAGGAGTCACTGATATTGCACTGTGCTGGTGAATGTGTCCCTGATATTGCACTGTGCTGGTTCAGGAGTCACTGATATTGCACTGTGCTGGTGAATGTGTCCCTGATATTGCACTGTGCTGGTGAATGTGTCCCTGATATTGCACTGTGCTGGTTCAGGAGTCACTGATATTGCCCTGTGCTGGTGAATGTGCTCCTGATATTGCACTGTGCTGTTTCAGGAGTCACTGATATTGCACTGTGCTGGTGAATGTGTCCCTGATATTGCACTGTGCTGGTTCAGGAGTCACTGATATTGCACTGTGCTGGTGAATGTGTCCCTGATATTGCACTGTGCTGGTGAATGTGTCCCTGATATTGCACTGTGCTGTTTCAGGAGTCACTGATATTGCACTGTGCTGGTGAATGTGTCCCTGATATTGCACTGTGCTGGTGAATGTGTCCCTGATATTGCACTGTGCTGTTTCTGGAGTCACTGATATTGCACTGTGCTGGTGAATGTGTCCCTGATATTGCACTGTGCTGGTTCAGGAGTCACTGATATTGCAATGTGCTGGTGAATGTGTCCCTGATATTGCACTGTGCTGGTTCAGGAGTCACTGATATTGCACTGTGCTGGTGAATGTGTCCCTGATATTGCACTGTGCTGGTTCAGGAGTCACTGATATTGCACTGTGCTGGTGAATGTGTCCCTGATATTGCACTGTGCTGATGAATGTGTCCCTGATATTGCACTGTGCTGTTTCAGGAGTCACTGATATTGCACTGTGCTGGTGAATGTGTCCCTGATATTGCACTGTGCTGTTTCAGGAGTCACTGATATTGCACTGTGCTGGTGAATGTGTCCCTGATATTGCACTGTGCTGTTTCAGGAGTCACTGATATTGCACTGTGCTGGTGAATGTGTCCCTGATATTGCAATGTGCTGGTTCAGGAGTCACTGATATTGCACTGTGCTGGTGAATGTGCTCCTGATATTGCACTGTGCTGTTTCAGGAGTCACTGATATTGCACTGTGCTGGTGAATGTGTCCCTGATATTGCACTGTGCTGGTTCAGGAGTCACTGATATTGCACTGTGCTGGTGAATGTGTCCCTGATATTGCACTGTGCTGGTTCAGGAGTCTCTGATATTGCACTGTGCTGGTGAATCAGCCCCTGAAATTGAACTGTGCTGGTTCAGGAGTCACTGATATTGCAATGTGCTGGTGAATGTGCTCCTGATATTGCACTGTGCTGGTGAATGTGTCCCTGATATTGCACTGTGCTGGTTCAGGAGTCCCTGAGATTGCACTGTGCTGGTGAATGTGTCCCTGATATTGCACTGTGCTGGTTCAGGAGTCACTGATATTGCACTGTGCTGGCGAATGTGTCCCTGATATTGCACTGTGCTGGTTCAGGAGTCACTGATATTGCACTGTGCTGGTGAATGTGTCCCTGATATTGCACTGTGCTGGTTCAGGAGTCCCTGAGATTGCACTGTGCTGGTGAATGTGCTCCTGATATTGCACTGTGCTGGTTCAGGAGTCCCTGAGATTGCACTGTGCTGGTGAATGTGTCCCTGATATTGCACTGTGCTGGTTCAGGAGTCACTGATATTGCACTGTGCTGGTGAATGTGCTCCTGATATTGCACTGTGCTGGTGAATGTGTCCCTGATATTGCACTGTGCTGGTTCAGGAGTCACTGATATTGCACTTTGCTGGTGAATCAGCCCCTGAAATTGCACTGTGCTGGCGTATCAGACCCTGATATTGCACTGTGCTGGCGAATCAGACCCTGATATTGCACTGTGCTGGCGAATCAGACCCTGATGTTGCACTGTGCTGGTTCAGGAGTTACTGATATTGCAATGTGCTGGTGAATGTGCTCCTGATATTGCACTGTGCTGGTGAATGTGTCCCTGATATTGCACTGTGCTGGTTCAGGAGTCACTGATATTGCACTGTGCTGGTGAATGTGTCCCTGATATTGCACTGTGCTGGTTCAGGAATCACTGATATTGCACTGTGCTGGTGAATGTGTCCCTGATATTGCACTGTGCTGGTTCAGGAGTCCCTGAGATTGCACTGTGTTGGTGAATGTGCTCCTGATATTGCACTGTGCTGGTTCAGGAGTCCCTGAGATTGCACTGTGCTGGTGAATGTGTCCCTGATATTGCACTGTGCTGGTTCAGGAGTCACTGATATTGCACTGTGCTGGTGAATGTGCTCCTGATATTGCACTGTGCTGGTGAATGTGTCCCTGATATTGCACTGTGCTGGTTCAGGTGTCACTGATATTGCACTTTGCTGGTGAATCAGCCCCTGAAATTGCACTGTGCTGGCGTATCAGACCCTGATATTGCACTGTGCTGGCGAATCAGACCCTGATATTGCACTGTGCTGGCGAATCAGACCCTGATGTTGCACTGTGCTGGTTCAGGAGTCACTGATATTGCAATGTGCTGGTGAATGTGCTCCTGATATTGCACTGTGCTGGTGAATGTGTCCCTGATATTGCACTGTGCTGGTTCAGGAGTCACTGATATTGCACTGTGCTGGTGAATGTGTCCCTGATATTGCACTGTGCTGGTTCAGGAGTCACTGATATTGCACTGTGCTGGTGAATGTGTCCCTGATATTGCACTGTGCTGGTTCAGGAGTCCCTGATATTGCACTGTGCTGGTCCAGGTGTCACTGATATTGCACTGTGCTGGTTCAGGAGTCACTGAGATTGCACTGTGCTGGTGAATGTGCTCCTGATATTGCACTGTGCTGGTTCAGGAGTCCCTGAGATTGCACTGTGCTGGTGAATGTGTCCCTGATATTGCACTGTGCTGGTTCAGGAGTCACTGATATTGCACTGTGCTGGTTCAGGAGTCACTGATATTGCACTGTGCTGGTGAATGTGTCCCTGATATTGCTCTGTGCTGGTTCAGGAGTCACTGATATTGCACTTTGCTGGTGAATCAGCCCCTGAAATTGCACTGTGCTGGCGTATCAGACCCTGATATTGCACTGTGCTGGCGAATCAGACCCTGATATTGCACTGTGCTGGCGAATCAGACCCTGATGTTGCACTGTGCTGGTTCAGGAGTCACTGATATTGCAATGTGCTGGTGAATGTGCTCCTGATATTGCACTGTGCTGGTGAATGTGTCCCTGATATTGCACTGTGCTGGTTCAGGAGTCACTGATATTGCACTGTGCTGGTGAATGTGTCCCTGATATTGCACTGTGCTGGTTCAGAAGTCACTGATATTGCACTGTGCTGGTGAATGTGTCCCTGATATTGCACTGTGCTGGTTCAGGAGTCCCTGATATTGCACTGTGCTGGTTCAGGAGTCACTGATATTGCAATGTGCTGGTTCAGGAGTCACTGATATTGCACTGTGCTGGTTCAGGAGTCACTGATATTGCAATGTGCTGGTGAATGTGCTCCTGATATTGCACTGTGCTGTTTCAGGAGTCACTGATATTGCACTGTGCTGGTGAATGTGTCCCTGATATTGCACTGTGCTGGTTCAGGGGTCACTGATATTGCACTGTGCTGGTGAATGTGTCCCTGATATTGCACTGTGCTGGTGAATGTGTCCCTGATATTGCACTGTGCTGGTTCAGGAGTCACTGATATTGCACTGTGCTGGTGAATGTGCTCCTGATATAGCACTGTGCTGTTTCAGGAGTCACTGATATTGCACTGTGCTGGTGAATGTGTCCCTGATATTGCACTGTGCTGGTTCAGGAGTCACTGATATTGCACTGTGCTGGTGAATGTGTCCCTGATATTGCACTGTGCTGGTGAATGTGTCCCTGATATTGCACTGTGCTGTTTCAGGAGTCACTGATATTGCACTGTGCTGGTGAATGTGTCCCTGATATTGCACTGTGCTGGTGAATGTGTCCCTCATATTGCACTGTGCTGTTTCAGGAGTCACTGATATTGCACTGTGCTGGTGAATGTGTCCCTGATATTGCACTGTGCTGCTTCAGGAGTCACTGATATTGCAATGTGCTGGTGAATGTGTCCCTGATATTGCACTGTGCTGGTTCAGGAGTCACTGATATTGCACTGTGCTGGTGAATGTGTCCCTGATATTGCACTGTGCTGGTTCAGGAGTCACTGATATAGCACTGTGCTGGTGAATGTGTCCCTGATATTGCACTGTGCTGGTGAATGTGTCCCTGATATTGCACTGTGCTGTTTCAGGAGTCACTGATATTGCACTGTGCTGGTGAATGTGTCCCTGATATTGCACTGTGCTGTTTCAGGAGTCACTGATATTGCACTGTGCTGGTGAATGTGTCCCTGATATTGCACTGTGCTGTTTCAGGAGTCACTGATATTGCACTGTGCTGGTGAATGTGTCCCTGATATTGCACTGTGCTGGTTCAGGAGTCACTGATATTGCACTGCGCTGGTGAATGTGCTCCTGATATTGCACTGTGATGTTTCAGGAGTCACTGATATTGCACTGTGCTGGTGAATGTGTCCCTGATATTGCACTGTGCTGGTTCAGGAGTCACTGATATTGCACTGTGCTGGTGCATGTGTCCCTGATATTGCACTGTGCTGGTTCAGGAGTCCCTGATATTGCACTGTGCTGGTGAATCAGCCCCTGAAATTGCACTGTGCTGGTTCAGGAGTCACTGATATTGCAATGTGCTGGTGAATGTGCTCCTGATATTGCACTGTGCTGGTGAATGTGTCCCTGATATTGCACTGTGCTGGTTCAGGAGTCCCTGAGATTGCACTGTGCTGGTGAATGTGTCCCTGATATTGCACTGTGCTGGTTCAGGAGTCACTGATATTGCACTGTGCTGGTGAATGTGTCCCTGATATTGCACTGTGCTGGTTCAGGAGTCACTGATATTGCACTGTGCTGGTGAATGTGTCCCTGATATTGCACTGTGCTGGTTCAGGAGTCCCTGAGATTGCACTGTGCTGGTGAATGTGCTCCTGATATTGCACTGTGCTGGTTCAGGAGTCCCTGAGATTGCACTGTGCTGGTCAATGTGTCCCTGATATTGCACTGTGCTGGTTCAGGAGTCACTGATATTGCACTGTGCTGGTGAATGTGCTCCTGATATTGCACTGTGCTGGTGAATGTGTCCCTGATATTGCACTGTGCTGGTTCAGGAGTCACTGATATTGCACTTTGCTGGTGAATCAGCCCCTGAAATTGCACTGTGCTGGCGTATCAGACCCTGATATTGCACTGTGCTGGCGAATCAGACCCTGATATTGCACTGTGCTGGCGAATCAGACCCTGATGTTGCACTGTACTGGTTCAGGAGTCACTGATATTGCAATGTGCTGGTGAATGTGCTCCTGATATTGCACTGTGCTGGTGAATGTGTCCCTGATATTCAGCTGTGCTGGTTATTGGTTCCCTGATATTGCACTGTGCTGGTTCAGGATTCACTCATATTGCAATGTGCTGGTGAATGTGCTCCTGATATTGCACTGTGCTGGTTCAGGAGTCACTTATATTGCACTGTGCTGGTGAATGTGTCCCTGATATTGCACTGTGCTGGTTCAGGAGTCCCTGATATTGCACTGTGCTGGTGAATGTGTCCCTGATATTGCAATGTGCTGGTGAATGTGTCCCTGATATTGCACTGTGCTGGTGAATGTGTCCCAATATTGCACTGTGCTGTTTCAGGAGTCACTGATATTGCACTTTGCTGGTGAATGTGTCCCTGATATTGCACTGTGCTGGTTCTGGAGTCCCTGATATTGCACTGTGCTGGTGAATCTCTCCCTGATATTGCACTTTGCTGGTTCAGGAGTCACTGATATTGCACAGTGCTGGTGAAGGTGCTCCTGATATTGCACTGTGCTGTTTCAGGAGTCACTGATATTGCACTGTGCTGCTCAATGTGTCCCTGATATTGCACTGTGCTGGTTCAGGAGTCTCTGATATTGCACTGTGCTGGTGAATGTGTCCCTGATATTGCACTGTGCTGCTTCAGGAGTCCCTGATATTGCACTGTGCTGGTGAATGTCTCCCTGATATTGCACTGTGCTGGTTCAGGAGTCACTGATATTGCAATGTGCTGGTGAATGTGTCCCTGATATTGCACTGTGCTGGTTCAGGAGTCACTGATATTGCACTGTGCTGGTGAATGTGTCCCTGATATTGCACTGTGCTGTTTCAGGAGTCACTGATATTGCACTGTGCTGGTGGATGTGTCTCTGATATTGCACTGTGCTGTTTCAGGAGTCACTGATATTGCAGTGTGCTGGTGAATGTGTCCCTGATATTGCACTGTGCTGTTTCAGGAGTCACTGATATTGCACTGTGCTGGTGAATGTGTCCCTGATATTGCACTGTGCTGGTTCAGGAGTCACTGATATTGCACTGTGCTGGTGAATGTGCTCCTGATATTGCACTGTGCTGTTTCAGGAGTCACTGATATTGCACTGTGCTGTTTCAGGAGTCACTGATATTGCACTGTGCTGGTGAATGTGTCCCTGATATTGCAGTTGCTGTTTCAGGAGTCACTGATATTCCACTCTACTGGTGAATCTGTCCCTGATATTGCACTGTGCTGGTTCAGGAGTCACTGATATTGCACTTTGCTGGTGAATGTGTCCCTGATATTGCACTGTGCTGGTTCTGGAGTCCCTGATATTGCACTGTGCTGGTTCTGGAGTCCCTGATATTGCACTGTGCTGGTGAATCTCTCCCTGATATTGCACTTTGCTGGTTCAGGAGTCACTGATATTGCACTGTGCTGGTGAATGTGCTCCTGATATTGCACTGTGCTGTTTCAGGAGTCACTGATATTGCACTGTGCTGCTCAATGTGTCCCTGATATTGCACTGTGCTGGTTCAGGAGTCACTGATATTGCACTGTGCTGGTGAATGTGTCCCTGATATTGCACTGTGCTGCTTCAGGAGTCCCTGATATTGCACTGTGCTGGTGAATGTCTCCCTGATATTGCACTGTGCTGGTTCAGGAGTCACTGATATTGCAATGTGCTGGTGAATGTGTCCCTGATATTGCGCTGTGCTGGTTCAGGAGTCACTGATATTGCACTGTGCTGGTGAATGTGTCCCTGATATTGCACTGTGCTGTTTCAGGAGTCACTGATATTGCACTGTGCTGGTGTATGTGTCTCTGATATTGCACTGTGCTGTTTCAGGAGTCACTGATATTGCACTGTGCTGGTGAATGTGTCCCTGATATTGCACTGTGCTGTTTCAGGAGTCACTGATATTGCACTGTGCTGGTGAATGTGTCCCTGATATTGCACTGTGCTGGTTCAGGAGTCACTGATATTGCACTGTGCTGGTGAATGTGCTCCTGATATTGCACTGTGCTGTTTCAGGAGTCACTGATATTGCACTGTGCTGTTTCAGGAGTCACTGATATTGCACTGTGCTGGTGAATGTGTCCCTGATCTGGCACTGTGCTGGTTCAGGAGTCACTGACATTGTGCTGTGCTGGTGAATGTGTCCCTGATATTGCACTGTGCTGTTTCAGGAGTCACTGATATTGCACTGTGCTGGTGAATGTGTCCCTGATATTGCACTGTGCTGGTTCAGGAGTCACTGATATTGCACTGTGCTGGTGAATGTGTCCCTGATATAGCACTGTGCTGGTTCTGGAGTCCCTGATATTGCACTGTGCTGGTGAATGTCTCCCTGATATTGCACTGTGCTGGTTCAGGAGTCACTGATATTGCACTGTGCTGGTGAATGTGCTCCTGATATTGCACTGTGCTGTTTCAGGAGTCACTGATATTGCACTGTGCTGGTGAATGTGTCCCTGATATTGCACTGTGCTGGTTCAGGAGTCACTGATATTGCACTGTGCTGGTGAATGTGTCCCTGATATTGCACTGTGCTGGTTCAGGAGTCCCTGATATTGCACTGTGCTGGTGAATGTCTCCCTGATATTGCACTGTGCTGGTTCAGGAGTCACTGATATTGCAATGTGCTGGTGAATGTGTCCCTGATATTGCACTGTGCTGGTTCAGGAGTCACTGATATTGCACTGTGCTGGTGAATGTGTCCCTGATATTGCACTGTGCTGTTTCAGGAGTCACTGATATTGCACTGTGCTGGTGAATGTGTCCCGGATATTGCACTGTGCTGGTTCAGGAGTCACTGATATTGCACTGTGCTGCTGAATTTGTCCCTGATATTGCACTGTGCTGGTTCAGGAGTCCCTTATATTGCACTGTGCTGTTGAATGTGTCCCTGATATTGCAATGTGCTGGTAATGTGTCCCTGATATTGCACTGTGCTGGTGAATGTGTCTCTGATATTGCACTGTGCTGTTTCAGGAGTCACTGATATTGCACTGTGCTGGTGAATGTGTCCCTGATATTGCACTGTGCTGTTTCAGGAGTCACTGATATTGCACTGTGCTGGTGAATGTGTCCCTGATATTGCACTGTGCTGGTTCAGGAGTCACTGATATTGCACTGTGCTGGTGAATGTGCTCCTGATATTGCACTGTGCTGTTTCAGGAGTCACTGATATTGCACTGTGCTGTTTCAGGAGTCACTGATATTGCACTGTGCTGGTGAATGTGTCCCTGATCTGGCACTGTGCTGGTTCAGGAGTCACTGATATTGCGCTGTGCTGGTGAATGTGTCCCTGATATTGCACTGTGCTGTTTCAGGAGTCACTGATATTGCACTGTGCTGGTGAATGTGTCCCTGATATTGCACTGTGCTGGTTCAGGAGTCACTGATATTGCACTGTGCTGGTGAAAGTGTCCCTGATATTGCACTGTGCTGGTTCTGGAGTCCCTGATATTGCACTGTGCTGGTGAATGTCTCCCTGATATTGCACTGTGCTGGTTCAGTAGTCACTGATATTGCACTGTGCTGGTGAATGTGCTCCTGATATTGCACTGTGCTGTTTCAGGAGTCACTGATATTGCACTGTGCTGTTTCAGGAGTCACTGATATTGCACTGTGCTGGTGAATGTGTCCCTGATATTGCAGTTGCTGTTTCAGGAGTCACTGATATTCCACTCTACTGGTGAATCTGTCCCTGATATTGCACTGTGCTGGTTCAGGAGTCACTGATATTGCACTTTGCTGGTGAATGTGTCCCTGATATTGCACTGTGCTGGTTCTGGAGTCCCTGATATTGCACTGTGCTGGTTCTGGAGTCCCTGATATTGCACTGTGCTGGTGAATCTCTCCCTGATATTGCACTTTGCTGGTTCAGGAGTCACTGATATTGCACTGTGCTGGTGAATGTGCTCCTGATATTGCACTGTGCTGTTTCAGGAGTCACTGATATTGCACTGTGCTGCTCAATGTGTCCCTGATATTGCACTGTGCTGGTTCAGGAGTCACTGATATTGCACTGTGCTGGTGAATGTGTCCCTGATATTGCACTGTGCTGCTTCAGGAGTCCCTGATATTGCACTGTGCTGGTGAATGTCTCCCTGATATTGCACTGTGCTGGTTCAGGAGTCACTGATATTGCAATGTGCTGGTGAATGTGTCCCTGATATTGCGCTGTGCTGGTTCAGGAGTCACTGATATTGCACTGTGCTGGTGAATGTGTCCCTGATATTGCACTGTGCTGTTTCAGGAGTCACTGATATTGCACTGTGCTGGTGTATGTGTCTCTGATATTGCACTGTGCTGTTTCAGGAGTCACTGATATTGCACTGTGCTGGTGAATGTGTCCCTGATATTGCACTGTGCTGTTTCAGGAGTCACTGATATTGCACTGTGCTGGTGAATGTGTCCCTGATATTGCACTGTGCTGGTTCAGGAGTCACTGATATTGCACTGTGCTGGTGAATGTGCTCCTGATATTGCACTGTGCTGTTTCAGGAGTCACTGATATTGCACTGTGCTGTTTCAGGAGTCACTGATATTGCACTGTGCTGGTGAATGTGTCCCTGATCTGGCACTGTGCTGGTTCAGGAGTCACTGATATTGTGCTGTGCTGGTGAATGTGTCCCTGATATTGCACTGTGCTGTTTCAGGAGTCACTGATATTGCACTGTGCTGGTGAATGTGTCCCTGATATTGCACTGTGCTGGTTCAGGAGTCACTGATATTGCACTGTGCTGGTGAATGTGTCCCTGATATTGCACTGTGCTGGTTCTGGAGTCCCTGATATTGCACTGTGCTGGTGAATGTCTCCCTGATATTGCACTGTGCTGGTTCAGGAGTCACTGATATTGCACTGTGCTGGTGAATGTGCTCCTGATATTGCACTGTGCTGTTTCAGGAGTCACTGATATTGCACTGTGCTGGTGAATGTGTCCCTGATATTGCACTGTGCTGGTTCAGGAGTCACTGATATTGCACTGTGCTGGTGAATGTGTCCCTGATATTGCACTGTGCTGGTTCAGGAGTCCCTGATATTGCACTGTGCTGGTGAATGTCTCCCTGATATTGCACTGTGCTGGTTCAGGAGTCACTGATATTGCAATGTGCTGGTGAATGTGTCCCTGATATTGCACTGTGCTGGTTCAGGAGTCACTGATATTGCACTGTGCTGGTGAATGTGTCCCTGATATTGCACTGTGCTGTTTCAGGAGTCACTGATATTGCACTGTGCTGGTGAATGTGTCCCTGATATTGCACTGTGCTGGTTCAGGAGTCACTGATATTGCACTGTGCTGCTGAATTTGTCCCTGATATTGCACTGTGCTGGTTCAGGAGACCCTTATATTGCACTGTGCTGTTGAATGTGTCCCTGATATTGCAATGTGCTGGTAATGTGTCCCTGATATTGCACTGTGCTGGTGAATGTGTCTCTGATATTGCACTGTGCTGTTTCAGGAGTCACTGATATTGCACTGTGCTGGTGAATGTGTCCCTGATATTGCACTGTGCTGTTTCAGGAGTCACTGATATTGCACTGTGCTGGTGAATGTGTCCCTGATATTGCACTGTGCTGGTTCAGGAGTCACTGATATTGCACTGTGCTGGTGAATGTGCTCCTGATATTGCACTGTGCTGTTTCAGGAGTCACTGATATTGCACTGTGCTGTTTCAGGAGTCACTGATATTGCACTGTGCTGGTGAATGTGTCCCTGATCTGGCACTGTGCTGGTTCAGGAGTCACTGATATTGCGCTGTGCTGGTGAATGTGTCCCTGATATTGCACTGTGCTGTTTCAGGAGTCACTGATATTGCACTGTGCTGGTGAATGTGTCCCTGATATTGCACTGTGCTGGTTCAGGAGTCACTGATATTGCACTGTGCTGGTGAAAGTGTCCCTGATATTGCACTGTGCTGGTTCTGGAGTCCCTGATATTGCACTGTGCTGGTGAATGTCTCCCTGATATTGCACTGTGCTGGTTCAGGAGTCACTGATATTGCACTGTGCTGGTGAATGTGCTCCTGATATTGCACTGTGCTGTTTCAGGAGTCACTGATATTGCACTGTGCTGGTGAATGTCTCCCTGATATTGCACTGTGCTGGTTCAGGAGTCACTGATATTGCACTGTGCTGGTGAATGTGTCCCTGATATTGCACTGTGCTGGTTCAGGAGCCCCTGATATTGCACTGTGCTGGTGAATGTCTCCCTGATATTGCACTGTGCTGGTTCAGGAGTCACTGATATTGCAATGTGCTGGTGAATGTGTCCCTGATATTGCACTGTGCTGGTTCAGGAGTCACTGATATTGCATTGTGCTGGTGAATGTGTCCCTGATATTGCACTGTGCTGTTTCAGGAGTCACTGATATTGCACTGTGCTGGTGAATGTGTCCCTGATATTGCACTGTGCTGGTTCAGGAGTCACTGATATTGCACTTTGCTGGTGAATCAGCCCCTGAAATTGCACTGTGCTGGCGTATCAGACCCTGATATTGCACTGTGCTGGCGAATCAGACCCTGATATTGCACTGTGCTGGCGAATCAGACCCTGATGTTGCACTGTGCTGGTTCAGGAGTCACTGATATTGCAATGTGCTGGTGAATGTGCTCCTGATATTGCACTGTGCTGGTGAATGTGTCCCTGATATTGCACTGTGCTGGTGAATGTGTCCCTGATATTGCACTGTGCTGTTTCAGGAGTCACTGATATTGCACTGTGCTGGTGAATGTGTCCCTGATATTGCACTGTGCTGTTTCAGGAGTCACTGATATTGCACTGTGCTGGTGAATGTGTCCCTGATATTGCACTGTGCTGTTTCAGGAGTCACTGATATTGCACTGTGCTGGTGAATGTGTCCCTGATATTGCACTGTGCTGGTTCAGGAGTCACTGATATTGCACTGTGCTGGTGAATGTGCTCCTGATATTGCACTGTGCTGTATCAGGAGTCACTGATATTGCACTGTGCTGGTGAATGTGTCCCTGATATTGCACTGTGCTGGTTCAGGAGTCACTGATATTGCACTGTGCTGGTGAATGTGTCCCTGATATTGCACTGTGCTGGTTCAGGAGTCCCTGATATTGCACTGTGCTGGTGAATCAGCCCCTGAAATTGCACTGTGCTGGTTCAGGAGTCACTGATATTGCAATGTGCTGTTGAATGTGCTCCTGATATTGCACTGTGCTGGTGAATGTGTCCCTGATATTGCACTGCGCTGGTTCAGGAGTCCCTGAGATTGCACTGTGCTGGTAAATGTGTCCCTGATATTGCACTGTGCTGGTTCAGGAGTCACTGATATTGCACTGTGCTGGTGAATGTGTCCCTGATATTGCACTGTGCTGGTTCAGGAGTCCCTGAGATTGCACTGTGCTGGTGAATGTGCTCCTGATATTGCACTGTGCTGGTTCAGGAGTCACTGATATTGCACTTTGCTGGTTCAGGAGTCACTGATATTGCACTGTGCTGGTTCAGGAGTCACTGATATTGCAATGTGCTGGTTCAGGAGTCACTGATATTGCACTGTGCTGGTTCAGGAGTCACTGATATTGCAATGTGCTGGTTCAGGAGTCACTGATATTGCACTGTGCTGGTGAATGTGCTCCTGATATTGCACTGTGCTGGTTCAGGAGTCCCTGAGATTGCACTGTGCTGGTGAATGTGTCCCTGATATTGCACTGTGCTGGTTCAGGAGTCACTGATATTGCACTGTGCTGGTGAATGTGCTCCTGATATTGCACTGTGCTGGTGAATGTGTCCCTGATATTGCTCTGTGCTGGTTCAGGAGTCACTGATATTGCACTTTGCTGGTGAATCAGCCCCTGAAATTGCACTGTGCTGGCGTATCAGACCCTGATATTGCACTGTGCTGGCGAATCAGACCCTGATATTGCACTGTGCTGGCGAATCAGACCCTGATGTTGCACTGTGCTGGTTCAGGAGTCACTGATATTGCAATGTGTTGGTGAATGTGCTCCTGATATTGCACTGTGCTGGTGAATGTGTCCCTGATATTGCACTGTGCTGGTTCAGGAGTCACTGATATTGCACTGTGCTGGTGAATGTGTCCCTGATATTGCACTGTGCTGGTTCAGGAGTCACTGATATTGCACTGTGCTGGTGAATGTGTCCCTGATATTGCACTGTGCTGGTTCAGGAGTCCCTGATATTGCACTGTGCTGGTTCAGGAGTCACTGATATTGCACTGTGCTGGTTCAGGAGTCACTGATATTGCAATGTGCTGGTTCAGGAGTCACTGATATTGCACTGTGCTGGTTCAGGAGTCACTGATATTGCAATGTGCTGGTGAATGTGTCCCTGATATTGCGTTGTGCTGGTGAATGTGTCGCTGATAATGCGCTGTGCTGGTGAATGTGTCCCTGATATTGCACTGTGCTGGTGAATGTGTCCCTGATATTGCGTTCTGCTGGTGAATGTGTCGCTGATAATGCGCTGTGCTGGTGAATGTGTCGCTGATATTGCACTGTGCTGGTGAATGTGCCCCTGATATTGCACTGTGCTGGTGAATGTGTCCCTGATATTGCACTGTGCTGGTTCAGGAGTCACTGATATTGCACTGTGCTGGTGAATGTGTCCCTGATATTGCACTGTGCTGGTGAATGTGTCCCTGATATTGCACTGTGCTGTTTCAGGAGTCACTGATATTGCACTGTGCTGGTGAATGTGTCCCTGATATTGCACTGTGCTGTTTCAGGCGTCACTGATATTGCACTGTGCTGGTGAATGTGTCCCTGATATTGCACTGTGCTGGTTCAGGAGTCCCTGATATTGCACTGTGCTGGTGAATGTGTCCCTGATATTGCACTGTGCTGGTTCAGGAGTCCCTGATATTGCACTGTGCTGGTGAATGTGTCCCTGATATTGCACTGTGCTGGTTCAGGATTCACTGATATTGCAATGTGCTGGTGAATGTGCTCCTGATATTGCACTGTGCTGGTTCAGGAGTCCCTGATATTGCACTGTGCTGGTGAATGTGTCCCTGATATTGCAATGTGCTGGTGAATGTGTCCCTGATATTGCACTGTGCTGGTGAATGTGTCTCTGATATTGCACTGTGGTGTTTCAGGAGTCACTGATATTGCACTGTGCTGGTGAATGTGTCCCTGATATTGCACTGTGCTGTTTCAGGAGTCACTGATATTGCACTGTGCTGGTTCAGGAGTCACTGATATTGCACTGTGCTGGTGAATGTGTCCCTGATATTGCACTGTGCTGGTTCAGGAGTCCCTGATATTGCACTGTGCTGGTTCAGGAGTCACTGATATTGCACTGTGCTGGTTCAGGAGTCACTGATATTGCAATGTGCTGGTTCAGGAGTCACTGATATTGCACTGTGCTGGTTCAGGAGTCACTGATATTGCAATGTGCTGGTGAATGTGTCCCTGATATTGCGTTGTGCTGGTGAATGTGTCGCTGATAATGCGCTGTGCTGGTGAATGTGTCCCTGATATTGCACTGTGCTGGTGAATGTGTCCCTGATATTGCGTTCTGCTGGTGAATGTGTCGCTGATAATGCGCTGTGCTGGTGAATGTGTCGCTGATATTGCACTGTGCTGGTGAATGTGCCCCTGATATTGCACTGTGCTGGTGAATGTGTCCCTGATATTGCACTGTGCTGGTTCAGGAGTCACTGATATTGCACTGTGCTGGTGAATGTGTCCCTGATATTGCACTGTGCTGGTGAATGTGTCCCTGATATTGCACTGTGCTGTTTCAGGAGTCACTGATATTGCACTGTGCTGGTGAATGTGTCCCTGATATTGCACTGTGCTGTTTCAGGCGTCACTGATATTGCACTGTGCTGGTGAATGTGTCCCTGATATTGCACTGTGCTGGTTCAGGAGTCCCTGATATTGCACTGTGCTGGTGAATGTGTCCCTGATATTGCACTGTGCTGGTTCAGGAGTCCCTGATATTGCACTGTGCTGGTGAATGTGTCCCTGATATTGCAATGTGCTGGTGAATGTGTCCCTGATATTGCACTGTGCTGGTGAATGTGTCTCTGATATTGCACTGTGGTGTTTCAGGAGTCACTGATATTGCACTGTGCTGGTGAATGTGTCCCTGATATTGCACTGTGCTGTTTCAGGAGTCACTGATATTGCACTGTGCTGGTGAATGTGTCCCTGATATTGCACTGTGCTGGTTCAGGAGTCACTGATATTGCACTGTGCTGGTGAATGTGCTCCTGATATTGCACTGTGCTGTTTCAGGAGTCACTGATATTGCACTGTGCTGGTGAATGTGTCTCTGATATTGCACTGTGCTGGTTCAGGAGTCACTGATATTGCACTGTGCTGGTGAATGTGCTCCTGATATTGCACTGTGCTGGTTCAGGAGTCACTGATATTGCACTGTGCTGGTGAATGTGTCCCTGATATTGCACTGTGCTGGTTCAGGAGTCCCTGATATTGCACTGTGCTGGTGAATGTGTCCCTGATATTGCACTGTGCTGGTTCAGGATTCACTGATATTGCAATGTGCTGGTGAATGTGCTCCTGATATTGCACTGTGCTGGTTCAGGAGTCACTGATATTGCACTGTGCTGGTGAATGTGTCCCTGATATTGCACTGTGCTGGTTCAGGAGTCCCTGATATTGCACTGTGCTGGTGAATGTGTCCCTGATATTGCAATGTGCTGGTGAATGTGTCCCTGATATTGCACTGTGCTGGTGAATGTGTCTCTGATATTGCACTGTGCTGTTTCAGGAGTCACTGATATTGCACTGTGCTGGTGAATGTGTCCCTGATATTGCACTGTGCTGGTTCAGGAGTCCCTGATATTGCACTGTGCTGGTGAATGTGTCCCTGATATTGCAATGTGCTGGTGAATGTGTCCCTGATATTGCACTGTGCTGGTGAATGTGTCTCTGATATTGCACTGTGCTGTTTCAGGAGTCACTGATATTGCACTGTGCTGGTGAATGTGTCCCTGATATTGCACTGTGCTGGTTCAGGAGTCACTGATATTGCAATGTGCTGGTGAATGTGTCCCTGATATTGCACTGTGCTGGTTCAGGAGTCACTGATATTGCACTGTGCTGGTGAATGTGTCCCTGATATTGCACTGTGCTGTTTCAGGAGTCACTGATATTGCACTGTGCTGGTGAATGTGTCCCTGATATTGCACTGTGCTGGTTCAGGAGTCACTGATATTGCAATGTGCTGGTGAATGTGTCCCTGATATTGCACTGTGCTGGTTCAGGAGTCACTGATATTGCACTGTGCTGGTGAATGTGTCCCTGATATTGCACTGTGCTGTTTCAGGAGTCACTGATATTGCACTGTGCTGGTGAATGTGTCCCTGATATTGCACTGTGCTGGTTCAGGAGTCACTGATATTGCACTGTGCTGCTGAATTTGTCCCTGATATTGCACTGTGCTGGTTCAGGAGTCCCTTATATTGCACTGTGCTGTTGAATGTGCTCCTGATATTGCACTGTGCTGTTTCAGGAGTCACTGATATTGCACTGTGCTGTTTCAGGAGTCACTGATATTGCACTGTGCTGGTGAATGTGTCCCTGATCTGGCACTGTGCTGGTTCAGGAGTCACTGATATTGCGCTGTGCTGGTGAATGTGTCCCTGATATTGCACTGTCCTGTTTCAGGAGTCACTGATATTGCACTGTGCTGGTGAATGTGTCCCTGATATTGCACTGTGCTCGTTCAGGAGTCACTGATATTGCACTGTGCTGGTGAAAGTGTCCCTGATATTGCACTGTGCTGGTTCTGGAGTCCCTGATATTGCACTGTGCTGGTGAATGTCTCCCTGATATTGCACTGTGCTGGTTCAGGAGTCACTGATATTGCACTGTGCTGGTGAATGTGCTCCTGATATTGCACTGTGCTGTTTCAGGAGTCACTGATATTGCACTGTGCTGGTGAATGTCTCCCTGATATTGCACTGTGCTGGTTCAGGAGTCACTGATATTGCACTGTGCTGGTGAATGTGTCCCTGATATTGCACTGTGCTGGTTCAGGAGTCCCTGATATTGCACTGTGCTGGTGAATGTCTCCCTGATATTGCACTGTGCTGGTTCAGGAGTCACTGATATTGCAATGTGCTGGTGAATGTGTCCCTGATATTGCACTGTGCTGGTTCAGGAGTCACTGATATTGCACTGTGCTGGTGAATGTGTCCCTGATATTGCACTGTGCTGTTTCAGGAGTCACTGATATTGCACTGTGCTGGTGAATGTGTCCCTGATATTGCACTGTGCTGGTTCAGGAGTCACTGATATTGCACTTTGCTGGTGAATCAGCCCCTGAAATTGCACTGTGCTGGCGTATCAGACCCTGATATTGCACTGTGCTGGCGAATCAGACCGTGATATTGCACTGTGCTGGCGAATCAGACCCTGATGTTGCACTGTGCTGGTTCAGGAGTCACTGATATTGCAATGTGCTGGTGAATGTGCTCCTGATATTGCACTGTGCTGGTGAATGTGTCCCTGATATTGCACTGTGCTGGTGAATGTGTCCCTGATATTGCACTGTGCTGTTTCAGGAGTCACTGATATTGCACTGTGCTGGTGAATGTGTCCCTGATATTGCACTGTGCTGTTTCAGGCGTCACTGATATTGCACTGTGCTGGTGAATGTGTCCCTGATATTGCACTGTGCTGGTTCAGGAGTCACTGATATTGCACTGTGCTGGTGAATGTGTCCCTGATATTGCACTGTGCTGGTTCAGGAGTCCCTGATATTGCACTGTGCTGGTGAATGTGTCCCTGATATTGCACTGTGCTGGTTCAGGATTCACTGATATTGCAATGTGCTGGTGAATGTGCTCCTGATATTGCACTGTGCTGGTTCAGGAGTCACTGATATTGCACTGTGCTGGTGAATGTGTCCCTGATATTGCACTGTGCTGGTTCAGGAGTCCCTGATATTGCACTGTGCTGGTGAATGTGTCCCTGATATTGCAATGTGCTGGTGAATGTGTCCCTGATATTGCACTGTGCTGGTGAATGTGTCTCTGATATTGCACTGTGGTGTTTCAGGAGTCACTGATATTGCACTGTGCTGGTGAATGTGTCCCTGATATTGCACTGTGCTGTTTCAGGAGTCACTGATATTGCACTGTGCTGGTGAATGTGTCCCTGATATTGCACTGTGCTGGTACAGGAGTCACTGATATTGCACTGTGCTGGTGAATGTGCTCCTGATATTGCACTGTGCTGTTTCAGGAGTCACTGATATTGCACTGTGCTGGTGAATGTGTCTCTGATATTGCACTGTGCTGGTTCAGGACTCACTGATATTGCACTGTGCTGGTGAATGTGCTCCTGATATTGCACTGTGCTGTTTCAGGAGTCACTGATATTGCACTGTGCTGGTGAATGTGTCCCTGATATTGCACTGTGCTGGTTCAGGAGTCACTGATATTGCACTGTGCTGGCGTATCAGACCCTGATATTGCACTGTGCTGGCGAATCAGACCGTGATATTGCACTGTGCTGGCGAATCAGACCCTGATGTTGCACTGTGCTGGTTCAGGAGTCACTGATATTGCAATGTGCTGGTGAATGTGCTCCTGATATTGCACTGTGCTGGTGAATGTGTCCCTGATATTGCACTGTGCTGGTGAATGTGTCCCTGATATTGCACTGTGCTGTTTCAGGAGTCACTGATATTGCACTGTGCTGGTGAATGTGTCCCTGATATTGCACTGTGCTGCTTCAGGAGTCACTGATATTGCACTGTGCTGGTGAATGTGTCCCTGATATTGCACTGTGCTGTTTCAGGAGTCACTGATATTGCACTGTGCTGGTGAATGTGTCCCTGATATTGCACTGTGCTGGTTCAGGAGTCACTTATATTGCACTGTGCTGGTGAATGTGCTCCTGATATTGCACTGTGCTGTTTCAGGAGTCACTGATATTGCACTGTGCTGGTGAATGTGTCCCTGATATTGCACTGTGCTGTTTCAGGAGTCACTGATATTGCACTGTGCTGGTGAATGTGTCCCTGATATTGCACTGTGCTGGTTCAGGAGTCACTTATATTGCACTGTGCTGGTGAATCAGCCCCTGAAATTGCACTGTGCTGGTTCAGGAGTCACTGATATTGCACTGTGCTGGTGAATGTGTCCCTGATATTGCACTGTGCTGGTTCAGGAGTCCCTGATATTGCACTGTGCTGGTGAATCAGCCCCTGAAATTGCACTGTGCTGGTTCAGGAGTCACTGATATTGCAATGTGCTGGTGAATGTGCTCCTGATATTGCACTGTGCTGGTGAATGTGTCCCTGATATTGCACTGCGCTGGTTCAGGAGTCCCTGAGATTGCACTGTGCTGGTGAATGTGTCCCTGATATTGCACTGTGCTGGTTCAGGAGTCACTGATATTGCACTGTGCTGGTGAATGTGTCCCTGATATTGCACTGTGCTGGTTCAGGAGTCACTGATATTGCACTTTGCTGGTGAATCAGCCCCTGAAATTGCACTGTGCTGGCGTATCAGACCCTGATATTGCACTGTGCTGGCGAATCAGACCCTGATATTGCACTGTGCTGGCGAATCAGACCCTGATGTTGCACTGTGCTGGTTCAGGAGTCACTGATATTGCAATGTGCTGGTGAATGTGCTCCTGATATTGCACTGTGCTGGTGAATGTGTCCCTGATATTGCACTGTGCTGGTTCAGGAGTCACTGATATTGCACTGTGCTAGTGAATGTGTCCCTGATATTGCACTGTGCTGGTTCAGGAGTCACTGATATTGCACTGTGCTGGTGAATGTGTCCCTGATATTGCACTGTGCTGGTTCAGGAGTCCCTGATATTGCACTGTGCTGGTTCAGGAGTCACTGATATTGCACTGTGCTGGATCAGGAGTCACTGATATTGCAATGTGCTGGTTCAGGAGTCACTGATATTGCACTGTGCTGGTTCAGGAGTCACTGATATTGCAATGTGCTGGTGAATGTGTCCCTGATATTGCGTTGTGCTGGTGAATGTGTCGCTGATAATGCGCTGTGCTGGTGAATTTGTCCCTGATATTGCACTGTGCTGGTGAATGTGTCCCTGATATTGCGTTCTGCTGGTGAATGTGTCGCTGATAATGCGCTGTGCTGGTGAATGTGTCGCTGATATTGCACTGTGCTGGTGAATGTGTCCCTGATATTGCACTGTGCTGGTGAATGTGTCCCTGATATTGCACTGTGCTGGTTCAGGAGTCACTGATATTGCACTGTGCTGGTGAATGTGTCCCTGATATTGCACTGTGCTGGTGAATGTGTCCCTGATATTGCACTGTGCTGTTTCAGGAGTCACTGATATTGCACTGTGCTGGTGAATGTGTCCCTGATATTGCACTGTGCTGTTTCAGGCGTCACTGATATTGCACTGTGCTGGTGAATCTGTCCCTGATATTGCACTGTGCTGTTTCAGGAGTCACTGATATTGCACTGTGCTGGTGAATGTGCTCCTGATATTGCACTGTGCTGTTTCAGGAGTCACTGATATTGTACTGTGCTGGTGAATGTGTCCCTGATATTGCACTGTGCTGGTTCAGGAGTCACTGATATTGCACTGTGCTGGTGAATGTGTCCCTGATATTGCACTGTGCTGGTTCAGGAGTCCCTGATATTGCACTGTGCTGGTGAATGTGTCCCTGATATTGCACTGTGCTGGTTCAGGATTCACTGATATTGCAATGTGCTGGTGAATGTGCTCCTGATATTACACTGTGCTGGTTCAGGAGTCACTGATATTGCACTGTGCTGGTGAATGTGTCCCTGATATTGCACTGTGCTGGTTCAGGAGTCCCTGATATTGCACTGTGCTGGTGAATGTGTCCCTGATATTGCAATGTGCTGGTGAATGTGTCCCTGATATTGCACTGTGCTGGTGAATGTGTCTCTGATATTGCACTGTGCTGTTTCAGGAGTCACTGATATTGCACTGTGCTGGTGAATGTGTCCCTGATATTGCACTGTGCTGTTTCAGGAGTCACTGATATTGCACTGTGCTGGTGAATGTGTCCCTGATATTGCACTGTGCTGTTTCAGGAGTCACTGATATTGCACTGTGCTGGTGAATGTGTCCCTGATATTGCACTGTGCTGGTTCAGGAGTCACTGATATTGCACTGTGCTGGTGAATGTGCTCCTGATATTGCACTGTGCTGTTTCAGGAGTCACTGATATTGCACTGTGCTGGTTCAGGAGTCACTGATATTGCACTGTGCTGGTGAATGTGTCCCTGATCTGGCACTGTGCTGGTTCAGGAGTCACTGATATTGCGCTGTGCTGGTGAATGTGTCCCTGATATTGCACTGTGCTGTTTCAGGAGTCACTGATATTGTACTGTGCTGGTGAATGTGTCCCTGATATTGCACTGTGCTGGTTCAGGAGTCACTGATATTGCACTGTGCTGGTGAATGTGCTCCTGATATTGCACTGTGCTGTTTCAGGAGTCACTGATATTGCACTGTGCTGGTGAATGTGTCCCTGATATTGCACTGTGCTGGTTCAGGAGTCACTGATATTGCACTGTGCTGGTGAATGTGTCCCTGATATTGCACTGTGCTGGTTCAGGAGTCCCTGATATTGCACTGTGCTGGTGAATGTGTCCCTGATATTGCACTGTGCTGGTGAATGTGTCCCTGATATTGCACTGTGCTGTTTCAGGAGTCACTGATATTACACTGTGCTGGTGAATGTGTCCCTGATATTGCACTGTGCTGTTTCAGGAGTCACTGATATTGCACTGTGCTGGTGAAAGTGTCCCTGATATTGCACTGTGCTGGTTCAGGAGTTCACTGATATTGCAATGTGCTGGTGAATGTGCTCCTGATATTGCACTGTGCTGTTTCAGGAGTCACTGATATTGCACTATGCTGGTGAATGTGTCCCTGATATTGCACTGTGCTGGTTCAGGAGTCACTGATATTGCACTGTGCTGGTGAATGTGTCCCTGATATTGCACTGTGCTGGTGAATGTGTCCCTGATATTGCACTGTGCTGTTTCAGGAGTCACTGATATTGCACTGTGCTGGTGAATGTGTCCCTGATATTGCACTGTGCTGGTTCAGGAGTCACTAATATTGCACTGTGCTGGTGAATGTGCTCCTGATATTGCACTGTGCTGGTGAATGTGTCCCTGATATTGCACTGTGCTGGTTCAGGAGTCACTAATATTGCACTTTGCTGGTGAATCAGCCCCTGAAATTGCACTGTGCTGGCGTATCAGACCCTGATATTGCACTGTGCTGGCGAATCAGACCCTGATATTGCACTGTGCTGGCGAATCAGACCCTGATGTTGCACTATGCTGGTTCAGGAGTCACTGATATTGCACTGTGCTGGTTCAGGAGTCACTGATATTGCAATGTGCTGGTGAATGTGTCCCTGATATTGCACTGTGCTGGTTCAGGAGTCCCTGATATTGCACTGTGCTGGTGAATGTGTCCCTGATATTGCAATGTGCTGGTGAATGTGTCCCTGATATTGCACTGTGCTGGTGAATGTGTCTCTGATATTGCACTGTGCTGTTTCAGGAGTCACTGATATTGCACTGTGCTGGTGAATGTGTCCCTGATATTGCACTGTGCTGTTTCAGGAGTCACTGATATTGCACTGTGCTGGTGAATGTGTCCCTGATATTGCACTGTGCTGGTTCAGGAGTCCCTGATATTGCACTGTGCTGGTTCAGGAGTCACTGATATTGCACTGTGCTGGTTCAGGAGTCACTGATATTGCAATGTGCTGGTTCAGGAGTCACTGATATTGCACTGTGCTGGTTCAGGAGTCACTGATATTGCAATGTGCTGGTGAATGTGCCCCTGATATTGCACTGTGCTGGTTCAGGAGTCACTGATATTGCACTGTGCTGGTGAATGTGCTCCTGATATTGCACTGTGCTGTTTCAGGAGTCACTGATATTGCACTGTGCTGGTGAATGTGTCCCTGATATTGCACTGTGCTGGTTCAGGAGTCACTGATATTGCACTGTGCTGGTGAATGTGTCCCTGATATTGCACTGTGCTGGTTCAGGAGTCCCTGATATTGCACTGTGCTGGTGAATGTGTCCCTGATATTGCACTGTGCTGGTTCAGGATTCACTGATATTGCAATGTGCTGGTGAATGTGCTCCTGATATTGCACTGTGCTGGTTCAGGAGTCACTGATATTGCACTGTGCTGGTGAATGTGTCCCTGATATTGCACTGTGCTGGTTCAGGATTCCCTGATATTGCACTGTGCTGGTGAATGTGTCCCTGATATTGCAATGTGCTGGTGAATGTGTCCCTGATATTGCACTGTGCTGGTGAATGTGTCTCTGATATTGCACTGTGCTGTTTCAGGAGTCACTGATATTGCACTGTGCTGGTGAATGTGTCCCTGATATTGCACTGTGCTGGTTCAGGAGTCACTGATATTGCACTGTGCTGGTGAATGTGTGCCTGATATTGCACTGTGCTGGTTCAGGAGTCCCTGATATTGCACTGTGCTGGTGAATCAGCCCCTGAAATTGCACTGTGCTGGTTCAGGAGTCACTGATATTGCAATGTGCTGGTGAATGTGCTCCTGATATTGCACTGTGCTGGTGAATGTGTCCCTGATATTGCACTGCGCTGGTTCAGGAGTCCCTGAGATTGCACTGTGCTGGTGAATGTGTCCCTGATATTGCACTGTGCTGGTTCAGGAGTCACTGATATTGCACTGTGCTGGTGAATGTGTCCCTGATATTGCACTGTGCTGGTTCAGGAGTCACTGATATTGCACTTTGCTGGTGAATCAGCCCCTGAAATTGCACTGTGCTGGCGTATCAGACCCTGATATTGCACTGTGCTGGCGAATCAGACCCTGATATTGCACTGTGCTGGCGAATCAGACCCTGATGTTGCACTGTGCTGGTTCAGGAGTCACTGATATTGCAATGTGCTGGTGAATGTGCTCCTGATATTGCACTGTGCTGGTGAATGTGTCCCTGATATTGCACTGTGCTGGTTCAGGAGTCACTGATATTGCACTGTGCTGGTGAATGTGTCCCTGATATTGCACTGTGCTGGTTCAGGAGTCACTGATATTGCACTGTGCTGGTGAATGTGTCCCTGATATTGCACTGTGCTGGTTCAGGAGTCCCTGATATTGCACTGTGCTGGTTCAGGAGTCACTGATATTGCACTGTGCTGGATCAGGAGTCACTGATATTGCAATGTGCTGGTTCAGGAGTCACTGATATTGCACTGTGCTGGTTCAGGAGTCACTGATATTGCAATGTGCTGGTGAATGTGTCCCTGATATTGCGTTGTGCTGGTGAATGTGTCGCTGATAATGCGCTGTGCTGGTGAATGTGTCCCTGATATTGCACTGTGCTGGTGAATGTGTCCCTGATATTGCGTTCTGCTGGTGAATGTGTCGCTGATAATGCGCTGTGCTGGTGAATGTGTCGCTGATATTGCACTGTGCTGGTGAATGTGTCCCTGATATTGCACTGTGCTGGTGAATGTGTCCCTGATATTGCACTGTGCTGGTTCAGGAGTCACTGATATTGCACTGTGCTGGTGAATGTGTCCCTGATATTGCACTGTGCTGGTGAATGTGTCCCTGATATTGCACTGTGCTGTTTCAGGAGTCACTGATATTGCACTGTGCTGGTGAATGTGTCCCTGATATTGCACTGTGCTGTTTCAGGCGTCACTGATATTGCACTGTGCTGGTGAATCTGTCCCTGATATTGCACTGTGCTGTTTCAGGAGTCACTGATATTGCACTGTGCTGGTGAATGTGCTCCTGATATTGCACTGTGCTGTTTCAGGAGTCACTGATATTGTACTGTGCTGGTGAATGTGTCCCTGATATTGCACTGTGCTGGTTCAGGAGTCACTGATATTGCACTGTGCTGGTGAATGTGTCCCTGATATTGCACTGTGCTGGTTCAGGAGTCCCTGATATTGCACTGTGCTGGTGAATGTGTCCCTGATATTGCACTGTGCTGGTTCAGGATTCACTGATATTGCAATGTGCTGGTGAATGTGCTCCTGATATTGCACTGTGCTGGTTCAGGAGTCACTGATATTGCACTGTGCTGGTGAATGTGTCCCTGATATTGCACTGTGCTGGTTCAGGAGTCCCTGATATTGCACTGTGCTGGTGAATGTGTCCCTGATATTGCAATGTGCTGGTGAATGTGTCCCTGATATTGCACTGTGCTGGTGAATGTGTCTCTGATATTGCACTGTGCTGTTTCAGGAGTCACTGATATTGCACTGTGCTGGTGAATGTGTCCCTGATATTGCACTGTGCTGTTTCAGGAGTCACTGATATTGCACTGTGGTGGTGAATGTGTCCCTGATATTGCACTGTGCTGTTTCAGGAGTCACTGATATTGCACTGTGCTGGTGAATGTGTCCCTGAAATTGCACTGTGCTGGTTCAGGAGTCACTGATATTGCACTGTGCTGGTGAATGTGCTCCTGATATTGCACTGTGCTGTTTCAGGAGTCACTGATATTGCACTGTGCTGGTTCAGGAGTCACTGATATTGCGCTGTGCTGGTGAATGTGTCCCTGATATTGCAGTTTGCTGTTTCAGGAGTCACTGATATTGCACTGTGCTGGTGAATGTGTCCCTGATATTGCACTGTGCTGGTTCAGGAGTCACTGATATTGCACTGTGCTGGTGAATGTGCTCCTGATATTGCACTGTGCTGTTTCAGGAGTCACTGATATTGCACTGTGCTGGTGAATGTGTCCCTGATATTGCACTGTGCTGGTTCAGGAGTCACTGATATTGCACTGTGCTGGTGAATGTGTCCCTGATATTGCACTGTGCTGGTTCAGGAGTCCCTGATATTGCACTGTGCTGGTGAATGTGTCCCTGATATTGCACTGTGCTGGTGAATGTGTCCCTGATATTGCACTGTGCTGTTTCAGGAGTCACTGATATTACACTGTGCTGGTGAATGTGTCCCTGATATTGCACTGTGCTGTTTCAGGAGTCACTGATATTGCACTGTGCTGGTGAATGTGTCCCTGATATTGCACTGTGCTGGTTCAGGAGTCACTGATATTGCAATGTGCTGGTGAATGTGCTCCTGATATTGCACTGTGCTGTTTCAGGAGTCACTGATATAGCACTATGCTGGTGAATGTGTCCCTGATATTGCACTGTGCTGGTTCAGGAGTCACTGATATTGCACTGTGCTGGTGAATGTGTCCCTGATATTGCACTGTGCTGGTGAATGTGTCCCTGATATTGCACTGTGCTGTTTCAGGAGTCACTGATATTGCACTGTGCTGGTGAATGTGTCCCTGATATTGCACTGTGCTGGTTCAGGAGTCACTAATATTGCACTGTGCTGGTGAATGTGCTCCTGATATTGCACTGTGCTGGTGAATGTGTCCCTGATATTGCACTGTGCTGGTTCAGGAGTCACTAATATTGCACTTTGCTGGTGAATCAGCCCCTGAAATTGCACTGTGCTGGCGTATCAGACCCTGATATTGCACTGTGCTGGCGAATCAGACCCTGATATTGCACTGTGCTGGCGAATCAGACCCTGATGTTGCACTATGCTGGTTCAGGAGTCACTGATATTGCACTGTGCTGGTTCAGGAGTCACTGATATTGCAATGTGCTGGTGAATGTGTCCCTGATATTGCACTGTGCTGGTTCAGGAGTCCCTGATATTGCACTGTGCTGGTGAATGTGTCCCTGATATTGCAATGTGCTGGTGAATGTGTCCCTGATATTGCACTGTGCTGGTGAATGTGTCTCTGATATTGCACTATGCTGTTTCAGGAGTCACTGATATTGCACTGTGCTGGTGAATGTGTCCCTGATATTGCACTGTGCTGTTTCAGGAGTCACTGATATTGCACTGTGCTGGTGAATGTGTCCCTGATATTGCACTGTGCTGGTTCAGGAGTCCCTGATATTGCACTGTGCTGGTTCAGGAGTCACTGATATTGCACTGTGCTGGTTCAGGAGTCACTGATATTGCAATGTGCTGGTTCAGGAGTCACTGATATTGCACTGTGCTGGTTCAGGAGTCACTGATATTGCAATGTGCTGGTGAATGTGTCCCTGATATTGCACTGTGCTGGTTCAGGAGTCACTGATATTGCACTGTGCTGGTGAATGTGCTCCTGATATTGCACTGTGCTGTTTCAGGAGTCACTGATATTGCACTGTGCTGGTGAATGTGTCCCTGATATTGCACTGTGCTGGTTCAGGAGTCACTGATATTGCACTGTGCTGGTGAATGTGTCCCTGATATTGCACTGTGCTGGTTCAGGAGTCCCTGATATTGCACTGTGCTGGTGAATGTGTCCCTGATATTGCACTGTGCTGGTTCAGGATTCACTGATATTGCAATGTGCTGGTGAATGTGCTCCTGATATTGCACTGTGCTGGTTCAGGAGTCACTGATATTGCACTGTGCTGGTGAATGTGTCCCTGATATTGCACTGTGCTGGTTCAGGATTCCCTGATATTGCACTGTGCTGGTGAATGTGTCCCTGATATTGCAATGTGCTGGTGAATGTGTCCCTGATATTGCACTGTGCTGGTGAATGTGTCTCTGATATTGCACTGTGCTGTTTCAGGAGTCACTGATATTGCACTGTGCTGGTGAATGTGTCCCTGATATTGCACTGTGCTGGTTCAGGAGTCCCTGATATTGCACTGTGCTGGTGAATGTGTCCCTGATATTGCAATGTGCTGGTGAATGTGTCCCTGATATTGCACTGTGCTGGTGAATGTGTCTCTGATATTGCACTGTGCTGTTTCAGGAGTCACTGATATTGCACTGTGCTGGTGAATGTGTCCCTGATATTGCACTGTGCTGTTTCAGGAGTCACTGATATTGCACTGTGCTGGTGAATCAGCCCCTGAAATTGCACTGTGCTGGTTCAGGAGTCACTGATATTGCAATGTGCTGGTGAATGTGCTCCTGATATTGCACTGTGCTGGTGAATGTGTCCCTGATATTGCACTGTGCTGGTTCAGGAGTCCCTGAGATTGCACTGTGCTGGTGAATGTGTCCCTGATATTGCACTGTGCTGGTTCAGGAGTCACTGAAATTGCACTGTGCTGGTGAATGTGTCCCTGATATTGCACTGTGCTGGTTCAGGAGTCACTGATATTGCACTGTGCTGGTGAATGTGTCCCTGATATTGCACTGTGCTGGTTCAGGAGTCCCTGAGATTGCACTGTGCTGGTGAATGTGCTCCTGATATTGCACTGTGCTGCTTCAGGGGTCCCTGAGATTGCACTGTGCTGGTGAACGTGTCCCTGATATTGCACTGTGCTGGTTCAGGAGTCACTGATATTGCACTGTGCTGGTGCATGTGCTCCTGATATTGCACTGTGCTGGTGAATGTGTCCCTGATATTGCACTGTGCTGGTTCAGGAGTCACTGATATTGCACTTTGCTGGTGAATCAGCCCCTGAAATTGCACTGTGCTGGCGTATCAGACCCTGATATTGCACTGTGCTGGCGAATCAGACCCTGATATTGCACTGTGCTGGCGAATCAGACCCTGATGTTGCACTGTGCTGGTTCAGGAGTCACTGATATTGCAATGTGCTGGTGAATGTGCTCCTGATATTGCACTGTGCTGGTGAATGTGTCCCTGATATTGCACTGTGCTGGTTCAGGAGTCACTGATATTGCACTGTGCTGGTGAATGTGTCCCTGATATTGCACTGTGCTGGTTCAGGAGTCACTGATATTGCACTGTGCTGGTGAATGTGTCCCTGATATTGCACTGTGCTGGTTCAGGAGTCCCTGATATTGCACTGTGCTGGTTCAGGAGTCACTGATATTGCACTGTGCTGGTTCAGGAGTCACTGATATTGCAATGTGCTGGTTCAGGAGTCACTGATATTGCACTGTGCTGGTTCAGGAGTCACTGATATTGCAATGTGCTGGTGAATGTGTCCCTGATATTGCGTCGTGCTTGTGAATGTGTCACTGATAATGCGCTGTGCTGGTGAATGTGTCCCTGATATTACACTGTGCTGGTGAATGTGTCCCTGATATTGCGTTCTGCTGGTGAATGTGTCGCTGATAATGCGCTGTGCTGGTGAATGTGTCGCTGATATTGCACTGTGCTGGTGAATGTGTCCCTGATATTGCACTGTGCTGGTGAATGTGTCCCTGATATTGCACTGTGCTGGTTCAGGAGTCACTGATATTGCACTGTGCTGGTGAATGTGTCCCTGATATTGCACTGTGCTGGTGAATGTGTCCCTGATATTGCACTGTGCTGTTTCAGGAGTCACTGATATTGCACTGTGCTGGTGAATGTGTCCCTGATATTGCACTGTGCTGTTTCAGGCGTCACTGATATTGCACTGTGCTGGTGAATGTGTCCCTGATATTGCACTGTGCTGGTTCAGGAGTCACTGATATTGCACTGTGCTGGTGAATGTGCTCCTGATATTGCACTGTGCTGTTTCAGGAGTCACTGATATTGCACTGTGCTGGTGAATGTGTCCCTGATATTGCACTGTGCTGGTTCAGGAGTCACTGATATTGCACTGTGCTGGTGAATGTGTCCCTGATATTGCACTGTGCTGGTTCAGGAGTCCCTGATATTGCACTGTGCTGGTGAATGTGTCCCTGATATTGCACTGTGCTGGTTCAGGATTCACTGATATTGCAATGTGCTGGTGAATGTGCTCCTGATATTGCACTGTGCTGGTTCAGGAGTCACTGATATTGCACTGTGCTGGTGAATGTGTCCCTGATATTGCACTGTGCTGGTTCAGGAGTCCCTGATATTGCACTGTGCTGGTGAATGTGTCCCTGATATTGCAATGTGCTGGTGAATGTGTCCCTGATATTGCACTGTGCTGGTGAATGTGTCTCTGATATTGCACTGTGCTGTTTCAGGAGTCACTGATATTGCACTGTGCTGGTGAATGTGTCCCTGATATTGCACTGTGCTGTTTCAGGAGTCACTGATATTGCACTGTGCTGGTGAATGTGTCCCTGATATTGCACTGTGCTGTTTCAGGAGTCACTGATATTGCACTGTGCTGGTGAATGTGTCCCTGATATTGCACTGTGCTGGTTCAGGAGTCACTGATTTTGCACTGTGCTGGTGAATGTGCTCCTGATATTGCACTGTGCTGTTTCAGGAGTCACTGATATTGCACTGTGCTGGTTCAGGAGTCACTGATATTGCACTGTGCTGGTGAATGTGTCCCTGATCTGGCACTGTGCTGGTTCAGGAGTCACTGATATTGCGCTGTGCTGGTGAATGTGTCCCTGATATTGCACTGTGCTGTTTCAGGAGTCACTGATATTGCACTGTGCTGGTGAATGTGTCCCTGATATTGCACTGTGCTGGTTCAGGAGTCACTGATATTGCACTGTGCTGGTGAATGTGCTCCTGATATTGCACTGTGCTGTTTCAGGAGTCACTGATATTGCACTGTGCTGGTGAATGTGTCCCTGATATTGCACTGTGCTGGTTCAGGAGTCACTGATATTGCACTGTGCTGGTGAATGTGTCCCTGATATTGCACTGTGCTGGTTCAGGAGTCCCTGATATTGCACTGTGCTGGTGAATGTGTCCCTGATATTGCACTGTGCTGGTTCAGGAGTCCCTGATATTGCACTGTGCTGTTTCAGGAGTCACTGATATTGCACTGTGCTGGTGAATGTGTCCCTGATATTGCACTGTGCTGTTTCAGGAGTCACTGATATTGCACTGTGCTGGTGAATGTGTCCCTGATATTGCACTGTGCTGGTTCAGGAGTCACTGATATTGCAATGTGCTGGTGAATGTGCTCCTGATATTGCACTGTGCTGTTTCAGGAGTCACTGATATTGCACTATGCTGGTGAATGTGTCCCTGATATTGCACTGTGCTGGTTCAGGAGTCACTGATATTGCACTGTGCTGGTGAATGTGTCCCTGATATTGCACTGTGCTGGTGAATGTGTCCCTGATATTGCACTGTGCTGTTTCAGGAGTCACTGATATTGCACTGTGCTGGTGAATGTGTCCCTGATATTGCACTGTGCTGGTTCAGGAGTCACTAATATTGCACTGTGCTGGTGAATGTGCTCCTGATATTGCACTGTGCTGGTGAATGTGTCCCTGATATTGCACTGTGCTGGTTCAGGAGTCACTGATATTGCACTTTGCTGGTGAATCAGCCCCTGAAATTGCACTGTGCTGGCGTATCAGACCCTGATATTGCACTGTGCTGGCGAATCAGACCCTGATATTGCACTGTGCTGGCGAATCAGACCGTGATGTTGCACTGTGCTGGTTCAGGAGTCACTGATATTGCAATGTGCTGGTGAATGTGTCCCTGATATTGCACTGTGCTGGTTCAGGAGTCCCTGATATTGCACTGTGCTGGTGAATGTGTCCCTGATATTGCAATGTGCTGGTGAATGTGTCCCTGATATTGCACTGTGCTGGTGAATGTGTCTCTGATATTGCACTGTGCTGTTTCAGGAGTCACTGATATTGCACTGTGCTGGTGAATGTGTCCCTGATATTGCACTGTGCTGTTTCAGGAGTCACTGATATTGCACTGTGCTGGTGAATGTGTCCCTGATATTGCACTGTGCTGGTTCAGGAGTCCCTGATATTGCACTGTGCTGGTTCAGGAGTCACTGATATTGCACTGTGCTGGTTCAGGAGTCACTGATATTGCAATGTGCTGGTTCAGGAGTCACTGATATTGCACTGTGCTGGTTCAGGAGTCACTGATATTGCAATGTGCTGGTGAATGTGTCCCTGATATTGCGTTGTGCTGGTGAATGTGTCGCTGATAATGCGCTGTGCTGGTGAATGTGTCCCTGATATTGCACTGTGCTGGTGAATGTGTCCCTGATATTGCGTTCTGCTGGTGAATGTGTCGCTGATAATGCGCTGTGCTGGTCAATGTGTCGCTGATATTGCACTGTGCTGGTGAATGTGTCCCTGATATTGCACTGTGCTGGTGAATGTGTCCCTGATATTGCACTGTGCTGGTTCAGGAGTCACTGATATTGCACTGTGCTGGTGAATGTGTCCCTGATATTGTACTGTGCTGGTGAATGTGTCCCTGATATTGCACTGTGCTGTTTCAGGAGTCACTGATATTGCACTGTGCTGGTGAATGTGTCCCTGATATTGCACTGTGCTGGTTCAGGAGTCACTAATATTGCACTGTGCTGGTGAATGTGCTCCTGATATTGCACTGTGCTGGTGAATGTGTCCCTGATATTGCACTGTGCTGGTTCAGGAGTCACTGATATTGCACTTTGCTGGTGAATCAGCCCCTGAAATTGCACTGTGCTGGCGTATCAGACCCTGATATTGCACTGTGTTGGCGAATCAGACCCTGATATTGCACTGTGCTGGCGAATCAGACCCTGATGTTGCACTATGCTGGTTCAGGAGTCACTGATATTGCACTGTGCTGGTTCAGGAGTCACTGATATTGCAATGTGCTGGTGAATGTGTCCCTGATATTGCACTGTGCTGGTTCAGGAGTCCCTGATATTGCACTGTGCTGGTGAATGTGTCCCTGATATTGCAATGTGCTGGTGAATGTGTCCCTGATATTGCACTGTGCTGGTGAATGTGTCCCTGATATTGCAATGTGCTGGTGAATGTGTCCCTGATATTGCACTGTGCTGTTTCAGGAGTCACTGATATTGCACTGTGCTGGTGAATGTGTCCCTGATATTGCACTGTGCTGTTTCAGGAGTCACTGATATTGCACTGTGCTGGTGAATGTGTCCCTGATATTGCACTGTGCTGGTTCAGGAGTCACTGATTTTGCACTGTGCTGGTGAATGTGCTCCTGATATTGCACTGTGCTGTTTCAGGAGTCACTGATATTGCACTGTGCTGGTTCAGGAGTCACTGATATTGCACTGTGCTGGTGAATGTGTCCCTGATCTGGCACTGTGCTGGTTCAGGAGTCACTGATATTGCGCTGTGCTGGTGAATGTGTCCCTGATATTGCACTGTGCTGTTTCAGGAGTCACTGATATTGCACTGTGCTGGTGAATGTGTCCCTGATATTGCACTGTGCTGGTTCAGGAGTCACTGATATTGCACTGTGCTGGTGAATGTGCTCCTGATATTGCACTGTGCTGTTTCAGGAGTCACTGATATTGCACTGTGCTGGTGAATGTGTCCCTGATATTGCACTGTGCTGGTTCAGGAGTCACTGATATTGCACTGTGCTGGTGAATGTGTCCCTGATATTGCACTGTGCTGGTTCAGGAGTCCCTGATATTGCACTGTGCTGGTGAATGTGTCCCTGATATTGCACTGTGCTGGTTCAGGAGTCCCTGATATTGCACTGTGCTGTTTCAGGAGTCACTGATATTGCACTGTGCTGGTGAATGTGTCCCTGATATTGCACTGTGCTGTTTCAGGAGTCACTGATATTGCACTGTGCTGGTGAATGTGTCCCTGATATTGCACTGTGCTGGTTCAGGAGTCACTGATATTGCAATGTGCTGGTGAATGTGCTCCTGATATTGCACTGTGCTGTTTCAGGAGTCACTGATATTGCACTATGCTGGTGAATGTGTCCCTGATATTGCACTGTGCTGGTTCAGGAGTCACTGATATTGCACTGTGCTGGTGAATGTGTCCCTGATATTGCACTGTGCTGGTGAATGTGTCCCTGATATTGCACTGTGCTGTTTCAGGAGTCACTGATATTGCACTGTGCTGGTGAATGTGTCCCTGATATTGCACTGTGCTGGTTCAGGAGTCACTAATATTGCACTGTGCTGGTGAATGTGCTCCTGATATTGCACTGTGCTGGTGAATGTGTCCCTGATATTGCACTGTGCTGGTTCAGGAGTCACTGATATTGCACTTTGCTGGTGAATCAGCCCCTGAAATTGCACTGTGCTGGCGTATCAGACCCTGATATTGCACTGTGCTGGCGAATCAGACCCTGATATTGCACTGTGCTGGCGAATCAGACCGTGATGTTGCACTGTGCTGGTTCAGGAGTCACTGATATTGCAATGTGCTGGTGAATGTGTCCCTGATATTGCACTGTGCTGGTTCAGGAGTCCCTGATATTGCACTGTGCTGGTGAATGTGTCCCTGATATTGCAATGTGCTGGTGAATGTGTCCCTGATATTGCACTGTGCTGGTGAATGTGTCTCTGATATTGCACTGTGCTGTTTCAGGAGTCACTGATATTGCACTGTGCTGGTGAATGTGTCCCTGATATTGCACTGTGCTGTTTCAGGAGTCACTGATATTGCACTGTGCTGGTGAATGTGTCCCTGATATTGCACTGTGCTGGTTCAGGAGTCCCTGATATTGCACTGTGCTGGTTCAGGAGTCACTGATATTGCACTGTGCTGGTTCAGGAGTCACTGATATTGCAATGTGCTGGTTCAGGAGTCACTGATATTGCACTGTGCTGGTTCAGGAGTCACTGATATTGCAATGTGCTGGTGAATGTGTCCCTGATATTGCGTTGTGCTGGTGAATGTGTCGCTGATAATGCGCTGTGCTGGTGAATGTGTCCCTGATATTGCACTGTGCTGGTGAATGTGTCCCTGATATTGCGTTCTGCTGGTGAATGTGTCGCTGATAATGCGCTGTGCTGGTCAATGTGTCGCTGATATTGCACTGTGCTGGTGAATGTGTCCCTGATATTGCACTGTGCTGGTGAATGTGTCCCTGATATTGCACTGTGCTGGTTCAGGAGTCACTGATATTGCACTGTGCTGGTGAATGTGTCCCTGATATTGCACTGTGCTGGTGAATGTGTCCCTGATATTGCACTGTGCTGTTTCAGGAGTCACTGATATTGCACTGTGCTGGTGAATGTGTCCCTGATATTGCACTGTGCTGGTTCAGGAGTCACTAATATTGCACTGTGCTGGTGAATGTGCTCCTGATATTGCACTGTGCTGGTGAATGTGTCCCTGATATTGCACTGTGCTGGTTCAGGAGTCACTGATATTGCACTTTGCTGGTGAATCAGCCCCTGAAATTGCACTGTGCTGGCGTATCAGACCCTGATATTGCACTGTGTTGGCGAATCAGACCCTGATATTGCACTGTGCTGGCGAATCAGACCCTGATGTTGCACTATGCTGGTTCAGGAGTCACTGATATTGCACTGTGCTGGTTCAGGAGTCACTGATATTGCAATGTGCTGGTGAATGTGTCCCTGATATTGCACTGTGCTGGTTCAGGAGTCCCTGATATTGCACTGTGCTGGTGAATGTGTCCCTGATATTGCAATGTGCTGGTGAATGTGTCCCTGATATTGCACTGTGCTGGTGAATGTGTCCCTGATATTGCAATGTGCTGGTGAATGTGTCCCTGATATTGCACTGTGCTGGTGAATGTGTCTCTGATATTGCACTGTGCTGTTTCAGGAGTCACTGATATTGCACTGTGCTGGTGAATGTGTCCCTGATATTGCACTGTGCTGTTTCAGGAGTCACTGATATTGCACTGTGCTGGTGAATGTGTCCCTGATATTGCACTGTGCTGGTTCAGGAGTCCCTGATATTGCACTGTGCTGGTTCAGGAGTCACTGATATTGCACTGTGCTGGTTCAGGAGTCACTGATATTGCAATGTGCTGGTTCAGGAGTCACTGATATTGCACTGTGCTGGTTCAGGAGTCACTGATATTGCAATGTGCTGGTGAATGTGTCCCTGATATTGCACTGTGCTGGTTCAGGAGTCACTGATATTGCACTGTGCTGGTGAATGTGCTCCTGATATTGCACTGTGCTGTTTCAGGAGTCACTGATATTGCACTGTGCTGGTGAATGTGTCCCTGATATTGCACTGTGCTGGTTCAGGAGTCACTGATATTGCACTGTGCTGGTGAATGTGTCCCTGATATTGCACTGTGCTGGTTCAGGAGTCCCTGATATTGCACTGTGCTGGTGAATGTGTCCCTGATATTGCACTGTGCTGGTTCAGGATTCACTGATATTGCAATGTGCTGGTGAATGTGCTCCTGATATTGCACTGTGCTGGTTCAGGAGTCACTGATATTGCACTGTGGTGGTGAATGTGTCCCTGATATTGCACTGTGCTGGTTCAGGATTCCCTGATATTGCACTGTGCTGGTGAATGTGTCCCTGATATTGCAATGTGCTGGTGAATGTGTCCCTGATATTGCACTGTGCTGGTGAATGTGTCTCTGATATTGCACTGTGCTGTTTCAGGAGTCACTGATATTGCACTGTGCTGGTGAATGTGTCCCTGATATTGCACTGTGCTGGTTCAGGAGTCCCTGATATTGCACTGTGCTGGTGAATGTGTCCCTGATATTGCAATGTGCTGGTGAATGTTTCCCTGATATTGCACTGTGCTGGTGAATGTGTCTCTGATATTGCACTGTGCTGTTTCAGGAGTCACTGATATTGCACTGTGCTGATGAATGTGTCCCTGATATTGCACTGTGCTGTTTCAGGAGTCACTGATATTGCACTGTGCTGGTGAATCAGCCCCTGAAATTGCACTGTGCTGGTTCAGGAGTCACTGATATTGCAATGTGCTGGTGAATGTGCTCCTGATATTGCACTGTGCTGGTGAATGTGTCCCTGATATTGCACTGTGCTGGTTCAGGAGTCCCTGAGATTGCACTGTGCTGGTGAATGTGTCCCTGATATTGCACTGTGCTGGTTCAGGAGTCACTGATATTGCACTGTGCTGGTGAATGTGTCCCTGATATTGCACTGTGCTGGTTCAGGAGTCACTGATATTGCACTGTGCTGGTGAATGTGTCCCTGATATTGCACTGTGCTGGTTCAGGAGTCCCTCAGATTGCACTGTGCTGGTGAATGTGCTCCTGATATTGCACTGTGCTGGTTCAGGAGTCCCTGAGATTGCACTGTGCTGGTGAATGTGTCCCTGATATTGCACTGTGCTGGTTCAGGAGTCACTGATATTGCACTGTGCTGGTGCATGTGCTCCTGATATTGCACTGTGCTGGTGAATGTGTCCCTGATATTGCACTGTGCTGGTTCAGGAGTCACTGATATTGCACTTTGCTGGTGAATCAGCCCCTGAAATTGCACTGTGCTGGCGTATCAGACCCTGATATTGCACTGTGCTGGCGAATCAGACCCTGATATTGCACTGTGCTGGCGAATCAGACCCTGATGTTGCACTGTGCTGGTTCAGGAGTCACTGATATTGCAATGTGCTGGTGAATGTGCTCCTGATATTGCACTGTGCTGGTGAATGTGTCACTGATATTGCACTGTGCTGGTTCAGGAGTCACTGATATTGCACTGTGCTGGTGAATGTGTCCCTGATATTGCACTGTGCTGGTTCAGGAGTCACTGATATTGCACTGTGCTGGTGAATGTGTCCCTGATATTGCACTGTGCTGGTTCAGGAGTCCCTGATATTGCACTGTGCTGGTTCAGGAGTCACTGATATTGCACTGTGCTGGTTCAAGAGTCACTGATATTGCAATGTGCTGGTTCAGGAGTCACTGATATTGCACTGTGCTGGTTCAGGAGTCACTGATATTGCAATGTGCTGGTGAATGTGTCCCTGATATTGCGTCGTGCTTGTGAATGTGTCGCTGATAATGCGCTGTGCTGGTGAATGTGTCCCTGATATTGCACTGTGCTGGTGAATGTGTCCCTGATATTGCGTTCTGCTGGTGAATGTGTCGCTGATAATGCGCTGTGCTGGTGAATGTGTCGCTGATATTGCGTTCTGCTGGTGAATGTGTCCCTGATATTGCACTGTGCTGGTGAATGTGTCCCTGATATTGCACTGTGCTGTTTCAGGAGTCACTGATATTGCACTGTGCTGGTGAATGTGTCCCTGATATTGCACTGTGCTGGTTCAGGATTCACTGATATTGCAATGTGCTGGTGAATGTGCTCCTGATATTGCACTGTGCTGGTTCAGGAGTCACTGATATTGCACTGTGCTGGTGAATGTGTCCCTGATATTGCACTGTGCTGGTTCAGGAGTCCCTGATATTGCACTGTGCTGGTGAATGTGTCCCTGATATTGCAATGTGCTGGTGAATGTGTCCCTGATATTGCACTGTGCTGGTGAATGTGTCTCTGATATTGCACTGTGCTGTTTCAGGAGTCACTGATATTGCACTGTGCTGGTGAATGTGTCCCTGATATTGCACTGTGCTGTTTCAGGAGTCACTGATATTGCACTGTGCTGGTGAATGTGTCCCTGATATTGCATTGTGCTGTTTCAGGAGTCACTGATATTGCACTGTGCTGGTGAATGTGTCCCTGATATTGCACTGTGCTGGTTCAGGAGTCACTGATATTGCACTGTGCTGGTGAATGTGCTCCTGATATTGCACTGTGCTGTTTCAGGAGTCACTGATATTGCACTGTGCTGGTTCAAGAGTCACTGATATTGCACTGTGCTGGTGAATGTGTCCCTGATCTGGCACTGTGCTGGTTCAGGAGTCACTGATATTGCGCTGTGCTGGTGAATGTGTCCCTGATATTGCACTGTGCTGTTTCAGGAGTCACTGATATTGTACTGTGCTGGTGAATGTGTCCCTGATATTGCACTGTGCTGGTTCAGGAGTCACTGATATTGCACTGTGCTGGTGAATGTGCTCCTGATATTGCACTGTGCTGTTTCAGGAGTCACTGATATTGCACTGTGCTGGTGAATGTGTCCCTGATATTGCACTGTGCTGTTTCAGGAGTCACTGATATTGCACTGTGCTGGTGAATGTGTCCCTGATATTGCACTGTGCTGGTTCAGGAGTCCCTGATATTGCACTGTGCTGGTGAATGTGTCCCTGATATTGCACTGTGCTGGTTCAGGAGTCCCTGATATTGCACTGTGCTGTTTCAGGAGTCACTGATATTGCACTGTGCTGGTGAATGTGTCCCTGATATTGCACTGTGCTGTTTCAGGAGTCACTGATATTGCACTGTGCTGGTGAATGTGTCCCTGATATTGCACTGTGCTGGTTCAGGAGTCACTGATATTGCAATGTGCTGGTGAATGTGCTCCTGATACTGCACTGTGCTGTTTCAGGAGTCACTGATATTGCACTATGCTGGTGAATGTGTCCCTGATATTGCACTGTGCTGGTTCAGGAGTCACTGATATTGCACTGTGCTGGTGAATGTGTCCCTGATATTGCACTGTGCTGGTGAATGTGTCCCTGATATTGCACTGTGCTGTTTCAGGAGTCACTGATATTGCACTGTGCTGGTGAATGTGTCCCTGATATTGCACTGTGCTGGTTCAGGAGTCACTAATATTGCACTGTGCTGGTGAATGTGCTCCTGATATTGCACTGTGCTGGTGAATGTGTCCCTGATATTGCACTGTGCAGGTTCAGGAGTCACTGATATTGCACTTTGCTGGTGAATCAGCCCCTGAAATTGCACTGTGCTGGCGTATCAGACCCTGATATTGCACTGTGCTGGCGAATCAGACCCTGATATTGCACTGTGCTGGCGAATCAGACCCTGATGTTGCACTGTGCTGGTTCAGGAGTCACTGATATTGCACTGTGCTGGTTCAGGAGTCACTGATATTGCAATGTGCTGGTGAATGTGTCCCTGATATTGCACTGTGCTGGTTCAGGAGTCCCTGATATTGCACTGTGCTGGTGAATGTGTCCCTGATATTGCAATGTGCTGGTGAATGTGTCCCTGATATTGCACTGTGCTGGTGAATGTGTCTCTGATATTGCACTGTGCTGTTTCAGGAGTCACTGATATTGCACTGTGCTGGTGAATGTGTCCCTGATATTGCACTGTGCTGTTTCAGGAGTCACTGATATTGCACTGTGCTGGTGAATGTGTCCCTGATATTGCACTGTGCTAGTTCAGGAGTCCCTGATATTGCACTGTGCTGGTTCAGGAGTCACTGATATTGCACTGTGCTGGTTCAGGAGTCACTGATATTGCAATGTGCTGGTTCAGGAGTCACTGATATTGCACTGTGCTGGTTCAGGAGTCACTGATATTGCAATGTGCTGGTGAATGTGTCCCTGATATTGCGTTGTGCTGGTGAATGTGTCGCTGATAATGCGCTGTGCTGGTGAATGTGTCCCTGATATTGCACTGTGCTGGTGAATGTGTCCCTGATATTGCGTTCTGCTGGTGAATGTGTCGCTGATAATGCGCTGTGCTGGTGAATGTGTCGCTGATATTGCACTGTGCTGGTGAATGTGTCCCTGATATTGCACTGTGCTGGTGAATGTGTCCCTGATATTGCACTGTGCTGGTTCAGGAGTCACTGATATTGCACTGTGCTGGTGAATGTGTCCCTGATATTGCACTGTGCTGGTGAATGTGTCCCTGATATTGCACTGTGCTGGTTCAGGAGTCACTAATATTGCACTGTGCTGGCGAATCAGACCCTGATGTTGCACTGTGCTGGTTCAGGAGTCACTGATATTGCAATGTGCTGGTGAATGTGCTCCTGATATTGTACTGTGCTGGTGAATGTGTCACTGATATTGCACTGTGCTGGTTCAGGAGTCACTGATATTGCACTGTGCTGGTGAATGTGTCCCTGATATTGCACTGTGCTGGTTCAGGAGTCACTGATATTGCACTGTGCTGGTGAATGTGTCCCTGATATTGCACTGTGCTGGTTCAGGAGTCCCTGATATTGCACTGTGCTGGTTCAGGAGTCACTGATATTGCACTGTGCTGGTTCAGGAGTCACTGATATTGCAATGTGCTGGTTCAGGAGTCACTGATATTGCACTGTGCTGGTTCAGGAGTCACTGATATTGCAATGTGCTGGTGAATGTGTCCCTGATATTGCGTCGTGCTTGTGAATGTGTCGCTGATAATGCGCTGTGCTGGTGAATGTGTCCCTGATATTGCACTGTGCTGGTGAATGTGTCCCTGATATTGCGTTCTGCTGGTGAATGTGTCGCTGATAATGCGCTGTGCTGGTGAATGTGTCGCTGATATTGCGTTCTGCTGGTGAATGTGTCCCTGATATTGCACTGTGCTGGTGAATGTGTCCCTGATATTGCACTGTGCTGTTTCAGGAGTCACTGATATTGCACTGTGCTGGTGAATGTGTCCCTGATATTGCACTGTGCTGTTTCAGGCGTCACTGATATTGCACTGTGCTGGTGAATGTGTCCCTGATATTGCACTCTGCTGGTTCAGGAGTCACTGATATTGCACTGTGCTGGTGAATGTGCTCCTGATATTGCACTGTGCTGTTTCAGGAGTCACTGATATTGCACTGTGCTGGTGAATGTGTCCCTGATATTGCACTGTGCTGGTTCAGGAGTCACTGATATTGCACTGTGCTGGTGAATGTGTCCCTGATATTGCACTGTGCTGGTTCAGGAGTCCCTGATATTGCACTGTGCTGGTGAATGTGTCCCTGATATTGCACTGTGCTGGTTCAGGATTCACTGATATTGCAATGTGCTGGTGAATGTGCTCCTGATATTGCACTGTGCTGGTTCAGGAGTCACTGATATTGCACTGTGCTGGTGAATGTGTCCCTGATATTGCACTGTGCTGGTTCAGGAGTCCCTGATATTGCACTGTGCTGGTGAATGTGTCCCTGATATTGCACTGTGCTGGTTCAGGAGTCACTGATATTGCACTGTGCTGGTGAATGTGCTCCTGATATTGCACTGTGCTGTTTCAGGAGTCACTGATATTGCACTGTGCTGGTTCAAGAGTCACTGATATTGCACTGCGCTGGTGAATGTGTCCCTGATCTGGCACTGTGCTGGTTCAGGAGTCACTGATATTGCGCTGTGCTGGTGAATGTGTCCCTGATATTGCACTGTGCTGTTTCAGGAGTCACTGATATTGTACTGTGCTGGTGAATGTGTCCCTGATATTGCACTGTGCTGGTTCAGGAGTCACTGATATTGCACTGTGCTGGTGAATGTGCTCCTGATATTGCACTGTGCTGTTTCAGGAGTCACTGATATTGCACTGTGCTGGTGAATGTGTCCCTGATATTGCACTGTGCTGTTTCAGGAGTCACTGATATTGCACTGTGCTGGTGAATGTGTCCCTGATATTGCACTGTGCTGGTTCAGGAGTCCCTGATATTGCACTGTGCTGGTGAATGTGTCCCTGATATTGCACTGTGCTGGTTCAGGAGTCCCTGATATTGCACTGTGCTGTTTCAGGAGTCACTGATATTGCACTGTGCTGGTGAATGTGTCCCTGATATTGCACTGTGCTGTTTCAGGAGTCACTGATATTGCACTGTGCTGGTGAATGTGTCCCTGATATTGCACTGTGCTGGTTCAGGAGTCACTGATATTGCAATGTGCTGGTGAATGTGCTCCTGATACTGCACTGTGCTGTTTCAGGAGTCACTGATATTGCACTATGCTGGTGAATGTGTCCCTGATATTGCACTGTGCTGGTTCAGGAGTCACTGATATTGCACTGTGCTGGTGAATGTGTCCCTGATATTGCACTGTGCTGGTGAATGTGTCCCTGATATTGCACTGTGCTGTTTCAGGAGTCACTGATATTGCACTGTGCTGGTGAATGTGTCCCTGATATTGCACTGTGCTGGTTCAGGAGTCACTAATATTGCACTGTGCTGGTGAATGTGCTCCTGATATTGCACTGTGCTGGTGAATGTGTCCCTGATATTGCACTGTGCTGGTTCAGGAGTCACTGATATTGCACTTTGCTGGTGAATCAGCCCCTGAAATTGCACTGTGCTGGCGTATCAGACCCTGATATTGCACTGTGCTGGCGAATCAGACCCTGATATTGCACTGTGCTGGCGAATCAGACCCTGATGTTGCACTGTGCTGGTTCAGGAGTCACTGATATTGCACTGTGCTGGTTCAGGAGTCACTGATATTGCAATGTGCTGGTGAATGTGTCCCTGATATTGCACTGTGCTGGTTCAGGAGTCCCTGATATTGCACTGTGCTGGTGAATGTGTCCCTGATATTGCAATGTGCTGGTGAATGTGTCCCTGATATTGCACTGTGCTGGTGAATGTGTCTCTGATATTGCACTGTGCTGTTTCAGGAGTCACTGATATTGCACTGTGCTGGTGAATGTGTCCCTGATATTGCACTGTGCTGTTTCAGGAGTCACTGATATTGCACTGTGCTGGTGAATGTGTCCCTGATATTGCACTGTGCTAGTTCAGGAGTCCCTGATATTGCACTGTGCTGGTTCAGGAGTCACTGATATTGCACTGTGCTGGTTCAGGAGTCACTGATATTGCAATGTGCTGGTTCAGGAGTCACTGATATTGCACTGTGCTGGTTCAGGAGTCACTGATATTGCAATGTGCTGGTGAATGTGTCCCTGATATTGCGTTGTGCTGGTGAATGTGTCGCTGATAATGCGCTGTGCTGGTGAATGTGTCCCTGATATTGCACTGTGCTGGTGAATGTGTCCCTGATATTGCGTTCTGCTGGTGAATGTGTCGCTGATAATGCGCTGTGCTGGTGAATGTGTCGCTGATATTGCACTGTGCTGGTGAATGTGTCCCTGATATTGCACTGTGCTGGTGAATGTGTCCCTGATATTGCACTGTGCTGGTTCAGGAGTCACTGATATTGCACTGTGCTGGTGAATGTGTCCCTGATATTGCACTGTGCTGGTGAATGTGTCCCTGATATTGCACTGTGCTGGTTCAGGAGTCACTAATATTGCACTGTGCTGGTGAATGTGCTCCTGATATTGCACTGTGCTGGTGAATGTGTCCCTGATATTGCACTGTGCTGGTTCAGGAGTCACTGATATTGCACTTTGCTGGTGAATCAGCCCCTGAAATTGCACTGTGCTGGCGTATCAGACCCTGATATTGCACTGTGCTGGCGAATCAGACCCTGATATTGCACTGTGCTGGCGAATCAGACCCTGATGTTGCACTATGCTGGTTCAGGAGTCACTGATATTGCACTGTGCTGGTTCAGGAGTCACTGATATTGCAATGTGCTGGTGAATGTGTCCCTGATATTGCACTGTGCTGGTTCAGGAGTCCCTGATATTGCACTGTGCTGGTGAATGTGTCCCTGATATTGCAATGTGCTGGTGAATGTGTCCCTGATATTGCACTGTGCTGGTGAATGTGTCTCTGATATTGCACTGTGCTGTTTCAGGAGTCACTGATATTGCACTGTGCTGGTGAATGTGTCCCTGATATTGCACTGTGCTGTTTCAGGAGTCACTGATATTGCACTGTGCTGGTGAATGTGTCCCTGATATTGCACTGTGCTGGTTCAGGAGTCCCTGATATTGCACTGTGCTGGTTCAGGAGTCACTGATATTGCACTGTGCTGGTTCAGGAGTCACTGATATTGCAATGTGCTGGTTCAGGAGTCACTGATATTGCACTGTGCTGGTTCAGGAGTCACTGATATTGCAATGTGCTGGTGAATGTGTCCCTGATATTGCGTTGTGCTGGTGAATGTGTCGCTGATAATGCGCTGTGCTGGTGAATGTGTCCCTGATATTGCACTGTGCTGGTGAATGTGTCCCTGATATTGCGTTCTGCTGGTGAATGTGTCGCTGATAATGCGCTGTGCTGGTGAATGTGTCGCTGATATTGCACTGTGCTGGTGAATGTGTCCCTGATATTGCACTGTGCTGGTGAATGTGTCCCTGATATTGCACTGTGCTGGTTCAGGAGTCACTGATATTGCACTGTGCTGGTGAATGTGTCCCTGATATTGCACTGTGCTGGTGAATGTGTCCCTGATATTGCACTGTGCTGTTTCAGGAGTCACTGATATTGCACTGTGCTGGTGAATGTGTCCCTGATATTGCACTGTGCTGTTTCAGGCGTCACTGATATTGCACTGTGCTGGTGAATGTGTCCCTGATATTGCACTGTGCTGGTTCAGGAGTCACTGATATTGCACTGTGCTGGTGAATGTGCTCCTGATATTGCACTGTGCTGTTTCAGGAGTCACTGATATTGCACTGTGCTGGTGAATGTGTCCCTGATATTGCACTGTGCTGGTTCAGGAGTCACTGATATTGCACTGTGCTGGTGAATGTGTCCCTGATATTGCACTGTGCTGGTGAATGTGTCCCTGATATTGCACTGTGCTGTTTCAGGAGTCACTGATATTGCACTGTGCTGGTGAATGTGTCCCTGATATTGCACTGTGCTGTTTCAGGAGTCACTGATATTGCACTGTGCTGGTGAATGTGTACCTGATATTGCACTGTGCTGGTTCAGGAGTCACTGATATTGCAATGTGCTGGTGAATGTGCTCCTGATATTGCACTGTGCTGTTTCAGGAGTCACTGATATTGCACTATGCTGGTGAATGTGTCCCTGATATTGCACTGTGCTGGTTCAGGAGTCACTGATATTGCACTGTGCTGGTGAATGTGTCCCTGATATTGCACTGTGCTGGTGAATGTGTCCCTGATATTGCACTGTGCTGTTTCAGGAGTCACTGATATTGCACTGTGCTGGTGAATGTGTCCCTGATATTGTACTGTGCTGTTTCAGGCGTCACTGATATTGCACTGTGCTGGTGAATGTGTCCCTGATATTGCACTGTGCTGGTTCAGGAGTCACTGATATTGCACTGTGCTGGTGAATGTGCTCCTGATATTGCACTGTGCTGTTTCAGGAGTCACTGATATTTCACTGTGCTGGTGAATGTGTCCCTGATATTGCACTGTGCTGGTTCAGGAGTCACTGATATTGCACTGTGCTGGTGAATGTGTCCCTGATATTGCACTGTGCTGGTTCAGGAGTCCCTGATATTGCACTGTGCTGGTGAATGTGTCCCTGATATTGCACTGTGCTGGTTCAGGATTCACTGATATTGCAATGTGCTGGTGAATGTGCTCCTGATATTGCACTGTGCTGGTTCAGGAGTCACTGATATTGCACTGTGCTGGTGAATGTGTCCCTGATATTGCACTGTGCTGGTTCAGGAGTCCCTGATATTGCACTGTGCTGGTGAATGTGTCCCTGATATTGCAATGTGCTGGTGAATGTGTCCCTGATATTGCACTCTGCTGGTGAATGTGTCTCTGATATTGCACTGTGCTGTTTCAGGAGTCACTGATATTGCACTGTGCTGGTGAATGTGTCCCTGATATTGCACTGTGCTGTTTCAGGAGTCACTGATATTGCACTGTGCTGGTGAATGTGTCCCTGATATTGCACTGTGCTGGTTCAGGAGTCACTGATATTGCACTGTGCTGGTGAATGTGCTCCTGATATTGCACTGTGCTGTTTCAGGAGTCACTGATATTGCACTGTGCTGGTGAATGTGTCCCTGATATTGCACTGTGCTGTTTCAGGAGTCACTGATATTGCACTGTGCTGGTGAATGTGTCCCTGATATTGCACTGTGCTGGTTCAGGAGTCCCTGATATTGCACTGTGCTGGTGAATGTGTCCCTGATATTGCACTGTGCTGGTTCAGGAGTCCCTGATATTGCACTGTGCTGTTTCAGGAGTCACTGATATTGCACTGTGCTGGTGAATGTGTCCCTGATATTGCACTGTGCTGTTTCAGGAGTCACTGATATTGCACTGTGCTGGTGAATGTGTCCCTGATATTGCACTGTGCTGGTTCAGGAGTCACTGATATTGCAATGTGCTGGTGAATGTGCTCCTGATACTGCACTGTGCTGTTTCAGGAGTCACTGATATTGCACTATGCTGGTGAATGTGTCCCTGATATTGCACTGTGCTGGTTCAGGAGTCACTGATATTGCACTGTGCTGGTGAATGTGTCCCTGATATTGCACTGTGCTGGTGAATGTGTCCCTGATATTGCACTGTGCTGTTTCAGGAGTCACTGATATTGCACTGTGCTGGTGAATGTGTCCCTGATATTGCACTGTGCTGGTTCAGGAGTCACTAATATTGCACTGTGCTGGTGAATGTGCTCCTGATATTGCACTGTGCTGGTGAATGTGTCCCTGATATTGCACTGTGCTGGTTCAGGAGTCACTGATATTGCACTTTGCTGGTGAATCAGCCCCTGAAATTGCACTGTGCTGGCGTATCAGACCCTGATATTGCACTGTGCTGGCGAATCAGACCCTGATATTGCACTGTGCTGGCGAATCAGACCCTGATGTTGCACTGTGCTGGTTCAGGAGTCACTGATATTGCACTGTGCTGGTTCAGGAGTCACTGATATTGCAATGTGCTGGTGAATGTGTCCCTGATATTGCACTGTGCTGGTTCAGGAGTCCCTGATATTGCACTGTGCTGGTGAATGTGTCCCTGATATTGCAATGTGCTGGTGAATGTGTCCCTGATATTGCACTGTGCTGGTGAATGTGTCTCTGATATTGCACTGTGCTGTTTCAGGAGTCACTGATATTGCACTGTGCTGGTGAATGTGTCCCTGATATTGCACTGTGCTGTTTCAGGAGTCACTGATATTGCACTGTGCTGGTGAATGTGTCCCTGATATTGCACTGTGCTAGTTCAGGAGTCCCTGATATTGCACTGTGCTGGTTCAGGAGTCACTGATATTGCACTGTGCTGGTTCAGGAGTCACTGATATTGCAATGTGCTGGTTCAGGAGTCACTGATATTGCACTGTGCTGGTTCAGGAGTCACTGATATTGCAATGTGCTGGTGAATGTGTCCCTGATATTGCGTTGTGCTGGTGAATGTGTCGCTGATAATGCGCTGTGCTGGTGAATGTGTCCCTGATATTGCACTGTGCTGGTGAATGTGTCCCTGATATTGCGTTCTGCTGGTGAATGTGTCGCTGATAATGCGCTGTGCTGGTGAATGTGTCGCTGATATTGCACTGTGCTGGTGAATGTGTCCCTGATATTGCACTGTGCTGGTGAATGTGTCCCTGATATTGCACTGTGCTGGTTCAGGAGTCACTGATATTGCACTGTGCTGGTGAATGTGTCCCTGATATTGCACTGTGCTGGTGAATGTGTCCCTGATATTGCACTGTGCTGGTTCAGGAGTCACTAATATTGCACTGTGCTGGTGAATGTGCTCCTGATATTGCACTGTGCTGGTGAATGTGTCCCTGATATTGCACTGTGCTGGTTCAGGAGTCACTGATATTGCACTTTGCTGGTGAATCAGCCCCTGAAATTGCACTGTGCTGGCGTATCAGACCCTGATATTGCACTGTGCTGGCGAATCAGACCCTGATATTGCACTGTGCTGGCGAATCAGACCCTGATGTTGCACTATGCTGGTTCAGGAGTCACTGATATTGCACTGTGCTGGTTCAGGAGTCACTGATATTGCAATGTGCTGGTGAATGTGTCCCTGATATTGCACTGTGCTGGTTCAGGAGTCCCTGATATTGCACTGTGCTGGTGAATGTGTCCCTGATATTGCAATGTGCTGGTGAATGTGTCCCTGATATTGCACTGTGCTGGTGAATGTGTCTCTGATATTGCACTGTGCTGTTTCAGGAGTCACTGATATTGCACTGTGCTGGTGAATGTGTCCCTGATATTGCACTGTGCTGTTTCAGGAGTCACTGATATTGCACTGTGCTGGTGAATGTGTCCCTGATATTGCACTGTGCTGGTTCAGGAGTCCCTGATATTGCACTGTGCTGGTTCAGGAGTCACTGATATTGCACTGTGCTGGTTCAGGAGTCACTGATATTGCAATGTGCTGGTTCAGGAGTCACTGATATTGCACTGTGCTGGTTCAGGAGTCACTGATATTGCAATGTGCTGGTGAATGTGTCCCTGATATTGCGTTGTGCTGGTGAATGTGTCGCTGATAATGCGCTGTGCTGGTGAATGTGTCCCTGATATTGCACTGTGCTGGTGAATGTGTCCCTGATATTGCGTTCTGCTGGTGAATGTGTCGCTGATAATGCGCTGTGCTGGTGAATGTGTCGCTGATATTGCACTGTGCTGGTGAATGTGTCCCTGATATTGCACTGTGCTGGTGAATGTGTCCCTGATATTGCACTGTGCTGGTTCAGGAGTCACTGATATTGCACTGTGCTGGTGAATGTGTCCCTGATATTGCACTGTGCTGGTGAATGTGTCCCTGATATTGCACTGTGCTGTTTCAGGAGTCACTGATATTGCACTGTGCTGGTGAATGTGTCCCTGATATTGCACTGTGCTGTTTCAGGCGTCACTGATATTGCACTGTGCTGGTGAATGTGTCCCTGATATTGCACTGTGCTGGTTCAGGAGTCACTGATATTGCACTGTGCTGGTGAATGTGCTCCTGATATTGCACTGTGCTGTTTCAGGAGTCACTGATATTGCACTGTGCTGGTGAATGTGTCCCTGATATTGCACTGTGCTGGTTCAGGAGTCACTGATATTGCACTGTGCTGGTGAATGTGTCCCTGATATTGCACTGTGCTGGTGAATGTGTCCCTGATATTGCACTGTGCTGTTTCAGGAGTCACTGATATTGCACTGTGCTGGTGAATGTGTCCCTGATATTGCACTGTGCTGTTTCAGGAGTCACTGATATTGCACTGTGCTGGTGAATGTGTACCTGATATTGCACTGTGCTGGTTCAGGAGTCACTGATATTGCAATCTGCTGGTGAATGTGCTCCTGATATTGCACTGTGCTGTTTCAGGAGTCACTGATATTGCACTATGCTGGTGAATGTGTCCCTGATATTGCACTGTGCTGGTTCAGGAGTCACTGATATTGCACTGTGCTGGTGAATGTGTCCCTGATATTGCACTGTGCTGGTGAATGTGTCCCTGATATTGCACTGTGCTGTTTCAGGAGTCACTGATATTGCACTGTGCTGGTGAATGTGTCCCTGATATTGTACTGTGCTGTTTCAGGCGTCACTGATATTGCACTGTGCTGGTGAATGTGTCCCTGATATTGCACTGTGCTGGTTCAGGAGTCACTGATATTGCACTGTGCTGGTGAATGTGCTCCTGATATTGCACTGTGCTGTTTCAGGAGTCACTGATATTTCACTGTGCTGGTGAATGTGTCCCTGATATTGCACTGTGCTGGTTCAGGAGTCACTGATATTGCACTGTGCTGGTGAATGTGTCCCTGATATTGCACTGTGCTGGTTCAGGAGTCCCTGATATTGCACTGTGCTGGTGAATGTGTCCCTGATATTGCACTGTGCTGGTTCAGGATTCACTGATATTGCAATGTGCTGGTGAATGTGCTCCTGATATTGCACTGTGCTGGTTCAGGAGTCACTGATATTGCACTGTGCTGGTGAATGTGTCCCTGATATTGCACTGTGCTGGTTCAGGAGTCCCTGATATTGCACTGTGCTGGTGAATGTGTCCCTGATATTGCAATGTGCTGGTGAATGTGTCCCTGATATTGCACTGTGCTGGTGAATGTGTCTCTGATATTGCACTGTGCTGTTTCAGGAGTCACTGATATTGCACTGTGCTGGTGAATGTGTCCCTGATATTGCACTGTGCTGTTTCAGGAGTCACTGATATTGCACTGTGCTGGTGAATGTGTCCCTGATATTGCACTGTGCTGGTTCAGGAGTCACTGATATTGCACTGTGCTGGTGAATGTGCTCCTGATATTGCACTGTGCTGTTTCAGGAGTCACTGATATTGCACTGTGCTGTTTCAGGAGTCACTGATATTGCACTGTGCTGGTGAATGTGTCCCTGATCTGGCACTGTGCTGGTTCAGGAGTCACTGATATTGCGCTGTGCTGGTGAATGTGTCCCTGATATTGCACTGTGCTGTTTCAGGAGTCACTGATATTGCACTGTGCTGGTGAATGTGTCCCTGATATTGCACTGTGCTGGTTCAGGAGTCACTGATATTGCACTGTGCTGGTGAATGTGTCCCTGATATTGCACTGTGCTGGTTCAGGAGTCCCTGATATTGCACTGTGCTGGTGAATATCTCCCTGATATTGCACTGTGCTGGTTCAGGAGTCACTGATATTGCAATGTGCTGGTGAATGTGTCCCTGATATTGCTCTGTGCTGGTTCAGGAGTCACTGATATTGCACTGTGCTGGTGAATGTGTCCCTGATATTGCACTGTGCTGTTTCAGGAGTCACTGATATTGCACTGTGCTGGTGAATGTGTCCCTGATATTGCACTGTGCTGGTTCAGGAGTCACTGATATTGCACTTTGCTGGTGAATCAGCCCCTGAAATTGCACTGTGCTGGCGTATCAGACCCTGATATTGCACTGTGCTGGCGAATCAGACCCTGATATTGCACTGTGCTGGCGAATCAGACCCTGATGTTGCACTGTGCTGGTTCAGGAGTCACTGATATTGCAATGTGCTGGTGAATGTGCTCCTGATATTGCACTGTGCTGGTGAATGTGTCCCTGATATTGCACTGTGCTGGTGAATGTGTCTCTGATATTGCACTGTGCTGTTTCAGGAGTCACTGATATTGCACTGTGCTGGTGAATGTGTCCCTGATATTGCACTGTGCTGTTTCAGGAGTCACTGATATTGCACTGTGCTGGTGAATGTGTCCCTGATATTGCACTGTGCTGTTTCAGGAGTCACTGATATTGCACTGTGCTGGTGAATGTGTCCCTGATATTGCACTGTGCTGGTTCAGGAGTCACTGATATTGCACTGTGCTGGTGAATGTGCTCCTGATATTGCACTGTGCTGTTTCAGGAGTCACTGATATTGCACTGTGCTGGTGAATGTGTCCCTGATATTGCACTGTGCTGGTTCAGGAGTCACTGATATTGCACTGTGCTGGTGAATGTGTCCCTGATATTGCACTGTGCTGGTTCAGGAGTCCCTGATATTGCACTGTGCTGGTGAATCAGCCTCTGAAATTGCACTGTGCTGGTTCAGGAGTCACTGATATTGCAATGTGCTGGTGAATGTGCTCCTGATATTGCACTGTGCTGGTGAATGTGTCCCTGATATTGCACTGTGCTGGTTCAGGAGTCCCTGAGATTGCACTGTGCTGGTGAATGTGTCCCTGATATTGCACTGTGCTGGTTCAGGAGTCACTGATATTGCACTGTGCTGGTGAATGTGTCCCTGATATTGCACTGTGCTGGTTCAGGAGTCTCTGATATTGCACTGTGCTGGTGAATGTGTCCCTGATATTGCACTGTGCTGGTTCAGGAGTCCCTGAGATTGCACTGTGCTGGTGAATGTGCTCCTGATATTGCACTGTGCTGGTTCAGGAGTCCCTGAGATTGCACTGTGCTGGTGAATGTGTCCCTGATATTGCACTGTGCTGGTTCAGGAGTCACTGATATTGCACTGTGCTGGTGAATGTGCTCCTGATATTGCACTGTGCTGGTGAATGTGTCCCTGATATTGCACTGTGCTGGTTCAGGAGTCACTGATATTGCACTTTGCTGGTGAATCAGCCCCTGAAATTGCACTGTGCTGGCGTATCAGACCCTGATATTGCACTGTGCTGGCGAATCAGACCCTGATATTGCACTGTGCTGGTGAATCAGACCCTGATGTTGCACTGTGCTGGTTCAGGAGTCACTGATATTGCAATGTGCTGGTGAATGTGCTCCTGATATTGCACTGTGCTGGTGAATGTGTCCCTGATATTCAGCTGTGCTGGTGATTGGTTCCCTGATATTGCACTGCGCTGGTGAAGGAGGTTGCTGATTGTATATAAATGCAGGCTTGCAGGTTTACAGATAACTGAACTCATCTTTCAGTCTAAATACAGGACAGCAATCGGTCACACACTCCCAACTTTAGCCTGAACCCTTGCATCGCTCAATGAATTGTATTGACCACAACCCAAAGACCTGAGAGAATTATGCATTAGATTGCAAAGTCGATAGGACTGTCCCTTGGTGGTTGATGATCAATAATTACATGCACAAACAATGCATACTGATTATCTCGTTCTCTTTTTAAATTTGGGACTGTTAGCAGACTGCCAAACCGATGGACTGGATTTGCTTTGATCTCATTGAGCCTGTCTTGCTTGGCTGACAATTTCATCATGGTTTTCGCTTTAAAATAAGCAAAGCTGGAGTAAATTAGTTTAAAAAAACCTTTTAACGCTGGACTTTCACCTTAGCCCAAATCTACCAACTCAACATGCAGAATGTGCAGTGGGATTCTTTACTGAGTTTGATACAGAACTTGTACTTAGAATCATAGGAGGCATTTAAAATGTTTGAGGGATTTGATAGGGCTGATATGGAGAAACTTGTTTTTGGTTTGGGAATTCAGATCATGGGGGCACAATCTTAAAATTAAAGCAAGGAATGAAATCAGGAAGCACCGTTTTGCATAAAAGGTAGTGGAAATCTGGAATTCTCTCCTTCGAAAGACTGTGCATGCTGGACGTCAGTTGGAGTTTTCAAAATTGAGATTGATAGATTTTTTATTAGATGAGGATATCAAAGCATTTGGTGCAAAGGAAGGTAAATGGAGTTGAGATACAGATCAACCATGATATGATTGAATGGCAGAACAGGGTCCAGAGCTGAATCATCTACTTCTGTTCCAGTGTTTCCATTTTCCTTATTTTGACATTGTTCGATAATGTACAACAGTTAACAATGAATTAGCAGCCTGTTCTACATCTGCAGGATATTTATTTCCATTAATGTCAATGGAAATAAAAAATTGGGAGAGATGTTCATAGGTATGCACAAAACAACCTGGTTTAACAACATTTAAAAGAGGAGGAAACAGGAATGTGTTGGCAAATTATTACTATGGAAAGCAATTGGGTGACAATGGAAGTTCCCTGCAACACAGTGCAAAAACATTGTAAGTACATAAATCCCCATCACATCTGAGACACTGCAATTTGATATGGCCTGATTCTTAGAAGCACGATATGAATAACCATCAACTAAATGTCTGTACTCAAACATTAAACACTTCAAATAAATAATCCACCTGCTTCACAGCACACATTCACCTCAGGAAAGCTCACGCCTTTTCATAACTGTAATTCAGCTGTATAACGGAGCTGGAACAGCACAACAGGTGAGAACAGACATCCCCCGATGGGCCTTCCAGGCAGATAATCGCTTTTTAACTGCACGATTTACCTTGGGTGGCTCAGATTTTCTCTGCCTGATGTGGCTGTCAGACAAGAAAACCTGACCAGAACCGAGTAGGCAACATCTAGTGGAAGATTTCAGCAACTGCATTATCACACAGAGATAAAGGCCTAGAGGTTTGGCTGTGCAAAGCCAATTTTTCAGGTGGTAGATGGCCTCCTAAGCCTCCAATATGGCGCTCATTCATTGCAGGCCAGAAGTTAGCCACCTGTCGTATTGGTAAATGTCAAAAAATCAGTGTGCGGTGCCCATGTCTAAGAGAGGCATTAACTTAGTCATAGTGTGTCCTATTGTGTCCACGCCAGCCATCGAGCCTATCTATTCTAATCGCATTTTCTAACACTTGGCCCATGGCCTTGCATGCTTTGGCATTTCAAGTGCTCATCTAAATACTTCTTAAATGTTGTGAGGGTTCCTGCCTCTACCACCTCTTCAGGCAGTGCGTTGCAGATTCCAACCACCCTCTGGGTGAAAAAACTTTTTCTCAAATCCCCTCTAAACCTCCTGCCCCTTACCTTAAATTTATGCCCCCTGGTTATTGACATCTCCGCTAAGGGAAAAAGCTTCTTCCTATCTATGCCCCTCATAATTTTGTATTCCTCAATCAGGTCCCCCCTCAGCCTTCTCTGCTCTCAGGTAAACAACCCCAGCCTATCCAGTCTCTTTTCATAGCTGAAATGCTCCAGCCCAGGCAACATCCTGGTGAATCTCCTCTGCACCCTCTCCAGTGAAATTACATCCTTCCTATAATGTGGTGACCAGAACTGTATACAATACTCCAGCTGTGGCCTAACTAGCGTTTTATACAGCTCCATCATAACTTCCCTGCTCTTATATTCTATGCCTCGACTAATTAAGGCAGTATCCCATATGCCTTCCTAACCACCTTATCTACCTGTGCTGCTGCCTTCAGTGATTTATGGACAAGTACACCAAGGTCCATCTGACCCTCTGTACTTCCTATGGTCCTACCATCCATTGTATATTCCCTTGTCTTGTTAGTCCTCCCAAAATGCATCACCTCACACTTCTCAGGATTAAATTCCATTTGCCACTGCTCTGACCATCGTACCAACCCATCTATATCGTCCTGTAATCTAAGGCTTTCCTCCACACTATTTACAACACCACCAATTTTCATATCAGCTGTGAACTTACTGATCATACCTCCTATATTCATGTCTAAATCATTAATGTACACTCCAAACAGCAAGGGTCCCAGCAGCGATCTCTGCGGTACACCACTGGTCACAGGCTTCCAATCGCAAAAACAACCCTCGACCATCACCCTCTGTCTCCTACCACTCAGCCAATTTTGGATCCAATTTGCTAAATTTCCCTGGATCCCATGGGCTACCTTCTTAACCAATCTCCCATGCAGGACCTTATCAAAAGCCTTACTGAAGTCCATGTAGAATACATCAACTGCCTTACCCTCATCTACACATCTAGTCACCTCCTCGAAAAATTCAATCAAATTGGTTAGACATGATCCCCCGCCCCCTCCCCCCCCCCCCCGACAAAGCCATGCTGACTATCCCTGATTAATCCCTGCCTCTCCAAGTGGAGATTAATCCTGCCCCTCAGAATTTTTTCCAATAGTTTCCCTATCACTGATGTTAGACTCACTGGCCAGTAATTACCTGCTTTATCCCTACTACCCTTCTTGAATAATGATACCACATTCACTGTTCTCAAGTCCCTGTGGCCAGAGAGGATTTGAAAATTTGTGTCAGAGCCCCTGCTATCTCCTCCCTTGCCTCACATAGCAGCCTGGGATACATCTCATTGGGCCTGGGGATTTATCCACTTTTAAGCCCGCTAAAACCACTAATTTCTCCTCCTTTTCAATTCTAATTTGTTTGAGTATATCACACTCCCCCTCCCTGGTCTCTACACCTACATCGTCCTTCTCCATGGTGAACACAGATGAAAAGTAATCATTTAAAACCCCACCTATGTCCTCCGGCTCCAAACACAGATTGCCACTTTGGTCCTTAATGGGCCCTATTCTATATGCAAATAAGGGGGGCTAACAGCTATTTGAGGCCGCCTACTGGAAGTCTGGTTTGCCTTGGGGCACTCAGAAAAACCAGGTCTGCATGTGACTTAACAAGCAGCCCTCAAAGAGGCCGCAACCAGCAAGGTAAAATTTTAAAATATACTTACCTGAATGTGGAGCCAGGAGCCATTGGTGGGCTTCATGCCAACCCCACAGTCAAAGAACATGGGTTGTGTTAACCATCTCTAAAAGGGCATTTTGTGGAGCAGTTTTCCTTCCATTAATGTGCGTAGCATTAAATTGACTATGCGATGTGTTTCAACCTTGGATTACCTTGCCAAGGTCAAAGCTGACCTACTGTTTCTGCAGGAGTGTGGAATACCACACCTCATCACCTACAGGCAGTGGTCGCGATGGTGGTCCCACGGGCCATCGATCTGGTCGGGGGGTAATGACTGCCGTTCCTCCGGCCTGGGTATTCTGCTGCGGGGAGGTAACTTCACCATCTCCGAAGTTAAGGAGGTGGTGGGCGGCCGCCTCCTCGTAGCAGACGTGATGTACAACAACGCTCCGCTCCGGTTGATCAACGTGTACGCCCCGGTACAACGCAGCGAGCGGCTGACCGTCTTCCAGCAGCTCCCACTGCTGCTGGCGACGTCCAGGCCGGTCATCCTAGGCGGTGACTTCAACTGCATCATCGATGCGGCTGGACGATCCGGCAGTGACGACAGCAAACTGGACGCTACGTCCAGATTCCTAATAGAAACAGTTAAAGATGCCAAACTGCACGACGTCTTCAGCAAACCTGCAGACGGAGCGCAGCGCAGATACACATGGTCAAGATCGGACGGGTCTGCCCGTTCCAGGATTGACTTCCTGTTTGTGTCCCGTGCTGTCACGGTCGGATCCACCGACGTCAAGCCGGTGTTCTTCTCCGACCACTGCCTCTTACTGGCCGACTGTCACTTACAGGACGACCAGCGGGTTGGCAGAGGGACGTGGAAGCTCAATGCGACACTGCTGACCCCAGAGAACGTTGAGGAACTCAAAAGGGATTACAAAGGTTGGAGGACCGTGAAACCCCTCTTTGAGTCTCCAGTTCACTGGTGGGAAGCGATAAAGGAGAACATCAAGAGGTTCTTCATCCACAAAGGTGTTCAGAAGGCGAGAGAGAGACAGAGGGAACTGTCCCGACTCCAGGTCCAAGGTCCAGGACTACGTGCTGAGGGACGCACTAAAGCTGGGGGCAGCCGCAGCAAAGGCTCAATGGGGAAAGACCACAGTGTAAGGTTCCCCCACCAAGCGGGACTGAGGGGCTGGATCAATGGGAAACCCCTCGAACTGTATCGTTAATATTCTCAATTGCTGTAAATGTAAAACTGTAATTGACATGACAATTGTGAAACGGAAGGGTTGGGAAGAAACTCATGACATTATTGAAAGAAACTGATCTCTTTTGCAATGTTTGTATTTTTTCGTGCTGTTTGGAAACTGTTTGGCAATGTAATTTTTACAGATTTTTATGAATAAAGTATATTTTGGGGAAAAAAAAATTTATGCATGTAAACAGGGGGCATGACTGAGGTACTAAATGAATACTTTGCATCTGTCTTTACCAAGGAAGAAGGTGCTGCCCAAGTCATAGTGAATGAGGAGTTAGTTGAGACACTGGATGACTAAACATTGATAAAGAAGAGTACAACGTAGGCTGGCTGTACTTAAAGTTGATAAGTCACCAGGACTGAATAAGATGCATCCAAGGATACTTAGGGAAGTAAGGGTGGAAATTGCGGAGCACTGGCTATAATCTTCCAAACATCCTCAGACACAGGAGTGGTGTCAGAGGACTGGAGAATTACAAATGTTACACCCTTGTCCCAAAAAGGGTGGAAAGACAAACCCAGCAATTACTCAGGCCAGTCAGTTTAACATCAGTGGTGGGAAATTTTTTAGAAGCAATAATTCAGGACAAAATTAATACTTGAACAAATGTGGATTAATTAAGGAAAGCCAGCAGGGATTTGTTAAGGACAAATTGTGTTTAACTAACTTGCTTCAGTTTTTTGATGAGGTGATAGAGAGGGTTGTTGAGGATAATGCAGTTGATGCAGTGTACATGGACCTCCAAAAGACATTTGATAAAGTATCACATAACAGGCCTGTCAGCAAAGTTAAAGCCCATGGAATAAACAGGATAGTAGAAGCATGGATACAAAATTGGCTGAGTGACAGGAAACAAGAGAGTAGTTGTGAACGATTGTTTTTCAGACTGGAGGTAGGTACTTAGTGGTGTTCACCAGAGATCAGTGTTGGGACCCTTGCTTTTCTTGGTATATATTAATTGTATAGGTCACAATTTCAAAATTTGCAGATGGGACAAAACTTGGAAGTATTGTAAACTGTGAGGAGGATAGTGATAAATTTCAAGAGGACATAGACTAGTGGAATGGGCAGACAAGTGACAGTTGAAGTTTAATTCAGAAAAGCATGAAGTGATTCATTTTGGTAGGAAGAATGCGGAGAGCAATATAAATTTAAGGGTACAATTCTAAAAGGGGTGCAGGAGTAGAGGGACCTGGGGGTCTATGTGCACAAATCATTGAAGGTTGCCGGGCAGGTTGAGAAAGCAGTTAATAAAGCATATGAGATCCTGGACTTTATAAATAGGGGCATAGAGTACAAGAATAAGGAAGTTATGATAAACCTGTATAAAACACTGGTTCAGCCCCACACTTTAAGAAGGTTGTTAAAGCATTGGAGAGGGTGCAGAAAAGATTCAGGAGAGTGGTTCCAGGGATGAGGAACTTTAGTTGTGTGGATAGGTTGGAGAAGCTGGGGCTGTTCTCCTTGGAGAAGAGAAGATTAACAGGAGATTCGATGGAGGTGTTCAAATTCATGAGTGGTCTGGACAGAGTAGTTAGGGAGAAACTGTTCCCGTTGACTGAAGGATCCAAAACCAGAGGACACTGATTTAAGGTGATTGGCAAAAGAAGCAACAGTGACATAAGGAAAAACCTTTTTAAGCAGCGAGTAGTTAGGATCTGGAATGCTCTTCCTGAGAGTGTGGTGGAGGCAGATTCAGTTGAGGTCTTCAAAAGAGAATTGGATAATTATCTGAAGAGAAATAAATTGCAGGGCTACGGAAGAAAGGCAGGGGAGTGGGACTAGGTGAGTTGCTCTTGCAGAGAGCCGGCATGGACGTGATAGGCCGAATGGCCTCCTTCTGTGCTGTAATCATTCTATGAATCAAGCACAGGAATTGGGCATGCCTAAATTTCTAGGCCAACATTTTTGAATTGTCCATGAAAGGGAAGTCATGGATGAATTGTGTTCCATCTTCTGGAGCAAGACCAATGCTGGTCACAGTAAAGTGATGACATTGGGTCCCCAGAGATATATACACGTGAAAGGTGGCCACGGATTCCATCCCACTCTTTGACAACTATCTGAAGTTGAATTGGACTGTACACAACTTTAGTATTGTGTTTGACCCCAAGCTAAGCTTCCAATCACATATCCTCACCATCACCAAGACCACCTACTTCCAACTTTGTAACATCGCCTGACTCTGCCCCTGCCTCAGCTCATCTGCTGCTGAAACCCTTATCCATGACCTTGTTACCTCTAGACTTGACTATTCTAATGCACCCCTGGCTGGCCTCCCATCTTCTACCTTCGATAAACTTGTCCTCATCCAATTCTTGTTGTGGTGTCTTAACGCACGAGGTCCTATTCGCCCATCAGCCTTGTGTTTGCTGATCTACATTGATTTCCCATTCAGCCACAACTCAGTTTTAAAATTCTCATCCTTGTTTTCAAATCCCCCCATGGCTCCTCCCTGTTTCTGTAATATCCTGCAGCCCTACAAGCCTTTGAGATTTCTGTGCTGCTTCAATTCTGGCTTCTTGTGCACCCCGATTTTAATCACTCCACCATTGATGGCCGTGCCTTCAGCTGCCTAGACCCTAAACTCTGGAATTCCCTCCCTAAACCTCTCCACTTTTCTATGTCTCTTTTTTTCTTTGAAGACACTCCTTAAAATCTATCTCTTTGGCTGAGCTTTTGGTCCGCTTTCCTGATTGCTCCTTTTGTGGCTCGATATCAAATTTTGATAGATAATGCTCCAGTGAAGGACCTTTAGACATTTTGCTATGCTAAAACTGCTACATAAATGCAATTTGTTGTTGTTATTGTTGTTCATCACATTATGATGCAACCTCTGAAGTGCTGTAAAGAAAACCTCAGTGAAAGAGATGGATTCCCACTAGATTAGGACCCTAATAACTAATTATCCCTGCAGTCACTGCCAGTGCGGAGCCTTGTCCACTGACAGCACACATCGGCAAATCATTGGCACACTGCGGTGATTCAGCTAGCCATTTTAATGGAGTGGGTGGGAAGTGTTCAGAATTAATTTTCATCAGGTGAAGGCTGCCCAGCAACAGGGCAAACTCAGAAAATGACCCCTTAGAGTGCTGGAACAAGTGTTCCCTCGAGGATCATTTGTCTTGAAATATGAAAACCCAAAGATATCCCCAAATTGAGGTCCAGATGTGAGAGCATGGGTAGAGAGGCAGTGGATGACAGAGGTACTCAGCCTCCCCCATTGCATATTGATGCTAATCAACCCTTGAGATGGAAATGCAGCAGAAACAGATTCCATCCCAATTTCTAGTCCCTATTTTGTTTCCATACCAGAGCGCAACCTCAAGAAGGACTACCTCACATAACTCTGATTCAACATCTGTCTGCATCTTCTGTGTTATTATCTCCCTCTGCTCATGGGCAAACATGGCTCAGAGACTTCCCAATATAATGGGTGTGATGAGTTCTTCAGTTACCTTGACAAGCTAATGAATTACTTATTATTCTCAGCCTGTGAAGAAACTACATCAAGACATGGGAAAGTAGGACTACAGGGAAAGCATCTAAAATCGGTGGACAAGAAATTAGGAGGTATTTCTTTTCACAGAGTTGTTGCCCTCTGAAACAGTCTGTATGAGGTCACTAAGGAATCACAGTGGTTCTTGAAAAAGAAGCCTTGATGGCTGTTGAAGTAGCCATAGGTTTTTATCTTCTTGGGATTCCAAGGCCAACAGTTGGCTCCATGGCGTGCGGGTCATATTCATGTCTGAATTGGGTGAGCTCCGTGCGTCTTTTCTCCAGTCCTTCCTTTTGTATGTTTGTGTGTGTGTAGACATAACAGCCTCAGGTTGTCTTGCTTTCTGAATGTCCTACCCCTCCAACGTTGGAGAAGGCCTCACTGCCCAAACTCTGTTCCACATTGACTGCAACACAAAGATTGCAAATTCACAATGTGCGGAAGAATGATTGTGACTCCACATACACTCTTTCCATGGTGCAATAGATGAAGAGGGAGCGAGTTTAAGAAGACAGGAGGAAGAGTGCTGGTGTCGGATAATTATTAAGAGAAACTCAACGAAATTGAACTTGTTTTTAATAATCTGTAAGTTATGAATAATGGTCAGGTTAGCATTTGGGACGCGAGTGCAGAACTAAAAGACACAAGCACAAAATTAATACAGCGCAAGCAAGACTTGAGACTGAATGGATCTTTCACCTGACAGGAAAGTAAAGATGTAGAACAAACTCACTGCAAATGCTGGGCCACATAACAGGTTTAGAGTGGGAGTGTGCTTTATTGGATTATATGGATTAATAGAGAGATAATCAAATGCACAACACCTGTTCTGATGAAAGGTCATCTACCTGAAACATTAACTGTGTTTCTCTCTCCACAGCTGCTACCAGACCGGTTGAATATTTCCAGCATTTTCTGTTTATATTTCAAATTTCCAGCAAATTGTGTCTTTGTAATCATATAAAGCATGCAACATGATGGTTGCTGAGTTCCAGGGACTGTAATAGTAAAGAAGACATTGGGTTAAGGGTAAATAATTTAGGATGTGGTGTTGGATGGATATTCAGGGTTCTTCCAAAATTATCTTTGGGAGAAATGTTATTGAACTGTTCATCAGAGGGCTCTGGGGATTAGATAGAGTCCATGATAGAATAGATTGTATAACATCTGATAGAAAGAGATTAAACAAGGTAGAGTCTATGATAAAGTAGACAGGTCTATGAAAGGAGATTGAATTATGTGGAGTTCGGGATGAAGCAGATTGTACAGTTTTGCGGAAGAAGATTAGATGAGGTAGAGTCCAGAATAGAGTGGATTATATATGGAATCTGGTAAATAAAATGGGATTGAGTCTAAAATAGAGTGGGTTGTATATGGACGATGGTAGGAGATTAGATGGAAAAGAATGATTGATAGAGTTTTGTAGATGGTCTGTGGGAGGAAACTAAATGGAATAGAGTCCAGACTAGTGTAGATTCTACAGGTATATAGACACAATGAGCTTGAGATGTGAATGTCCTTTTCTTATTCTGCACTTCTTTATAAATGAACTTATAAAAGATTATTACTGACATTAATAGCTCTGCATTTCTTGTTTCTTTTTGCTTCCTGGGGCCGATCACAAGCAGCAGAGACCAGCGAAACAGTCACTGAGTACTTCAGTTTGCCGGGAGTCACACTGGAAGTGTCTGATCCTCTCTCTTCTGATGTATGGATGCCTGGGGGCTGTAGCCTGGTGCCAGTTAACCCGGGTCACCAAACTCAGCTTCGACAGCTCTCTGAAGGGGAAGTCCATGATCTACCACGATAGTCCCTGCTCCAACGGATACATTTACATCCCACTGGCCTTCCTGGCAATGCTCTATATGGTCTACCTGGTGGAATGCTGGCACTGCCATGCCCGGAGCGAGCTCCAGTACAAAGCGGACATAGACAGCGTCTACGAGCGCATAGGCCGCATGCAGCAGGCCACGCCCTGCATCTGGTGGAAGGCCATCAGCTACCACTTCGTACGGCGCACGCGCCAGGTGACCCGCTACCGCAACGGCGATGCCTACACCACCACGCAGGTGTACCACGAGCGGGTCAACACGCATGTGGCCGAGGCCGAGTTTGAGTACGCCCGCTGCGGCGTGCGAGATGTGTCGAAGGACCTGCTGGGCCTGGAGTGCTACCCAGCCACCAGGCTGCATTTCACCAAGTGTTTCAGCTTCGCTAACACCGAGTCGGAGAATTGCTACCTGAACCAACGGGCCCACTTTTTCAGTGAGATTGAGGGACTGGACGACTACATGGAGGCCCGGGAGGGTATGCAACTCAAGAATGTGGACTTCAAGGATTACATGATGGTCTATGTCAACCCTGACCACCCCCCATGGTACATTTCGCACTACACCTTCTGGGTGGCAGGCCTGCTCATGCTATCTTGGCCTCTCAGGGTCCTGATTGAGTACCGGACTGCCTATGTCCACTATCACGTGGAGAAGCTCTTCGGCCTGGAGTACGTGGGGGTGACCCCGACTGAGGAGACTGGCCTCTGCTCCCCAGTGGCCCGAGTCGGCACCGTGGACAGCACCGAGCTCGAGTGGCACATCCGCACCAACCGGCAGCTCATCCCCAGCTACTCGGAGGCCGTGCTGATGGATCTGGCCTCCTTGTCCATCTGCAACGGCTACTCAGCTTGCGGCATCGTCCGCACGGACTGCGATGGGAGGTCCAGCAGCTCCTCCATATTCTCCCGCAACGTGTGCCGCAGTCACTCACGCTTCTCCCTCGACACCAGCCGCTTCTCACTCTGCCGCGTGCACGGCTCCCGCCGGACCGGCCTGTGGCACAGTCGCAGCAGCAACATCAATGAGCGCTGCCGCGACGACCAGTGCCGCTCCTACTCCAGCCAACTAGCAATCAGTGAGAACCCGCCCAACTACCACGACGCTCGCTTTTTCCCAGTGCTGATTGTCCACCGGCCCTGTCAGGGTCACGAGGGGGAAGGGCACAGGTATTACATCCGAAGGAACTCCTGTCTCGAAACGTCTTTGTGACCTCCTGCACTTGGTTCTACATTGGTTCCCGGCCACCCCCACAGCTCATATTTAAAATTCTCATCCTTCTGTTCAAGTTCTTCCACAGCCTCGCCCCCTTACTATCTATTACCTCCTCCTCCAACCCCTACAGCCCTCCGGGATCTCTGCACTCCTCCAATTCTGGCCTCTTGTGAACCCCCACTTCCTTTGCTCCACCATTGGCGACTGTGTCTTCAGCTGCCTCATCCCTAAGTTCTAGAATTCCCTTCCTAAACCTCTCTGTCTCTCTCTCCTTCTTTAAGACCCTCCTCAAAACCTACCTCTTCCACTAAACTTTTGGTCATCTGTCCTAATACATCTTTATTTGGCTCGATGCCAGATTTTGTCTGATTACATTCCTGCAATGCACCATGTTTTCCTACATCAAAGGCACTACATAAATGCAAATTGTTGTTGATGCCTCCAAGACCAGTGAGGTTGGCCAACACCAGGGTTCCTGCTCTTTTCCAGACAGCAATGACTATCAGCACACACTCCTATCTGTGGGGTTCGGCCACAGACTCGAACCCTGGGAAGCATCAAGAGATTGTGATCTTTCCTGGGTTGCTTTTCTAAACTGTTGCCAGTTCGCTCACAAAAGATCCTAACACTAGTTTTGCACTTCAATTGTTTTGAGCAATGGATGACTGTGGAGAAAGGAATAAAAAGAGAAGGCAAGGGAAACTCATTCCCAAATTTGTACATTGCTGCATTCAAAGGAAGAGAGAGTTTTGTGCAAAAGGGATGAACTACATGCATGACCAGAAGGAGACAAATTAACGACACACATTCAAATCAAACATAATGTCTGTGTTGGTCTGTGTTCAGCCTTTAAATGGGAATGTATATCCCACTGGACAGCTTGATAGCCCTCGGTACTATATAGGAAGTGTCTGTAATGTATCGTTATACAAGGAGTAGCTACTGGCATCTCAGTTGTCCCTTGTCACATACTTTAAAACAGCTGGTTAGAGACAGACTGGGGGCAGCCATTTTATTTAGCGTTCCTTCCCATGTCCATCGGCAGAGGTTGGGTGGGGAGGTGTGCGTCACACTGCTATGAAATTCCTCTGTCCATCATTGTTACACCTCTATTAAAGTACACTGCTTTCAAACGGTGCTATTTCACCCCAACTGACTTAGGACATTGCTGAGCCACAATGCCACGAGAGAAGGATGCCATGATGTTATATGGGGAGACCTTGCACAAGATGCCCACCGCCCAGGCTGCCTCCAATCAGCAGTTCCGCATTTAGGAAAGGTCATGACTGGAAAGGATTCCTAAGTCCATCTCAAACTCCAAATGGCTCAAAATCCTACCCAGATCTCCGTTTAGATCTTTCCACACTCTCTCTCTCTGTGTAACGTAGTTAAATCAATATTGCCTGTGCCCAACCCTCTTCTACTCCTGGGTCTATGTCTCCTTGTTCTAGAGTTTGTGGTAATCTCAAATGCATTAATGGAGTTCAATTTGTAAATCTTCAGTAATTGAGTAAGATCTGCATAAGAATTGGATGTACACTTAAAAGGAAATATTTGCAGGGCTATGGGGTTAGAGCAAGGGGAGTGGATCTCATTGGATAGTTTGTTTAAAGAGCTACCACAGTCATGAAGTCATGAAGGTCAAATGGCCGCCTTCTGTGTTGTAAGATTCCATGGTCTGCCCTGAGTATTCTTTATGCAAAGAGTAGTGGAAATCTGGAACTCTATCCCCTAAAAAACTGTTGAGACTAGGTTAATTGAAAATTTCAAAACTGAGACAGATTTCTATTAGACAAGGCCATTAAGACTGGGAACTAAGGCAGGTCAATGGAGTTAATATACAGATCAGCCATGGCCTAATAGAATAGCAGAACAGACTTGAGAGACTGAATAGCCTACTCCTGTACCTACGTTCCAGAGCAAACAATCCAAGGTTGGAACAAGAGATGACAGAAATGCACCAGGAAACCCACTGATGCCTACCTTACAACACTAAGCAAGTACATAGAAGATACTCCCCTTTTAACTGGACCAATGAAACAATTGTTTACTTACAGAGGCCGGGCACATCCTAAATAAACAGGTTTCTCCTGGCAAGATAAGTCGCAGAGCTTTGGCTCCCCTGGTGGCTCAGCAGGTAACTGCAGGAGGTGGAAAAAACAGATGAGGCTCCCATTCCCTGACTGCTGTCTTGCTGAGAAGTTATGGTTCCCAAGCCTTCAAGAATGCCCTGGAGTCTCCATAAATATAGATTAATCTCCTGAACACTGCTGCAAGCAAACCCAGGAGTAAAATCTTAGAGACATTGAAAGAAATTGTGTTCTTACAACGTTGTCTTTGAACACTTTTTTTTACTAGTTATAAAAATATTGGATGTGGGGGAGAAAAATTACTTTTTGATTGAGAGTCAAGAATCATCCATTCAGGTAACTTTGAGCGTTCACTTTGCGATTGGTGTGGGAAGGCGGGGCACCCGAGGAGGGATATAGCAGGCGACCAATGCTGGGGGTTGGAGGCCAGAGGTCATGTAATGAAACCGGCAGGAATACATCCTATCAGAGTTGGCAACCCTATGAGAAGTGGCTATGAGTGGGTTTTTGGGGTAAGTACATGATCAGCCTTGGCTGTGATCAAGTCCCCACAACCATCAAGCATCTCCAACATTTGCGATTCTGTATCAAATTACCAAGGGAGCTGAGGCCTATTGCTGGCTGTGGGCCTGTACCACAGCGAGAGTCAACATTGCCACCAAGAGGGAGGGCATGGGGTGGGGGAGGGGGGAGGGTTCCCAACTCTGATTGGACATAGTCTTGAAAGTTTCATCACATGACCCTCCACCTCCAACCACCCGCCCAGTAGAACCATCCATCCCCTCAACTTTAATATTTTTATAACTAATAAAGTGTTCAAAGAGATTAAATAAAACTCATTGGTTGCAAAATTGCTTGATTTAGAGCTGTTTGTAAGCAGTGCTATGGAGGCCTTCTGCTGCTTTCCATGCTGGCCACTTCCTGTGTCTTCTTTGAGGATAAGGTTGCATGCAGGTGCGCCTCCTGCGTGTGTCGGAAAACATTGGTTTGGCGCTATCCTGATGTCACATGGCCTGGTGGCTGATGTGATGCCAGGATTCCAAATTTGGACAACAAAATATGCAGGCACAGAATTCGTTGTTCACTCAAGAAAAAAACAAGCGTGAAGCTGCAAGATGGGCCCTGCACTGTGTTATTTAAAGGGCCAGGCACCCTAAATGCCAGTAAAGTAATGTTATTGAACTTTTTCTACTGCAACATGTCTGGAAGTACCCTGGGGTTTTTGTGGAGGTTATTATGGTAAGTTCCTGGATCTGCTAGAGAGCTGCAACCTCACAGGGGTCAGGACGGTGCCAGAGGAGAAGGTCCACAAAAAGGCTGCAACAGGTATGGGGGCAGCAGTGGCGTGCCTCTGGGTCTGCAGGATGACAGGGAGATGGAGCAGAGTCTGCCGAGATGCCAGGCTCTGTGCAATGTCCTTTGCCAACTCCTCCACGCTCTTGACAGTGACAGGAGGCTTTCTGGCAGGCCTGTCAATACATCAAGCATCTCGATGTGCATGCCCATTCAGCACTCTCCAGTACGCCACTCCATCGAGGTCCCCCCGGAGTCTTCTGCAGCAGGACTAGTCTGCGACCTCGCCCTCCTGTGAGCTGGCAAATGAACTGTCCTTTATCCCTGGCCTGGCTGCAGTCCACTCATGCCTGGTGACTCAGCACATGCTGATCCTAACTCGAGAGTAGACTCCAAGGTACATGCTGTGCCAGTATCTGAGCTGGTGGCTGCAAGGGTCAGATCAATTGATGGAGCTTCTTCATCAGTGCTGTGCTTTTGCTCTCCCTCTTCCTCACACCATCAGCAGCTTGCATGTCATGCCAGATAGCAGGATGAGGTTGTGCTGGGAGTTGAAAACGGGCATAAGACAGGACCATAACTTCACCCTCAATGGTCTCAGCAACACCAGATGCCACAGGCTCTGTCAGAGCTGGCCTCCCCCCCGCCCAAGATGTGAAGAACCATCTCCTTCATAGGACTCAGGATATGTAGGCGACCTTGTCCCCTCTGCTTCATTCTGTTGTGTTCCACCTTGCCCTGCAAAAGAGAGGGAACAATGCCAGTGATTGTGTAGCACTGCATTTGGGTGATGTGCCTGTCATGGATGAATAGCTGGAGGTATGAGGAAGCAGCAAGAGGTGGGTGTGAAGCTGGCAGCATTGGTAGGTGTGAGAGAGTGAGGTGGAGTATCTGGATGTTAGGCATGAGTCCTGAGTGCCAGGGATTGCTGCGAGGTGAGTGATGGTGGTGTGGTGCATTGAGCAGCGTGAGAGGTTGTGGTGGGTAGGAGATGTCATGTGAAGATGCATTCACTGACCTTGACCATCTGTGTGAGGTCATGAGACTCCTTGTAGCGCTGCTGCCAGTTCCTCAGGGCCAGACTCCAGGAATTGACCACCCACTCCCTTCTGAGGGTGTTCCGTGAGGGTCTCCTGCTCACCTGCACCACTTATGCCTTCAGCTTCGCATCCATCAATCTGGATCCCTCTGTTCGCCCTGATGTTCATTTTGCAATAATTTATATTGCAGCAATATTTTTGTGCAGCTTCCCTTTAAGGTACAGCCTGCCTTTAAGAAAAGCAGGCTGACTGTACCGCATGGTTGGTAAACAACTCTGCTGGGGTCTCCTGCTCTGCGCAAAGGCAGCAGGCAGCTTGGAGGAGCAGACAGCAGCACTACTGCTATAATCATGTAGATGAGATGGATACGCAAAAATTGCGTGGGCGCAGACAGGTCGTAAATCATGACCCTTGCGCCCAAAAACCACGCAACCCAATTTTTAGCCCATTTTTTAATGTCACTATGATTTTTGTCCAGAGTTTGTCCGCAGCAGAATCACCATGAGATTCATCTTTTAATTCCTGGAGACCGCAGAACAATCCTAGAGGGTTGGCAACCCGGGACAGGGGGAACTGAAGGAAGGAAACAAATTTCACAGCAAGTCTAAAGTGGAGATTTATTGGTGTCTCAGGCTCTCAGCTGGTTCCTGGCCACACTGTGGTCCATCACAAAGGTCATCAGCCCTCCAGGATTATCCTGGAGTCTCCCGGAACTGAAGATCAATCACTGTTAGCAACTGGGGAGAAACCTCTCAGAATTGGCAACCCAACCTGGCATCTACATCTGTAGGTGGGGATTTAGCCGTGAGCTCTTTCCTGTACCACCTCCTGTGAGCGTCAACATCTGATGACAGAGCTGGTGGTAGACTGTAATGGAAATATATGGGACACTTGCTATTAGTGGCTTTGAATACGAAAGAGAAAGTGCCCCATGGGTGTTCAGGAGTGGTTATCGGGTGCTGCTTATGTGGGGGATAAATTCCAGGTTCAAGTACGCTAGCTAGGCTACAGTTGGGAGGTCAGAAATCTGGCTGGAATAGCTGCATTGTTTTGGGGGACTGATTGCTGCCGTGGGATCACACTCTGTCACTTTAGCTTGGAGAGGTGAATTTGACTGCATTTGAGATTGATGAGTTGACTGACTCTGGGCCTTCTGCACTTGGTGCAGTTGCAAACTGTGTACTCCAAAGGATAGGTTTGGTGCAGAAGGCCCTTCTGTCCATTCAATATTATTCTCCTAGAATACCAACCCTTTTGCCTCTATGTGTCAGCTTTTGCTCCCTTGGTAACTGCATGGCCTCACAAGCCAGATGGTTGAGAATTCAAGTCCTACTTATGGGAGGCACAGTGGCGCAGTGGTTAGCACCGCAGCCTCACAGCTCCAACAACCTGGGTTCGATTCTGGGTACTGCCTGTGTGGAGTTTGCAAGTTCTCCCTGCGTCTGTGTGGGTTTCCTCCGGGTGCTCCGGTTTCCTCCCACATGCCAAACACTTGCAGGTTGATAGGTAAGTTGGCCATTATAAATTGCCCCTAGTATAGGTAGGTGGTAGGGAAATATAGGGATAAGGTGGGGATGTGGTAGGAATATGGAATTAGTGTAGGATTAGTATAAATGGGTGGTTGATGGTTGGCACAGACTCGGTGGGCCGAAGGGCCTGTTTCAGTGCTGTATCTCTAAACTAAACTAAACTACTCCAGAGACTTGAGCATATAAGCTAGGGTGGTGCTTCAGTGTAATGCTGAGGGACTGCTGCACTGTCAGAGGTCTTAAATGAGATGTTAAACTGAGGCCCTGTCGGCCTCTTCAGATAGCTCAGTGTAAGCAATCCTGCAGCACTACATTGAAAAAGATCAAGGATTTCTCCCTGGTGTCCTGGCAAATATTTATCCATCAACCAATATCACTAAAGCTAGTCATTATCACAATGCTGTTAGTGAGATATTGCTGTGCACAAATTGTTTACTGTGTTACTAACATGATAACAGTGATTACGCTTCATCCTGAGGTGGTGAAAGGCGCTACATAAATGTAAGTCTCTCATATTTCCCCTTCTGTTGATCAATCCCAAATTAAATGTCACAGTTGTTGAAAGGGAGCACAAGACAACATCACGAGATACACACAGTGCTGTGGTTACAGGGTCACTGCATAAAACAGCCCTTCCAGTTTGCCACTGTCACTGTGACGCCACAACAGGAGGTGGGGATGGGCAATGGAATATACCCACTTAATGCAATCGGAGTGATGTCCCTCATCTGGATATAATGAGTGTGGTATTGGTACCTTGAAGCTTTTGCTGTGTGCCTGACCTGTGAACGTTTGTGTAGCATCGAGAGAGGGAGAGAGAGAAAGAAAGACTTGCATTTAGATAGCACCTTTCACAACTTCAAACAGCCATGCAATAATGACTGAATAATCTTTTTAAATGGTGTTATTTGAGGGATAAATATCACTTAGAACACTGTCGAGAACTTCCTCACTTTTCTTCAAACATAATACCATTGGAATCTTTACATCCAACTTAGCAGACAGCCAGGGATTTAATTAAACATATACTCTGGAAGACAATGCCTGCAACAGTACTACACAGGGCGTATCAGGCTGGATTTTATATCCAAGTCTCTGGAGTGAGAATTGAACCCATAATCTGTTAATTAAGAGAACAGTGCTACTCACTGAGCTACAAGGAAGCTTTACTCTGAATACAGTAGGTAGTTTCCTTGAGCTGACTTGTTTTTAATGAGCCTCAAATTAGACCAACACCTGCTTATAGCCTGTTAGTGGGTAAATACCAACTGACCAGGGAGTGAGGTGGGCAGAGATTGCTGTACCTATCATGTTTTGAGTAGCTAAGAGTAAAATAAAACTGATACAGGGTGAGGAATTACCTGGAATTTACAGCACAGAAACAGGTCATTCATCCAGTTGAATACAGCTGAGCTGATGGTAGTGGTACCGCAATTGGCTTAATGCCCTCAGGGAAGCGATAAATGGATCCAGTAACCTCCCACCCTACCCCTACCCCCTCCCCCCGCTCCCCTTGCTGGAAGTGCAGATGCCTGGTAGTCTGGTGAGGACAGGATGGGGCTTGGCTACAGTGCCGCCTGCAGTCGAATAGCCAGTCACTAGTCTAGGCTTATGTGAAGAATGTCGGAAGACATACAGCCCCTATGGAATCACACTCCAGCAAGGAGTTGGAGTTTCCAGGAGGGATTGGCGAGCGACAAGATAAAAGCAGTGTTATAAGAAATCAAAACTAGACTTCCGAGAACGTACATGACTTGTGGAATAAACGAAAGACTTTGGGGATTCCTCAGCGACATTCTGAGTCCCTGAAGGCTCGAGGAGTGAGCTGTACAAGTCTCTCTGCTGCAGGCTAAGTTCTGACTTTGGTTGTTTTGCTGTGTTTAAATATCACCTGATTTGCAAGGCCCCAATATGTTTGACTGTTAACACTGTGGAGTATTGCCCTGGGACCAACTATGCAAAAAAAAAACCTTGCTCCTTCATAAGTCGTGGTTGTCAGGAGTGAGAGTGAGGTGGCAGAGGCACCCAGCCCAATACTGGAACATCTGAATGTTTCTGTGTTTTGTGTTTGCCCAGCAGTGTGGACTTGCAGTCTCTCAGTGTCTGTCCATGGCTGGTGGGGTTCATTGTCTTCCTGCTAAACAAGCACCCCCACCCTCTTTAACCCTTGGCATAAGACTGTCACTTTCTTACTCTGATACTTTTTGAATAAAAAAGTTTGAAATAAAAAGATGTGTCGCCTCCTCCGTGTGGGTCATTGCTGTGCTCATGGAGTCATCTGTGTGTCAGAGGTGACAGGGGTTGCCAACCCTCCAGGATTGTCCTGAAGTCTCCAGGAATTGAAGATTAATCTCCAGGGCAACTCAGGAGGAAAATAACAGGGGCATTCGAAAATAAATTATTTTCTTTCAACACTTTTGATTATCAGTTGTTAAAAAGGTGTGGTTTGCGAAAGAAAATGCTGTTTGCTTGGATGATTCTTGACTTTCAGTCAGGTAATGAAGAGTCTGTTCACTTTCCAATTGGCTGTTGTGGGAAGGATACACATAATGGGCGACCAATGGAGAGAGTATAGAAGCTGGGCGGTTGGTGGCAGGAGGTCATGTGATGAAACCTCCAGAGTGTCAATCCTACAGGTCCCGCAGATGGCTGGACTACAGGGCCAGGGTGGGGTGAGGGGTTAGGGTTATGGTAGACATTGGAAGCAACATTGCAGGAACTGGTGGAAGTGCATCCAAAAGAAGAAAACACAGTTTAACGTTTCAGGACTGGAGACAAAGCCATCAGGGGAAGTCACAGGTAACAGTCATGAGTTCTGGTCAAAGTGTTGAGAATGCTAAAGGGATTCAATAGGGTAGATAGCAAGAGACTATTTCCTCTGGTGGGGGAATCAAAAGATGAGGGGGCATAATCTTAAAATTAGAGCTCCTGCAGCTGCTGCAGCAATGGGTGGTGTTGTGGCCTCTGCTCTTGCCCCTCAGCAGAGCTAGAAGATGGAGCTGTATAAGCTGCTTCCATGCTGTGGTGAGGGCTGAGAGCAGCGAAGTGCAGCTGAAGATGATTGAAATACTAGGCAGGTTAAGTGCCTTCCAAAAAGTTGGCAAACACCTGTCAAGCAGTGAAAGCAATCTCTGAGAAGAAGTGCTTTGAACATCAACCTCTCACCTGGCCATGGCTGCAGCTCTTCAGTTTCACTGATCAAAGTCTTCCCAGCTTATTAGTTTCACTGAGGAAGCAGTTTCTGCTATGCACTTGCCTTGGTCACCCTGGCAAGTTGCTGACAGCTCAGAAATCAGGTTTCATGGCTGTTAAATCCAGAATTGAGGGTTAAAACTGTTCTTAATTGTCTTTTTAATTAACTACTTGTTTGACAGTTCCAAGGGCGGGGTCCTGACAAACCCAAGGGCAGGGATTCTAGCTCGTCTTCAATCCCATCACAATGAAACCCTGAAGAGGGTGAGATGATGTTGGGATCCTGACCTGACATCAATTCCAGGGGATTTAACTCCCTGTCTCTCTTTGTCTGAAAACGTCCGCCCTATAACGCGGTTTCTCTCACCACAGATGCTGCCTAGCCTGCTGTTATGTCTGTTTCAATTACAGATTTGCAGTATTATACCTTTGTGGTAGATTTTTGTTGGGTAGGACTATCAAAGGAAATGAAGCAAAGGTGTGTATATACAATTCAGGTTCAGATCAGCCGTGATCTAATTGAGTGGTCTAATTGAGGGGTTTGAATGGACTCCTCCTATTCCTAATGTTTCCAATGAAGGTGCAGCCCCCTGTAGCCTGATTCTGGTGAGAACTGCCTTGCTAATTAGTAACTAGATTACATATTACTGAAGAGATGCTTTAAGAACCTCCTGCTTGGCTGAGAGACACACTCAATCCATTTTCAACCACTTTCTCATCCAAAAAAGAGTTGCCATTAGAGATGGAGGATGAGAAATGTGTCTGACTTTAGCAGCAGGTAGTTTTGAGCACAGATGTCCCTCTCACATGTGGTTGCACAGACATGACAGAGGACAGGCACAAACCATCAAACATGAGAGTAAGGCTACTAAACCAGTACCTGCCCCTGGCCATGGTCACTGAAGCACTGACAATCTAATCAAGGGGTTCCGATGGTTTATATATAGAATAATGGATGCCCAGGAGTGAGTTACAGACTGGAATCTAATCGAGGTGTTCAGATGGTTTATATACAGAATAATAGATACCTGGGAGTAGATTACAGGCTGGAATCAAATCAAGGGGTTCTATGGGTTTACATGGAGATTAGTGGATGCCTTGGAGTGAGTTACAGACTGGAATCTAATCGAGGAGTTCAGATGGTTTATGTATAGAATTATGGATACCTGGGAGTGAGTTACAGTTACAAGTGCTTCAGTTGGTTTATATATAGAATACTGGATTCCTAGGAGTGAGTTACAGACTGGAATCTAATCAAGGGGTTCTATGGGTTTACATGGAGATTAGTGGATGCCTTCGAGTGAGTTACAGACTGGAATCTAATCGAGAAGTTCAGATGGTTTATATATAGAATAAAGGATACCCGGGAGTGAGTTACAGACTGGAATCTAATCAGAAAACTATTCATCTGCAAGTGACCTATCATCTGACCCTGTCCTGTTTTCAGTTGATATCCACAGGTTGGGGAAAGGTCATTGAAAATGATGAGGAGGGGGAACTCTGGATCTCTACGTAGTCTGTGGCCCTGAGGCTGATGGTACTGCTTGTGCTGCTGCCCTTCTCATTATGGACTGGGCAGTGACGCCTGGGAATGTTCCTGGCCTCTACCTGGCGGGGCACATCGAAAAATTTCAGCAACGCCACCATTGCCACCTCTGGTATTGGAGGACAGAACGGCAGGGGAATCGGCAACAGAACAGGATGTACCTCTGAGAATGATCTCGGAGTTTAGATGTTGAGCATGTTCTCTTCTCTGACCTCTAGGACCTAGGCTCGAATCCAGTCTGGACTAGTTAAATGAAAGTCCTTTCTGCCAGATGGTCCTGACAAAGAAAGATTTATTTTGCACCTTTCACAGCCTGAGGACTCCCAAAGTGTTTTACCAACCAATGAAATATATTTTTAAGGTAGTCGCTGTTATAACGTTGGAAATGCAGCAGCCAATTTGTGCACAGCAAGATCCACCAGTGCTCAGGTGACTAACACTGATTATCATGGCCTTGAAATTTAGCGGGAGTTTGAACATATTCCTTCTATTATTCCACACTGAGCCTGGCTGATCGTAGCTGTTTATCCAGTTTCCCATTACGGATTCAAGATGGAATTGCTGCGGAATCTTGGAACCTGATTTTCATTCCACCTCATTCTTTTCAATGCACAGACATACGATGTGAAGGAACTTATGTTTATTGTATAGAAAATACAGCACTGAAACTACCCATTCAGCTCAAGAGTCCATGCCAGTGTTTATGTTCCACTTGAGCATCCTCCTATTCTTCCTCATCTAACTCTTATCAACCTAACCCTCATATGCTTATCTAGTTTCCCCTTAAATGCATCTATACTATTCGCCTCAACTACACCCTGTGGTAGCAAGTTCCAAATTCTCGCAACTTTCTGGTAAAGAGTTTCTTCTGAATTCCCTATTGGATTTCTTGGTGGTTATCTTATATTGATGGCCTCTAGTTACACTCTTCCCCAGAAGTGGAAACATTCTCTCTGTATCCACTCTATTAAAAGCTTTAATTTTAAAGACCTCTATTAGGTCAACCCTCAACCTCCTCTTTTCAAGAGAAAAGAGACCCAGCCTGTTCATCCTTTCCTGATAGATATAATGTCGCAGTCATCCTTTCATCCTTGTAGATCTTTTTTTTTGCACCCTCTCCAATGCCTCTATATCCTTGTTATGATATGGTGACCAGAACTGCACACAGTACTTCAAGTGTGGTCTAAGCAAGGTTCGAAAAAGTTTAGCATAACTTCTCTATTTTTCAGTTCTATCCCTCTAGATGTAAACCCTAGTGCTTGGTTTGCTTTATGTTAAATGGCCTTATTGATCTGCGTCGCTACTTTTGGGGATTTGTGTATTTGCATCCTCCAATCCCTTTGTTCCTCTACCCCATTTAGCTTCTTATGTTCCCACTAATATGTGACTGCCTTATTTTTCTCACCAACATGTAATATCTCGCACTTGTCTGTGTTGGCATTTATTTGCCAATTATCTGCCCATTCTGCAAGTTTATTAATGCCTTCTTATAATTTGTTGCAATCCTCTTCAGTATTGATTATTCCTCCCAAGTTGATGTTGTCTGCGAATCAGAAATTTTGTTTTTGATTCCAAAGTCTAAATCATTAATCTAAATTGTGAACAACAGTGTTCCCAACATTGATCCTTGTGAAACCCTACTTCCCACTTTCTGACACTCTAAATAACTATCCTTTACTCCGCTCTCTGTTTTCAGCAGCTAGCTAATCATTCTGCGAAAGCAGCCCTCCTTCAGCACTATGGTAAAAGTCAGCACTGACGTCCATAGGCGAACTTAAACAGACCTTATGACTATGAGGCGAGAGTGCTACCAACTGACCCACAGCGCCACTTATGTTATCAGTTGAATTCATGTTTAAATCCCTTCAGGGATGTTGTCCTCAGTGTACTGACCAATATTTATTCCTCCACCAAGATCACAAAAAATAGATTATCTGGCCATTGCTGTGTGTGGGATCTTGCTGTGTGTAAATTGGCTGCTGTGTTTCCTATATTACAACAGTAACTTTACTGCAAAAGTACTTCATTGGCTATATTGGCTTTGGAACATCCTGAGGCTGTGAAAGGCGCTATATAAATGCAAGTCTTTCTTTATTCATGACTTTGCCCCTTCATCTACAGCCGCATGAGGACTCATTAAATCTGGTCTCTTGTGTATTCCCAACTTCCTTTACTCCACCGTTTGCAGCCGTGCCTTCAGCCATCTAGATCCCAGTTCTGGGATTTCTTCTCTAAACCCCTCTTCCTCTCCACTTTCAAAACCTTCTCTAACACACACCTTTTTAAACAAGCTATTGGCCCCCCTCCTAATATCTCCTTCCAGGCTTGGCGCCCATTGTTCTCTGTTTACACCTGTATGGGACTTGTTTTTAAAGCGTTGAAGATTGTTATATAAATACAAGTTCCTCTTGTAGCAGAACATTTAACCCATTTGACATGGGTAGCCCAGATCAGTGTCCAACATATCTGTAGTCGAAACTAGACTCGCCACCAGGTGGCAGAAGGGGCCACAACACAAATGGAATCACTCACTGAAACCAATGAGTAGCTTTTGACGGACAGTCTTTGGATCATCAAAAGGATATCGGCTGGGGCTAATATGACATTGACTGGCCTGGCTTTTGTATAGGAGGAGACAGGGCTCCCAGCACCGGGCCAAAACGGCAGGGGGAGCCCCACCTCAGCCTTTTCCTGCCCCTAATTCCACACGCCCCACTCCCCTCCCCGGAGCGATCCTCTGGTCTTTGTCCATCAAAGTTCTACAAGCCGAGATCCCCATCCCTTTAAAGATGGGGATCCCACCTCCAATCAGAAGGCCGGCAGCTCAGCAGTATCAGCAGCACCACTGGGAGCAGTGGCCACTATTGGTACTGCAGAAGCCTCAGACCCAGGGCCACTGCTGGAACCCCAGACCTCAGGTAAGTGTGGCGGGTCACCGGGGCCAGTCCAGAAGGCCCCGGCAAAGGGTGGGGGGAGGTGCAAGGGGATGGTCATGCAGTCCAGGAGGAGAGGGGCCCAGGGGGTGAAGTGGTTCCCTGAGGAGGTCCTCCAGGGGCCGCAGATTGCCCATGGAGGAGGGACCCCCCCCCCAAGCCCGCAGGGAGGGCGCCTCGTGTTACAAGTCGTCCTCTCCTCATGGTGGAGGCCCCACCTGCCGCTGGTAAGATCCCAGTGGCAGCAGGAAGAGGCCCTTAATTGAACATTAATAGGCCACTGAAGGGCCTCAATTGGCCTCTGGGCAGGAAGGCCGTCATCAGCCTATCCCGCCCCCTGCCACCCTTGCGGTACTCCATGCCCCTCTGCCTCCGACCCCACTTCAGGGGGACCCATAAAATCCCGGCCATTATCTCAAGGCTACATGGAGGCAATGGAAAAGAGACTTTAGTGCCTCCAGTGAGGAATGTGATACTAAGTAATAAAATAAAGACTTGTATTTATATCCTCAAGATGTCCCAAAGCACTTTATAGCCCAGGGTTGTCCAACAAACGGCCTGCAGGCCAGGATCCAGCCCGCCAAAGGTTTCCATTTGGCCCTTGGCTATAAACTGTACCCGGAGCCGTTCCTCATCCTCACAGGGCTCCGCAACTGGAGATGGGAAATTTCCCATTGTCTTCTTCTTGCAGACTGGCCTTTTTAAAAACCATCGTACTGTCAGTTTCACAGCTGACAGCTGCTGAAGCAGGAACGCACTTCCCAACTTTGACGATTCGGGGTTTTCCAACTTTTTTTAAAAGCCCGCCGGAAAACCCCGAATCTGTCCAATGATCGGATGTGTGATCCTGCTTCAGTAGCTGTCAGCTGTGAAACTCAGGGTGATGTTTTCAAACAAACTGACCAACCACAAAGCTACTATGCTGAGTGCTCCTGCTCAGTGCAACTATCAGAGAGAGAGAAGGGGAGAGAGAGAGGGGGGGACAAAGAGAGAGAGGGACACAGAGAGAGGAGGAACAGAGAGATTGAGAGGGGAAACAAAGAGAGGGGAACAGAGAGAGAGAGAGGAAACAAAAAGAAAGAGGGGGGAAAACAGAGAGAGGGGGAACAGAGAGAGAGAGAGGAAACAAAGAGAGAGGGGACAGAAAGGGGGGAAACAGAGATCGGGGGAACAGAGAGAGGGGGGACCGAGAGAGGAGGCAGAGAGGGTGGAACAGAAAGAGAGGAGAAAACAGAGAGAGAGGGCAGAGAGGGTGGGACAGAGAGAGGGGGGACGGGGGAACACAGAGAGGGGGGAACAACACAGAGAAGGGGGAACACAGGGAGAGAGAGAGACAGAGAGGGATCAAGATCATTCCTGACAGATGGATATCTATCTGGAATACTCTGCATCGCTACATCAAGTGTGCAGGCAGAGACTGACTACTTATTAAAGCAACAAAAACGCCAGGTATGTCACGAAATCAATTTTCAATATAGCGACGAGAAAGTAAGTCAATAAATTAGTCTTCTCATTTAAAGCTTCTTCACAACAATGCACATTTGTTGTTGTTTTTATTCTTAAGGTAAATTCTTAATGCCTTTATTTTTCAAAATTTGCTTACCAGCCCCATGGGCCGAGCAAAAATCGTAATGTGGCCCTCCGCCCGAAAAGGTTGGACAACCATGTTATAGCCAATTAAATACTTTAGAAATGAAGTCATCATTTTACTATGGGAAACATTTGCACAATTTTCACACAGCAAGCTCCCACAAACTTCAATGAGATAATGGCCAGATCATCTGTTTCTTTGTGATGTTGGTTAAGGGATAAATATTGATCAGGACACTGGCAAGAACTCCCTTGCTCTTCAAATAGTGTCATGGGATCACATGAGCAGGCAGACAGTGGTTGGTTTAACATCTCATCTGAAAGACAGCATCTGAGTGCAAAGCAACGGGGACTGATGTTTGCCACTCACCCTGGCAGAGCGGAGAAGGTCATTGACCCGCTTGCGGCACCACAACCAGCTTCTCCTCACAACCCCACAGCTGCTGACCCTCTCTACAACCTCGTTTTAAGAGTGACGTCCCTTTAAGAACTCAGTATGCTAAACAGCTAAGTACCAAGATATAGTCATGTGACTAGAGGCCATGGTCACTTTGCACTGTATCATTCTGGACAAAGGTTCTGTATATAGTTTGCTCTGTATTGTCTCTACTAGTTTAGATGTTAATAAACCCTCTAGAGATCTTCAAGGAACTGGAATCCACGTACCTCATTGTGTTGCTTAAGATAACACAAAGAAACTCATGATGGCAGCAGTGGTGGAAAGACAAGATATAAGCTTGAGGACCATGGGTAAAACAGCAAACAAGGTTTAAAAGCAGTACAGAAAACAAAAGAGAAAATTTGAAGCAACAAGTGAAGAAACTTTAAAGCAAGTTCCTGAAAAGAGTGAAAGAAAACTACACACCTTAGAAGGCAGAGAAAAACTCCACAGAACGGAAGCATGGCTGAAAAGCAAGTGATCGGGTGAGTCATTGTGCCGACAATCGAGAAATCCTGGTTAAAAAAAGCCTTTGAAGAGTTCTTAAAAATTCATTTTCTAAAGACTCCGTGTGAGCGAGAGAAAAAAAAAGGGGAAAAAGCCCTTGCGATGTGGGGGAGACCAAATGCAGATTGGGTGACCGCTTTGCAGAACATCTCTGCTCCGTCCGCAAGCATGACTCTGAGTTTCCGGTTGTTTGCCATTTTAATTCTCTACACTGCTCTCACGTCCACATTTCTGTCTTTGGCCTGCTGCAGTGTTCCAGTGAAGCTCAACATAAGCTCGAGGAACAGCATCTCATCTTCCGATTTCGTACTTTACAGCCTTCTGGACTCAACATTGAGTTCAACAATTTTAGACCATGACCCCCATTTTCATTGCTTTTTTTTAAACCATGTGCTGGTCTTAAACTTGTTTTTCATGTTTTTGCTTTTGGACAGAAATATTCATTATTCTGCCAGTAACATTCTCTGGACAAATGCTTTGTCTTTTACCACAACTATTACCACTCCCTTTGCCTTTTATTCCATGACATCTTTGTCATTTAATCTTTCTCACCCTCTACCCTATCACAGACCTTCCCTTTTGTTCTTCCTCTTTCCCTCCCCCCTATCAACAGCAAAAAACCCGTCACATTTCTACCTTCCTTCAATTCTGAAGAAGAATCATTTCTGACTCGAAACGTCACCTCTGTTTCTCTTTCCACAGATGCTGCCAGACCTGCTGAGTATTTCCACATGTGATGGTGTTTGCTTTTACAGAATGAGATGCACCCAAACAGGTGGCAGTTTTAAAGTGGAAAGGGGCAAGTCTCACTTCAAATTAGTGCGTGTGGACAGGCCTGTAACCTGAGCCTCTCACACTCACCTCCCAGAAGCTGGTCTGGAACATCACTGACAGGAGGTGAGGGAACAGGTGAAATATAGCAAAGAGAGAGAGAGAGAGAGTTAGAGAGAGCAGGAAGAGAATGTGAGGTACAGATCATTGGCAGAGAAAGGGAGTGAAAGACAGGGCAAGATAGAGAAAGGTGGTTGTTTTGTTTTTATTAATCATATCTTACATTGTATGCAACACCAAAAAAGTCTGTCCCACTGCTGACAGTTTTGACTATGGTCTAGTTTTCGAACCCCTCACGTTGAATTCTCACCAAGTGAAGCAAATGTTTCATACACGTTTTGACAGCTTGTTTGAAAGGCGGGTATAAAGACTACACAGTTGCTACAGGTATTTGATGAAGCTGGGTGCTTTTGAATTGGTTAAACCAAGTCTGATTCCGTACTCAGAACTCTATTGTCCTTGACTTTGAGAGAGCGAGAGATAGAAAGTGAAAGATGGGACAGTGATGTAGAATTAGAGACATAGAGTTATACAGCACAGAAATAGGCCCTTCGGCCCATCTTATCTGTACCGGCCATTTTCCAGCACTTGGCCCGTAGCCTTGTATGCTATGGCGTTTCAAGTGCTCATCTAAATACTTCTTAAGTGTTGTGAGGGTTCCTGCCTCTACCACCTCTTCAGGTAGTGTGTTCCAGATTCCAACCACCCTCTGTGTGAAAAATGTTTTCCTCAAATCCCCTGTAAACCTCCTGCCCCTTACCTTAAATCTATGCCCCCAGTTATTGATCCCTCCACTAAAGGAAAAAGTGTCTTCCTATCTATGTCCCTCATAATTTTGTATACCTCATACAGGCTAGTGAGTCTAACATCAGTGACAGGGAAACTATTGGAAAAAATTCTGAGGGACAGGATTAATCTCCACTTGGAGAGGCACGGATTAATCAGGGATAGTCAGCATGGCTTTGTCAGGGGGAGATCGTGTCTAACAAACAGAGAATTTTTCGAGGAGGTGACTAGATGTGTAGATGGTCTACATGGACTTCAGTAAGGATGTTGATAAGATCCGCATGGGAGATTGTTTAAGAAGGTAAGAGCCCATGGGATCCAGGGCAATTTGGAAAATTGGATCCAAAATTGGCTTAGTAGCAGGAGGCAGAGGGTGATGGTCGAGGGTTGTTTTTGCGAGTGGAAGCCTGTGACCAGTGGTGCACTGCAGGGATCAGTACTGGGACCCTTGCTGTTTGTAGTGTACATTACTGATTTAGACGTGAATATAGAAGGTATGATCAGTAAGTTCACAGATAACACGAAAATTGGTGGTGTCGTAAATAGTGAGGAGGAAAGCCTTAGATTACAGGACGATATAGATTGGCTGGTAAGATGGGCGGAGCAGTGGCAAATGGAATTTAATCCTGAGAAGTGTGAGGTGATGCATTTGGGAGGACTAACAAGGCAAGGGAATATACAATGGATGGTAGAACCCTAGGAAGTACAGAGGGACCTTGGTGTGCTTGTCCATAGATCACTGAAGGCAGCAGCACAGGTAGATAAGGTGGTTAGGTAGGCATATGGGATACTTGCCTTTATTAGCTGAGGCATAGAATTTAAAAGATGGGAGGTTATGATGGAGCTGTATAAAACACTGGTTAGTCTACAGTTGGAGTGCACTATCGGAAGGATGTGATTACACTGGAGAGGGTGCAGAGGAGGTTCACCAGGATGTTGCCTGGGCTGGAGCATTTCAGCCTGTGGGGAGGCACAGTGGTTAGCACCGCAGCCTCACAGCTCCAGCGCCCCAGGTTCAATTCTGGGTACTGCCTGTGTGGAGTTTGCAAGTTCTCCCTGTGTCTGCGTGCGTTTTCTCCGGGTGCTCCGGTTTCCTCCCACAAGCCAAAAGACTTGCAGGTTGGTAGGTAAATTGGCCATTATAAATTGCCCCTAGTATAGGTAGGTGGTAGGGAAATATAGGGACAGGTGGGGATGTGGTAGGGAACATGGGATTAGTGTAGGATTAGTATGAATGGGTGGTTGATGGTCGGCATAGACTCGGTGGGCCGAAGGGCCTGTTTCAGTGCTGTATCTCTAAATTAAAAAGAGAGACTGGATTGACTAGGGTTCTTTTCCTTAGAGCAGAGAAGGCTGAGGGGTGTGAGAGAGAGAAAAAGATAAAAAAAAAGTGAAGAAAGGGAGTGAGAGACAGGAAGAGATACAGAGAGGGAGAAACAGTGAGACAGAGAAGGAGAAAGAAAGGCAGGGAGAGAAAGAGACCAAGGGAGGAAAAGGAAAGGTGAGAGAGAAAGGCAGAGAAGGAGGGGATAGAGACAGAGGAAGTGAGGATGGATGGAGAGAAAGGTGGAGAGATGCAAAAAGCGAGTGGAAGAGAGAGATAGTTGAGCCCGATTATAACTCTGCATAAGCGGATGGGTTTTGAATCGGTTAAGATCAGGCCCAGTGAGAGAAATCTGTGATCAATTTTAACTCCCAGGTGGGAGTGCAGCCGAGCAAATGGTTGGCCTGTATGGGAAAGGTGAAGGAGACACCTGCCGATCTCCCAAACAACAGGCCTGGGGAACTGAATGAGAATCAGCTGCCCAGCCATTAATATCGGGCAGCTCAGAAGTCGCCGACACAGATCCTGGCTAACGGTCCAGGCACAAGGTAAGTGCATTGGAGGGCTTGGGACAGAGAATCTCATCAGCAGAGCAGGGCAGGTATCTGAGGGAACAAGAGAGGACGCCCCCAGGGTTTCCACATGGGGCCCAGGGGTGCAGTCTGGTCCACTAGGAAATCTGATTAAAACTTTTAAAAGATACTTACTGGCCCTGAGTCTGGATCCCGCCAGGTTTGGCCCAAAAGGGAAAAGCAACACTGCTCCCTTACTCAGACCTCAGGTTAAAATAGTAGTCGGGCCCCAATGACATAATTGGAATCTGATCTGCATATTTAAAGAGGACCCCAGCACCAATTGTATATTGTGGTGGGTCAGATTGGGATGAGAAAGGAATGTGCAAGCCCCCAATCCATTATAACAACCCACCCCACACCCGGTATCCACTGAGGAGGAGGTTTAAAATTAGTCTGAAATTAAGAGAGGGAAAGGAAGAGATAAAGTAGAGAGGAAGTGAGCAAGAATGGGAGAGAGAGAGAGTGATAGTAAGAGAGGGAGAGGGAGAGAGATTGAGGGGTAAGAAGGAGAGAAACAGGATGAAAGAGGGACATGAGGAATAGAACAAAAACTGAAAATGTATATTAAAATAATCACTGATTTTCAGGGAAGCCTCATTAAAATGAAAAGATTGCGCACATCTCTTTCACTTGTGTTTTCACATTATGTATGACCTATTATTCACAAGCTGCGATTATCTAGACTCGGAATATTCAGAGCTTGGAACACAGCCTTTGAAATACAGGTTACTGAGGTTGAAAGAGCAAATCAGCAGCATTTTAAAAACCATTGACGGTAAGGGCAGTACTGTGATCACGCTTCCCATCAAAGAAGTTTAAAGGTTAGCGATGACTCATAAGTGAGATGTTGACATAGCTGCAAGATCTGAGGTTTGAATCAGGCAGATAAAGCTTTTCAATAAATCATTCCAACTTCAAACTGGAAATGAACGTTATGATTGAAGCCATATCTTACAGTAGCTATTCAAGGAATGTAGTGCAGTAAAACTGTCAACACCAGACAGGCCTTGACTAAAAGCAATATGTTCTTCAACAGTGCATGCCCTACGAAGATGGTTTATATATAGAATAATGAATACCCGGGAGTGAGTTACAGGCTGGAATCTAATCGTGGGGTTCGGATGGTTTATATATAGAATGTACTCTGGGTGGGGGATTTGAATGTCCATCACCAAGAGTGGCTTGGTAGCACCACGACTGACCAAGCTGGCCGAGTCCTAAAGGACATAGCTGTTAGACTGGGTCTGCGGCAGGTGGTGAGGGAACCAACAAGAGGGAAAAACATATGTGGCCTCGTCCTCACCAATCTGCCTGCTGCAGGTGCATCTGTCCATGACTGTATTGGTAGGAGTGAGCACCGCACAGTCTTGTGGAGATGATGTTCCGCCTTCACATTGAGGATACCCTCCATCGTGTTGTGTGGCACTACCACCGTGCTAAATGGGATAGATTTCGAACAGATCTAGCAATGCAAAACTGGGCATCCATGAGGCCCTGTGGGCCATCAGCAGCAGGAGAACTGTACTCAACCACAATCTGTGACCTCATGGCACGGTATATCCCCCCACTCTACCATTACCATCAAGCCAGGAGACCAACCCTGGTTCAATAAAGAGTGCAGGAGGGCATGCCAGGAGCAGCACCAGGCATACCTCAAAATGAGGCGTCAACCTGGTGAAGCTACAACCCAGGACTACTTGCATGCCAAACTGCGCAAGCAGCATGCGATAGACAGAGCTAAGCGAACCCATAACCAACGGATCAGATCTAAGCTCTGCAGTCCTGCCACATCCAGCTGTGAATGGAGGTGGACAATTAAACAACTAACTGGAGGAAGTGGCTCCACAAATATCCCCATCCTCAATGATGGGGGAGCCCAGCACATCAATGAAATAAGGCTGAAGCATTTGCAACAATCTTCAGCCAGAAGTGCCCAGTTGAATATCCATCTCAGCCTCCTCCTGAAGTCCCCAGCATCATAGATGCCAGTCTTCAGCCAATTCAATTCACTCCACGTGATATCAAGAAATTACTGAAGGCACTGGATACTGCAAAGGCTATGGCTTTGACAACACTCTGGCAATAGTACTGAAGATCTGTGCTCCAGAACTTGCCGTTCCCCTAGCCAAGCTGTTCCAGTACATCTACAGCACTGGCATCTATCCGACAATATGGAAAATTGCCCAGATATGTCCTGTACACATAAAGCAGGACAAGTCCAACCCGACCAATTACTGCCCCAGCAGTCTACTCTCAATCATCAGTAAAGTGATGGAAGGTGTTGTCGACAGTGCTATCAAGTGGCACTTGCTTAGCAGTAACCTGCTCAGTGACACTCAGTTTGGGCTCCCCAATGGCTACTTGGTTCCTGACCTCATTGTATCCTTGGTTCAAACATGGACAAAAAAGCTGAACTCAAGAGATGAGGTGAGAGTGACTGGCCTTGACATCAAGACAACATTTGATCGATTATGGCATCAAGGAGCCCTAGCAAAACTGAAGTAAATGGGAATCAGGGGAAAACCCTCCGCTGGTTGGAGCCATACCTAGCACAGAGGAAGATGGTTGTGGTTGTTGGAGGTCAAACATCTCAGCTCCAGGATATCAGTGCAGGAGTTCCTCAGGGTAGTGTCCTAGGCCCAACCATCTTCAACTGTTTCATCAATGACCTTCCTTCAATCATAAGGTCAGAAGTGGGGATGTTCACTGATGATTGCACAATGTTCAGCACCATTCACGACTCCTCAGATACTGAAGTAGTCCATGTTTGTAAATGGGGTTCAGCAAGACCTGGACAATATCCAAGCTTGGGCTGATAAGTGGCAAGTAACATTCGCGCCACACAAGTGCCAGGCAATGACCATCTCCAGTAAGAGAGAATCTAACCATCTCCCCTTGACATTCAATGGCATTACCATTGCTGAATCCCCCACTATCAACATCCTGGGGTTACCATTGACCAGAAACTGAACTGGAGAAGCCATAAATACCATGGCTACAGGAGCAAGTCAGAGGCTAGGAATCCTACAGCAAGTAACTCACCTCCTGACTCCCCAGTGCCTATCCAGCATCTACAAGGCACAAGTTAGGAGTGTGATGGAATACTTTCCACTTGCCTGGATGGGTGCAGCTCCAAAAACACTCAAGAAGCTCGACACCACCCAGGACAAAGCAGCCCACTTGATTGGAACCCCATTTACATACATTCACTCCCTACATCACTGACGCACAGTGGCAGCAGTGTGTACCATCTACAATGCAGCAATGCACCAAGGCACCTTAGACAGCACCTTCCAAACCTGAGACCTCTTCCACCCAGAAGGACAAGGACAGCAAATGCCTGGGAACACCACCACCTGCAAGTCCCCCTCCAAGCCACACACCATCCTGACTTGGAACTATATTGCCATTCCTTCACTGTTGCTGGGTTAAAATCCTGGAACTCCCTTCCTAACAGCATTGTGGGTGTCCCTACCCCACATGGACTGCAGCAGTTCACGAAGGCAGTTCACCACCACCTTCTCAAGGGCAATTAGGGATGGACAATAAATGCAGGCATAGCCAGCGATGCCCACATCCCATGAATAAATAAAAAGAAAATGGTTACCTGGTGGTGAGTTACAGACTGGAATCTAATCGAGGGGTTCAGATGGTTTATATATATAGTGGATAGCTGTGATAGGTTATAGGCTGGAATCTAATTGAGGGGTTCAGATGGTTTACCTGGAGGGAGCCAGGAGCAGCGGCGGACTTATGTGGCGACAACTACCAGAGAGAGTATAAAGCAAGTCCAAGGCTCGGTGCCTTCACCTACCTGGAGGGAGTTGGGAGCAGCGGCGGACCTGCGTGGAACCTACTACCTCGACGCGCCGTAGTTTGAAAAAGAAGAAAGTAAAATCAAACAGTGACAGGACAGGAAAGCGGTGAGTTGATTGGCTGGTGTGTATTTGCTGCGTGGGGACTGAGTCTAAACAACTGGGAGTTTAAAAAAGTTAAAAATATTAAGTATTCATAACAATTAATAAGTGGGTAGCTGATGAATCTTAACTTTTATTTCGCAATTAGATTTATTACCATTTGTGAGGTTATTATGACTATTAGTAACGTCTTAGTATTAGTTGGGTATGTTAATAGTGGTAAGGTAGATTAGTTTCGGTGAAGTTTATTATTAGCAGTAGTAAGGTTAATATTACTATTGGTAAGGTTTATTAATTTTGGTAGGGTTATTAGTATTAGTAGTAGCAGCGTTTATTAGAAGCAGTGTTTAGTTGCAGTACCGAGGTTTATTATCTAATAGATAGAGGAATGGCAGGGCTGCTCTAACCTCAGGAGTGCACATCCTGTGCTATGTGGGAACTCCAGGATGCTTCTCAGCTCCTGGATAACCATCTGTGCAGGAAATGTCATCAGTTGCAGCAGGTTGAGCTCCAGGTTGTGGAATTTGAGAAGCAGCTCGTGTCACAGTGGTGCATCCATGAGGATGAGAGCTTCATGGATAGCACGTTTATAGATGTGGTCACCCTCCAGCTTAATAGTATGCAGGGAGAGAGGGAGTGGGTGACCACCAGACAGTCAAGAATAAACAGGGAGGTAGTGCAGGAGACCCCTGAGTGCATCTCACTCTCCAACAGGTATTCAGTTCTGAATACTGAGGAAAGTAATGGTTCATCTAAGTCCATGGCACCACAGGTGGCTCAGCTGCACAGTGGGGTACAAGGAAGATTGGAAGAGCGATAGTGATAGCAGATTCGATAGTCAGGGGAGCAGACAGGCGTTTCTGTGGCTGCAGACGTGAATCCAGGATGGTGTGTAGCCTCCCTGGTGCCAGGGTCAAGGATGACACTGAGCGGCTGCAGAGCATTCTGTATGGGGAGGGTGAACAGCCAATGGTCGTGGTCCACATTGGTACCAATGGCATAGGTAGAAAGAGGGATGTGGTCCTGCAGAAAGAGTTTAGGGAGCTAGGTAAAAAATTAACAGCAGGACTTCAAAAGTTGTAATCTCTGGGTTACTCCCAGTGCCACGGGCAAGTGGGTACAGGTATAGGAGGATAAGACAGATGAATGCATGGAAAATTGGTGCAGGAGGGAGGGCTTTTGATTCTTGGGACATTGGGACCGGCTCTGGGGATAGAAGAGAAAATATTTAGGCAAATCTCTGAGAAGTGCAAAAACAATAGGGCAGTAATAGTAGGGGATTTTAACTACCTCAATATTAACTAGGATAATTTTAGTGTGAAAGGAATTGAAGGAGCAGAATTCTTGAGCTGCATTCAAGTGAACCTTTTCGGCCAGTATGTAGCAAGTCCAACAAGAGAGGGCACGGTATTGGACTTAGTTTTAGGAAATGAAGTTGGACAGGTGGAAGGAGTGGCAGTGGGAGTGCATTTTGGTGGTAGTGATCATAATTCAGTTAGCTGTAACATAATTATGGAAAAGGACAAGGATAGAATAGGAGCTAGAGTTCTCAATTGGGGCAAGGCTGAGGAGTGATTTAGCAAAAGTGGACTGGAAACAGCTACTGGAAGGTAAATCAGTGTCAGATCAATGGGAGGCATTAAAAGGGGAGATTCAAGGGGTTCAGAGTAAATATGTTCCCATAAAAACAATGGTAGGACAGCCAAATCTAGACCCCCACGGATGTCAAGGAGCTTACAGGGTAAGATAAGGCAGAAAAGGAAAGCTTATGTCTGACACCGAGAACTCAAAACTCCAGAAAGCCGAGAGGAGTATAGGAAATGGAGAGGTGAAATCAAAAAGGAAATTAGGAAAGCAAAGAGAGGGCATGAAAGAATATGGGCAAGCAAAATCAAGGTGAACCCAAAGATGTTTTATCAATACATTAATATTAAGAGGATAACTAAGGAAAGCGTAGGGCCCATAAAAGACCAAAAAGGTAACCTATGTGTAGGGGTGGAAGATATTGGTATGGTTCTTAGTGAATACTTTGCGTCTGTCTTCACAAAAGAGGGGGGCAGATATTGCAGTTAAGGAGAAGGAGTTTGAAGTATTGGATGTAATAAACATATGGAGAGAGAACATATTAAGGGGATTAGTATCCTTGAAAGTGGATAAATCACCAGGACTGGATGAAATGTACCCAAGGTTGTTAAAAGAAGCCAGGGAGGAAATAGCGGAAGGCCTGACCATCATCATCCAATCCTCACTGGATACACGTGTGGTGCCGCAGGATTGGAGGTCTGCTAATGTATCTTTGTTTAAAAAGGGAGCGAGAGATAGACAGAATAATTACAGGCAAGTCAGCCTAACCTCAGGAGTAGGCAAATTATTGGAATCAATTCTGAGAGACAGGATAAACTGTCATTTAGAAAGGCACAGGTTGATTAAGGACAGTCAACATGGATTTGTTAAGGGAAAATCGTGTCTGACTAACTAGATTGAATCTAATCGAGGGGTCCAGATGGTTTATATATAGAATAATGGATACCTGAGAGTGAGTTACAGACTGGAATCTAATCGAGGGGTGCTGGTGGTTTATATATAAAATAATGGATACCCGGGAGTGAGTTACAGACTGGAATCTAATCAAGGTGTTCAGATGGTTTATATATAGAATAATGGATACCCGGGAGTGAGTTACAGACTGGAATCTAATCGAGGGGTTCAGATGGTTTATATATAGAATAATGGATACCCGGAAGTGAGTTACAGACTGAAATCTAATCGAGGGGTGCTGGTGGTTTATATATAAAATAATGGATACCCGGGAGTGAGTTACAGACTGGAATCTAATCGAGGGGTGCTGGTGGTTTATATATAAAATAATGGATACCCGGGAGTGAGTTACAGACTGGAATCTAATCGAGGGGTGCTGGTGGTTTATATATAAAATAATGGATACCCGGGAGTGAGTTACAGACTGGAATCTAATCAAGGTGTTCAGATGGTTTATATATAGAATAATGGATACCTGGGAGTGAGTTACAGACTGGAATCTAATCGAGGGGTTCAGATGGTTTATATATAGAATAATGGATACCCGGGAGTGAGTTACAGACTGGAATCTAATCGAGGGGTTCAGATGGTTTATATATAGAATAATGGATACCTGAGAGTGAGTTACAGACTGGAATCTAATCGAGGGGTGCTGGTGGTTTATATATAAAATAATGGATACCCGGGAGTGAGTTACAGACTGGAATCTAATCAAGGTGTTCAGATGGTTTATATATAGAATAATGGATACCCGGGAGTGAGTTACAGACTGGAATCTAATCGAGGGGTTCAGATGGTTTATATATAGAATAATGGATACCCGGAAGTGAGTTACAGACTGAAATCTAATCGAGGGGTGCTGGTGGTTTATATATAAAATAATGGATACCCGGGAGTGAGTTACAGACTGGAATCTAATCGAGGGGTGCTGGTGGTTTATATATAAAATAATGGATACCCGGGAGTGAGTTACAGACTGGAATCTAATCGAGGGGTGCTGGTGGTTTATATATAAAATAATGGATACCCGGGAGTGAGTTACAGACTGGAATCTAATCAAGGTGTTCAGATGGTTTATATATAGAATAATGGATACCTGGGAGTGAGTTACAGACTGGAATCTAATCGAGGGGTTCAGATGGTTTATATATAGAATAATGGATACCCGGGAGTGAGTTACAGACTGGAATCTAATCGAGGGGTTCAGATGGTTTATATATAGAATAATGGATACCCGGGAGTGAGTTACAGACTGGAATCTAATCAAGGGGTTCAGGTTGTTTATATATAGAATAATGGATAACCGGGAGTGAGTTACAGGCTGGAATCTAATCGAGGGGTTCAGGTTGTTTATATATAGAATAATGGATACCCGGGAGTGAGTTACAGACTGGAATCTAATCAAGGGGTTCAGATGGTTTATATATAGAATAATGGATACCTGGGAGTGAGTTACAGACTGGAATCTAATCGAGGGGTTCAGGTTGTTTATTTATAGAATAATGGATACCCGGGAGTGAGTTACAGACTGGAATCTAATCAAGGGGTTCAGGTTGTTTATATATAGAATAATGGATAACCGGGAGTGAGTTACAGGCTGGAATCTAATCGAGGGGTGCTGGTGGTTTATATATAAAATAATGGATACCCGGGAGTGAGTTACAGACTGGAATCTAATCAAGGGGTTCAGATCGTTTATATATAGAATAATGGATAACCGGGAGTGAGTTACAGACTGGAATCTAATCGAGGGGTTCAGATGGTTTATATAGAGAATAATGGATACCCGGGAGTGAGTTACAGGCTGGAATCTAATCACGGCGATCAGATGGTCTATATATAGAATACCTGGGAGTGAGATGTATGGAATCAAGGTGATTAGATAGAGTTATGATACACATCAGCCACAATCTAATTTAATGGAAGAACTGGGCCATTCTGTTCCTATGTTCTCAAGATCCAGAACATGAAGGAGCCAGTACTGTGCCATCCGATGCAAGGGCTGCTGTAACTACCATGCAGCATTTAGCTGGAAAACCTTGTGACAGTGAGAGTCCGCCCTGGCTCAAACATGACTTCACCTCCCTGCTGCAGTGCTCTGATTTACCGGGATAACGCTGTAGAATGGCAAAGAGCATCATGCTCCTCACAACCATAGGAGATAGGAACAGGTGGAGACCATTCAGCCCCTCGATCCTGTTCCGCCATTCAATTAGATCATGGCTGATCTGTATCTTAACTCTAGCTACCCACTCAAACATCTATCAATCTTTGTTTTAAAATTTTCAACTGATCCCCAGTCTCAACAGCTTTTTGGGGAGCGAGTTCCAGATTTCTACTACCTTTGTGTGAAGAGGTGCTTCCTTAGCATCACCCCGAATGGCCTAACTCTAATTTTAAGGCTATGCTCCATTGTTCTACACTCCCCTTACCAGAGGAAATGGTTTCTCTCTATTTACAAAAGTAAAATGCAGCAGATGCTAGAAATCTGAAATAAAAACAGAAAATGCTGGAAATACACAGCAGGTCTGGCAGCATCTTTGGAAAGAGGAACGGAGTTAATGGCCAAGATTTTGTGAGTGCCGCGTCATTCCCAACGGCGGGACCGGAAGTCGGCGTAACTTCTTCTTCTGCCATATTTCCTGTTTCGCACGCGATTTTATATATAAATGAACTGTGCAGCAGGAGACACGTGGGATCATGCGGCGGGGCGGCCTTCCATTGGTGTAACCTGTTGTCACTGGCCCAAGCACCATGATCCATGATTACCACAGATATAAAACATTCTGAGCTTGCAGCCTCAAGGAGCAGCAGCTTTCCTTTCATGCACGTTTCTTCAGATTAACCTAAATTGAAACTTATACTTAATCCAAAATGCTTTTGCCTCCCTTATTTTGTGAAAGTCACCACCAACTTCACATCATTTATTTTCCCTGCAGAAAAAATGAGTCAGATGTCAGCCAGTGCCCTGAATTCGTCCCACAGCTCCCTGACGTTGACAGCACTCAACCCTCCCTTTAGGCCCTTGCCAAATATCTTCACACTGTAATGCTATAATCCACCCGCCACCCCCACAGCTGACAACATGCAGCTTTAGCATCTACGGCAACCATTCAACAACCTAGATGCTCCACTCCACCCTCCCCTGCTCCCCCATGCACCCATTCAACCCCATCCTTCCCTCCCCGGTTAACCTGCCCTGATCCTCCATGTAGCTCCCCCGCCATGCCTTTGCCATCATCCCCTGAGAAGATTCACACTTGCTGGTGTCAATCCTGGAGGCAAACATCCGTTCCAATGCTGGTATCAGTTTTGCGGATGACTTAAAGAGAGAACAGCACAGACTGAGACTCAGCCGCATAAATCTAACTGTTGCACGCCACGGTCAAACAAACGTGAACCAGGTGGAACGGGAATATCACTCGCTGTTCATTTCATCTGGCAAGTTGAACTAAACTGTAACTATGTGTTAGGGTAATGAGTATTCATATTATTTATATGAGTGCAAAGCCGCAATCTGCCACGTGCTGGGGGAACTCCGGAACGCAGCAAACACACCGCTGATTTAAATATCCCACTGTCAGAAATCCAAAAAATCACCTCCCATCTAACTCTATCACCCCACATACCACCAAACCCACTCTTGCACACCCCATAAAATTCCACCCAATGCTTCAGGTTTGTGACCTTTCAACAGAACTGGGAAAAGTTAGAAGTGTAAGATGTTTTCAGCAGAACGGTGCAAAAGCGGGAGGGGTGAGAAAAAGAACAAAAGAGAAGGTCTTTCATAGGGTGGAGGGCAGAAGAGATTAAATGACAGATGTTTTCATGGTTAAAGGCCAAAGGGAGTGGTAATGGGACAAGTAAAGAAACAAAAGGTGTGTCTGGAGGATAATAAAAACAAGAAATGCTGGAAATACTCGACAGGTCTGGCAGCATCTGTGGAGAGAGAAGCTGAGTTAATGTTTCAGGTCAGTGACCCTGCTTTTATTTTCGTGTGTCTAGAGGAGGAGTAAATGGCAGGATTATGAAAAGCTGCTGTCTGAAAGCAAAGAAAAAGAAATAAGAGAGAAATAGGAGAGAAAAAAAGAAAAGAAAAAGAAAACAAAATGGGGGCAGAGGTTATAATCTAAAATTATTGAACTCAATGTTGAGTACATAAGGCTGTAAAGTGCCCAGTCAAAAGATGAGATGCTGTTCCTCGAGCTTGCATTGAGCTTCATTGGAACAGTGTAGCAGGCCAAGGACAGAAAAGTCAGAGTGAAATCAAAATGACAAGCAACTGGAAGCTTGGGATCACACTTTCAGGCTGAATGGAGGTGTTCCGCAAAGTGTTGGTCTTCCCATTGTAATGCAGACTGCATTGTGAGCAGCGAATACAGTACACTAAATTGAAAGAAATACAAGTAAATTGCTGTTTCACCTGGAAGGAGTGTTTGGGGCACTGGATGGTGAGAAGGGAGGCTGTAAAAGGGAAGGTGTTGCATCTCCTGCATTTGCATGGCAAGTTGCTGTAGGAAGGGAAGAGGGTATTGCAGGTGACTGAGGAGTGGACCAGGGTGTCACGGAAGGAATGGTCCCTTCAGGACACTGAGAGCAGAGGGGAGGGGCAGATGTGTATGGTGTTGGTATCACGCTGGAAATGATTAGATTAGATTAGATTAGAGATACAGCACTGAAACAGGCCCTTCGGCCCACCGAGTCTGTGCCGACCATCAACCACCCATTTATACTAATCCTACACTAATCCCATATTCCTACCAAACATCCCCACCTGTCCCTATATTTCCCTACCACCTACCTATACTAGTGACAATTTATAATGGCCAATTTACCTATCAACCTGCAAGTCTTTTGGCTTGTGGGAGGAAACCGGAGCACCCGGAGAAAACCCACGCAGACACAGGGAGAACTTGCAAACTCCACACAGGCAGTACCCAGAATCGAACCCGGGTCCCTGGAGCTGTGAGGCTGCAGTGCTAACCACTGCGCCACTGTGCCACCCTAATGGCGGAGGATGATCTGTTGAATATAGAGGCTGGTGTGGTTGAAGGTGAGGACAAGGGGAACCCTATCATGGTTCTAGGAGGGAGGGGAAGGGATGAGAGCAGAGTATGTGAAATAGATCGGACACGGTCGAGGGCTCTGTCAATTTCAGTGAAGGGTTGAGGATTTAACTCTATTTACCCTGTCAACTCCGTTAATCACCTTAAACATCTCAATTAGATTGTCCCTTAATCTTCTCTACTCAAGGGAATGCAAAATAGTCTATGCAATTTGTCCTCGTAATTTACTAAAACATCACCAGAACAAATTTTCTAGTCATTGCTGTTTGTGGGATCTTGCTAAGTGTAACTTAATTGCTAGGTTTCTGACATTACAGTAGTAACTGCACTTCAACAGCACTTTATTGGCTGTAAAGTGTTTTAAGATGGTCTGAGGTCATGAAAAGAGCTTTGGAAATGTAAGAATGTCTTCCTTTCCTTTAATTTTACTAATGCACAATGTCCTGTTTCCAGCACTCGCACCTTCAGTGATTGGCCTTGAGAAACTGGGTGCAAACAGCAACCCTTCATTCGTGTCAGTCTGAAATAATCTACGCCCTCCCTCCCAACCCTACCCTGCTGGCCATTCGGGCTAAAATTAAGGCCATGATAGAAAATGGACCGACACAATAGTCAATGAGTTACTTGGCTGTGGCAGGCATTGCTTCCGGACCTGATGCTGCTGATGCCACCTCTCCTGCTCCTGATGAAGTCAACTACTTGAGACCAGGGACTGAGCCTGGGCCTAGCCTATTTCATATGGTTTGGCAGCTCACAAGCGCAATGTATAGAGCCTCTGAAGCAGATGTTTGATTTACTTATATTTTAAAAGACTTTATAGCTCCACGCATAGGTGAAGAGGAATAAGTGATTTTAAAACCTGTACATATGAGAGATAAGGTTGCCAGCCCTTCAGCATTGTCCTGTAGTCTCCAGGAATTAAAAACTAACCTCCTGGACATGAACAAACATGGGGGAGAAATCATAGTTACAATAAATTGCTTTTTTTTCATTTTCTTTGAACACATTTATTAGTTGTAAGAATATTAGGAATGAGATAAAGAGCTGTTTGACCGAGTGAGGCAGTTGGAGGTGGGAGGTCACATGATGTAACCTCCAGAATACATCCAATCACGGTTGGCAACTCGAATGAGGGAATAAATTTGTTTATGTCTTTTATCAGAAATGTTTCAGCTCCTTCTGAGCTCCAACTTTGTTTACTCATAAGCTTTGTCTGTGCATAAAACCCAGAAGAGATTTTTTTATTTTTTTAATCTACTAAACAAACAAGGGAGATGCCATCCCTGTCTCCCTGGAATGTGTGATGCTATCTTATTGCCACAGGGGCAACTGGACAAACAGGAGCCTCCTGTTTGTTTTTTAACTATGTCATCTTAGTTTTGTGGGTGGCAGGTGTCAACCCTGACGTCTGTGGGACAGGATGGAACCAGTCCAGGCCAGACTGAATGACGCAGTCCAAACACAGCAAGGCTGCTGGGCCTAGGTTTCCACAGTGACTCGAGGCAGCTATTCTGTGTTATATCAAATGGCAGCTGTGAAGGGAGAAGGAGGAAGGGGAAGGCGAGGAGAAGAGGGCGGGGATGAATCCTGAGTGCAGAAAAAACTTGCTTCAACCCACAGGAAATGTGTTTGATGAAGAATTTTTGGAGCGAGGGCCACAGAGTTGCCTTAGAGTCTCCAGGAATTAAAGATTAATCCCCAGGACACTGCTGCATGCAAAACCCGGCAGAGAAACCATAGAGGCATTAAACCAAATTGTGTTTTCATTCATTCTGTCCATTTATTAGTTTTAAGAATATTGGCGATTAGGCAATAAAAGGCTGTTTGACTGGCAGTAAAGAATTATCCAATTGCGTAACGAAGAGTTTATTTATTTTCTAGTTGGCCGAGGGAAGGCCATGAGCCATGTTGGGTGATCAATGGTGGGATTGTCGACATGGGGCAAGTCAAGGCATATGATGAAATCTCCAGGAATAGGTCCAATCACAGTTGGCAACTGGAGTGAAAACCCCCTGCCCTTTCTGCCTCCCACCCCTCTCCATTCTGACTCCGAGCACAGAACAAAGCCAATCTCCCTGTGGGAAGGGAAGTGACATATTCCAGCTCATGCCCTGAACAGTGGATGTGCCATGAAAAGCACCTTTTAAAAAGCACTGGTTGTGCTCCAGCTGGGATTTTAGGAAGGATGTCAAGCTATTAGAAAGGATGCAGAGGAGATTTACAAAAATGATGCCAGGGTGATAGACCCCAGTTATGTGGAGAGACTGGAGAAGCTGGGATTGTTCTCCTTACAGCAGAGAAGGTTAGGAGATTTGATAGAAGTTTGCAGAATCATGAGGGGTTTTGTTGGAGTAAATAAAGAGAAACTGTTTCCAGTGGCAGAAGGGTTGATAACCAAAGGGCACAGGTTTAAGGTAATTTGCAAAAGGACCAGGGGGGTGGATGAAGAGAATTTATTTTTTTACTCAGCAAGTTATTGTGTTGTGGAATGCACCCCCTGAAAGGGTGGTGGAAGAAGATTCAAACATAACTTTCAAAAGGGAATTGGTTAAATACTTGAAGTGGAAAGATGTGCAGTACTATAGGGAAAGAAAAGGGGAGTGAGACTAAATGAGTAGCTCTTTCAAAGAAATGGCACAGGCACGATGGGTCAAATGGCCTCTTTGCTGCATCATTCTATGATTCTATGAACCAGTCCATGGCTTCAGGTGCCCATTGCACCAGCACTTGCCTCACATTTAATAGATTTACATGGAGGGTCACATGCAAACTTTAAACAGGAACATGGCTGATTAGTAGGCTGATCAAGTTACATGTTTGAGAGAAATTCTGTCAATTGTTTGCAATATTTGTTCTCATTCTCACTGTAACCTTTTCCAGCGCTACAACTCTCCAATAAATATAATGCTTCTCCAATCTACAGCACATTTCTGATTTTCTTCACTCTACCATTGTTGGCTGTGTCTTTAGATGCCTCAGCTCTAGGATCTGGAATTTCCTCGCTAAACCTCTCTGTTTTTCAGTTGCAGTTTTGAAACAAACATGTTTAACACCGAGCCTGTCAACCTCAGTCCATTCAACAGACTTTGCATTGTGTGCAACATGAATGCTAGCAAAAATATAGGCTCCCCGAGGAAGGAGAAAAATAACTATTGTATCAATATAAACTCCAGTGTATCAATATGAACTCTAAGCTGCACCTTAAAACCTATCTCTGTGGCCAAGCGTTTGGTCACCTTTTCCAATATCTCCTTATGTGGCTCAGTTTCAACTTTGTTTGATAATACGACTCTGAATAGGGTAGCAGGATCATTTGAGGGGTGGTGGTCCCTGTCATTTTACGAGTTGCCCCTGGCCAAGGTAAGGGTCCAATGCTGAAGGTAACGAGCCATGACCAACGCCAGAACCAGTGAATTTTCAGTGGTGATGGCAGAAGAGCTAGAATCTTGAGAGACAATGGCTACTTACAGGCAGAGGATCCTTCGGGAGGATGACCTGTGTTTCTATTAAAACACACATGAGGAAGGCAATGGGAAAACATCTCGTACTTTTCCGAGTCATATTGCTCATTTCCCATGGAAGTTAAAAATTGGGAGGCTCTTACGAACAGCTGAAGAGGAAAGCGCAGGACCATGAGGCGCGGAGAAAAGAGCAGAGGACCTGCCCTTGGGCAGATTACCACTGCTACTACTCTGTAGTCTGGATGTTTTACTACATTAAAGGTGCTATATAAATGCAAATTATAATTTTTCTGATAGAAAAGTGCAGTGGGAGATGGTTATTGAATTTGTTTATTGAAATCTCCAAAGATTTCCCTGTTTGATTCAAAGTTTCTGTAGAGTGTTTCATGAAATAGGCAGTTATTCATGGATAACACTCAGCGCAGACATGACGGGCCGAATGGCCTCCTTCTGTGCTGCACATTTTCTATGTTTCTACAATCTTTGTTCAAATTCATCCTGCTGAATTGCTGGAAACTCCCCCATATTTATGCAATAACACTTCCCCTCAATTTACAGCAACAGTAAACAGTTACAGTTTCAAAACAATCATGTTTAACACCGAGCCTATCAACCTCAGTCCATTCAACAGACTTTGCATTGTGTGCAACATGAATGCGAGCAAAAATATAGGCTCCCAGAGGAAGGAGAAAAATAACTATTGTATCAATATAAACACCAGTGTATCAATATGAACTCCAATGTATCAATATGAACTCTAATGTATGACAATGCACACAGACCTGGGTGAATCTGCTAAACAGAATGGTGACGGAAATTTGGTAAGAATAGGAATTTGCTGTGGAGGAGGAAGGATGTGCTAAATACTTTAAAACAAGAAGCAACAATGAATAAGGAAATATATCAATCAGACTAATTAATTAGATTTAAGGGAATAAAAATTAAATTAACAAAGTAGAGGATACCAACAATAAAGGATCCGAATTGCATTAAATAAATATCTGGTATGTATAAATAACTGAATAAACAGTTGTAAGGGGATACTAAACTAAAAACATAACATAAGTAGATAGGCTTTTAAATAAAATGATCGGATATCTGAAACTCATTTTTTGCTATTCTTGTTCCATGTGACAACTCTAGGATGCTTCTAGTGTGCAGGAGGATTTAAACTAATACAAATCAAAGTACTGTCGATGCTGGGAATCCAAAATTATAGCAGAAAATGCTGTAAATACTCAGCAGGCCTGGCATCATCTGTGAAGAGAGAAACAGAGTTAACGTTTCAAGTCAATGGACTTTCATCAGAATTGGAAAAACATCAGTTAGCACAATTCAAATAACTGTTACTTGGATTGCATTCCTCATAGCCACAATTTGAAAAAAGAACCAGTCCCCACACATCTTGAGACTGGTTCATTTTCCCCTCACATCTATCGATATTGTCTCAGCATTTTTTAAAGAAGTTAATTCACAAAATTCCAGCTGCTTTTACTTTGAGCCAATTCCACATCTCGGGCTAGATTTTGTTCCCATCCCCATGGCGGGTTTCGTGGTGGGGGTGGCCAGTGAATCTGGGCGAAATCACCCACCACGGAACCCGATGCCGGGAATCCCAGTTCCGATTCTCCAGGGGGCAAGATAGGCTGATGACAACCTTCCCGCCCAGAGGCCAAATAAGGGACTCTTCCCACTGCTGCTGGGATCTTACCAGCAGCTGTCGGGGCCTCCACCACATAGGGAGGAAGCATTGGAAAACAAGGCGCCCCCCCCTTGCAGGCTTGGTAGTGGGGTCCTTCCTTCATGGACAATTTGTGGCCTATGGAGGACCCCCACCGGGAACATCTTTAACCCTGAGACCCCATCCCCCTGGACCAAACGACTACACCTCCACCCACCCACGCCAGGGCCTTCTGGACTGGCCCCAGTGACCCCACCTCACCTACCTGTGCTCCAGGGTTCCAGCGTTGGACCTGGGCCCGAGGCCTCTGCAGTACTGGCAGTGGCCACAGCTCCTGGTAGCACTGCCGAAACCACTGAGCTGCCGGTCCTGTGATTGGCTGGCTGCTTTTGGGGGCGGAATTCCATGCAGGCCGCGCGTTGCCACGCCACCACGATCTTGAGCGGGCCAGCTCATTTAAATATGCAGGGCAGCACCACCCCCACCCCCCACACCCCACCCCGCGCAATCACATGGTGGGGATGGCATCGGCACACCGTGACCAGCGTCGACCGTCTCTGCGCAGGCACTGCACCACTTATAAAGGGCTGACAGCCCTGCTCAGAGACGGCAGAGTTGAACTCCATATCCCCACCCCCAACTACATTAAAAATAAATGATTGGTCCATTTCCCCCCCCCCCCCCCCCCCCCCGCCTCAAATAGACTGAAATTGCAGAGTTGACTCCTTCTCCCCCCAACAACTGCACAAAGTGCAGAGGTCACCACCTCCCGCTCACACTAAAAATGTAGAATTGACCCTTTCCCCCCACCCCACTACACTAAAATTGCTCTGATCCCCCCATTCCCCACCTCGGTGGCGCCAGCTTTCCATTAACGGGAAAGTGAAGGCATGAGTCCCGCCCGTCACACTGAAGATCCGCAACTGAAGGTAAGATCGCGGGGAATTGGATTTAAATGTATGCATCGAGATTATTTAAATATTTAAAGTTGTGGGGGCTGCCACAGAGCCTCACCGTCACCCTGAAGATCGAGCCCGACAATCCTGGCGTTGGGTTCAGTGACGAGCCGTTGCCGCTATGATCTTCCGGGCCTGCTCACCAGCCATGGAGCCTGACATCGGGAGCTCAACAAAATTTAGCCCTAAGTCTTTAAAGGGACGGTAATTCTGCCTCTTTAAACTTTGACAGCAAAAAATTGGAGGATCTCTCCGGGTGGCTGAAAAAAAATGCAGAGGCTGGGTTCCCCTCTCCGCTTTTTCAGCCTGGCGCCAGGAGCCCCACCTCCAGCACAAAATCCAGCCCCTCCAGTCTGCTCTGGGAATAAAACATTCTAATCGTGAATCTTACTCGAAGCATCTGGCCTGGTTTGGCACTCACAATGTTAAATAGCCGACTTACCTGTATTAAACATAGCCCAAAGCATTTTAAAAGACCTGAATTTTGAATCGTTCTCAATCTTTCCTCCAACGAAAACATGTTCAGTTCTGTGACACGTTCGGCCTCAAATTTCCTTGGGAATTCTCCCAATCATCTCCTCTGACATCACAGAAAGATTCACACAAATGCTGGGAACACAGCATCAATGGCAATGACGCCAGTTCTCCAGGTTTCTGCAGGTCTTCCACCAAATCTAAAGTAGCTATGGATTGAGAGAGGCCTTTTAGAAATTCAACCGCATAATCTTTATAACTTTTCTCCTGTCCAATCGTTATTATAATCCTCTAATCTCTGAACTCTACCCAACTCATTGATTTCCCTTCTGAAAGTATGGCGTTGTTATGGCCACATGGTGAGATTTGGGTAGTTCCCACTGTTCAACTCACACCTGACCGCAGCAAATGTTTTTCGTTATAAAAACAAGAAAGGCTGGAAATACTCAGCAGGTCTGGCAGCATCTGTGGAGAGAGAAGCAGAGTTAACTTTTACGTGTTTTTAGTTATTAGGGTTGAACCCCTTGGTGTTTTATTTGTCAAATAAACAGACCGCGACAGTTTGTGTTGTAGGTTCAAAACAGAAAATATGTTGTTTATTGATCAGTAGGCCTTATCCTGAAATTGTTGCAACCGCATCCACTCATGCATTCGCTCGTGCGCACACACACACACACACACACACACACACACAAGAGACAGATAGAGAGAAAAAAAGGGGCAATAAGTAGGGAAATAGGTTCCGGGGGAGGGGCTCACGGTGAACCTGTTGAATTCTCTTGGAAGTCAGGCTCTCATTGGTTGCAAGCCTGAGGTGTTTGTAGGTTTCTCTCTTGGTTGAAAGTTCAGTTGAAGACAGTGGATTACTTCTAATTCACTGCTGTATAGGTATGGATGTAGAATTCTACAGCAGGGCAGGTCCCTTCTGGCTTGCTGGAAACAAGCCTCTGGATGCTGCTTTCTTTCTTTCCAGGGTCTCCCTCTCTAGGCTGCATTTTAAGGTAAAGCTGTGTTACGCCTCACCCCCAGATAGGAGACGCTTTGGTCTCTTCCCCATGGTGATTGCACAATGGCCCAGGCTACTTCACACCTTCTTTATTTCAGAAGAAGACATTCAATTCTGGAATGTTTTAGGATGGGTGTAGGGTGGATGTAATTGACACCGCTTAACTTTGAAGATGTTCCTTTATCCCTGTCAGACAGTTTGACTATACAAAGGCCAAGCTCTTTTTCTTTATTGACCATTTTGGAGCATTGTTCACTCTTTAAATGAAAGGTCCATTTTTGAAAAGACAAGGTCAGGTTTTATAACTCTTCAGAGTTTGTCCATTATTCTTGTATCGTCTTATTGTCCGAAACTGCACACAAAGGTATTCCATTTCAATGTGAAGTGGAAATTAAATTGCTTTGGAGGTGCAATGGCAGTTGTATGTAGGCAATATGGAAGCTCCTTCATACAATCAATGTTCTAAAAGCAGAAATGGAATTGCTAACCAATTCATTGCAGTGATATGAGGGTGTAATAATAGGAACAGGAATAAGTTGTTCAGCCCCTTGAGCCTGTTCCACTATTCTATTTGTTTTTTTTTTAAATTCATTCACAGGATGTGGGCATCATTGGCAAGGTCAGCATTTATTGCCCATCCTTAATTGCCCTTGAGATACAGCTGAATGGATGCTAGGCCATTTCAGAGTCAACAACATTGCTATGGGTCTGGAGTCATGTATAGGTCAGACCAAATAAGGATGGGATATTTCCTTGCTTGAAGGACATTAACCAACCAGTTGGGTTTTTACAACAATCCAGTAGTTTCCTGGTAACCATTACTAGCTTTTCATTCCCAATTTATTTAATTAACTGAATTTAAATTCCCCAACTACCATGGTGCAATTTGAACTCATGTCACTGAATCATTAGTCCACCCTTTGGATTAATAGTCAAGTAACATAATTACTACTCTACCATACCCCATAAGTAATCTCTACCACAACTCCATTTACCTTCTTTTGTTCTAAATCCCTTAATACCCTAGCACACCCAAAATCTATTGTTCTCAATCTTGAATATTTCAATTGACCCAGCACAGATAGAATTTTAGGGGAGAGAATTCCAGATTTTCACTACCCTTTGTGTTAAAAGTCCTTCCTGATTTCACTCCTAATGACCAAGATTAATTTTAAGATTGTTCTCCCTTGTTCTGTATCCCCCACCAGAATAACAGCACTAACTTGCATTTATATGTTGCCGATGACCATTGTTGTTACGCCAATGTGTTTTGTTGAATGATTATTTTCTTTAATCCTCTGACTGGAGATCTGAATTTGTATTTTTTTACAAGACATTTTTAAAAAGACAAGCTGCCAGCAAAGTCCCAATTTCCACGTTGTATCCTACATTGCAAAGGACTGTGAGGAGAGAGATAAAATGTTTCCTCAGTCCCCAGCAAGAACCAAGACTCGGGAAGTTTAAAGGAACACCTGTTCTCTCAGCAAGCTGAGAAATACTACTAACTTCTATGTTTGAATGACTGAGTGACTGTCATGTGACAAGCTGGTGTTTTCTATGCAGCAGAGGAGAAGGAACTGGACTCTGACATGCGCAGACCCTAAGTGGGGGGAACCTCTCTCTCTCCATTCCAGCTTGAAAGTTTTCAAATCCTGCTTCTTGACTGACCATCTTTGTATACTCCAGCTACAATCAGAAACTCCTTGGAGGAAATCATCTGCATCACTATCTTCTTGGCGACCACACGCTGGAAGTTGTTCAAGAGTTCACCTACCTAGGCTCAACTATCACCAGTAACCTGTCTCTTGATGCAGAAATCAACAAGCGCATGGGAAAGGCTTCCACTGCTATGTCCAAACTGGCCAAGAGAGTGTGGGAAAATGACGCACTGATACGGAACACAAAAGTCCGAGTGTATCAAGCCTGTGTCCTTAGTACCTTGCTCTATGGCAGCGAGGCCTGGACAACGTATGTCAGCCAAGAGCGACGTCTCAATTCATTCCATCTTCGCTACCTCCGGAGAATACTTGGCATCAGGTGGCAGGACCGTATCTCCAACACAGAAGTCCTCGAGGCGGCCAACATCCCCAGCTTATACACACTACTGAGTCAGCGGTGCTTGAGATGGCTTGGCCATGTGAGCCGCATGGAAGATGGCAGGATCCCCAAAGACACATTGTACAGTGAGCTCGCCACTGGTATCAGACCCACCAGCCGTCCATGTCTCCGCTTTAAACTGCAAACGCGACATGAAGTCCTGTGACATTGATCACAAGTCGTGGGAGTCAGTTGCCAGCGTTCGCCAGAGCTGGCGGGCAGCCATAAAGGCGGGGCTAAAGTTTGGCGAGTCGAAGAGACTTAGCAGTTGGCAGGAAAAAAGACAGAAGCGCAAGGGGAGAGCCAACTGTGTAACAGCCCCGACAAACAAATTTTTCTGCAGCACCTGTGGAAGAGCCTGTCACTCTAGAATTGGCCTTTATAGCCACTCCAGGCGCTGCTCCACACACCACTGACCACCTTCAGGCGCTTACCCATTGTCTCTCGAGATAAGGAGGCCAAAGAAGAAGGAGAAGAAGAAAAAAAAGAAGACTATCTTCAAGAGACTCATTCAACCAGTCATCTACCTCTTCAAACTAAAAGCCTCAGGACCACTGAATTCAACTAGAAGCCAGCCAAATCACCAAACTCCACACTGTATACCTCTTTTTTATGGACTCTAACTCAACCAATCTACCTTTCCCCATGCTGTAACCAATGTGTGTGTGTAAACCTCTATGTGTGTGAGAGTGAAAGGTGGCACGTTGTTTATTATTTTATTAGTTCAGTTTAGGTACAATAAAGTTAACTTCTTTCTTTGTTAACTCAAGAAAACCTGTCTGATTGGTTCTTGTTATGATCATAGCAAGTAAGTAATCAAACACCTACTGAATTGGCCAGTACATCCACTCCCTCCTCACTTGATCTCAACAATAGTAAAATGTCCCGAAGCACTTCACAGGAGTGTTATCAAATAAAATTTCACACCAAGCCACATAAGGAGATAATAGGGAGGATAACAGAAAGTTTGGTCAAAGAGATAGGTTTTAAGGAGTGTTTTATAGAAGGAAAGAGAGCATGAGAGGCAGAGAAATTTAGAGAGGGAATTCCAGAGCTTCGGGCCTAGGCAACTGAAGGCACAGCCACCAATGGTGGAGAAATTAAAATCGGGGAAGCACAAGAGGCCAGAATTAGAGGAGGGCAGTTTTCTTGAAGGGTCGCAGGGCTGGAGAAGATTACAAAGATTTGTTTTTCAAAAATATACTTTATTCATAAAAATTGCCGATGTACATTACATAACTGTTCAAATCTGGCATTACATAAAGTGCAATACAGATCAGTTTCTTTCAGTGCGGTACATGAGGTGCCACACTTTCTTTGGCCTCCTTATCTCGAGAGCCAATGGGTAAGCGCCTGGAGGTGGTCAGTGGTTTGTGGAGCAGCGCCTGGAGTGGCTATAAAGGCCAATTCTAGAGTGACAGGTGCTGCAGAAAAATTTGTTTGTTGGGGCTGTTACACAGTTGGCTCTCCCCTTGCGCTTTTGTCTTTTTTCCTGCCAACTGCTAAGTCTCTTCGACTCGCCACACTTTAGCCCCGCCTTTATGGCTGCCCGCCAGATCTGGCGAACGCTGGCAACTGCCACACTACACTTGCCATTACAGGTTATAGTTACTGTGTCCATTTACATTTCATGTTAAACATTGTCTGGTGCATAGAGCCAGAGGGGTTTTACATGGTTTCCAGCCCCTCGAGGAGATTACAGAGATAGAGAGGAGCCAGGCCATGGAGGGATCTGAAAGCAAGGATGAGAATTTTAAAATCGAGGTGTTGCTTAACTGGGTGCCAATGTAGGTCCTGATAAATTAACCCATTAAGCCCTAGTATCATGCTGGTAAATCTACCATGTCAATATATCTTTCCTGAGGTGCAGTGCCAAAATCTGAATGCAGATGGGGTCTGGTCGAGACTCTGTACAACTGAAGCATTACGTCCTTAATTTTGTATTTCATGTCTCTTGAGATAAAGGAGAATCTTTGAATAGTGCCATGTACTTTTTGGGGCCTATTTAGGATGCCCATTCTAACATCTCATCCAATAATGAAAGCTCACCCAGCGCCAGCCTAGCTTTGTAGGCCCAGATCCCAGTGTGGAATTCATACTCAGAACATGCTGTCCAGAGGCCACAGTACCGCACGATGAATCAAGCCGACATTTCCAAAATGACCTACTCGAACTTTAAGTAATGGTTTTGCCTTACAAATTGTTGAGATACAGTCTAGCACTTAATCAGGATTGAGTCAATATGTTTGCTATAGACTATTTGTGGCTAATTGGGACTCTGATTAGTAAATAAAAAGAGTAATAGATATCATCGTTAGTCATGTGATCTTAATACTCATTCACATGGAATATGCATGTGAACTTTAATTTTTTTATGCATTTCTTGGTAAATTAGTGAGACGCAAAAGTAGAGAGTTTGAATTTTTTTGATTATTGTGGCTGCTTTACGTCCTTGGTCATTGAATGGTGGCAGATGTTTCTTAAGCACTAGGCCTGGTCCCAAGCCTCCTGTTGTACCAGCAGTAGCCACTGCCTCCGATGGCGCTGTCAATACTACTGAGCTGCCGGCCCTCTGATTGGCCTGCAGCTCTGGGAGATGAGATCCTTGTCTTTAAAAGGATGGAGTTCCCGGTGCCGGGCTGTTAATTGCGTGAGTGCTGTTGAATCGCGTCAGGGGAGATTGTGAAAGGCCGAGGCGGGGTTCCCCTCGTCTTTTCGGCCCAGCGCCGCGAGACCTGCCAGTACCACTAAATTCAGCCCTACATGTGCAAAGTACATTGACCTGTATTGTTTGAGTGTATGTGAGATTTTTCTATTAAAATTAGTGCAGGTGGTTAAAACGGTGTCAAACCTGTGGTTAGTCAACAATCTCTATTGGATGACATTGGCATACACTGACTTGGGTTGTGTTGTGGAGGCGGTCAAATGGAAATTATATGGCCCTGAGCCCATAATGTAGCTGCAATGTTACTTGCTGCTTCTCTACATTTCAGCTTAACCTCTAATTATTTTTTTGTTTCACACAAGCCCATTATTTTTATTTTATTAAGAAACCTTCTTCTGGTCTATCACAATTCTCAAAACAGCCTGATCCTCATTTCACAGGTTGTTATCCATTCATCTCACAAAGTTTCCAATTCTGGCTGCCATTCTTATGGAGATATTGCCATTTGTTTTTAAGCCTATTTCATTTATTTTGTTTTGTTTTGTCTAGGTTTTACTTTCCCTCTCATCATTAAGTACCTCTGCTCAAAAGAAGCTGGCTCTTTCTTCAATGAATAATTCATTCTTGAGCTGGGTAACTTGTTGCAGTGACTTGGTCTCATTGCTTTCAGTCTCACCACTGTGAGACGCATCTTTGTGCCACGGTTACAGAGTCTGTTCTGCAAGAACTACAGACACAGTTCGGGTACTTAATTAACGTTTTGGTCCAACTCCACTTGAATGAATGGCTGGTAAAATGAATATTTGTACAAAAGCAAATCCTCACTCAACCAGTCAAAAAAGTCCAGATCTTTGGCTCTTTGTTTCATTCTCAGCCCCATCTCTGATCAAAAGGTCTCAAACACAGTGCTCAAAAGATTAAAGTCCTGAATTGGCAACTCCTTCACTTTCCCACTGCCAAGTTTCAGCATGAACCCCCATCACCAACATCCCCATATGAACTCTTCTGCTCAGTGAGGTCATGATTGCAATGGGCTACACCAGGCTAAGGTTTGGTTTGTATCAATAGTGGGATGGCAGCAATATTTTCCTGCTGTAGTGAATCAATGCAAAAATAATCGGTGTAATGACAAGTGAAACTCTAGAAACAATTCTTAGAGGCCACTTCAATATATGTGCAGGAGGAATGGTCACACTCTGCGGTAAGGCTGTCAGACTATCTGTTACACCATCATTTGGCAATTGACTACATAATCTGCTTTAGGTACCGGTTAAAGGATAATTGTTGACCAGAGCACTGGAGAGATGAGATCCCCTCAAATTCAGCCTTATTTTCAAGGTAGAAATTATGAGCTGTACTTGTAAGAATTTAGGATTTTTATTTTCCTGAAAAGAATATGGTTAAAAACAACCTGTAAAAACTGGAAATCAGAAATTGGGACGGAAAGTGCTGGAAGAGCCAGTCTGACAATGTCTGAAGTAGGAACAGTGATTGATGTCAGGGTGTGTTGCGTCTTTTCCAGCATATTCCGCCTTTATTTGAAGGAGCAGTTCTGCCAGATCACAAAGCAGCACAAAGATAGGTGCGGAACAGCTGAACTCATAGGAGCTAGATCATGTTCAGGCAACCCTTTTAGAGACTGTTAGTCCTGTCCTGTTAGTCACAGACCTAAAGTATTGACACTGTTTCTCTCTCTCCACAGATGCTGCCATACCTGCTGAGTATTTCCAGCATTTTCTGTTTTTAGTGCTGTTAGGGTCCTGTTATCTGTCATCTTTGACAAGATGCCTTCCCAAAGATCCCCACACTCTATCCACATGCTAAATTCAGGTTGGCACTTGTATAAGTCAAAAATGAAGCAGCAATGCACAGGGTATAGTAGTGTAGTGGCTAGGTTACTAGATTGTTAATTATCCCTGGCTCATATTTCAGAGGTACATGAAATCCAATCCCAGGACAAACATCTGGAAATAAAAGGCAGGTATTACCTGGTCTGTCTATTTGTGATTCCAGCTCCGTAATGACGTCATTGACTCTTAACTGCCTTCTGAAGTAGCCTAACAAGGCATTTCGTTGTACCAAACCATGACATTGCAGTGGTTCAAGGAAAGGGATTACTACCAGCTTCTCAATGCAACTGGGGTGGTCAATAAATGCTGGCCTTGCCAGCGATGCCCATATCCTGAAAATAGATTTTTTTTTAAGTCCTGTGTTTTCAACCAGTACCTGGCAAGATGCCATCAGCCTTCAGATAGATTTGGTATGTATGGATATCAAGGGCTATGGATCAACAGCAACAACTTGCATTTATATAGCACCTTTAATGTTTTAAATGTCCCAAGGTACTTTACAGGAGTGTAATCAGCCAAAGTTTGGCACAGAGCCACACAAGGAGATATCAGGACAAATAACCTAAAATTTGATCAAAGAGATAGGTTTCATGGAGCACCTTAAAGTAGGAGAGAGGCAGAGAGAGTTAGGGGGAAAATTTGAAACCTTAGGGCCTAGACAGCTGAAGGCGTGGCTGCTAATGGAGGAGCGATTAAAATTGGGGATTCTCAAGAGTCCAGAACTGGAGGATGTTACCCTCCCATAAAGTGCGGTGATTGAAAATATAAGAACTTAACCTGAAGAGTTATAAAAATGTAATTTTCTTTCTTTTTTAAAGTGAACAATGAGCTTCAAACTGGCCACTGAAGGTCAAAAAGACCTGGCCTTCTAGATTCAAACTGTCTTACTGTCAAGGAGAGAAGGATACATTCCAAAGCTAAGAGATGTCAATTACACCCATCCTGAACCCATCTAGAGACATTTTTGAATTAAATAGGTTCTTCTGAAACAAAGAAGATGTGAAGTAGCCACATCCTAGAAATATAGAACCATTGAAAAGTTACGGTATAGAAAGAGGCCTTTCAGCCCATCATGTCTATGCTGGTTGAACAAAGTAGCCGCCCATTCTAATCCCACCTTCCAGCACCAGGTCCATAGACTTGCAGGTTACAGCACTACAAGTGCAGGTCCAGGTGCCTTTTAAATGAGTTGAGAGTTTCCGCCTCCACCATTGATCCGGGCAGTGAATTCCAGACACCCACCACCCTCTGGGTGAAAAAGTCTTTCCTCATGTCCCCTCTAATCCTTCTACCAATCATCTTAAATATCTGCCCCTTAGTAATTGACCTCTCCGCTAGGGGAAACAGGTCATTCCTGCCTATTCTATCTAGGCCCCTCATAATTTTGTACACCCCAATTAAGTCACCACTCAGTCTCTTCTGTTCTAAGGAAAACAACCCTAGCCTATCCAATCTTTCCTCATAGCTGCAATTTTCAAGCCCTGGCAACATTCTTGCAAATCTCCTCTGTACTTTCTCCAGATCAATTATGTCCTTCCTGTAATGAGGTGACCAGAAATGTACGCAATATTCCAACTGTGGCCTAACCTGAATTTTATACAGTTCCAGCATCACATCCCTGCTTTTGTATTCTATACCTTGGCCAATAAAGGAAAGAATTCCATATGCCTTCTTCACCAATTTTTCTACCTGTCCTGCCACCTTCAGGGACCTGTGGACATGCACTCCAAGGTCTCTCACTTCCTCTCGTTTATTGTATATTCCCTTGCTTTATTTGCCGTCCCCAATGCATTACCTCACACTTCTTGGATTGAATTCCATTTGCCACTTTTGCACCCACTCAACCAAACCATTGATATTGTTCTGGAGTCCACAGCTATCCTCTTCACTATCAACTACACGGCCAATTTTTGTGTCATCTGCAAATTTCCCAATCATACCTCCCACATTTAAGTCCAAATCATTAATATATACCACAAACAGCAAAGGACCCAACACTGAGCCCTGTGGAACGCCATTGGAAACCGCCTTCCATTTGCAAATACATCCGTCAACCATTACCCTTTGTTTCCTGAGCTAATGTTGGATCCAACTTGCCACATTCCCCTGTATCCCATGGGCTTTTACTTTTCTGACCAATCCTGGGCCAATGTCATTCACCACAGGGAGGAAGATCTGTGTTTCCCAAAGGAAGCAAGATGTGAGAGACTTTTAGTTTAAAAGGTAGCTGACTTGAGAAAGAGAGGCTCAGGACAAAACATCACCAAAGTCTGTCCAGCTGAGATCTGGGAAAAAATCCAGCAAGCACAGGGAAGGTGCCCTGTTGTGAATTCTACATTTCAACTTGTGCAGCAGAGAACTGGAAGTGATCCCTTGTCTTCAAACTGAAATTTCAACCAATAGAGAAATCTTCAAACACCCTAGGTCAGCAATTAAAGAGAAATTAAACTCTGAGAAGATTCCGTGAACTCTGAAACCCTATCTCACTTCAAATCTCTCTATCTATCTCTTCTTGTGCGTGTGAGTGGGTGCAGTTACGACAATTTCAGGATAAGACATATTGTTCAATGAGTAATAAATCTTCTGTTTTAAACCTACAAGAAAACCTGTCGCTGTTTGTTTATTTGACAAATAAAATACAAGGGGGTTAAAACCTTAATAACGAAAACACTTGCTGCGGTCAGGTGGGAATTGAACAGTGGGGACCACCCACACCCCTTCCCATGTGGCCCTAAGAAGGAGCAGAGATACGTCAGCGGGTTGTAGGGCTGGAGGAGGTTACAGAGTTGGGGAGAGGTGACCAATGGAGGGATTTGAAAACAAGGATGAGAATTTTTAAATCTTAGCTTTGGCGGGCTGGGAACCAATGTCGGCCAGTGAGCACAGGGCTCACAGGTGAACAGTGCTTAGCATGAGGTAGGATGGGGCAGATTAGGTAAGGATTAGATAAGCTCAAGTTAATGAAGGGTGCAAGGTGGGAGGCCACACTTACACAAATACATATATATCTAAACACACATACACATACATGTTTATTTACAATACATAAACACACACACACACTTGTACACACCCATACACTAGTACATACCACACACATATACATAGGATCGGCGATATAGTTCCAAGTCAGGATGATGTGTGACTTGGAGGGGAGCTTGCAGGTTGTGGTGTTCCCATACATCTGATGCCCTCGTCCTTCTAGGTAGTAGAGGTCGCGGATTTGGAAGCTGCTGTATGAGGAGCCTTTGTGCGTTGCTGCAATGCATCTTGTAGATGGTACACACTTACACATTCACATTTATGCACACTTAAATGCGCACAGATGTGCACCCCATTGTTAACAGACATGATATCTCACATCACACACTGAACCAAATAGAATATGCTATGTCACCAGTGGCTTGAAGCAGTTTGCATATCCCAGGCCTCTTCACTTCGACTCGCTAATTAAAAGGAGCAGCTGGCGTAATCTGTGCAGTCAAACCCAATTCTGATAACAAGTTGTACACAACACAACAGCAGCTGCTCCAGACTATCCGGCTGTGCCCCTCAGCACTGTCAGTGGCTGGTCTGCTTTCATATAAACAATGGCAGCTTCCAACTCATTCCATCCCAAGACTCCGTTCTTCCCTCAGTTTCCCCCGCCAATCTTCAAACTTTTAATTTTGTGATGAGATTGGATGGCGGTGTGGGATGGGTTGGATTTTTTTTATTCATTCATGGGATGTGGGCATCGCTGGCTAGGACAGAATTTATTGCCCATCCCTAATTGTCTTTGAGAAGGTGATGGTGAGCTGCCTTCTTGAACCGCTGCAGTCCATGTGGTGTAGGTACACCCACAGTGCTGTTAGGAAGAGAGTTCCAGGATATTGATCCAGCGACAGTGAAGGAACGGCGATATAGTTCCAAGTCAGGATGGTGTGTGGCTTGGAGGGGAATTTCAGGTGGTGGTGTTCCCATGAGGGTTTTGGGGTATATCAGTGTAACAGTGAGGAGTGTGGGGTATATCACAGAGTGTTACAGTGAGGGGTGTGGGGGATATCAAAGAGTGTTAGAGTGAGGGGTGTGGGGTATATCAGTGTTACAGTGAGGGGTGTGGGGTAGATCAGTGTTACAGTGAGGGGTGTGGGATATATCAGTGTTACAGTGAGGGGTGTGGGATATATCAGTGTTACAGTGAGGGGTTTGGAGTATATCAGTGTTACAGTGAGGGGTGTGGGGTAGATCAGTGTTACAGTGAGGGGTGTGGGATATATCAGTGTTACAGTGAGAGGTTTGGAGTATATCAGTGTTACAGTGAGGGGTGTGGGGTAGATCAGTGTTACAGTGAGGGGTGTGGGATATATCAGTGTTACAGTGAGGGGTTTGGAGTATATCAGTGTTACAGTGAGGGGTGTGGGGTAGATCAGTGTTACAGTGAGGGGTGTGAGGTAGATCAGTGTTACAGTGAGGGGTGTGGGATATATCAGTGTTACAGTGAGGGGTTTGGAGTATATCAGTGTTACAGTGAGGGGTGTGGGGTAGATCAGTGTTACAGTGAGGGGTGTGGGATATATCAGTGTTACAGTGAGGGGTGTGGGAAGATAGGAGGCCAGCCAGGAGAGCAAAGGAATAATCAAGTCTGGAGCTAACAAAGGCATGGGTTTCAGCAGCAGATGAGCTGAGGCAGGGAGCAGAGAAGGGCAATATTATGGAGATGGAAGTAGGCGGTCTTGGTGATGTAGCACATCCCTGCAATAGGTGCAGATTAGAGCACAGAATATTATTGCAAGTGGTGCAAGCTATTTGGGGAATGAATAATATTGTGAAATGTGCAGTATAGATGGGGGAATATTACTGTGAGGAGTTTGGAATATTTGAGATATATTATGGAGTGTTCGAGTTGGCCAAAGGTGGTAGCTGCTTTCCGTATGCGTGTATCGAGCTCTGCATCAAGGGGCCCAAGGTAGCAGAATTTGCTTACCACTTCCAGTGGGGTGTTATTTAGTGTGATCAGGGGCGCAGATGCAACAACTTGTCCCATGACCACAGTTTTCTTGATGCTTAAGGTTAAGGAGAACAAGTTAGAGGCATGGGAGAGACAGTCCATGAGTCTTTGTAGCTCATGAAACGCGCGTGAGATAACAGCAAGTTGACCCTTAGAACCAGGCTGATGGTTTATAAGGCCCATGTTCCCAGCACCTTGCTGTATGGCTGTGAAACATGAGCAACTTACAGCTACCGGGAAAAGAAGCTCAATAATTTCCATCATCACTGTATGCAGTGCATTATGGGTATATCCTGGCAGGTCAAAATCACAAATGTGGCAGTCCTCTGAAAGGCTGAGCTCAAAGGCTGCCACTAATCAAACAGAGGTGGCTTCAGTGGATCAAACACGTCCACAGGATGAAAGACGGTCGCATACCCAAGGACCTTCTGTTTGGTGAGGTAGCCACGGCCAGACGACCAGTGGGCCGCCCAAAGCTCCACTTCAAGGATGCTTGCAAGCGTGGCATGAAGGCGCTAAATGTCGACTATTGCACCTGGGAGCCACGAGCTGGCGAAAGAGGGAAATGGCAACACATCCTGTGCCCTGGCGTGCACTATCACGATGACCAGTGGTTACAGCATCTTGGCAACAGGTGCCAATGCTGAAAACAACAACTCACAGCGTCACCTAGCAGCTTCACGTGTGGCACTTGTGGCAAAACCTGCCTCTCAAGGATTGGTCTTCAAGCCATCAGCAAAGGTGCACCAAGAGAAGACACCCCCCCCAAATGGATTGTTTGGTGTGTGTCCATCATCTTTCATGGATGGAAGGATGCCAATCATTATGGAGTGTTATTGCAGAAGGTGTGTAACATATGGGGGTGTGTTAAGAGGGAAATGGGATATATTGGGGAATGTTGTGCAAGGTATAGAATATATAGATAGGTTGTCTACCAATATCCATTATAAGCCCACTGACTCCCACAGCTACCTCGACTACACTTCTTCACACCCTACCTCCTGTAAGGACTCCATTCCATTCTCCCAGTTTCTCCGTCTCCGACGCATCTGCTCTGATGATGCTACCTTCCATGACGGTGCTTCTGATATGACCTCCTTTTTCCTCAACCGAGGATTTCTCCCCACTGTGGTTGACAGGGCCCTCAACCGTGTCCGACCCATTCCCCGCACCTCTACCCTCACCCCTTCCCCTCCCTCCCAGAACCGTGACAGGGTTCCCCTTGTCCTCACTTTTCATCCCACCAGCCTCCATATCCAAAGGATCATCCTCCGCCATTTTCGCCACCTCCAGCGTGATGCCACTACCAGTCGCATCTTCCCCTCCCTTCCCCTGTCAGCATTCCGAAGGGATCGTTCCCTCCGCGACACCCTGGTCCACTCCTCCATTACCCCCACCACCTCGTCCCCGTCCCAGGGCACCTTCCCTTGCAATCGCAGGAGGTGTAATACCTGCCCATTTACCTCCTCTCTCCTCACTATCCCAGGCCCCAAACACTCCTTTCAGGTGAAGCAGCGATTTACTTGTACTTCTTTCAATGTAGTATACTGTATTCGCTGCTCACAGTGTGGTCTCCTCTACATTGGGGAGACCAAGCGCAGACTGGGTGACCGCTTTGCGGAACATCTCCGCTCAGTCCGCAAGCAGGACCCTGAGCTTCCGGTTGCTTGCCATTTCAACACTCCCCCCTGCTCTCATGCTCACATCTCTGTCCTGGGATTGCTGCAGTGTTCCAGTGAACATCAACGCAAGCTCGAGGAACAGCATCTCATCTACCGATTAGGCACACTACAGCCTGCCGGACTGAACATTGAGTTCAACAATTTCAGAGCATGAATGCCCCCCACTTTACTTTCATTTTTAGTCATTTTTAGTTATTTTTTCTTCCTTTTTTTTTGCATTCCTTTTTACATTTTTTACAATCTTTTTTTGCATTTATTTCATTTCATCTTAGTTTGTTCAGTTTGCTTACCCACTGTTTTTTTCAGGTTGTTTTTCTTCAGGTTTGCACTTGCTGATGTTCATTATTCAGCATATTCACACCTAATCTATACTAATGCTTTGTCTTTCAACACACCATTAACATATTGTTTGCCTTTGCTCCGTGACCTTTTGGTCAGCTATGTGGCCTGGTCCAATCTGCACCTTTTCCTTTGTTATCTCTTGCCCAACCCCCACCTCACTTGTTTATAATCTGTGACTTTTCTAATATTTGTCAGTTCCGAAGAAGGGTCACTGACCCGAAACGTTAACTCTGCTTCTCTTTCCACAGATGCTGCCAGACCTGCTGAGTGAATCCAGCATTTCTTGTTTTTGTTTCAGATTTCCAGCATCCGCAGTATTTTGCTTTTATTATAGAATATATGGAGATGTGTTGTGACATGTTTAGATTTATTGCGGTGTGCTATAGAGTCATAGAGTTATACAGCACAGAAACAGGTCCTTCGGCCCATCATGTCCATGCTGACCATCAAGCACCTATCGATTCTAATCCCATTTTCCAGCACTTGGCCCGTAGCCTTGTATGCTATGGCGTTTCAAGTGCTCATCTAAATACTTCTTAAATGTTGTGAGTGTTCCTGCCTCTACCACCCCTTCAGACAGTGTGTTCCAGATTCCAACCACCCTCTGGGTGAAAAATATTTTCCTCAAGTCCCCTCTAAACCTCCTGCCCCTTACCTTAAATTTATGCCCCCTGGTTATTGATCCCTCCGCTAAGGGAAAAAGTTTCTTCCTATCTATCCTATCAATGCCCATCATAATTTTGTATACCTCACGCAGCCTTCTCTGCTCTCAGGAAAACAATCCCAGCCTATCCAGTCTCCTGTTCATAGCTGAAATGCTCCAGCCCAGGCAACATCCTGATGAATCTCCTCTGCACCCTCTCCAGTGCAATCACATCCTTCCTGTAGTGTGGTGACCAGAACTGTACACAGTACTCCAGCTGAGTCCTAACTAGCATTTTATACAGCTCCATCATAACCTCCCTGTTCTTATATTCTATGCCTCGGCTAATAAAGGCAAGTATCTCACATGCCTTCCTAAACACCTCATCTACTTGTGCTGCTGCCTTCTGTGATTTATGGACAAGTACACCAAGGTCCCTCTGACCCTCTGTACTTCCTAGGGTCCTAACTCCCATTGTATATTCCCTTGCCTTGTTGCAAGGCAATATGAAATATATGCAGAAGTGTTGCAATGAAGGCAATTGGATGTTTTTTAGGAATGTTATTGTGTGTAGGATATATAGGAGCTGTGGCATAAATCCGGGACCGGTGGACTAGAAAAGAGTGGCCCTGTGAGGGAGCAGAGTCACAACGAAAGACCAGAGAAGAGCGGGCCTATATTCTCTGGAGTTTAGAAGAATGAGAGGTGATTTCATTGCAACATACAAGATTCTGAAGGGGCAGGATAGGGTAGACACTGAGAAATTGTTTCCGCTGGTCAGGGAACCTTAAACACATCCTCAGGATAAGGGGTCAATTATTTAGGACTGAAATGAGGAGAAATTACTTCATTCAAAGGGTTGTGAATCTTTGCAATTCTTTACCCCAAACGATTGTGGATACTCCATCAATGAATACATTTAAGGCTGGGATCGATAGATTTTCGGTCTCCCAGGGAATCAAGTGATATGGCAAGCGGGTGGGAAAGTGGATGAAGACTAAGGTCAGTCATGATCGTATTGAATTGCGGAGCAGGCTTGATGGGCCATATGGTCTACTCCTTGTGCTCTTGTGTTCTTGTGGGCCTGTGCGTGAGCAGAGCCAGAGGTGGACTAGAAAAGAGCGGAGCCGGTGAGACAGCAGAATCAGAGTGGCTGGGTTTAAAAGAGTGGGGCCTGTGAGGGAGCAGAGCCAGGGCTGTTGGGTTTAAAAGAGTGGGCCCATGAGGGAGCAGAGCCAGAGCGATGAGTTTAAAAGAGTGGGGCCTGTGAGGGAGCAGAACCAGGGCAGTGGAGTTTAAAAGAGTGGGCCCATGAGGGAGCAGAGCCAGAGCGATCAGTTTAAGAGTGGGGGCCTGTGCGTGAGCAGAGCCAGAGGTGGACTAGAAAAGAGCGGGGCCGGTGAGACAGCAGAATCAGAGTGGCTGGGTTTAAAAGAGTGGGGCCTGTGAGGGAGCAGAGCCAGGGCTGTTGAGTTTAAAAGAGTGGGCCCATGAGGGAGCAGAGCCAGAGCGATGAGTTTAAAAGAGTGGGGCCTGTGAGGGAGCAGAACCAGGGCAGTGGAGTTTAAAAGAGTGGGCCCATGAGGGAGCAGAGCCAGAGCGATCAGTTTAAGAGTGGGGGCCTGTGAGGGAGCAGAGCCAGAGCAGTGGAGTTTAAAAGAGTGGGCCCATGAGGGAGCAGAGCCAGAGCGATCAGTTTAAGAGTGGGGCCTATGAGGGAGCAGAGCCAGAACGATGAATTTAAAAGAGTGGGGCCTGTGAGGGAGCAGAACCAGGGCAGTGGAGTTTAAAAGAGTGGGGCCTATGAGGGAGCAGAGCCAGAGCAATGAGTTTAAAAGAGTGGGGCCTGTGAGGGAGCAGAACCAGGGCAGTGGACTTTAAAAGATGGGGACCTGTGAGGGAGCAGAGCCAGAGCGATGAGTTTAAGAGTGGGGCCTGTGAGGGAGCACAGCCAGAGCGATGAGTTTAAGAGTGGGGCCTGTGAGGGAGTAGAGCCAGAGCAGTGGTGTTTAAAAGAGTGGGGCCTGTGAGGGAGCAGAGCCAGAGCAGTGGAGTTTAAAAGAGTGTGGCCTGTGAGGGAGCAGAGCCAGAGCGATGAGTTTAAAAGAGTGGGGCCTGTGAGGGAGCAGAGCCAGAGCGATGAGTTTAAGAGTGGGGCCTGTGAGGGAGCAGAGCCAGTGCGATGAGTTTAAGAGTGGGGCCTGTGAGGGAGCAGAGCCAGAGCGATGTTTAAAAGAGTGGGGCCTGTGAGGGAGCAGTGCCAGGGCAGTGGAGTTTAAAGGAGTGTGGCCTGTGCGAGAGCTGAATCAGAGAAGCAGAGTTTAAAAGAGTGGGCACCCACAGCTTAGGAGACTGCAGGGAGAGAGGGACTCGATGACCACCAGGCAGCCAAGAAGAAACAGGCAGTTAGTGCAGGTGTTCCCTGAGTGTGTTTCACTCTCCAAAAGGTATGCAGTTCTGAATACTGAGGATTGTAATGTTTCATCTGGAGAATACAGCCAGAGCCAAGGCCATGGCACCACAGTTGGTTCAGCTTCACAGGGCGGGTGCCACAAAGAAGACTGGAAGAGCACTAGTGAGAGGAGATTCGATAGTTACGGTAATAAACAGGTGTTTCTGCATCCGCAGATGTGAATTCCAGGATGCTGTGTTGCTTCTCTGGTGCCAGGGACTAGGATGTCAGTGAACAGCTGCAGAGCACCATGAGGCAGAGAGGGTGAATAGCCAGCAGTCGTGGTCCACATTGGTACCAACAACATAGGTAGGAAGAGGGATGTGGTCCTGCAGTCAGAGTTAGGAAGCTAGGTAAGAAATCAGCTAGCAGGACCTCAAAATTAGTAATCTCCGGATTATAGATCCCCAGTACCACGTGCTAGTGAGTATAGCAATAGAAGGATAGAGCAGATGAATGAGTGGCTGGAAAGATGGTGGAGGAGGGAAGAATTTAGATTCCTGGGGCACTGGGACCAGTTCTGAGGGAGATGGGACCTGTATAGGCTGGATGTGTTGCACCTGAACAGAGCTGGGACAAATTTCTTTGTGGGGCCATTTGCTAGTGCTACTGGGGAGGGTTTAAACTAAGTTGGCAGGGCTGTGGGAACCTGGAGATAATACAAGAGAGGAACACCAAGGTGCACAGAGAATTGGGAGAGACAGATTGCACTAACGTAGGAAATAGTGAAGTATTAGGTGGGGTCAGAGTAAGAGGGAAAATAATAAAGTCTAAATTAGGGTTACCGTGCATGTGTGTGAATGTGCAGAGTGTGGTAAATAAGGTTGGCGAGTTGCAGGCGCAGATAGCCATGTGGAAGTATGATGTTGTGGCAATTATGGAAATCTGGCTCAAAGAAGGGCAGGATTGGGTACTAAATATTCCTGAATACAAGGTGTTCAGGAAAGATAGGAAAGGAAGGAAAGGGGGAGGTGAGGGCAGTTTTGATTAATGAGAACATTGCAGAGCTGGATAGAGAGGATGTCCCAGAGGGGTCACGGACAGAATCTATTTGGCTAGAGCTGAGGAACAAAATAGATGCAATTACATTGTTCGTTGTAGTCTATAGGCCACCAACTAGTGGGAAAGATGCAGAGGAACAAATTTGCCAGGAAATTACAGAAAGGAGCAAGAATTATAGTGTGGTTGTAATGGGGGTCTTTAATTATCTGAATATAGACTGAGATTGTAATAGTGTGAAGGGCAGGCAGGGGCAAGTGTTCCTGGAGTGTGTTCAGAAGAATTTTCTACAGCAGTATGTTTCCAGTCCAATGAGAAAGGAGGCACTGCTAGATCTGGTTCTTGGAAATGAGGTGGGCCAAGTGGATCAAGTGTCAATAGGAGAACATTTAGGGGACAGTTATCATTGTATCATAAGGTTTACGTTGGCTATGGAAAAGGAGTAAGAATAATTAACTGGGGGAAAGCCAACTTCAATGGGGTAAGAATTGATCTGACCCAGATAGATTGGAATCAAAGGTTGGCAGGCAAAACAGTAACTGAACAATAGGCTGCCTGTAAAGAAGACATAGTTCGGGAACAGTCGTGGTATATTCCCATGAAGGAGAAAGGTAGGGCAAACAAATGGAGCTGCCTGGATGACAAAAGAGATAGAGAGTAAGATGAAGATGAAGAAGTGTGCTTATGACAGATGTCAGGTGGATAATGCAACTGAGAACCAGGCTGAATATAGAAGGTTCAGAAGGGAAGTGAGAAACCAAATAAGAGAAAAAAGAGAGTATGAAAAGAGTCATAGAGTCATTTACGACATAGAAGGTGGCCATTCGGCCCATCGAGTCTCTGCCAGCTCTCTGTGGAGCAATCCTGTCAGTCCCGCTCTGTCACTCGATTCCCATAGATCTGCCAGTTTATTTCCTTTAAGTGCCCATACAATTTTGTTTTGATTGCCTTTGCACCTCTGTAATTTCCCTGCAAATTTGATCCTCTATATCTTTCCTACTTGTTGGTGACCTATAGAACATCCAGTAGTGCAATGGTACCTCTGCTGTTTCCTAACTGTGCGCAAATAGATTCTGTCCTTGACCCCTCCAAAACATCCTCTCTCTCCAGGACTGTAATATTCTACTTAATCAATACTGCCACCCCTTCTCCTTCTTTTCATTTTTCTATCTTTCAGAACACCTTGTATCCAGGAATATTTAATCTCCAGTGCTGCTCTTTTTTGAGCCAGGTCTCCGTTATTGCACTAACATTATCATAGTCCCATTTGGCTATCTGTGCCTACAGTTCATCAACCTTATTTACCACACTTTGTATGTTTACGTACATGCACTGTAAACCTAATTTAAACCTCATTGCATTCCCTCTTACTCCGACCCCACCTAATACCTTTATATTTCTTACTCTAGTGCTATCTATCTCTCCCAATCCTTTATGCTGCTGTCAGGATTAGGAAGGCAACTTTAACAACGTGGACTTGGCGATCCATTCCTCCACATTTGCTCTCCAAAGTATTTTATGTAAAAGCAGATCTAGTGAAATGTTTCTCCTCTGTCTAACATACTATTTTGGAAACTAGAAATTTCAGTTCCTAAGAGGAGGGCAAGTAAGAGAGACACGGGCAGCTGGGGGAAGGAAGAGGGAGAGAGTAAAAGAAAGATAGGGAGAAAAGGAAGGAAGGAAAGAGATGTAGAGGGAAGAAAACTGAAGGAGTAGAGAATTGGGAAATTTCCCAAGTGCACACAAAAACTTTCATTATTTCAGCTGAACTTTCAGACTTTGCTCATGGTGCAGTGTAAGAATCACTGCAAGTTTGATAGGGATAAGGGTGCATACATGTTGGACTAACAGTGTGGCTGATTATGGGTTTGTACCCTGTTTCATAGGTACCCAGGTCAACTATGTTGTCAGCATTGAGTATGGAATGGAGGCTGCGTATTTCCCTACAACTCATGTTGCAAAATACCAAACACAGCTTTTCTTCTAGTTTCCTCCTATTTGTCCTCTACATGCTGCCTCTCCACGATATCATCTGAAAGCACAGCGTTAGTTTTCACCCATACGCTGACGACACCCAGCATAGTCACCACTACCTCTCTTGATTCCTCCATTGTGGCTAAATTATCAGACTTCTTATCTGACATCCAGTACTGGATGAGCAGACATTTCCTCCAATTAAATATTGGAAGACTGAAATCATTGTTTTCAGGCTCTCCTCCAAACTCCGTTCCCTAGCCACTGACTCCATCCTTCTCCTGGCAACAGTCTGAGTCTGAACCAGACTGTTCGCAACATTGGTGTCACATTCGACCCTGAGGTGAGATTCCAATCACATATCCGTGCTATCACTAAGTCCGCCTACTTCTACCTCCGTAACATCACCATACTTCACCCAAGACTTGCAGGTTGATAGGTTAATTGGCCATTATAAATTGCCCCTAGTATAGGTAGGTGGTAGGGGAATATAGGGACAGGTGGGGATGTGGTAGGAATATGGGATTAGTGTAGGATTAGTATAAATGGGTGGTTGATGGTCGGCACAGACACGGTGGGCTGAAGGGCCTGTTTCAGTGCTGTATCTCTAAATAAATAAAAATAAATAACTACCTAGCTAATATTTTTGACCAATTTTCCATTCCCCCCTCCCTCCAATCCACATTCTTCAGGTATCGAGAATGTGTGTAGGCATGTTACTCGGGAATTTGCCTATGTTGTTCTTCACCAATAACTAGAAGGAGTTCAAGACAGAATGGGGTCCCTCTGGAAAGGAAGAATGAATTACCAATGACTCACCAAAATCAGCATCTCAGCATATAGACAATTGTCACAGGTTTTCCTGATGGCTCAGCTGGTTAAAACAGTGAGTGGCAGGGTCCCCCTGCCACCATCCCACCTGAATTTGTGCTCTCGCTGCCTCCAAACTCACCACGGGGGAGAGCATAAAATTCCTGCCCTGTGATTCTGTTATATGAAATGGGTGGGCAAGAGTAGACCAGCTGGTCCTTCAAGCCTGCCCAACACATTGATGACTGAACTATAATGGCTAAACACTTCTTCCATTCCCCCTACCTCCCACCCACCCCCACAACCATGTTATCTGTTGGAAGAGGTGACAAAACAGAGAAAACACCCAGGGAAAATGAAGGAAAAAAACACTTGAAAATTCCTCTCTGACCGCTTCAGCCGACTGAAACCAATCCAGATCACATGGACCAAGTGTTATCTATAAAGATACTTATCTTCTTTATGATGTGACCCCTGCTCCAGTCAGGAATTGGTCCAGTACCCTCTTGAAGGCGTGCAGAGAGACAGCACCTGCCACACCAGAGGCTCCCTACTCTTTGGGGAAAGCAGAACTGCCCAACATCCAGTCTATTGCTACCTTCATATATTTTAAGTTTATGCTCCCTCGTCCTCCTCAACATGTTAAACTGGAATAATCTTTCAATTGTGACACTATCAAGCCCTTCATTATTTTATAGACTTCTATCAGGTCCCCTCTAAGTCTGTGCTGCTCTGAAGTAAATAAAGCGAGATCCTTGAGCCTCTCTGAGTAGCTGGGGTTCTTTAAGCTAGAAATCATTCCTGTAGCTCTCCAAGAACCTCACCCACCATGTGGAGCGACCAAAACTGGGCACAGTACTCTGAATGTGGTCTGACCAGTGACATCTGGAGTGACAAAATGGTATCCTTTCATTTACATTGAAAGATTCTATTAATACAACCCAATAGCCTGTTAACTTTAGCTACAGTTTCTCTATGTTGGTCATGAACCTTCAGTGATCAGTGCATAATAACACCTAGATCATTTTCTCTCCCAACCTCTGTCAATATTGTTCTCTGTGAATGATACATGGATTCTGAGTTGGCCCAGCCAACATGCATGAAACTACATTTATTTAAATTAAACTCCATTTGTCAATGTGTGGCCTGTTGGACTGCTTTCTTGTTCGAATTTGTATTGTTACTTTAAACATCAGAGGACATGTAACAATGCATGATTAGGTCTTTACTGAGACATCATACCTCGCCATTCAGTACTTCTGCTCAGGTACATAACACTTCATGATTCCAGATCGTGTAGAGTGGTTCATCAAAATTCTTATGCTAATTCTACCTTTAATCTCTACATTCCAAGTATATTACCACTAAATCATAGTACATCAAAGATGCATACAAATAACATCAGAATAACAACATGGAGCCAACAAACATGCACTTAACTCTATTCAATCCCTTCTAATCATTCTGTTATCATGGTTATATTGCTGTCTTGAGCTCCATGGTATACTGCCTTCACAAATCCTTCTGATCTTTTAAGTACTATAAATACAAGTAACCAAACTAACGTATTCCAGACCATCATAGACATGGAAGAGTGAATTTCACACATTCCATCAGCCCCTTATCTCAGGAGTTAACCTTGCCTTAGGCCTACTTACACAATGCATCCATGCTCAGCAGAAAGCTGTTTTAACTCATCGGGTGCTAATCCCACAGACAGCCCAGGACATTGAAGTACTCAGGTCGGGTGAATTCTTGTTCCCACATGGCTCACAGTCCAAGCATATCTCAACCTTTTCGGATTTGATTGCACTTCTCTACTGCCTCACACTTGCACAAATTTTCACATCACCTGCCAACTTAGATGCCATACTCGCAACACCATTGTCCAAGTTATTAATAAAGACTGTGAACACTACCAGGCATAGGACCAATACCTTGGGGACACCACTAGTAACATGTCTCCAAGCTGATCCATAACCATTAACTGCAGCATTACAGCCAAGTCCTAATTCAGCGTACTAAATTTCTACTGATACCACGAGACAACTTATCAAAGGTTTTCTGAAAGTCCACGTAGTCATCGTCTACTGGATGTCCCTCATTCACTACCCTTTTGATGTCCTCAGATTTGTACAGCATGAGCTACCTTTTGGAAGCCATTTTTGTTTTTCTAATGCCCAGCTGCCTTTCCCAGTGATCTTAAAGGGCATCTCTTGTGATTCTGTCTAGCATCTTCCCAATAATGGATATCAGGCTGCATGTCCTGTAGTTCCCTGGCTCTGACGTGCTCCCTTCCAGTCTAAGGAAACTATCCCTGACACTATTGAACTGTTAAAGATACGGACAAAGGGCTCACACAGTACCTGTCTCACCTCTTTAATCACCCGTGGACAGATATTATCTAGACCTGGAACCCTATTAATTTATAGTTGTCCTAATGTATCCAAGTTGACATTATTGTCTATTTTAATGTAAATAATTCCATTCAATACTGAGTCGACCCCTGCTCCCTCCCCCAGTCCCAAATCTGGAACATAAGCATAAACTACCGCAGTTTGGACTGATGCAGAATAGTAATTCAGCCCCTATGCCTAACCTAAAAATCTTTTTGAATCTGACCTACATTATCCTACAGTGGTCCTATACGGTCCTTAATCACTTTCTGACTTCTGACATAGCTGGTAACACTTTTGCTATTACTGCCATAATTACGCACTAGGAGTTGTGTGATATTAGTCGTGTGGAATATATTTTGGAATGCTATTATGAGAGATGTGGGATGTATCTGGGAGCTTTCAAAGTTTATGGCATATAAGGGGGATGTGGAATACATCTGGAAGTGTTGTTGTCAGGAGTGTGGGATTTTTTGGGAATGTTGTTCAGAGGGGTGTGGAATATATCTGGGAATACGGCACTTACCAATAACCTGCTCACCAATGCTCAATTTAGGTTCTGCCAGGAACACTCGGTTCCTGATCACATTACAGCCTTGGTCCAACAAAGGACAAAAGTGTTGAATTCCAGAGGTGAGGGGGGAGTGACTGCCCTTGACATCAAGGCAACATTTAACTGTGTGTGGCATCAAGGAGCCCTAGTGAAATTGAAGTCAATGGAAATCAGGAGAAAACTCTCCATTGGCTGGAGTCTACCTAACACAAAGAAAGATGGTTGTGATTTTTGAAGGCGAATCATCTCAGCTCCAGGACATCGCTGCAGGAGTTTCTCAGGGTAGTGTCCTAGACCCAATCAACTTCATCTGCTTCATCAATGACCTTCCCTCCATCATACGGTCAGAAGTAGGGATGTCCCCTGATGATTGCACAATTCACAACTCCTCAGATAATGAAGCAGTCCATGCCTGCATGCAGTAAGACCTGGACTGCATTCAGGCTTGGGCTGATAAATGGTAAGTAACAGTCCCACCTCACAAGTGCCAGTTAATGACCATCTCCAACAAGACAGAGTGTAAGCACCTCTCCTTGACATTCAACAGGATTCCCATTGTTGAATCTCCCATCAACATCCTGGGGGTCACCATTGACCAGAACATAACTGGACCAGCCACCTAAATACAATGGTTACAAGAATAGGTGAAAGCCTGGATATTATTATGTGGCGAGTAATTCACCACCTGGCTCCCCAAAGCCTGTCTACCATCTACAAGGCACATCAGGAGTGTGGTGGAATACTCTCCACTTGCCTGGATGAATGCAGCTTCAATAACACTCAAGAAACTCAACACCATCCAGGACAAAGCATCCCGCTTGATCGGCACCCCATCCACTACCATCGGCACACCATGGCTGAAGTGTGCAACATTCACAAGATGCACTTAGACAGCACCTTCCAAACCCAAAACCTCTCTCACCTAGAAGAACAAGGGCAGCAGATGTATGGGAACATCTCCGCCTGCCAGTTTCCCTCGCACACCATCCTGACTTGGAACTACATTGCCGTTCCTTTATCATCATTGGGCCAAAATCCTGGAACTCCCTTCCAAGCAGCACTGTGGGTACACCAACACCACACAGACTGCCGCGGTTGAAGAAGGCAGCTCACCACCGCCTTCTCGAGGGCAATTAGAGATAGGCAACAAATTCTGGCCTTGCCAGCGACACTCACATCGTCCGAGTGAATAAATAAAATGCAGTGTTCTTCTATTGGGGGACCATTACCCAATACTAAGGGGACTGTGCCCTTTATTAGGAGGCCCATTACCCAGTACTGAGGGACTGTGCTCTTTATTTGCAATGTTCATTCCCTAGTACTCAGAGGACAGTGCTCTTTTATTTGGGACCCATCACCCAGTACTAAGGCGACTGTGCCCTTGGTCAGCAGACATAGCGCCCAGTAATGAGGACTGTTTTATTGATTTTGTCCTCACCAATCTACTGGTCACAGATGCAGCGATCTATGACATTGAGCGACCATCATACAGTTCTTGTGGAGACCAAGCCCTTCCTTCACACTGAGGACACCCTCCATCATGTCATCTGGCACTATCACTGTGCTAAGTGGTACAGATTAAGAACAGACCTAGCAACTAATACCTGGGTATCCATAAGGTGCTATGGGCCATCAGTTATATACTATCACAATCTGTAACACATTTGCTTGGCATATCCCTCACTCCTCTTTCACCACCAAGCCAAGTGAGCAACCCTGAGGAATGTAGAAGAACATGCCACTCGGCATTCCAGGTGAAGTTACAACACAGGACTACTGCGAATGCGGCATGCCACATCCAATCCTGGATGGTGATGCAGCATTAAGCAACTCCCTGAACATTCTCAATAATGGCAGAGCCAAGCACATCAGAAGGTTGTGGGTTCAAACCCCATTCCAGAGACTTGGGTGCATAATCTAAGCTGACCCTCCAATGCAGTACTGAGGAAGTGCTACACTGTCAGAACTGCCATCCTTCAGATGAGGCATTAAACGATGGCTCAGCAAGCTCCAAATGCACGCACCCCAACCCCATTGATTAGGAATCATGATGACTGCCTGGAAAATGTGAAAAAGTATCTTGGATGTTCTCTTTCACAGAAGGCTGACATTGATGAAGAAATCCAGCATCGCCTCATCACCCATCTTCAGACCCATGGAAGACAATCATCCTTGCCTGTGAGGAATAGCAAATAATAATAATAAACCAAGGCCCTATCTGCCTCGTCAGGTGGATGTAAAAGATCCCAGGCATTTCTCTGAAGAAGAGTAGGGAATTTTTGCAGGTATCCTGGCCAATATTTACACCTCGACTAAAACCTAAAAACAGGTTCTCTGGTCATTATAGCATCGCTCTTTGTGGGACCTTGCTGTGCACAAATTGGCTACTGTGTTTCACTACAGTACAACAGTGACTACACTTCAAAAGTATCTAATTGGTTGTAACGTTTATGTAAATAGCTACTGGTTACCTCTTTCTGGTCGCTGTAAGTGACTGCACATTCTAAATGTGCCTGTTTTTATTTATGTGGATTGTACATAACAACTTGAATTTATATAGCATCTTTAACATGGCCAAAAGTCCCAAAGTGCTTGACAACACTGTTATCAAACAAAATTTGACACTGAACCACATAAGGAGATATTGGGACAGGTGACCAAAAACCCAATCAAAGAGGAAGGTTTTAAGCAGCATCATATAGGAGGACAGAGAGGCGGTGAGGTTTAGGGAGGGAATTACAGAACTTAGGGCCTAGGCAGCTGAAGGGACGGCTGCCAATGGTGGAATGATGAAAATCAGGAATGTGCAAGAGGCCAGAATTGGAACAGTGCACAGATCTCGAAGAGTTGTAGGATTGGAGGAGGTTACAGAGACAGAGGGTGGAATTTTATAGGCCCTGCAACAGCGGCTTTAGTGGTGTGCAAAATGATTTAATCAGTGTGAGCTGTTTACTCAGATTTCTGACGGTGGGATTTTTTTTCTGAAATTAAGTCAGTGGCATGGTTGCAGCGATCCAGGATTCCCCCTGCACGGTGGCAGATTTCAGCTTTGCATTCATTACCATACCATGAATACTCATTACCCTACACTTAATTCCAATTAAGTCCTACCTGACATATTAAGTGAACAGTGAGCTGTATTCCCGTGCCATCCGGTTCAAGTTTGTTTGAATGTGGTGTGCAACAGTTGGCTTTGCGCGGTTGTGTCTGAGGTCAGTGTGTTTCTTTCTCGAACTCATCGGCATAAGGAAAGCCAACATTGGAATGATGTTTGGCTCGAGGCTCGGCACCAGCAAGGGCGATTCTTCTCAGGTGATAGCGGCGAAGGCGTGGGGGGGGGGGGGGGGGTGCGCAGGTTGTACATGGAGCAGCGGGGAGGGAAGAGGGGAGTACAGGGTGGGGTTACCGGGTGCATTGAGGAACAGGGGAGTGAGGCAGGGAGGACAGGGTGGGATGATCAGGTACATCAAGTGCATGGAGCAGCAGGGTAGGGAGGAGGGGAGAACAGGATGAGGTGATTGGGTGCATGGCGGAGCAGGGGAGGGAGTGGGGGGGGGAGCGTCCAGGGTGTGCAGTGGTTGTTATTGCTGCTGATGCTGGATGTGGGTGGCTGCGGGGGTGGTGGGTTGATTTGCGTTTTACAGTCAACAGATAGTCATAAAGGGCCTAAAGGGAAGGATGAGTGCTGTCAACGTCAGGGACTTGTGCGGCGAATTTAGGGTATTGGCTGGCAGAGGGAATGGTCACAGTCAATAGGGGCAAATTGATTGTGTAGGGAGGGAAGGTCGAGACTTAGGTTGGGTACTCTACGGCATCACAGGGAGGGGAAAGGGACTCGGCAATAATATTCAGGTGGGTTTGAGGAGGATCAAGGGTCTGAGTAGGCATTTCAACGGTAATGGGAGTAGGAACGGGGGGAGGGATGGCATGAATCAATTGATTGTGACACTGTGCAATGTAATGGGGGGAGATTCAATGGTCATGGAAGGAAGGGTTAAGGTTACATTGGGTGGGTCAAGGGTAATGGGTGCAGGCTGGAAGGTGACAGGAGGACGTTGGAAGGTGTGGAGACTTGCCTTAAATTGTACACGCAACATTCTCTCGAACGATAACGAAAACCAAGTGGCCAATGAAGGATTGCAAGGTGAGTGGCAGGAGACAAATGATGGTGGGTGGGTACTCAACCTGGCTGCAATTTTAAGGCACTGAAAACAGAACTGCTCATTGCCTCGATGGTAGCTGGTAACAGAAGGCTGAATTTGAACATTCTGCTCATTTCATTATTTGCAAAGCTGCAGCAACATGATTGTCATACACCCAATTTGTCTAATACCATGGGAACAAGAGCAGAGGGAGCAACTAAGGAGGGCTCTTTTCACTCTATGCATGATGCCTGAATGCCAGCAAAAGGCAAAACAGGAAGGTGAGGATGCAGTGAATGATAACATCGAAGAATGGCCTTATCAAAGACGGGCACTGGCAAGGATAAATTACCGACAAATGTCAGAGAGGCAATGCCAGAGATGCCTAAGAATGTAACATGGAATGGTCTTGAACATTCATAGAATCCTGCAGCATGACCTGCAACTGCTTGGGTTTGGTGGGAATCCCATGCCAGTTGCCCTCAAGGTGACTGCTGCACTCAACTTTTTGGCTAATGGTGCCTTCCAGGCATCAATGGGCAACATATGTGGAATATCATAGTCTGCGACCCATAGGTATATCAAAGAGGTGACCAATGCCCTATTTCAATGTGCCAGTGAGTTCATCTACATACCTGTAGACTAGGACAGCCAGGGAGCAAGGTCTGTAGCCTTTGCTGCCATCGCTGGCTTCCCTCGAATGCAAAGGGTGATCGACTGTACTCATGTATGGGCGGCACAGTGGCGCAGTGGTTAGCACCGCAGCCTCATAGCTCCAGGGACCCAGGTTAAATTCTGGGTACTGCCTGTGTGGAGTTTGCAAGTTCTCCCTGTGTCTGTGTGGGGTTTCGCCGGGTGCTCTGGTTTCCTCCCACCTCCAAAGACTTGAAGGTGATAAGTAAGTTGGTCATTGTAAATTGCCCCTAGTGTAGGTAGGTGGTCGGGAATATGGGATCACTGTAGGGTTAGTATAAATGGGTGGTTGTTGGTCGGCACAGACTCGGTGGGCCGAAGGGCCTGTTTCAGTGCTGTATCTCTAATAATAATAATAATGTGGCCATTGGAGCTCAGTGGGACCAGGCTGCTGCATTTGTGAATTGCAAAGGCTTCCAATCTTTGAACATTTGTGACCACAGGAGAATAATAATGCAAGTTTGCGTATGTATCCCAGGGAGTTGGCACGGCTCATACATTTTGAGTAAATCACAGCTGCCAGGGGTTTTTCAGAACAAACCGAAGTGGACGGCTGAATCCTGGGTGACAAGGCTTGCCCCCTTTGTACATGGTTGATGACACCAGTGCGGCATCTCCAAAACGCTGCTGAAGAGAGATGCAATGCTGCTGATACATCCACCAAAGCCATCATCGAACACACCATGGGCATACAGCAAGTAATTAGGAAAGCCATAGAATGTTATCATTTATTGTGAGGGAAATTGAATGCAAAAGTAGGGAGGTTATGCTTCAGCTATACAGGGCATTTAGGAGACCACATCTGGAGAAATGCGTACAGTATCGATCCTCTTATTTAAGGAAGGATGTAAGTGCATTAGATACAGTACAGAAGGTTTACTAGACTAATACCGGGAATGAACAGGTTGTCTTATGAGGAAAGGTTGGACAGGCTAGGCTTGTACCCGCTGGAGTTTAGAAGAGTAAGAGACGACGTGACTGAAACATATAAGATTCTGAGGGGTCTTGACAGGGTGGATGTGAAAAGGATGTTTCCTCTCGTGGGAGAACCTAGAACTAGGGGTCACTATTTAAAAATAAGGGGTCGCCCATTTAAGACAGAGATGAGGAGAAATGTTTTCTCTCAGAGGGTCATGAGTCTTTGGAACTCTGCTCCTCAAAAGCCGGTGAAAGCCGAGTCTTTGAATATTTTTAAGGCAGAGGTAGATAGATTCTTGACAAGCAAGGGGGTGAAAGGTTATTGGGGGTAGGCGGGAATGTGGAGTTGAGGTTACAATTAGATCAGCTGTGATCCTGTTGAACGGCGGAATAGGCTCGAGGGGCCGAGTGGCCTACTCCTGCTCCTAATTCGTAAGTTTGTATGTTGAAAATGTGCTTTCACTGTCTTAACCAGGCTGGAGGCGCTCTTCAGTATGTGCAACAGAGGGTCTCATGAACAATTGTTGTCTGCTGTGCATAACACAACATGGTAATTAGACGCGGTCACATTCTGCAGACGGAGGAACAGCAGGAACACCAGTCCTCCTCAAATGAGGATGACTATGAAGAAAGTGAGGAGAGGGTGAGGAGGAGGATAACAATGCAAACTATGCCATTTCAGATATAAGGGCCATGAAGCGACAAGCAAGGGACATCAGGGAAAACCTAATTTTTATATGTTTCAGCCAACAATAAGCCACTTCAAAAAGAAAAGTTGGGAGGAGAAATCAAACATTCTCTAAATATGTTCACATATGCCTGAGGTGTTAATCATTGCTGTAATCATAGAGAACAGCTCTTCTGACAACTGCACATGAACCTGCAGTGGAGATGTGCCAAACAGCCTGTATGCTTTCCAATTCATTAAAAGCAACCTGCGCCTCCATTGAAAATATTGTCCTGTATCAAGGTATTAACCTGCGCATATAGGAAGCTACACCATTGCAGCACTTTGATGTGACCGGCAGATCTAACTTTTCCTGGGCTATGATGGAACAGAGAACACAACAATGCAAGGAAAGTAAGACAGAGATGAGAAGAAATTTTTTTCTCTCAGAGGGTTGTGAGTCTTTGGAACTCTCTTCCTCTTAAGATGGCGGAAGCAGAGTCTTTGAATATTTTTAAGGCAGAGGCAGAACCATGAATGGAAGGCATGTTGGTAGTTTTACAATTGAAAAATATGCAAATGAGTAACAGCCATCATTGAAGACTCAAGGCTAACATTGAAATAAAAAATGAACACTGGACACTTTCTGAAATGCAATGCAAGCAGCAATGCGTTCCTGCCAAATACCTCCAATGAACATTTGCCTTTTCAATAGAAACCAAGCAAATGACTTAAGAGAATGCATCCAATATTAAACTAAATAAATATGTATTGAAAAATGTGCAAAATGTGCACAATATTTACAACACCCGTGCCAACTTCACGCTCCAAACTGTTTCTTCTTACGTTTCCTAACACTACGCCTAGGTGCTACCCTGACATTAGCAGCTGAGGTGGAGGCAGTCTGCTCAGTGTGCTGCCCCATTGCTGTGGATGACCATGGTGGGCGTCCTCTGGAGGAAAAGGGCCTTGATGGCTCCATTCTACTGGGGGTGTGCAGCCATGGTGTTTAGTGTCCCTCATTTTCTTGCCTGCTGGAGGTAGGGGGTCAATGTCAGGGGGGGAGACGAGATACAGCTTGCCCTGGGGATGTCCTGAGAGGAAGGCCCCGGGGTAGCTGGCACACGGTCCTCCTCCATCTGTGTGCACGATAGAACCTGCCTGTCTCCCTGAGGGGAAGGAGCACCTGGAGGGAGGTCCAGGTTCCTCGTCCCCCTCTCGCTTAGACCCTGCTGCATGGAGCCCACGGCAACAGCAATGGAGTGCAGGTCAGACTGCATACGGCTCAAGTGCTCAACCAGACTCGCCACGGAGCTCGCCAAACTCTCGACTAAGGAAGCCATATGCTCAAATACCTGGGACATGGCAGACATCATGGCTTGTATGGACTCCTCCATGGCACGTGCTAAGCCACGCATGACCTCAGGCATCTCTGACATATTTTCCACATGACTTTGCTGCACATCCACCAGACTTCTCGTAGCAACAAACAGAGGATCATCATGAGCAGGGGCTGAGCAGGGGCCTGGTCCCCTGCAGTCATCCAATTGTCAGGGGACCCAGCTGGCACATGCTCCCTCAGCTGCTGGGATATGTCTGTGTCATGCACACCAGTTTGTGACCCCGATTCTAAGCTTAACCACCCCCCCCCACCCCCCGCGGACTGTGTGGACGTATCTGTGACGGAGGTGGAAGAAGAGGCAGGTGACGGTGCACCCTCTGGGACATTCACTTCTTCTTTCTCCCCAGAGGAGGATTCTTGGGCCATGCGGCGTTCTGCAACTCGAGTGCGGGCACCTGCAGTGGATACAGAAACAGGGGAACTTTAAGTATTAGCTGAACATGTGTTCATACACTTTCCTTTGGTATACACATATGGCTGCAAGACTGAAGATGACACTTCATCCTTACACCTTGAGGCTCTTGCCTCGCCATCTGTGGTTGCCCTGCCTCTCTCCTCTCACAATTTCTGACACCTCCTCCTCAGCCGGTGTCAGCAGCCTAACGTCTGGGTCACCTCCACCTGTTTTTGCCCACTCGTGCTGGTTGTGGGTATGTTTATCCTGCAGGAGACAGTTCAGATTTAATGACATGTTGAACGATGCATCGCAACCATTGCATACATGCATCATTCCAGAGTAGCTTTTGCACAACACATTCAAACGCATAAACAATGCCAATCATCATCTTTGAGCACAATCATTTAGTGTTTGGTGCCAAGGCTGTTCACGCATTCCACTGCATGCCTTGTCGGCCCTCTGTCTTAAAAGGATGGAGCCAGAGAGAAAAGCATTGGAACAGCTTTGCCAAGACCACTTACCCTTGCTGGTCTGAGCAAGTCATTGATGCGCTTGCGGCACTGCACCCAGGTTTGCCGCATCACCCCACGGTTCAACACCTCCTCTGCTACCTCCATCCAGGCCGCCTTGGTCAGACAGGAGGGTCTTCTGACTCCATCTGCAGGGAAGAGGACCTCCCACCTTTCCCTGATGGCCTGGAAGAGACCCTGCAGGGAGGCTTCCCTGAACCGTGGGGCAGGCCGATGCCTGCTCACTGATATCTGCTTTGCTTTTGCTGCAGGGGAAAAAAATAATGGGGAGTTGGTGCTGGGTTTCACAAATTAAGGGAGGAAAAAGCATCTATGAAGAAGTTAAAGATTTAATTTTGGTAACTCTGAAGAGACTTAGATGACAAAGAGGCTGCTGCTTCATGAGGATGGAAACACAGAAGACTTTATATCTGTGGTGATCATGGTGCTTGACCCAGTGACAGTGAGTTCCACCAATGAAAGGTCGTCCCCGCCGCACGATCCCACTTGTCTCCCGTGCCCGTCGCCACACAGTTTATTTAAATCTAGAATCACATGGGATACGGGAAAAGTGGTGGAAGTGGAATTTACACCAACTTCCGGGCCCGCTGTTGGGAATGTCACGGAACTCATAAAGTCCCGGCCAGGGAGTGGCAAGACTATGGAGGGAATTGAACACAAGGATCAGAATTTTAAAATCGAGGTGTTTTAACTACACTTAATGACAGCTGGGTGGGAATCCAAATGTGTTACTGTTCTTAGGTCAATATTGCAGGCCTTTACAAATTCAAATACTCAATACAGTACTTATAGCACAACACTTTGCTTCCAATTTCCACCCTTCTCTCACCTTTACATGGTCCATCTCCGACTCTTCCCTTCCCTTCCTCCACTTCTCCGTCTCCATCTCTGGGATAGGCTGTCCTCTAGAATTTATTATCAGCCCACCGACTCCCACAGCTACCTTGACTACACTTCCGAACACTGCCTCCTGTAAAGACTGCATTCCATTCTCCCAGTTTCTCCGTCTCTGACGCATCTGCTCTGATGATGCAACCCTCCACAACAGCGCCTCTGATATGTCGACAAGCATGATCCCAAGCTTCCAGTTGCTTGCCATTTTAATACTCCACCTTGTTCCCATGCCCACATTTCTGTCCCCGGCCTGCTGCAGTGTTCCAGTGAACATCAATGCAAACTCGAGGAACAGCACCTCATTTTCCGATTAAGCATTCTACAGCCTTCTGGACTCGATATTCAGTTCAATAATTTCAGACCATGAGCCCCATTATATATTTTTTTTGATATATTCTTTTTTAAATTATTTATTTATTTATTAACCAGTTGCTAGTCTTAAACTTATTTTTCATGTTTTTACTTTTGTACAGATCTGTTCATTATTCTACCATTAGCACTCTCTCTGGACTCATGCTTTGTCGTTTGCTATAACTATTTAGCACGCCATTTGCATTCTGTTTCATGACATCTGTCATTTAATCTCTCCCCCCTCCATCCTATCAGTCCTTCCTTCTTGTTCTTCTCCCCTCCCCTCTTTCACTTGTTCAAATTTCAAATTTTTGCCTGTTCTGATGAAAGGTTACAGACCTGAAACATTAACTGTTTCTCGCTCCATAGATGCTGCCGGACCTGCTGAGTATTCCTGGCACTTTCTGTTTTTATTTCAAATTTCCAGCATCTGCAGTATTTTACTCTTACTCAATACAGTCAATTTTTACGCATTTCTCTTACTCCCTCTATGTAACAATCTGTACAATTCTGCATTACATAATTCTATATAGAAGTGAACATACAGCTCCATACAAGGAGCCTTTCAATTGGCTTATCTCTGAATAATAACTTGTTTTCCTTACTTACAAGTTCTTTATCCATTGATCTAAGAAGTATACCTGGAGTAGTTGAGGTAAATAGAATTGATGCATTTCAGGAAACGTTCGATAAACACATGAGGGAGAAAGAAATAGAAGGATATGCTGAAATGGTGAGATGAAGAAGGGTGGGAGACAGCTCATGCGGAGTAGAAACACTGGCAGGGAACAGGTGGGCTGAATGGCCTGTTTCTGTGCTGTAATTTCTATGCAATTCTCTGCAACTCGCTTACTTTGTTATCTTATCAATAGTTTCACTCTTGTTATGTATAATTACTATTCTATGAAATGAAACCTTTAATTATAAGTCTGTATTTGTTTTTGTATCGTTCTAACCAATTAAAAATGATGATACACGCCTCGATGTTTTCTTCTGCAGAAAGAACTATTTTACCATGCTGTTATGAAATGAATCAGTACACAATGGCTCATCTCTAATTAGATCTCATTACTTCATCCTGAAACTGACCATTGCTGCAGGGTCAACCATGGTCCAGTAGCCCAGCGGTACTTTTGTTGACTTACACTTCCCTGCTTAACAGGCAAAATCTGAAGGCTAATATTACCACAATATAGGCGCAGGCATGATGGGCCAAAATGCCTCCTTATGTGCAATATCATATGATTCTATGAAGAGAAATCAATAGCAGTATTACATCAAAAGACTTCGTGACAGTGCAATTAGCCTTTTCCTGAAAAGATCATATGGAACGATTCCCCTTGTTATTTCCCGGCCTGGGGGAGGACAGATAGTTTTTCCTCTGGTCTGGGGAGGACAGTTAGTTTTTCCTCTGGTCTGGGGGAGGACAGTTAGTTTTTCCTCTGGTCTGGGGGAGGACAGTTTGTTTTTCCTCTGGTCTGGGGAGGACAGATAGTTTTTCCTCTGGTCTGGGGAGGACAGATAGTTTTCCTCTGGTCTGGGGAGGACAGTTTGTTTTTCCTCTGGTCTGGGGAGGACAGATAGTTTTCCTCTGGTCTGGGGGAGGACAGTTAGTTTTTCCTCTGGTCTGGGGGAGGAAAGAGGTTTTCCTCTGGTCTGTGAGAGGACAGATAGTTTTTCCTTTGGTCTGGGAGAGGACAGATAGTTTTCCTCTGGTCTGGGAGAGGACAGATAGTTTACTCTGGTCTGGGGGAGGACAGATAGTTTTTCCTTTGGTCTGGGAGAGAACAGATAGTTTTCCCTTTGGTCTGGGGGAGGACAGATAGTTTTTCCTTTGGTCTGGGAGAGGACAGATAGTTTTCCTCTGGTCTGGGAGAGGACAGATAGTTTTCCTCTGGTCTGTGAGAGGACAGATAGTTTTCCTCTGGTCTGGGAGAGGACAGATAGTTTTCCTCTGGTCTGTGAGAGGACAGATAGTTTTCCTCTGGTCTGGGAGAGGACAGATAGTTTTCCTCTGGTCTGGGAGAGGACAGATAGTTTTCCTCTGGTCTGTGAGAGGACAGATAGTTTTCCTCTGGTCTGGGGGAGGACAGATAGTTTTCCCTTTGGTCTGGGGGAGGACAGATAGTTTTCCCTTTGGTCTGGGGGAGGACAGATAGTTTTCCTCTGGTCTGGGGGAGGACAGATAGATTTCTTCTGGTCTGGGGGAGGACAGATAGTTTTCCCTCTGGTCTGGGGGAGGACAGATAGATTTCTTCTGGTCTGGGGGAGGACAGATAGTTTTCCCTCTGGTCTGGGGGAGGACAGATAGATTTCCCTCTGGTCTGGGAGAGGACACATAGTTTTCCCTCTGGTCTGGGGGAGGACAGATAGATTTCCCTCTGGTCTGGGGGAGAACAGATAGTTTTCTTCTGGTCTGGGAGAGCACAGACAGTTTTCTTCTGGTCTGGGGGAGGACAGATAGTTTTCTTTCAGCAGCTCTGGCAGCATCTGTGGAAAGAGGACCTGCTGAGTGAATCCAGCATTTCTTGTTTTTGTTTCAGATTTCCAGCATCCGCAGTATTTTGCTTTTATTACAGATAGTTTTCCCTCTGGTCTGGGGGAGGACAGATAGTTTTCCCTCTGGTCTGGGGGAGGACAGATAGTTTTCCCTCTGGTCTGGGGGAGGACAGATAGTTTTCCCTCTGGTCTGGGGGAGGACAGATAGTTTTCTTCTGGTCTGGGGGAGGACAGATAGTTTTCCTTCTGGTCTCAGAGAGGACAGATAGTTTTCCTCTGGTCTGGGGAAGGACAGATAGTTTTCCTCTGGTCTGTGAGAGGACAGATAGTTTTCTTGTGGTCTGGGGGAGGACAGATAGTTTTCCCTCTGGTCTGGGGGAGGCTAAATAGTTTTCCCTCTGGTCTGGGGGAGGACAGATAGTTTTCCCTCTGGTCTGGGGGAGGCAAAATAGTTTTCCCTCTGGTCTGGGGGAGGACAGATAGTTTTCCTCTGGTCTGGGGGAGGACAGATAGTTTTCCCTCTGGTCTGGGGGAGGACAGATAGTTTTCCCTCTGGTCTGGGGGAGGCTAAATAGTTTTCCTCTGGTCTGGGTGAGGACAGATAGTTTTCCCTCTGGTCTGGGGGAGGCTAAATAGTTTTCCTCTGGTCTGGGTGAGGACAGATAGTTTTCCCTCTGGTCTGGGGGAGGCTAAATAGTTTTCCTCTGGTCTGGGTGAGGACAGATAGTTTTCCCTCTGGTCTGGGGGAGGCTAAATAGTTTTCCTCTGGTCTGGGTGAGGACAGATAGTTTTCTTGTGGTCTGGGGGAGGACAGATAGTTTTCCCTCTGGTCTGGGGGAGGACAGATAGTTTTCCCTCTGGTCTGGGGGACGACAGATAGTTTTCTTGTGGTCTGGGGGAGGACAGATAGTTTTCCCTCTGGTCTGGGGGAGGACAGATAGTTTTCCCTCTGGTCTGGGGGAGGACAGATAGTTTTCCCTCTGGTCTGGGGGAGGACAGATAGTTTTCCTCTGGTCTGGGGGAGGACAGATAGTTTTCCTCTGGTCTGGGCGAGGACAGATAGTTTTCCTCTGGTCTGGGGGAGAACAGATAGTTTTCCCTCTGGTCTGGGGGAGGACAGATAGTTTTCCCTCTGGTCTGGGGGAGGCTAAATAGTTTTCCTCTGGTCTGGGCGAGGACAGATAGTTTTCCTCTGGTCTGGGCGAGGACAGATAGTTTTCCCTCTGGTCTGGGGGAGGACAGATAGTTTTCCTCTGGTCTGGGGGAGAACAGATAGTTTTCCTCTGGTCTCGGAGAGGACAGATAGTTTTCCTCTGGTCTGGGAGAGGACAGATAGTTTTCCCTCTGGTCTGGGGGAGGACAGATAGTTTTCCTTCTTGTCTGGGGGAGGACAGATAGTTTCCCTCTGGTCTGGGGGAGGACAGATAGTTTTCCTCTGGTCTGGGAGAGGACAGATAGTTTTCCTCTGGTCTGGGAGAGGACAGATAGTTTTCCCTCTGGTCTGGGGGAGGACAGATAGTTTTCCCTCTGGTCTGGGAGAGGACAGATAGTTTTCCTCTGGTCTGGGCGAGGACAGATAGTTTTCCTCTGGTCTGGGGGAGAACAGATAGTTTTCCCTCTGGTCTGGAGGAGGACAGATAGTTTTCCCTCTGGTCTGGGAGAGGACAGATAGTTTCCCTTGGGTCTGGGGGAGGAGAGATACTTTTCCCTCTGGTCTGGGGGAGGACATAGTTTTCCTCTGGTCTGGGAGAGGACAGATAATTTTTCCACTGGTCTAGGGGAGGAAAGAGGTTTTCCTCCGGTCTGTGCGAGGACAGATACTTTTTCCTCTGGAATGGGGGAGGACAGATAGTTTTTCCTTTGGTCTGGGAGAGAACAGATAGTTTTCCCTTTGGTCTGGGGGAGGACAGATAGTTTTTCCTTTGGTCTGGGAGAGGACAGATAGTTTTCCTCTGGTCTGGGGGAGGACAGATAGTTTTCCCTCTGGTCTGGGGGAGGACAGATAGTTTTCCTCTGGTCTGGGGGAGGACAGATAGTTTTCTTGTGGTCTGAGGGAGGACAGATAGTTTTCCTCTGGTCTGGGCGAGGACAGATAGTTTTCCCTCTGGTCTGGGGGAGGACAGATAGTTTTCCTCTGGTCTGGGGGAGGACAGATAGTTTTCTTGTGGTCTGAGGGAGGACAGATAGTTTTCCCTCTGGTCTGGGGTAGGACAGATAGTTTTCCCTCTGGTCTGGGGGAGGACAGATAGTTTTCCCTCTGGTCTGGGGGAGGACAGATAGTTTTCCCTCTGGTCTGGGGGAGGACAGATAGTTTTCCCTCTGGTCTGGGGGAGGACAGATAGTTTTCCTCTGGACTGGAGGAGGACAGATAGTTTTCCCTCTGGTCTGGGAGAGGACAGATAGTTTCCCTTGGGTCTGGGGGAGGAGAGATACTTTTCCCTCTGGTCTGGGGGAGGACATAGTTTTCCTCTGGAATGGGGGAGGACAGATAGTTTTCCTCTGGTCTGGGGGAGGACAGATAGTTTTCTTCTGGTCTGGGAGAGGACAGATAGTTTTCTTCTGGTCTGGGGGAGGACAGATAGTTTTCCTCTGGTCTGGGGGAGGACAGATAGTTTTCCCTCTGGTCTGGGGGAGGACAGATAGTTTTCCTCTGGACTGGAGGAGGACAGATAGTTTTCCCTCTGGTCTGGGAGAGGACAGATAGTTTCCCTTGGGTCTGGGGGAGGAGAGATACTTTTCCCTCTGGTCTGGGGGAGGACATAGTTTTCCTCTGGAATGGGGGAGGACAGATAGTTTTCCTCTGGTCTGGGCGAGGACAGATAGTTTTCTTCTGGTCTGGGGGAGGACAGATAGTTTTCTTCTGGTCTGGGGGAGGACAGATAGTTTTCCTCTGGTCTGGGGGAGGACAGATAGTTTTCCCTCTGGTCTGGGGGAGGACAGATAGTTTTCTTGTGGTCTGGGGGAGGACAGATAGTTTTCCCTCTGGTCTGCGGGAGGCTAAATAGTTTTCCTCTGGTCTGGGCGAGGACAGATAGTTTTCCCTCTGGTCTGGGGGAGGACAGATAGTTTTCCCTCTGGTCTGGGGGAGGACAGATAGTTTTCCATCTGGTCTCGGGGAGGCTAAATAGTTTTCCTCTGGTCTGGGCGAGGACAGATAGTTTTCCCTCTGGTCTGGGGGAGGACAGATAGTTTTCTTGTGGTCTGGGGGAGGACAGATAGTTTTCCCTCTGGTCTCGGGGAGGCTAAATAGTTTTCCTCTGGTCTGGGGGAGGACAGATAGTTTTCCCTCTGGTCTGGGGGAGGACAGATAGTTTTCCATCTGGTCTCGGGGAGGCTAAATAGTTTTCCTCTGGTCTGGGCGAGGACAGATAGTTTTCCCTCTGGTCTGGGGGAGGACAGATAGTTTTCTTGTGGTCTGGGGGAGGACAGATAGTTTTCCCTCTGGTCTGGGGGAGGCTAAATAGTTTTCCTCTGGTCTGGGGGAGGACAGATAGTTTTCCCTCTGGTCTGGGGGAGGACAGATAGTTTTCCTCTGGTCTCGGAGAGGACAGATAGTTTTCCCTCTGGTTTGGGGGAGGACAGATAGTTTTCCTTCTGGTCTGGGGTAGGACAGATAGCTTCCCTCTGGTCTGGGGGAGGACAGATAGTTTTCCTCTGGTCTCGGAGAGGACAGATAGTTTTCCCTCTGGTCTGGGGGAGGACAGATAGTTTTCCTTCTGGTCTGGGGGAGGACAGATAGCTTCCCTCTGGTCTGGGGGAGGACAGATAGTTTTCCCTCTGGTCTGGGGTAGGACAGATAGTTTTCCCTCTGGTCTGGGAGAGGACAGATAGTTTTCCCTCTGGTCTGGGGTAGGACAGATAGTTTTCCTCTGGTCTGGGAGAGGACAGATAGTTTTCCCTCTGGTCTGGGGTAGGACAGATAGTTTTCCCTCTGGTCTGGGGGAGGACAGATAGTTTTCCTCTGGTCTGGGAGAGGACAGATAGTTTTCCCTCTGGTCTGGGGGAGGACAGATAGTTTTCCTCTGGACTGGGGGAGGACAGATAGTTTTCCCTCTGGTCTGGGAGAGGACAGATAGTTTTCCTTGGGTCTGGGGGAGGACAGATAGTTTCCCTCTGGTCTGGGGGAGGACATAGTTTTCCTCTGGAATGGGGGAGGACAGATAGTCTTCCCTCCGGTCTGGGAGAGGAGAGATAGTTTTCCCTCTGGTCAGGGAGAGGACAGATAGTTTTCCCTCTGGTCTGGGAGAGGACAGATAGTTTTCCCTCTGGTCTGGGAGAGGCTAAATAGTTTTCCTCTGGTCTGGGCGAGGACAGATAGTTTTCCCTCTGGTCTGGGGGAGGACAGATAGTTTTCTTGTGGTCTGGGGGAGGACAGATAGTTTTCCCTCTGGTCTGGGGGAGGACAGATAGTTTTCCCTCTGGTCTGGGGGAGGACAGATAGTTTTCCCTCTGGTCTGGGGGAGGACTGATAGTTTTCCTCTGGTCTGGGGGAGGACAGATAGTTTTCCCTCTGGTCTGGGGGAGGACAGATAGTTTTCCCTCTGGTCTGGGGGAGGACAGATAGTTTTCTTGTGGTCTGGGGGAGGACAGATAGTTTTCCCTCTGGTCTGGGGGAGGACAGATAGTTTTCCCTCTGGTCTGGGGGAGGACAGATAGTTTTCCCTCTGGTCTGGGGGAGGACAGATAGTTTTCTTGTGGTCTGGGGGAGGACAGATAGTTTTCCCTCTGGTCTGGGGGAGGACAGATAGTTTTCCCTCTGGTCTGGGGGAGGACAGATAGTTTTCCCTCTGGTCTGGGGGAGGCAAAATAGTTTTCCTCTGGTCTGGGCGAGGACAGATAGTTTTCTTCTGGACTGGGGGAGGACACATAGTTTTTCCTCTGGACTGGGGGAGGACAGATAGTTTTCCCTCTGGTCAGGGAGAGGACAGATAGTTTTCCCTCTGGTCTGGGAGAGGACAGATAGTTTTCCCTCTGGTCTGGGGGAGGCTAAATAGTTTTCCTCTGGTCTGGGCGAGGACAGATAGTTTTCCCTCTGGTCTGGGGGAGGACAGATAGTTTTCTTGTGGTCTGGGGGAGGACAGATAGTTTTCCCTCTGGTCTGGGGGAGGCAAAATAGTTTTCCTCTGGTCTGGGGGAGGACAGATAGTTTTCCCTCTGGTCTGGGGGAGGACAGATAGTTTTCCTCTGGTCTGGGGGAGGACAGATAGTTTTCCCTCTGGTCTGGGGGAGGACAGATAGTTTTCCCTCTGGTCTGGGGGAGGACAGATAGTTTTCCCTCTGGTCTGGGGGAGGACAGATAGTTTTCTTGTGGTCTGGGGGAGGACAGATAGTTTTCCCTCTGGTCTGGGGGAGGACAGATAGTTTTCCCTCTGGTCTGGGGGAGGACAGATAGTTTTCCCTCTGGTCTGGGGGAGGCAAAATAGTTTTCCTCTGGTCTGGGCGAGGACAGATAGTTTTCCCTCTGGTCTGGGGGAGGACAGATAGTTTTCCCTCTGGTCTGGGGGAGGACAGATAGTTTTCCCTCTGGTCTGGGGGAGGCAAAATAGTTTTCCTCTGGTCTGGGCGAGGACAGATAGTTTTCCCTCTGGTCTGGGGGAGGACAGATAGTTTTCCCTCTGGTCTGGGGGAGGACAGATAGTTTTCCCTCTGGTCTGGGGGAGGACAGATAGTTTTCCCTCTGGTCTGGGGGAGGACAGATAGTTTTCCCTCTGGTCTGGGGGAGGACAGATAGTTTTCTTGTGGTCTGGGGGAGGACAGATAGTTTTCCCTCTGGTCTGGGGGAGGCTAAATAGTTTTCTTCTGGTCTGGGCGAGGACAGATAGTTTTCCCTCTGGTCTGTGGGAGGACAGATAGTTTTCCTCTGGTCTGGGAGAGGACAGATAGTTTTCCCTCTGGTCTGGGGGAGGACAGATAGTTTTCCTTCTGGTCTGGGGGAGGACAGATAGTTTCCCTCTGGTCTGGGGGAGGACAGATAGTTTTCCTCTGGTCTGGGAGAGGACAGATAGTTTTCCCTCTGGTCTGGGCTAGGACAGATAGTTTTCCCTCTGGTCTGGGGGAGGACACATAGTTTTCCCTCTGGTCTGGGGGAGGACAGACAGTTTTCTTCTGGTCTGGGGGAGGACACATAGTTTTCCCTCTGGTCTGGGGGAGGACAGATAGTTTTCCCTCTGGTGTGGGGGAGGACAGATAGTTTTCGCTCTGGTCTAGGGGAGGACAGATAGTTTTCCCTCTGGTCTGGGGGAGGACAGATAGTTTTCCCTCTGGTCTAGGGGAGGACAGATAGTTTTCCTCTGGTCTGGGCGAGGACAGATAGTTTTCCCTCTGGTGTGGGTGAGGACAGATAGTTTTCCCGCTGGTCTGGGGGAGGACAGATAGTTTTCCCTCTGGTCTGGGGGAGGCTAAATAGTTTTCCTCTGGTCTGGGCGAGGACAGATAGTTTTCCCTCTGGTCTGGGGGAGGACAGATAGTTTTCGCTCTGGTCTGGGGGAGGCTAAATAGTTTTCCTCTGGTCTGGGCGAGGACAGATAGTTTTCCCTCTGGTCTGGGTGAGGACAGATAGTTTTCCCGCTGGTCTGGGGGAGGCTAAATAGTTTTCCTCTGGTCTGGGCGAGGACAGATAGTTTTCCCTCTGGTCTGGGGGAGGACAGATAGTTTCCGTCTGGTCTGGGGGAGGCTAAATAGTTTTCCTCTGGTCTGGGCGAGGACAGATAGTTTTCCCTCTGGTCTGGGGGAGGACAGATAGTTTTCCCTCTGGTCTGGGGGAGGACAGATAGTTTTCCCTCTGGTCTGGGGGAGGACAGATAGTTTTCCCTCTGGTCTGGGGGAGGCTAAATAGTTTTCCTCTGGTCTGGGCGAGGACAGATAGTTTTCCTCTGGTCTGGGAGAGGACAGATAGTTTTCCTCTGGTCTGGGAGAGGACAGATAGTTTTCCCTCTGGTCTGGGGTAGGACAGATAATTTTCCCTCTGGTCTGGGGGAGGACAGATAGTTTTGCTCTGGTCTGGGAGAGGACAGATAGTTTTCTTCTGGTCTGGGGGAGGACAGATAGTTTTCCTCTGGTCTGGGAGAGGACAGATAGTTTTCTTCTGGTCTGGGGGAGGACAGATAGTGTTCCTCTGGTCTGGGGGAGGACAGATAGTTTTCCTCTGGTCTGGGAGAGGACAGATAGTTTTCTTCTGGTCTGGGAGAGGACAGATAGATTTCCTCTGGTCTGGGGGAGGACAGATAGTTTTCCTCTGGTCTGGGAGAGGACAGATAGTTTTCTTCTGGTCTGGGAGAGGACAGATAGATTTCCTCTGGTCTGGGGGAGGACAGATAGTTTTCCCTCTGGTCTGGGAGAGGACAGATAGATTTCCTCTGGTCTGGGAGAGGACAGATAGTTTTCCCTCTGGTCTGGGAGAGGACAGATAGTTTTCTTCTGGTCTGGGAGAGGACAGATAGTTTTCTTCTGGTCTGGGGGAGGACAGATAGTTTTCTTCTGGTCTGGGAGGGGACAGATATTTTTCCCTCTGGTCTGGGAGAGGACAGATAGTTTTCCCTCTGGTCTGGGGGAGGACAGATAGTTTTCTTCTGGTCTGGGCGAGGACAGATAGTTTTCCCTCTGGTCTGGGGGAGGACAGATAGTTTTCTTGTGGTCTGGGGGAGGACAGATAGTTTTCTTCTGGTCTGGGCGAGGACAGATAGTTTTCCCTCTGGTCTGGGGGAGGACAGATAGTTTTCTTGTGGTCTGGGGGAGGACAGATAGTTTTCTTCTGGTCTGGGGGAGAACAGAAAGTTTTCCTCTGGTCTGGGAGAGGACAGATAGTTTTCTTCTGGTCTGGGGGAGAACAGAAAGTTTTCCTCTGGTCTGGGAGAGGACAGATAGTTTTCTTCTGGTCTGGGGGAGAACAGAAAGTTTTCCTCTGGTCTGGGAGAGGACAGATAGTTTTCTTGTGGTCTGGGGGAGGACAGATAGTTTTCCCTCTGGTCTGGGGGAGGACAGATAGTTTTCTTGTGGTCTGGGGGAGGACAGATAGTTTTCCCTCTGGTCTGGGGGAGGCTAAATAGTTTTCCTCTGGTCTGGGGGAGGACAGATAGTTTTCCTCTGGTCTGGGGGAGGACAGATAGTTTTCCCTCTGGTCTGGGGGAGGACAGATAGTTTTCTTCTGGTCTGGGGGAGAACAGAAAGTTTTCCTCTGGTGTGGGAGAGGACAGATAGTTTTCTTCTGGTCTGGGGGAGAACAGAAAGTTTTCCTCTGGTCTGGGGGAGGACAGATAGTTTTCCCTCTGGTATGGGGGAGGACAGATAGTTTTCCCTCTGGTCTGGGGGAGGACATAGTTTTCCTCTGGACTGGGGGAGGACAGATAGTTTTCCCTCTGGTCAGGGAGAGGACAGATAGTATTCTTCTGGTCTGGGGGAGGACAGATAGTTTTCCCTCTGGTCTGGGGGAGGACATAGTTTTCCTCTGGACTGGGGGAGGACAGATAGTTTTCCCTCTGGTCTGGGGGAGGATAGATAGTTTTTCCTCTGGTCTGGGGGAGGACAGATTGTTTTCCTCTGGACTGGGGGAGGACAGATAGTTTTCTCTCTGGTCTGCGAGAGGACAGATAGTTTTCCCTCTGGTCTGGGGGAGGACAGATAGTTTTCCCTCTGGTCTGGGGGAGGACAGATAGTTTTCCTCTGGACTCGGGGAGGACAGATAGTTTTCCCTCTGGTCTGGGAGAGGACAGATAGTTTTCCTTCTGGTCTGGGAGAGGACAGATAGTTTTCCTTCTGGTCTGGGAGAGGACAGATAGTTTTCCTTCTGGTCTGGGGGAGGACAGATAGTTTTCCCTCTGGTCTGGGGGAGGACAGATAGTTTTCCTTCTGGTCTGGGAGAGGACAGATAGTTTTCCTCTGGACTGGGAGAGGACAGATAGTTTTCCTCTGGACTGGGGGAGGACAGATAGTTTTCCCTCTGGTCTGGGAGAGGACAGATAGTTTTCCCTCTGGTCTGGGGGAGAACAGACAGTTTTCTTCTGGTCTGGAGGAGGACACATAGTTTTCCCTCTGGTCTGGGGGAGGACAGATAGTTTTCCCTCTGGTGTGGGGGAGAACAGACAGTTTTCTTCTGGTCTGGAGGAGGACACATAGTTTTCCCTCTGGTCTGGGGGAGGACAGATAGTTTTCCCTCTGGTGTGGGGGAGAACAGACAGTTTTCTTCTGGTCTGGAGGAGGACACATAGTTTTCCCTCTGGTCTGGGGGAGGACAGATAGTTTTCTTGTGGTCTGGGGGAGGACAGATAGTTTCCGTCTGGTCTGGGGGAGGCTAAATAGTTTTCCTCTGGTCTGGGCGAGGACTGATAGTTTTCCCTCTGGTCTGGGGGTGGACAGATAGTTTTCCTCTGGACTGGGGGAGGACAGATAGTTTTCCCTCTGGTCTGGGGGAGGACAGATAGTTTTCCTTGGGTCTGGGGGAGGACAGATAGTTTTCCCTCTGGTCTGGGGGAGGACATTTAGTTTTCCCTCTGGTCTGGGGGAGGACAGATAGTTTTCCTCTGGACGGGGGGAGGACAGATAGTTTTCCCTCTGGTCTGGGCGAGGACAGATAGTTTTCCTCTGGACTGGGGGAGGACAGATAGTTTTCCTCTGGACGGGGGGAGGACAGATAGTTTTCCCTCTGGTCTGGGCGAGGACAGATAGTTTTCCTCTGGACTGGGGGAGGACAGATAGTTTTCCTCTGGTCTGGGCGAGGACAGATAGTTTTCCTTGGGTCTGGGGGAGGACAGATAGTTTTCCCTCTGGTCTGGGGGAGGACATTTAGTTTTCCCTCTGGTCTGGGGGAGGACAGATAGTTTTCCCTCTGGTCTGGGAGAGGACAGATAGTTTTCTTCTGGTCTGGGGTAGGACAGATAGTTTTCCCTCTGGTCTGGGAGAGGACAGATAGTTTTCTTCTGGTCTGGGGGAGGACAGATAGTTTTCTTCTGGTCTGGAGGAGGACACATAGTTTTCCCTCTGGTCTGGGGGAGGACAGATAGTTTTCCCTCTGGTGTGGGGGAGGACAGATAGTTTTCCCTCTGGTCTGGGGGAGGACAGATAGTTTTCTTCTGGTCTGGGGGAGGACACATAGTTTTCCCTCTGGTCTGGGGGAGGACAGATAGTTTTCCCTCTGGTGTGGGGGAGGACAGAGAGTTTGCCCTTTGGTCTGGGGGAGGACAGATAGTTTTCTTGTGGTCTGGGGGAGGACAGATAGTTTCCGTCTGGTCTGGGAGAGGACAGATAGTTTTCCTCTGGTCTGGGAGAGGACAGATAGTTTTCGTCTGGTCTGGGGGAGGACAGATAGTTTTCCCTCTGGTCTGGGGGAGGACAGATAGTTTTCTTCTGGTCTGGGGGAGGACAGATAGTTTTCCTCTGGTCTCAGAGAGGACAGATAGTTTTCTTCTGGTCTGGGAGAGGACAGATAGTTTTCCTCTGGTCTGAGAGAGGACAGATAGTTTTCCTCTGGCCTGGGGGAGGACAGATAGTTTTCCTCTGGTCTGAGAGAGGACAGATAGTTTTCCTCTGGCCTGGGGGAGGACAGATAGTTTTCCCTCTGGTCTGCGGGAGGACAGATAGTTTTCCCTCTGGTCTGGTTGAGGACAGATGGTTTTCCCTCTGGTCTGGGGGAGGACAGATAGTTTTCTTGTGGTCTGGGGGAGGACAGATAGTTTTCCTCTGGTCTGGGCGAGGAAAGATAGTTTTCCCTCTGGTCTGGGGGAGGACAGATAGTTTTCCCTCTGGTCTGGGGGAGGACAGATAGTTTTCCTCTGGTCTGGGGGAGGACAGATAGTTTTCCCTCTGGTCTGGGGGAGGACAGATAGTTTTCTTGTGGTCTGGGGGAGGACAGATAGTTTTCCTCTGGTCTGGGCGAGGAAAGATAGTTTTCCTCTGGTCTGGGGGAGGACAGATAGTTTTCCCTCTGGTCTGGGGGAGGACAGATATTTTTCCCTCTGGTCTGGCGGAGGACAGATAGTTTTCCTCTGGTCTGGGGGAGGACAGATATTTTTCCCTCTGGTCTGGCGGAGGACAGATAGTTTTCCCTCTGGTCTGGGGGAGGACAGATATTTTTCCCTCTGGTCTGGCGGAGGACAGATAGTTTTCCCTCTGGTCTGGGGGAGGACAGATAGTTTTCCCTCTGGTCTGGGGGAGGACAGATAGTTTTTCCTTTGGTCTGGGAGAGGACAGATAGTTTTCCTCTGGTCTGGGGGAGGACAGATATTTTTCCCTCTGGTCTGGCGGAGGACAGATAGTTTTCCTCTGGTCTGGGGGAGGACAGATATTTTTCCCTCTGGTCTGGCGGAGGACAGATAGTTTTCCCTCTGGTCTGGGGGAGGACAGATAGTTTTCCCTCTGGTCTGGGGGAGGACAGATAGTTTTCCCTCTGGTCTTGGGGAGGACAGATAGTTTTCACTCTGGTCTGGGGGAGGACAGATAGTTTTCACTCTGGTCTGGGGGAGGACAGATAGTTTTCCCTCTGGTCTGGGAGAGGACAGATAGTTTTCCCTCTGGTCTGGGGGAGGACAGATAGTTTTCCCTCTGGTCTTGGGGAGGACAGATAGTTTTTCCTTTGGTCTGGCAGAGGACAGATAGTTTTCCCTCTGGTCTGGGGGAGGACAGATAGTTTTCCCTCTGGTCTGGGAGAGGTCAGATAGTTTTCCCTCTGGTCTGGGGAGGACGGATAGTTTTCCCTCTGGTCTGGGGGAGGACAGATAGTTTTTCCTTTGGTCTGGGAGAGGACAGATAGTTTTCCCTCTGGTCTGGGGGAGGACAGATATTTTTCCCTCTGGTCTGGCGGAGGACAGATAGTTTTCCCTCTGGTCTGGGGGAGGACAGATAGTTTTCCCTCTGGTCTGGGGGAGGACAGATAGTTTTTCCTTTGGTCTGGGAGAGGACAGATAGTTTTCCCTCTGGTCTGGGGGAGGACAGATATTTTTCCCTCTGGTCTGGCGGAGGACAGATAGTTTTCCCTCTGGTCTGGGGGAGGACAGATAGTTTTCCCTCTGGTCTGGGGGAGGACAGATAGTTTTCCCTCTGGTCTTGGGGAGGACAGATAGTTTTCACTCTGGTCTGGGGGAGGACAGATAGTTTTCACTCTGGTCTGGGGGAGGACAGATAGTTTTCCCTCTGGTCTGGGAGAGGACAGATAGTTTTCCCTCTGGTCTGGGGGAGGACAGATAGTTTTCCCTCTGGTCTTGGGGAGGACAGATAGTTTTTCCTTTGGTCTGGCAGAGGACAGATAGTTTTCCCTCTGGTCTGGGGGAGGACAGATAGTTTTCCCTCTGGTCTGGGAGAGGTCAGATAGTTTTCCCTCTGGTCTGGGGAGGCCGGATAGTTTTCCCTCAGCTCTGGGGGAGGACAGATAGTTTTTCCTTTGGTCTGGGAGAGGACAGATATTTTTCCCTCTGGTCTGCGGGAGGACAGATAGTTTTCCCTCTGGTCTGGGAGAGGACAGATATTTTTCCCTCTGGTCTGGGGGAGGACAGATAGTTTTCCCTCTGGTCTGGGGGAGGACAGATAGTTTTTCCTTTGCTCCGGGGGAGGACAGATAGTTTTCCCTCTGGTCTGGGGGAGGACAGATAGTTTTCCCTCTAGTCTGGGGAGGACAGATAGCTTTACCTCTGGTCTGGGAGAGGACAGATAGTTTTCCCTCTGGTATGGGGGAGGACAGATATTTTTCCCTCTGGTCTGGGAGAGGACAGATAGTTTTCCCTCTGGTCTGGGGGAGGACAGATAGTTTTCCCTCTGGTATGGGGGAGGACAGATAGTTTTCCCTCTGGTATGGGGGAGGACAGATAGTTTTCCCTCTGGTATGGGGGAGGACAGATATTTTTCCCTCTGGTCTGGGAGAGGACAGATAGTTTTCCCTCTGGTTTGGGGGAGGACAGATAGTTTTCCCTCTGGTCTGGGGGAGGACAGATATTTTTCCCTCTGGTCTGGGGGAGGACAGATAATTTTCTTTTTGGTCTGGGGGAGGACAAATTGTTTTCCTCTGGTCTAGACTAGGATTGGGAGAGGACAGATAGTTTTCCTCTTATCTGGAGGAGGAAAAAGGTTTTCCTCTGGCCTGGGGGAGGACAGAAATTTTCCCTCTGGTCTGAGGGAGGACAGATAGTTTTCACTGGCCTGGGAGAGGAGAGAAGCTTTTCCATGGCCTGGGGGAGGAAGATACCACAGATGCAGAATATATAGAGGAATAATGCTGGCCATTGTCTTCCACTGAGTGACTGTTTTATCGGCACTTGTAGCCCATTTGGGACATTGCCAAAGTAGCCAGTCTCCACGTGCGCCAACCAACAGAGAGCTTGATAATGCCTTTACTCTCTAGCAGGATTCCCTGGTTGGGTGCAGGAACCCTGGCCGATTTTCCTACCACACACCCCACCCCCCAATCCGCAGTTTCTGCTGCTATTGCCAGCCCAGCAAAAGGATCACTCAGCTCTATCAATCGTGGCTCTGTTTATCGTACTCTCCCTTGTGTGCTGAAATCCCACTCCAGAGATTTGAGTATATAATCCAGGCTGACACTCGTACAGTTCTGAGGGAGTGCTGCACTGTCGGAGGTGCCATTTTTCGGGTGAGAGACTAAACCGAGGCCCCGTCCAGGACACCAGGCAGAATTCCCCTGCTCTTCTGTGAAAGAATGGTGAGGGATCTTTTATATTCACCTGAGTGACCTCCTCTGTCCTCTCAGGTGGATGTAAAAGACCTCACAGTACATTTCGAAGAACAGCAGGGGAGTTCTCCCTGGGGTCCTGGTCAATATTTTATCCCTCAACCAATATCAGTAAAACAGATTATCCGGTCATTATCACGGAGCTGTTTGTGGGATAATGATGTGTACAAATGGCTGCCAGGTTTCCAACATTACAGCTGTGAGTACACTTCAAAAGCACTTCATTGTCTGTAAAGCACTTCAGATCATCCTGAGTTTGTGACGATCTAAATGCAAGTCCTTCTTTTTCCCAGCACAAAGCAGGAATCAATGCTGAGGTCTTCTGTGCTTTAACACTGCACTGGGTCATTGTCGTTACCCACTTTTGGGTTATTGAGCAGCTATTTTCTTTTGACACACTTATTTTGCTACATAACTACAATGATTCTACCTGGTTGGGACTGATGAATGTCATTAGTTCCCTCTTCCAGACACTGATCCATACAATTAAAGTGCCTGGTCATATCCCTGTCAGGAACATCCCCCTCCCCCTTTAATGTGTTCATTGGGGAGACAGGCATGTAAGCTCTCATGTGAAAAAAAATCTTCCTTACAAAAGCACAGCATCCACTCTGGCCCATTTAACACACAACCCCCATTCAAAATGCACGGAGCCACACCCCCTCCCTCCTGGCCTGGAGCCTCCCAGAAGATCAGTCACATGTCAGTGCACAAACACAAACCCTATTGTGACTGAGTAAGACTCACTAATCACACAGGCAGCAGTCGAACAGCAGGCACCAAGTGCACATCTTTCTCTTCAAGCAAAATGTTTCCGCCTGGGGGAGACCAAAACTAGGGGGCATCAATATGAGATAGAAACTAGTAAATCTGATAGGGAATTCAGGAAAAACCTCTTTACCCAGAGAGTGGTGAGAATGTGGAACCCGCTACCACATGGAGTAGTTGAGGCTAATAGTATGGACGCATTTAAGGAGAAGCTAGATAAACACATGAAGGAGAAAGTAATAGAAGTTATGAGGATAGGGCGAGATGAGGAGTAGGGAGAGGTTCGTGTGCAGACACAGGCACAGACTGTTGGACTGAATGGCCTGTTACTGTGCTGTAAATTCTAAGTAATTCTATGTGAGGGGTCATTGCCATTTGAAGCTTCCATTGTTCTCTGAGCTCCTCCTAATGTTGGACTCATTATTTGTAATAAGACATCTTTCACAGATCAAGCTCCTTTCTTCTATACCCCCACTAACCACCCCCACCCCCGGTCTCTGGCTTGTGCGACATTCTAGGTTCCCGGAGCTCCAGCAACCCTCAGTTATCGTGTGTGAACCTGGACATCAAGAGTTGATGCATTAGTTGACCATTGTCGGCGGGGGGGGGGGGGGGGGCGGGGGGGGGATGTGGTCGGGGCATCAGTTCTTAACCTCGAACGAGAGCTGAACTCTCCAAGAAAGGTGTGGGGTGAGGGGTTGGTCACCAGACAGAGGCCTCAACCAGGAGTGCTGACTGATTTCCACACCTTCTCCTACCCTACCCTACAATCTGAGGCCATCTATAGTGTCCTCCCTATCTCCCCACTCCTTGTCAGGGCTGAGATCAGTTAACACAGCACAGTCCAAGAATTGAACCTACAGCCTCCCTGGTCCATGGGGCTCTGGTCCACGGTACTGCATGTACTGTATGAGCCAACAGAGGAGCCTCTGACAGCACGCAAGGTGCATTACCATCACAGTTACAGCTATTAGCGAGTTATCAATAGCAGCTCTTTCAGAGTTCTGTTAGTTTTGTAATATCAAAGCCCCGATACTAAAAAAAAGACATGCATTTATTTCACACCTTTCACGGCCTCAGGACAAAAAAATTTACAGCCAATTAAATACTTTTGAAGTGTAGTCACTATCGTAATTTAGGAAACACAACAACCAATTTGCATACAGTAAGGTCCCACAAACAGCAATGTGATAATGACCAGATAACCTGTTTTGGCAATGTTGTTTGAGGGATAAATATTGATCAGGACACTGGAGGGAACGCCCCTGCTCTTTTTCAAATAGTGCCACAGGATCTTTTACTTCCACCTGAGAGAGCAGATGGGATCTCAGTTTCACGACTCATCTGAAAGAAGGCACCTCTAACAGTGCAGAGCTCCCATAGCACTGCACTGAAGTGTCAGCCTAGATTATCTGTTCAAGTCTCTGAATTAGGGCTTGAACCTACAATGTTCTGATTCAGAGATATTGCAAAGAATGTCATTGGGGATGAGGAGACTTTGAGCACAGACACATGGGCACTGGGGCCTGAAAGCTTCAAGCGCTGTTTGGATGTGTGTGCACAGATTGGCTGCCACATTTCCTACATTATAACAGCGTCTATATATGGAAAGTACTTAATTGGATGTGAATCATTTTGGGATGTCCTGAGGTCATGAAAGGTGCTATATAAATGCAAGTTAGTTTATTCCTTCTTTCTTTTCTTCCTTCTTTCCCTCCTTCTCTGAATTTGGCATGACTCATCTAGAGGATGATGACATTGTATAATTTCATCCATGATCTTTTGACAGGAAGTGACGGTAAATTCAAGAAGGTGTTGTCTACTTCTGTTAAAGGGAACTCCTGCACTTTTCCCTGTGTGCCTGTTATATTGGGATGTCACAGGTGTGTATCCAGTCAATGGTGATCCCAGGATGTTGATGACATGGGATTCAATGATGGAAATGCCATTGAATGTCATGGGGAGATTGTTAGATTCTTTCTTGTTGCAGATGGTCATTGCCTGACAGTTGTGTGGAGTGAATGTTACTGAACCATTCAGCCAATTGTCAGCTGAAACCTGATCTGCACCAATCCACGAAGCACCGTATCAGCAGACCACACTCAGCATAGGACTAAATCTGAAAGTGGTTTAAAACGATGAAGGGTTTTGATGGAGAAGATAGGTTTCTACTGGCAGGAGGGAGAATCAGTGAACATAGATTTAAGATAATTGGCAAAAGAACCAAAGGGGAGATGAAGAGAAATTATTTTTATACAGTGAGATGTTACGGTCTGGAATGCACTGCCGGAAATTCAATAAGAACTTTCAAAAGAGAATTGAATTTATACTTGAAAGGGGAAAATGTGCAGGGCTATGGCGAAAGAGCAGGGGAGTGGGACTAATTGGATAGCTCTACCAAAGAGCTGGCATGGGCACAAGGGGCTGAATGGCCTCCTTCTGTGCTGTATGATTCTACAGTATTACCTCAGTGAGACATTGCGAAAGGACAAAGACTCCACTAGCAGCAAATTATATTTCATTCCCATCCCAGGAAACAATCTAGAAATATCACGACAATGTAGCACCTGCCTTTTCCCTGATTTCCCTCAGTACACTATCTGTACTATCAAGCAGCATGAACAGGAGAATGACAGCGTTGCTGACCAAGTACTAAAGAGAAAGAACTTTCTCCTCTGTATGAATACTGGGTCCAATCCTCTGTTGCTTTTGTATCTCTGAATGAATGATCTTGAAGAGGGCTCAGTTACCTTCAGATGCTCAGTAGCTTCTTGTCTAGGTGGCTCTTTCCTGCTTCACAAAAAAGAACATAATCTCAGCAGTGGCTGAGAACTGGTTCAATCCAATTACGTGCTGAACTCTGTATAATCGTGTGAGCTCTTCGACTCCAGCAGCTCCTCAGAACTTAATGATCCCAGGTGTTTCTTCACTTTAATCTGTACTTGTTGCATCTCTTTTCTTTTCAAAGGAGTAGGAAATCCTTTCAAAATTAGTTGACACTTTGTTCTATGCTGTGGCTTAGTGGATGGCACTTTCACCTCTGGGTCAGAAGGTCGTGGGTCAAGTCCCACTACAGAGGCCTGAGCACAGTATCCTGGCTGACACTCCAGTGCAGTACTGAGGGAGCGATGCACTGTCACTGTCAGTGGTGCTGTCTTTCAGATCAGACATTAAGCCAAGGCCCTGTCTGCCCTCTCAGGTAGACGTAAAAGATCCCGTGGCACTATTTCAAAGAGAGCAGTGTCCTGGCCAATATTTATCCCTCAGCCAACATCAGTAAAACTGATTTGGGTAGAAATTAGGCTCTGTGGCACCCGCTTTTTTGGGCACTACCGGGCCTCCTAAAGTTTGAAAATGGAATCCATAATGCGCACACACCTGTCCGGTGGGAATGCGCTAGGCGCCATCTTTGTAAAGAGGTTTGCACCTAACAACAGCTGAAACCACCATAGAGAACAGGCAGATTATGATGCCAATCAATGTGCAATGCTGATTTGATGCCAGCATTTCTGAGCTCCATGCTGTAGCCTATGACCTCTCTTAATTTCACACAGCTGAACATAAAGTTAAAAGGCATGAAGGGCCCCCTACAACCAGTGCTGCATTAAGGGATCATGAACTCCTTACACATTAGTTGCTGGATTGTTTCTTCTGGGTGATGGTGCAATTCAATGCATTTTGGGCATTTTTTCCATACTTGCCTAAAGTTTCAATAGTTTACGGTAGGGCTGGGCAAATTACAGTCCAGAGGCTTTATCTGGCCAGCCAACTGATTTTATCTGGCCTGTCACTGTGTCTATCAAAAGGCAAAAAACAGATATAACATATAAAATATCACCACTACATATGTGAATAAGAAAGTGTTCTCTGAAGTGCAATACACTCAATTGGTATTTTGAACAAGCCCAACCCAGTTTGGCAGCATAGAGTGGGCTTGGTGTTTTGTAAGCCGGACGCTATAATTCTCTATGTTTTAATTACTAATAACTAAACACTCGACAAAAGTTACGCTGTTCAGCTACTGTAAAATTCTGCAGCACAACATATATTGATGGGGAATAATTAAAGTAAATGGTTCGCTACTTGTCAGCCATATAAAAGCTTGAACTAAATAATATCAATAAGAAATAATTTACTACCTATAAAGCATGTTTTTACTCCTGTTCCCAATGTTTACGCTTCTTTTTGCCATACTTAGCCAACATTTTTGGAAGTATCTTAGAAACTGAAATAGTCTCAGCTTGCGAATTGTGGACATTTTCTATTGTACATTAACTCTAATGACTGCAAACTACGTTAACAGCATTCAACCTAGGGCCGAGCAAGAAGGCAGTATTGTGGGCGTGGGCAACATAGATCAAATGCAGTGATTGATTGTTTTATGTTTTGTAGTGATCCACAAGAGATCCACCATTGACATGCTGTTCTCCCTTCGCAAGCTACAGGAGAAATGTTGCGAACAACAGATGCCCCTCTACATTGCTTTCATTGATCTCATCAAAGCCTTTGACCTCGTCAGCAGACGTGGTCTCTTCAGACTACTAGAAAAGATCGGATGTCCACCAAAGCTACGAAGTATCATCACCTCATTTCATGACAATATGAAAGGCACAATTCAGCATTGCGGCACCTCATCAGACCCCTTTCCTATCCTGAGTGGTGTGAAACAGGGCTGTGTTCTCGCACCCACACTGTTTGGGATCTTCTTCTCCCTGCTGCTCTCACATGCGTTCAAGTCTTCAGAAGAAGGAATTTTCCTCCACACAAGATCAGGTGGAAGGTTGTTCGACCTTGCCCGTCTAAGAGCGAAGACCAAAGTACGGAAAGTCCTCATCAGCAAACTCCTCTTTGCTGACGATGCTGCATTAACATCTCACACTGAAGAGTGTCTGCAGAGACTCATCGACAGGATTGCGGCTGCCTGCAACGAATTTGGCCTAACCATCAGCCTCAAGAAAACGAACATCATGGCACAGGAATTCAGAAATGCTCCATCCATCAATATCGGCGACCACGCTCTGGAAGTTGTTCAAGAGTTCACCTACCTAGGCTCAACTATCACTAGTAACCTGTCTCTAGATGCAGAAATCAACAAGCGCATGGGAAAGGCTTCCACTGCTATGTCCAGACTGGCCAAGAGAGTGTGGGAAAATGGCGCACTGACACGGAACACAAATGTCCGAGTGTATCAAACCTGTGTCCTCAGTACCTTGCTCTACGGCAGCGAGGCCTGGACAACGTATGTCAGCCAAGAGCGACGCCTCAATTCATTCCATCCTCGCTTCCTCCGGAGAATCCTTGGCATCAGGCGGCAGGACCGTATCTCCAACACAGAAGTCCTCGAGGCGGCCAACATCCCCAGCTCATACACCCTACTGAGACAGCGGCGCTAGAGATGCCTTGGCCATGTGAGCCGCATGGAAGCTGGCAGGATCCCCAAGGACACATTGTACAGCAAGCTCGTCACTGGTATCAGACCCACCGGCCGTCCAAGGCTCCGCTTTAAAGACATCTGCAAACGCAACATGAAGTCCTGTGACATTGATCAAAAGTCGTGGGAGTCAGTTGCCAGTGATCGCCAGAGCTGGCGGGCAGCCATAAAGGCGGGGCTAAAGTATGGCGAGTCGAAGAGACTAAGCAGTTGGCAGGAAAAAAGACAGAAGCGCAAGGGGAGAGCCAACTGTGTAACAGCCCCGACAACCAATTTTATCTGCAGCACCTGTGGAAGAGTCTGTCACTCTAGAATTGGCCTTTATAGCCACTCCAGGCACTGCTTCACAAACCACTGATCACCTCCAGGCGATTACCCATTGTCTCTCGAGACAAGGAGGCCAAAGAAGAAGAAGGAGTAGATGTTTGATTGTTAGCATTTGTTTTGTTTCTTCTCTATAATTATTAAAATTATAATTTCTGAAAGTTTATAACTTTCCTTTTTTAACAAAATTTCACAGCTGTTGTTGAGTAACCGGTGTTACAGTTTTATTTATGGCATAATAATATCAATGGCTAAGCTTTGGGTAAACCTCTATTATGGTCATTAGCATGTTAATAACAACAACTTTTTTTGGGTCCTTTTTGGCTCAGATATTTTTATAACTAACAATCAAGGTGTTCAAAGAAAGTGCTTCCAAAAACACAAATTTTTTAATGCGCCTGTGATTTTTCTCCCAGGTTTGCTCCCAGCAGTGTCCTGCAGGTGAGTTTTTAATTCCTGGAGACTCCAGCACTTTTCTGGAGGGTTAGCAACCCTACTCCAGGCTAAAGTCGGTCTGACGAGGACGTGAGGGAGCCCTGATAGATTGGGGGCACCACTCCACAGTCAATGGGCTGGCAGAGAAAGCCTCAGCAATTTCTGGGTCTTCATGCCTTATTCCCCATAGTCTGTGACTAGGTAGTTGAAAACGTTTCAGTAAAACACAATGGCAAATAAAGAGCTTCCCAACTCAGATTTATTTTAACTCTAGCTGAGAGGAGATAAATGCTGCCTTTCAGTTATAAGCTGCCATTTGAAATCAGTTCAACAACAACTTGCATTTATATTTCACCTTTAACATAGTAAACCATCTCAAAACACTTCACAGCAGTCAGGCAGACAAAGAAAATTGATACTGAGCCAATGAAAGAGATATTAGGACAGGTGACCAAAAATCTTGGTCAAAGACCTAAGTTTTAAGGAGTGTTTTAAAGGAGGAGATAGAGGTGGAGAGATGGAGGGTATTAGGGAGGGAATTCCAACGTTTAAGGCCTAGGTAGCCAAAGGCACAGCCTCCAAAGGTGGGGCAAAGGAGATGGAAGAGAGGCCAGAATTGGACAAATGCAGAGATCTCAGAGGGTTGCAGAGCTGGAGGAGGTTACAGAGATAGGGAGCGGTGAGATCATGGAGTGATTTGAATATGAATATGAAAATTGAAATGTTGATAGACCGGGAGCCAATGTAGGTCAGAGAGCACATGGGTGATGGATGGAAAAGACTCGCAGTGTGAGTTAAAATAAGGATTTTTGGATGAGCTAAAGTTGACAGAGGGCAAGGGGATGGAAGGCTGGCCAGAACAGCATTCGAATAGTTGAAATAAAAGCAAAATACTGCGGATGCTGAAAATCTGAAATAAAAACAAGAAATGCTGGAACCACTCAGCAGGTCTGGCAGCATCTGTGAAAAGAGAAGATGAGTTAACGTTTCGGGTCAGTGACCCTTCTTCGGAACTGAATTGGAATAGTTGAGCCTGGAGGTAACAAAAGCATGGAGGAGACTTTTGTCTCAGTTGCTGGATAAATAGGGGTCAGGTAGAGGATGACTGGACTCCACTGAGATATGCCATAAACCTTGCTAGTGACTGGTGTTTGGCTATGTTATTTATAATTATAGAGTGACAGACAGACATGGATGGAGAAGAGGAAAGTAAATTGGATCTGCAGTAACAGGCCGCATTGGCACCATGCCAGCTTGGTATAGAGGCATAGAAACTGCCAGACATAGGCTCACCACAGACTGGCACCACTCCAGTTTGTTCATTGGACAGAGAAAAAGACTTAGGGAAAATAAATGAGACCTTCAGAGGCAGGCTTCACTGGCACCACTCCAGTTTCTTTCTTGAAGAGAGAGAGAGTGAAAGTGAGGCCTGCAACGACAGGCCTCACTATGGGGCTAGCTGGCCTTTCTTCGATAGATTTAAGGCATGCTTTGCATAAGAATAAATAGGAACAGTGGGTTTAATGAGTGCTTCAGCGCAGATGGACTAAAACCGTTGGAGAAGGCCTTTCAAATGCACTGTAAGCCTAACTCAAGTGAGTCAAAAGCTTAAACTGCGATCCATATATTGACACACAGGTTATCATGAGCAGCCAAATTCTCCAAAAAAGAGCACTGACATATTTTGAGTCGTGTGATGATTTCGTTTTGGGCCCATCTGTTTTTGCTGTGTTTAAATATTTCAACATGGAACATGACCCTGCAAACAATAAAGTGCTTTTGAAAGTCTTGTGGTTTCTCTTTCTGTCTTCAAACATCTCTCCAGAGAAGCAAATGTCTGCCCAGAGGAGCTTTTGATCATTTAACTATTCAAAATGGCAGACTAATATTGTCAGCACAATTGTAGCAAGGCAAAAAGTGAAGACTCCTTCTGGGCTTCCACAGCTGCATTTAGCAGTCCGAGATTTACAGAAAGTCGTAGCTAACGGGACAGGTCATTCAGTCCATCAAATCTGCTATCCCCAACTGAACCGCATAATCTCAGCCTGCTCACTGTCACCTTTTAATATTCCCCTTCTGCAGCAAATGTTAATTCCCTTTAAAAAACTGATTACGGACTTTGCTTCAATAATGGTTTGTGACCGTGAACTGCACATTCTTACCAGCCTCTGGGTAAAGGACGTTTTCCTGATCTACCCTCTATTTCTTTTTGTTTGTGATTATTTTAAATTTGTGCCTGTTAGTGAGACCAATGGAATCAACCGGTCATTATTTACCTTGACAGGAGCCTGGCTATTTTGAAGACCTCTATCGGGTCACATGTTCTGTCTGACACTGTTTTCACACAGTTAGATTGCGGGGAAGTGGGAAGGTTTTAACTTTGCCTACTTGACAGAAACTGGACATGTGGGTGGTTAAATATCTCAGGATACTTAAGAAAGAAAGAGAATTACAGAGTTACATCAAATATACAGCACAGAAACTGGCACTCCACCTCATCCACAGCATACCAACAACAGAGTTGCAATGGGAAGCCTCAGCACATGCAGAGGCTTTAGCTCGCCTAGGCTAGTTCACATTATCTTTTCTTGTGTCTCCCACAGATGCAAACGTTCAACCCTTAAGACCTTCTCCCTCTCCCTCCACTTCCCAGATGCCAATGAAGAAGCCAAAGAAGCTCCACAACTTCTTACAAGCGCACCGTCCACCAGCGCAGATACTCTCACCTTGGTGGGTCCTTGCACACGTGTAGATAGAGTGATACTGGGTGAAGAGCATGGCACCAGTGTACAGAAAGAGGTGCCAGAGGCAGAGGCAGCTGTGGTCAGTTCGCCTTGAAGGAGGGAGTGCAGACACAGCCCTGCTCAGCTGGACACAGATGCAGGGCCTCAGGAGTCACAGGAAAGAAGGCTGTATCTAGACCAGCAGCAGGAGATGTTGTGCCCACATGTCAGAGTTCCCTAAAGCTCTGCAGGGTCATGGGCAGAGAATGGAGGAGTCCATCGAGCTGATGTATGCCACAATGGCTTAGGGCTTTGAGTGCATGAGCTCCTCCACTGAAGAGTGACCAACGTTATGGAGAGCCATATGCCTGCAGCACCTGGAGTGCATGCAGTAACTGCCCTCATGGGGCATCATCATTACCCTCGGCTTCCTTGGCTCCTCTGACAGTGGGAGTCCTTGTACAGCAGGGCCATGTGATGGAGGCTGCCGTCGCAATGATTCAGGTGCAGCAGCCTCTGGAGATATCTCCATGTGCGATCTTGCCCTTCTCCCTCCCTGATGAACTGGCATTGACAGAAATGGTATTGGGAAACCAGCACACCAGCTGGCGCCAGTATTCTCGGGTCCTGTCCACCTCCGCTCCTACCCCTAATGGACCCAAAAGTTCAGCTCCCGCGTTTAACATCCCACCTGAAAGATGACACCTCCAACAGCATTTCCTTAGTACTGCACTGGAATGCCAGCCAGGATTTTGCGCTCAAATTCTGGACTGGGATTTGAACCCATGACCTTCTGACTCAGAGGTGAGAGGATCACCACTGAGCCACAGCTAACACCCTACACAAGTAAAAGTTGAAAAGTTTTCTTTTTCAACTGTTTATCCACATCCCTTTGAAAAGCTGTTCCAGATTCTGCTTCCACCACTGTTTCTGATTGGGTATTCCATGTCCTAACAACCATCCGTGAAAATAAATTTCTCCTTCATCTCCCTTTGTTCTTTTGGCGGTGATCTCTAGTTACTGATTCAGCAATCATTCTTGGTACTAGTGCGAGAAGAGTACTCACTAAATGTTCGGGGTACCTTGTACTTCTCTTCTTCCAGCCTTTCCTTCTCCTATAAGACATCTTTGTCCAAAATTTATTTCAAACTCTGCTTCTCTTTCTGTGTCTGTTTTTCTCTCTTCTTCCAACAACAACAACAACTTGCATTTACATAGTATCTTTAATGTGCTTCAGAGGAGCATTATTGAACAACGTTCGACACCAAACCACAGAAAGCAATATTAGGGCAGGTGACAAAAACCCTGCTTGAAGAGATAGGTTTTAAGGACCGTCTTGAAGGAGGAGAGAGAGGCAGAAGGGCTTAGGGAGGGAATTCCAGACCTTAGGGTGGAGGTAGCTGAAGGCACGGCTGTCAATGGCAGGGCAAGGAAAGTCAGGGATGCACAAAAGACCAGAATGGGAGGGGCGCAGAAAGCTCAGAGGGCTGCAGGAGGTTACAGAGATAGGGAAGGACGGCAAGGATTAGAACTTTAAGATAAAGGCGTTGCTGGGCCATGAGCCAATGTAGGTCAGCAAGCGCAGGGGTGATGGGCGAACAGAACTTGGTGCAAGTTAGGATCCTTGCAGCAGAGTTTGGCAGCAGACGTTCCCCGTCTGCTGCTCTCCCTTTCTTCCCCTTCTCTCTGCCCCTCTCTTTTGGCTATATTTCCCTCTGTTCACTTTGTAGTGCAGTCACTGTGGTAATGTATAAACTATTTAAACCATGGAGCAATCTTGCACCAATCTGAAGAATTTTGATCGAGTAAATCAGGAGAAGCCATTTCCAGTGGCAGAGGGTCAGTAACCAGAGCACACTATTACGACCAGGTGAGAAAGGGGTCTAGGGTTTCCTCTCAGCCTTCACCTGGTCTTACCGTAACAGAGTTTAATTTTAAACACACCGTGTTTTTAGTTCCACCTTGGTAAACCCTTGTTCACCGCTTTCCAATTATAAGGAAAAGAAACCAGTCAAACAGGTTTTCTTGGTTTAGAGAAGAAAGGTTGGAATTTATTAAACTTAAACCCTAATTCAGTTAACGCCTATGGATATATGACCCGCCCACGCTAGCATGCATACACGATACACACGTGCAGATAGAGATAGAAACGAGCAGAAGAAAATAAGGGGGAAAAGTTTGAGGCAATCTCTGAAGAGGGTTTTTGTTACGGTTCTTCGAGGTCACTGTAGAGTCCTTGATTGTAGGTAGATCTTGCTCTTCGTTGGGGCCCAGTATTCTTCTTAAACCTTGTTCGCTGTAGGAGACCTTTCTCTCTTGGGGTTCATGTGTCTTCAGTGGATTTGGAGTTCCATGAGAAAGAGAGGGAGGGCCAGTCCCAAGAGGTCTTCTTCAGTCCAGGAGCATACAGCAGTCTCTCTGTTCAAAATTCTTTGTACAATTCAGAAAAAACAGGTTGCCAACCAGGCTAGTCACATGACCAGCTGGTCTGACCATGTCTGTTTGTGGATTCAGCCATCCCAGCAGTCGTCCGGAAATTTGAGCTCCCTCACCTTCAATGTCTGCTGCTCAAAGTCATTGTGAGTTAAATTGGATAAGGGAAGTAACCCTTTTGTCTCCACAAGGACTGTCTGTTAATATACAAATGTCTTTCCAGCCAAGAGAATGGTGATTTTTTTTTTAAACAAGTCCTTTCTTTGCTTCAGCAACAGTTTTCAAATCAATGCTCATATGACAAAATTAATATGCCTCATTCTTGGCAGGTTGGTGGGTGGGGGGTGGGGGGAGGGCAGGGTCTGCATGACAACACAAATTTAAGATAATTAGCTAAAGAACCAGAGGAGAGATGAAGAGATATATTTTTACACAGCAAGTTGTTCTAATCTGGAATGCCTAAAAGGGTGGTGGAAGCAGAGTCAATAGTAACTTTCCAAAGGGAATTGAATAAATATTGAAAAGGGAATATTTTATGCAGGGCTACAGGGAAGAAGTGGGGAGTCAGATTATTTGGCCAGCTCTTTCAGAGAGCCAGCACTGATATGATGGCCTGCTTCTGTGTTGTATGATTCTATGACCTTTTTAATATTTCTTCTGTTTATTTTAAATTACTGTCTCTCCTACACATTTGTTTTATTCCATTATAGAATATTTAAAGGTGAATATAAGGGAGTGTTTTGGAACCTGAAAACTTCTCCAGTACCCCAAGGGTTAACTGCTCTCTTCTTCAGTACTGGTTGTGGTTCCATTGAAATATTCCCTCTTCCATATTCTGGGGGAACTCCACAGTCCTAGAGTGAGGACAGCCTAATGTCCTCATGCTAATGATTCATGACCTAATGCTTTGGGCTGTAAAATTACAGAGATGGGTTTGAGGGGTAGTCCGAGATTAATGGGAGTTTTGTACAAAGGGCTCTCCCTGAGCAGGGAAATTTGGAGGATTGTTTGTGTATATATACATCCTTATTTCTGTATCAATGTTTTGATTTGCTGTTTAGCTCTGTTTAAAAATATTTTGCCGTCTTTTAATATCTTTTCTTGGAGCTGTTTGATCACATTTTAAGAGCTGTAATTTTTCAAAGGTCAAATGCCTTGAAGCAGAAGTGAAAGTTCATAGTGACATGAATACAGTTTACTTTGGAGAAATAAAGTGCATTCAGTAGCTCTTGTGTGGATTGACATCTAATTGGTTCTGCAGTCAGAGCTGGATTTGAGGCCTTTGTTTGAGATGACTGATGGGAGCTCTTACACTGTTAAGGTGAAAGTTGATAAAGCTGTTATAAAAAACATATGGGACCCTTGGCTTTTTAAATAGAGGTATACGCTCTTTAACTCAGAGGTGCGTTGGGACTGTGGGGGGGAGGTGGGAGTCCGAAGTCTCGTGGGAAAGTTCAGCATGTCTGTCAGTGGCATTTTAATGCAGCCAACTTATTATCATTTTACTTCTGGGTCTGGTGTCAATTACATAAGACATAAGAAAAAGGAGCAGGAGTAGGCCGTTTGGTCACTCAAGCCTGCTCCGCCACTCAATAAGATCTTTGCTTATCTGGTTGTGGCCTTAGCTCCACTTTCCTGCCAGCCCTCCATAACTCTTGACTCCCTTGCAGATCAAAAATCTGTCCAGCTTAACCTCGAATATATTAAATGACTCAGCCTCCATTGCTCTCTGGGGAAGAGAATTCCAAAGAAAGACAACCCCCTGAGAGAAGAAATTCCTCCTCAGCTTCATCTTAAATGGGAGATGCCTTATTTTTAAACTGTGACCCCCTAGCTCTATATTCCTCGACAAGGGGAATCATCCTCTTAGCATCTACCCTGTCAAGCCCCCTCAGAATCTTAAATGTTTCAATAAGATCACCTCTCATTCTTCTAAATTCAAATGAGTGTAGACCCAACCTGCTCAACCTTTCTTCATCAGACAACCCCTTCATCCCAGGTATCAGCCTAGTGAACCTTTTCCTGAACTGCCTCCAATGCAAGTATATTCCTCCCTAAGTAAGGAGACCAAAACACTACACAGTACTCTAGGTGCAGTCTCACCTATGCCCTGTATGGTTGTAGCAAGACTTGCCTACTTTTATACACCATCTCCCTGGCAATAAAGGCTAACATTCCATTTGCCTTCCTAATTACTTGCTGTACCTGCATGCTAACTTTTTGTGATTTGTGTACAAGCCCACCTAGATCCCTCTGTTCCACAACATTCTGCAGTGTCTCTCCATTTAAATAATATTCTGCTTTTCTACTCTTCCCACCAAAGTGGATAACCTCACATTTTCCCACATTATACTCCATCTACCAAATTCTTTCCCACTCACTTAAACTATATCATTTTGCAGACTCTTTGTGTCCACCTCACAACTTGCTTTCCTACCTTTCTTTGTATCATCAGCAAATTTGGCTACAATACACTCGGTCCCTTCATCGAAGTCATTAATATAGATTGTAAATAGTTGAGGCCTCAGCACTAACCCCTGTGACACTCCACTAGTTACAGTTTGCCAACCTGAAAATGACCCATTTTTCCTGACTTTCTGTTTCCTGTCTATTATCCCCAACACCATGAGTTCTTATTTTGTGTAGTAACCTTTCATGTGACACCTTATCGAATGTCTTTTGGAAATTCAAATACACTACATCTACATCTACATCGACTCTGTTTGTCACATCCCCAAAGAACTCGAATAAATCTGTCAAATACGAGTTCCTTTTCATAAAACCATGTTGACTCTGCTTGATTGTATTATAATATTCTAAATGTCCTGCTACTACTTCCTTAATAATGGATTCTAACATTTTCTAAATGACAGATGTTAGGCTAACTAGCCCATGGCCTACAGTTTCCTGCTTTCTATCTCCTTCCTTTTTTGAATAGAGGTGTTACATTTGCGGTTTCCCAATCCGCTGGGACCTTTCCAGAATCTAGGGAATTGTGGAAGATTATAACCAATGCATCCATTACGTGGCAGTGGACATGATGAGGACCCTCATGACGCTATCACAACCTGAGTATTTAAAAGGCGAATCCAAAGATGGAATTTGGAGGAGTTTGGAGTTGAAAGCAAGAAAAGACAAGGTGTGACAATGGATTCAGGATTCTCAAAGGCTTTGATTATGAGCTGTACCTTGTTTTGATTATGTATTCTTTGATGTGGTGATGTGGTCAATGGGGAGCTGAAGAGAGATACCCTTACCCGGCAATGGGAGGAAGAAACCTGCTACTGCCACAAAGAAAGTGAGACTGGAGGTGGCCTAGTAGGTTGAGCAGCAGCAACATTGTACCATGCTCCTGGATTCAGTGCAGTTAGCACTTGAACGAGTTCAGGAAAGGTGAGTATTATTGCAGTTTCACCCACATCTTGCTGTGTGCAATATTGCACCCCGTCACTCTTGTCAAGCCTGCTCTATCACACCACTCTTCATATCCATCCTTCTCTTTCTGTGCACTTTATCAGATCCCCATCTATCAATCCACCAATGACACTCAACCTCATCCGTAAGCAAGTTCAAGCCTTGCCCAGATAGTAAATGTGCACTCCACTCATCAGATGAACACATATCATTGCAGAATTCATGGGTCTGCTCTTTCCCCGTTGCAGAAGAAGAGTGCAGAACAGTTGGGACAGGAAGAAAACCAAATGTGATCTTCCACAGATTTTTCAGCTAACAACTCCAGAGCACAAAGTGCTACACATCACTGACATCTTGATGTCCCTGGCCATTGGAGGTGGGGACCTCCCAGCTACCTGGAGACAAAATTAAATATCAGCGACCCTTGTGTCACACAACACCCAATCATGTTGATATGATTTCAACGGTGAGTGAAATATGGCTATCTTCATAATAATAAGATACAACACTTTGCTGGGACTAATTCATATATTTTCTCTCCATCAGGGCCTTCACATGTACACCAGAAGCCATGAACCTCAAAGACAATCAATCCTCAGGGGAGATGAATCCTTCTGAAGGTGCAGCATCACAGGATGCTCACCATGCACCAGCTGGGATACTCACACTTCAGCTGGGTTTTCACCTGGTGATTCACACTTTAAAAGTGAACAAGAGCAGACGGTGGTGAAAGGGACAGCTGTGGAGAGTAAAAGTCGGAAGGCACAGCCCTCTCCTTATGCTCAGCTGGACACAGAGGCTGCACCCTGGAGGTCGTCGATGGAAAGGACCATCATTGAGCAGCACCAGAGAATGTGTAAATAAAAATAAAATACTGCGGATGCTGGAAATCTGAAATAAAAACAGGAAATGCTGGAAATACTCAGCAGGTCTGGCAGCATCTGTGGAGAGAGAAGCAGAGTTAACGTTTCAGGTCAGTGACCCATCTTCAGAACCAACAAATATTTGAAACGTAAAAGCTTATAAGCAAGTAAAGCGGGGGTGGGGCAAGAGATAACAAAGGAGAAGGTGTGAAATAGGACACGGTCACAGAATAGCTGACCAGAAGGTCGTGGAGCAAAGGCAAACAATATGTTAATGGTGTGTTGAAAGACAAATGCATTAGTACAGATAGGGTGTTAACGGACTGAAAATTGAACAGCCGCAGGTACAAACATGAAAAAATAAGTGGGTAAGCAAACTGAACAAACTAAGATGAAATAAAACAAAATAAACACAGAAAAAAAATTTTTAAAAGGAAAAAGAAAAAAATAACTAAAAATAAAAGTAAAATGGGGGGCCCGTCATGCTCTGAAATTATTGAACTCAATGTTCAGTCCGGCAGGCTGTGGTGTACCTAATCGGTAAATGAGATGCTGTTCCTCGAGCTTGCGTTGATGTTCACTGGAACACTGCAGCAATCCCAGGACAGAGATGTGAGCATGAGAGCAGGGGGAGTGTTGAAATGGCAAGCAACCGGAAGCTCAGGGTCCTGCTTGCGGACTGAGCAGAGGTGTTCCGCAAAGCGGTCACGCAGTCTGCATTTGGTCTCCCCAGTATAGAGGAGACCACATTGTGAGCAGCGAATACAGTATACTACATTGAAAGAAGTACAAGTAAATCACTGCCTCACCTGAAAGGAGTGAGGAGAGAGGAAGTAAATGGGCAGGTATTACACCTCCTGCGATTGCAGGAGAAGGTGCCGTGGGAAGTGGACAAGGTGGTGGGGGTAATGGAGGAGTGGACCAGGGTGTCACGGAGGGAACGATCCCTTCGGAATGCTGACAGCGGAAGGGAGGGGAAAATGCATTTGCTAGTGGCATCACGCTGGAGGTGGCGGAAATGGCGGAGGATGACCCTTTGGATATGGAGGCTGATGGGGTGGAAAGTGAGGACAAGGGTCTGTCGCGGTTCTGGGAGGGAGGGGAAGGGATGAGGGTGGAGGTGCGGGAAATGGGCCAGACACGGGTTGAGGGCCCTGTCAACCACAGTGGGGGGAAATCCTCGGTTGAGGAAAAAGGAAGACATATCAGAAGCATTGTCCTGGAAGGTTGCATCATCAGAGCAGATGCGTCAGAGACGGAGAAACTGGGAGAATGGAATGGAGTCCTTACTGGAGGCAGGGTGAGAAGAAGTGTAGTCGAGGTAGCTGTGGGAGTCGGTGGGCTTATAATGGATATTAGTAGACAACCTATCCCCAGAGATGGAGACAGAGAAGTTGAGGAAGGGAAGGGAAGTGTCAGAGATGGACCATGTAAAGGTGAGAGAAGGGTGGAAATTAGAAGCAAAGTTGATAAAGTTTTCCAGTTCGGGAGCAGGAAACGGCACCGATACAGTCATCAATGTACCGGAAAAAGAGTTGGGGGAGGGAGCCTGAGTAGGACTGGAACAAGGAATGTTCGACATATCCCACAAAAAGACAGGCATAACTAGGACCCATGCGGGTACCCATAGCGACACCTTTTACTTGAAGGAAGTGAGTGGAGTTGAAGGAGAGGTTGTTCAATGTGAGAACAAGTTCAGCCAGGTGGAGGAGGGTGGTGGTGGATGGGGACTGGGTGGGCCTCTGTTCAAGGAAGAAGCGGAGAGCCCTCAAACTGTCCTGGTGGGGGATGGAGGTGTATGAGATTGGATGTCCATAGTGAAAAGGACGCAGTTGGGGCCAGGAAACTGGAAATTGTCAAAATGATGTAGGGCGTCAGAAGAGTCACGGATGTAGGTGGGAAGAGACTGGACCAGCGGAGAAAAGATAGAGTCAAGATGGGAAGAAGTAAGTTCAGTGGGGCAGGAGCAGGCTGACACAATGGGTCTGCTGGGACAGTTCTGTTTGTGGATTTTGGGAAGGAGGTAGAAGCGGGCTGACCGGGGTTGCGGGACTATGAGGTTGGAAGCTGTAGAGGGAAGATCTCCAGAGGAGATGAAGTCAGTGACAGTCCTGTGGACAGTAGCTCGATGTTCAATGGTGGAGTCATGGTCCAGAGGGAGGCAGGAAGAAGTGTCTGAGAGTTGGCGCTGAGCCTCTGAAAGGTAGAGGTTGATACGCTATACAACAACAGCACCACCCTTGTCTGCAGGTTTGATGACCATGTTGGGGTTAGACCTGAGAGAATGGAGTGCCTCAAGTTCAGAGGGGGACAGGTTAGAGTGAGTGAGGGGGGCAGAGAAATTGAGATGTCCAATGTCGCTCTGACAGTTTTCAATGAAAAGATCAAGAGCGGGTAAGAGGCCAGGGGGAGGGGTCTAGGTAGAGGGAGAATGCTGGAGGTGGGTGAATGGGTCTGCTGATCAGGGGAAGGACTCCTGGTCAAAGAAGTGAGCCCAGAGGTGGAGGCGACGGAAGAAGAGCTCAACGTCATGCCGAGCGCGAAATTCATTGAGGTGGAGGCGTAAGGGGATAAAACTGAGACCTTTGCTGAGTACAGAACATTCAGCGTCAGAGGGTATAGTGAATACACGGCAAGGGGTCAGATCAGAAGGGATGGGGTCAGAAGGAAGTGAAGGGGAAGAAGGATCTGGAGGGGCATTAGTCCCCATCAGCTGCTGGAGCGATTTGCAGAACACCTCAGCTCAGTCCGCAAGGACCCCGAGCTTCCGGTTGCTTGCCATTTCAACACTCCCCCCTGCTCTCATGCTCACATCTCTGTCCTGGGATTGCTGCAGTGTTCCAGTGAACATCAACGCAAGCTCGAGGAACAGCATCTCATTTACCAATTAGGCACATAACAGCCTGCCGGACTGAACATTGAGTTCAATAATTTCAGAGCATGACAGGCCCCCCATTTTACTTTTATTTTTAGTTATTTTTTCTTTTTCCAATTTTTTTTTCTGTGTTTATTTTATTTCATCTTAGTTTGTTCAGTTTGCTTACCCACTTTTTTTTTCATGTTTGTACTTGCGGCTGTTCAATTTTCAGTCCGTTAACACCCTATCTGTACTAATGCTTTGTTTTTATTTATTTTATTTAGAGATACAGCACTGAAACAGGCCCTTCGGCCCACCGAGTCTGTGCCAAGCAAGAACCACCCATTTATACTAACCCTACAGTAATCCCATATTCCCTACCACCTACCTACACTAGGGGCAATTTACAATGGTCAATTTACCTATCACCTGCAAGTCTTTGGCAGTGGGAGGAAAACAGAGCACCCGGAGGAAACCCACACGGTCAGAGCAACTTGCAAACTCCACATTGGCAGTACCCAGAATTGAACCCGGGTCCCTGGAGCTGTGAGGCTGCGGTGCTAACCACTGCGCCACTGTGCTGCCCATCTTTTAACACACCATTAACATATTGTTTGCCTTTGCTCCACGACCTTCTGGTCAGCTATTCTGTGACCTTGTCCGATTTACACCTTCTCCTTTGTTATCTCTTGCCCCACCCCCGCTTTACTTGCTTATAACCTTTTACATTTCTAATATTTGCTAGTTCTGAAGAGTCACTGACCTGAAACGTTAACTCTGCTTCTCTCTCCAGAGATGCTGCCAGACCTGCTGAGTATTTCCAGCATTTCTTGTTTTTATACCAGAGAATGTGTGATGTACTGGCAGGCCTTCCCAGCACACAGACCATGAGTGCAGGGAAAATGAAGCAGTCCACCACAAGAATGGGCGTGTTGTCCTCTTCCATGGATAGAGTGACCAACCCGTAGAACATCAAACACTGCAATCAAATGAGGAATCTGTACACTCTGGATGCCAACATGTCTGCCACCTTAAATAGGATGACAGCTACCTTAGCTTTGTCCTTACAGCGCCCCAGTGATCTGCACTAAAGTGCTCTTCAGCACAATGGTAGCAGTGAAGTCCAGCTGGCTCACATGAGGGATGATAGTGAAAGGGGACATGGAAGTGGGGACTCCACTCAAAGCATTTCCACTTCTCGCCCATTGCCACCCTCACCCCAGTCAGTATCTGATGGTCGAGCTGCAGGTGGAGCAGTCTTTGGCGGGGCCCTCAAGGGCTCCAAAATCCAAAGGTCATCAGCAAGGGCATCTCCAAAGTCAGAGCATGGATTTGAGCAACCTGCCTCTATCTCTGTTGAATCTACTGGGGTTGCACCACGCAGCAGTGCTGGGAAAAGGGAGAATAAAGCTTTGTAGTTACACAAGGGTATGCACATCGATGTGTGAAACTGTTATGTTATGAAGTTTCTGTTCTTTAGTAGAATCACATAAACGGATTTGCACCATTTTCCGTCTTGCCCATTCTTGGTTACTGAGTAACAAGTTGCCTTTTAACTTGCGTGATGATGAATGAGAAGATGTGAGTTGATGGGGATCAAAGTGGTTGTTTGCAGGACTGCTTTGTGTTAGGACATTGAGGAGACTGGTTGTTGCACATGGTTCTGACTTCGATCCACTGCTGCAACCAAAGTGAACCCTGCATGAGTAAGGACATCCCTGGGATCCTGGGCAGCAATGTGAGCAGCTAGTGCTGCATTACCTTCATCACCTTCCTCCTTCACATCACAGCACCCCACTGCTGCTCCCCTCTCTGCTCCAGCTACAGGTCTCTCAAGAGCAGGCTTCCGCTGTCCCTGCTCCTGCAGTTCCTACTCCTGCTGTTCCTGCATCTGCTCCTGTCCCTGCTCCTGCTGTTCCTGCTCCTGCTGTCTCTGTTCCTGCTGTTGCTGTTCCTGCTGTCGCTGTTCCTGCTCCTGCTGTTCCTGCTCCTGCCTGTCGCTGTTCCTGCTCCTGCTGTCGCTGCTCCTGCTGTCGCTGTTCCTGCTCCTGCTGTTGCTGTTCCTGCTGTTGTTGTTCCTGCTCCTGCTGTTCCTGCTCCTGCTGTTGCTGTTCCTGCTTTCGCTATTCCTGCTCCTGCTGTTCCTGCTCATGCTTTCGCTGTTCCTGCTCCTGCTGTTCCTGTTCCTGCTGTCGCTGTTCCTGCTCCTGTTGTCGCTGTTCCTGCTCCTGCTTTCGCTGTTCCTGCTGCCGCTGTTCCTGCTGTCGCTGTTCCTGCTCCTGCTCCTGCTGTTGCTGTTCCTGCTGTTGTTGTTCCTGCTCCTGCTGTTCCTGCTCCTGCTGTTGCTGTTCCTGCTTTCGCTATTCCTGCTCCTGCTGTTCCTGCTCGTGCTTTCGCTGTTCCTGCTCCTGCTGTTCCTGCTCCTGCTGTCGCTGTTCCTGCTGTCGCTGTTCCTGCTCCTGTTGTCGCTGTTCCTGCTCCTGCTTTCGCTGTTCCTGCTGCCGCTGTTCCTGTTGTCGCTGTTCCTGCTCCTGCTTTCGCTGTTCCTGCTGTCGCTGTTCCTGCTGTTGCTGTTCCTGCTCCTGCTTTCGCTGTTCCTGCTGCCGCTGTTCCTGCTGTTGCTGTTCCTGCTCCTGTTGTCGCTGTTCCTGCTCCTGCTTTCGCTGTTCCTGCTGTCGCTGTTGCTGTTCCTGCTTTCGCTGTTGCTGTTCCTGTTGTCGCTGTTGCTGTTCCTGCTGTCGCTGTCCCTGCTGTTGCTGTTGCTGTTCCTGCTGTTGCTGTTCCTGCTCCTGCTGTTGCTGTTCCTGCTGTTGCTGTTCCTGCTATTGCTGTTGCTGTTCCTGCTGTTGCTGTTCCTGCTCCTGCTTTCGCTGTTGCTGTTCCTGCTGTCGCTGTTGCTGTTCCTGCTGTTGCTGTTCCTGCTGTTGCTGTTCCTGCGGTCGCTGTTGCTGTTCCTGCTGTTGCTGTTCCTGCTGTCGTTTTCCCTGCTCCTGTTGTCGCTGTTCCTGCTGTCGCTGTTGCTGTTCCTGCTTTCGCTGTTCCTGTTGTCGCTGTTGCTGTTCCTGTTGTCGCTGTTGCTGTCCCTGCTGTTGCTGTTGCTGTTCCTGCTGTTGCTGTTCCTGCTCCTGCTGTTGCTGTTCCTGCTGTTGCTGTTCCTGCGGTCGCTGTTGCTGTTCCTGCTGTTGCTGTTCCTGCTCCTGCTGTTCCTGCTGTTGCTGTTCCTGCTGTCGCTGTTCCTGCTCCTGCTGTTGCTGTTCCTGCTGTTGCTGTTCCTGCTGTCGCTGTTGCTGTTCCTGCTGTCGCTGTTCCTGCTCCTGCTGTCGCTGTTCCTGCTGTTGCTGTTCCTGCTGTTGTTGTTCCTGCTCCTGCTGTCGCTGTTCCTGCTGTTGCTGTTCCTGCTGTCGCTGTTCCTGCTGTCGCTGTTCCTGCTCCTGCTGTCGCTATTCCTGCTGTCGCTGTTCCTGCTCCTGCTGTCGCTGTTCCTGCTGTTGCTGTTCCTGGTGTCGCTGTCCCTGTTCCTGCTCCTGCTGTTCCTGTTCCTGCTGTTCCTGCTCCTGCTGTTGCTGTTCCTGCTGTTGCTGTTCCTGCTGTCGCTGTTCCTGCTGTCGCTGTCCCTGCTCCTGCTGTCGCTGTTCCTGCTCCTGCTGTCCCTGCTCCTGCTGTCGCTGCTCCTGCTGTTGCTGTCCCTGCTCCTTCTGTTGCTGTTCCTGCTGCTGCTGTTCCTGCTGCTGCTGTTCCTGGTGTCGCTGTCCCTGTTCCTGCTGTCGCTGTTCCTGCTCCTGCTGTCACTGTTCCTGCTGTTGCTGTTCCTGCTGTCGCTTTCCCTGCTCCTGCTGTTGCTGTTCCTGCTCCTGCTGTCCCTGCTCCTTCTGTTGCTGTTCCTGCTCCTGCTGTTCCTGCTGCTGCTGTCCCTGCTCCTGCTGTTGCTGTCCCTGCTCCTTCTGTTGCTGTTCCTGCTCCTGCTGTTCCTGCTCCTGCTGTTCCTGCTCCTGCTGTTGTTGTCCCTGTTCCTACTGCTGCTATTCCTGTTCCTGCTCCTGCTGTTGCTATTCCTGCTGCTGCTCCTGCTGCTGGCCACATCGGTTGTCATCCAAGGTCCAATCCAAAGCAGCAATGCATCACCCATCCTGATGTGATTCAGAAAATCTCCAAAGTGCAGGAAGTAAATTCTCAGTAAAAATACTGTGCACAATCTCTTTCCCACTAATAGGTAAGAAAGCAGCTGTGAGTACTGAGTATTTATTGCAGTATTTCCATCAGTTTGATTCAGTCTCCTCAATTGCCATTGTGCTTTCAATGGCGAGTTCCAGGAAAACCGGAAGACCTGTGGATACAACTTTAAACTTAAAACTGTGTTGAAATAATGCTTCAATTGAGCGATTAGCAGATTTTAATAGGCAACCCACCTCTCCCCAAGGGGGTTGCATGCAACAGTCTAACACAATCGAGTTAAACATGGAAGTGAGTGGGTTGGAGCTGATTTCCTGACATGCACACATTTTTGATGGATTTAACCTCACACTGCCCGCCCACCACCCTGCCTGCTCCTCCAGGATAAAATTCACCCCCAAAGAGTACAAAAGCAAGGAGGTTACACTAAACTTTTATAAATCATTAATTGACCTTAACTGTCCAGTTCTGGACTACACTTTAAAAATAATGTGAAAACCTTGAAGAGGGTATAAAGGAGATTTACCAGATTGATACCAAGGATGGTGGAATTCAGATACATGGAGAGACTATAGAAGATGAAATTGCTTTCTTTGGAGCAGAGAAGGTTAGGGGAAATTAATTGAGTTGTTCAAAATTATAATGGGTTTTGATAGAGTAGATAGAAAGAAACTGGCAGGAGGTTTAGTAACCAGAGGACACAGATATAAGATAATCGGCAAAAAAAAAACAAGTTGGCGATGAGGTACAAGTTTTTCACGCAGTGAGTTGCTATGATCTGGAATGCATTGCCTGAAAGGGTGGCAGAAGCAGATTCAATAGTAACTTTCAAAACAAAATTAGATAAATAGTTGAAGGGGAAAATTTGCAGTGATGTGGGGAAAGAGTCTGGAGAGGGCGTGGGTCTAATTGGAAAGCTCTTTCAAAGAGCTGATACAGGAATGATGGGCCAAATGGCCTCCTTTGACTAAGAGGTGCTGAGCTACCAGGACATCCAAGCCAAGGACTACTTGAATCCTGAGTCTGACAGAATGCTGGGAAATTGTAGAAGAGTAACCATCAGGATGCAGAGCTTAGCCTGCCAATGCATACTGAAAGCTAAAGTGACTCCTGGTGGTAGATCAATCAATGGAGGCTTGGCCAGGAATTAGGCACTAGGCAAATCAAGGGCCTGGTCTGTCTTTATCAATTGCTGTAAACATAATAACTAAAAGTATGTGATACTAAAATAATTGTTTAACCATAAATTAAATTGGAAATTGCTAACCTCTTGTATAGTTGGCACATATTTCCATGTAATTGTGTAATATTTAATAGTAATTCATTCTGCTTACTGCATGATTGATTCAGGTGATAGTCCAAGAACAGCCAAAATCAGCAGTGGTAGTGCAGTGTGTTGTCTCAGTGTGTGTGCACATTATATAGCTGTGAATTGTCCTGTACCTGCTTCACAGTTTGTAACAGTGAGTTGTATTGCCAATGTGTTTCAGTGCATCTGCACATGGTGTAACAGATATTGTGTCTGCTTATCAAATTCCCAGACACTTGCTACACTTTGAAACTACTGATATTCACAATTACTCATTATTAACTTGAGACTTTCCAGAGGTTTCAGGTTTGACGAAAAATGGTTTGACAAATCCAAGAAACACTTATGAATTTTAGGCATTTGTCATGGGCCTTTAACTGTTATTGAATTGTAATTAAACGTGGTTAATACAATATTACATGCCAGATCATTTTAACTGAATACTCATTGCTCTATTTAATGAAGCCCTTTACATTTCTCCACTCCTTGCCCGGTTCCTCTAATGCTCTCCTTGTTGCTCCCAATGCCTGACTGGTGCTTGTCTCTCCATCCATGAGGGTCCCACTGGCAGTCTGTAGGTCCCACTGCACAGAATGAGAGACTGTCATAGAATCATATCGTGGTTACAGCAAAGAAGGAGACCATTCGGCCTATTGAGCCTGTGCCAGCTGTGGGTAGAATTGAGTCTTTTGCCTCCCAACTAGCTGAGTGATAGAAATAATTAATATTGATCACTGAGCTGATGAGAAAGGATTTGAGATTTCCTCTAAGATATTTGTTTTTTTTAACCAAAAAAAGGTCTGTTTTTTCACGAGGTGTTAGAAGCTGACTGGACCAGTTATGCTTATCATGGTCTTTTGCCATGCAAACTGTTCTTTGTACTGTTTAACTCCCCAGTGCTGGGATGATATGGAACTCCATGAAGCTGGGTTTCTCAATGTTATGTTCATCCAAGATTGGGTTAAAGGAATCTGAAAAAAGGACTCCTGGAATTTCTGGATGCTTTTTTTTGGTTTCAGAAAATGGTTTAAAGTACCAGTGGCATCACTTGGCATCAGGTGGCAGGACCGTATCTCCAACACAGAAGTCCTCGAGGCGGCCAACATCCCCAGCTTATACACCCTACTGAGTCAGTGGCGCTTGAGATGGCTTGGCCATGTGAGCCGCATGGAAGATGGCAGGATCCCCAAAGATACATTGTACAGTGAGCTCGCCATGGTATCAGACCCACCAGCCGTCCATGTCTCCGCTTCAAAGACGTCTGCAAATGCGACATGAAGTCCTGTGACATTGATCACAAGTCGTGGGAGTCAGTTGCCAGTGGTCGCCAGAGTTGGCGGGCAGTCATTAAGGCGGGGCTAAAGTGTGGCGAGTCGAAGAGACTTCGCAGTTGGCAGGAAGAAAGACAAAAGCGCAAGGGGAGAGCCAACTGTGTAACAGCCCTGACAAACAAATTTTTGTGCAGCACCTGTGGAAGAGTCTGTCACTCTAGAATTGGCCTTTATAGCCACTCCAGGCGCTGCTCCACAAACCACTGACCACCTCCAGGCGCTTACCCATTGTCTCCCGAGACAAGGAGGCCAAAGAAGAAGAAGAAATTAAGTACTGTGTGTTTCTGTGGCTGATGCTTTGTTTTGCTTCTGTATAAACTTATGTTCTACTATAAATATTTTTGTCATTTAACTTGAAATATATTTATTGCTATTGCACTGTTCCATCTGTTAGAGAGACATCCTATTCTACTTGCAGTGTATTCTCCAGGGGTAGGTTATTATTCTGCCTATTTTGATCACCGTTTTGTATCAAGATAATAGTTCATAGGAGGTGGGCCTACTATGAAAACTATCCAGCTGGAGTGAGCACATATAAAATGTATGTTGAAATCATAACATTCCTTGTATTGCTGCAGAGTAGCATCCCATGTCTGTTCTCTCGTGCATCTGGCTTTGGATGTTGCACTTTATAAAGTCATGTATTATTGAACATTAAACTTGATGTTTAATGATGTTTGGTTACATTATTTTACAATCACCTCGATTCTGCAGTTGTTCTGGCGCTTACTGAGGTAGCGTAAATAAAGCTGTGCTCAAGCTGAACAGGGTTTGCTCCTCACTGAAGTGAGTAGGATTGTGTTCTTTACTGTGCAAGGTGAAGCTGTTCCCTCACTGTGGTAAACAGTCAAGAGATGATAAAAGAGTAGATAATCGCAACTGAACTAAGGTCAGATGTGAACAATATTGCAGAGGCAGGAATCAGCAGTCTTGGCGACTGACAGGATGTGGGGTATGCAATCCAGATCTGAATTGAGCAGGAAACTGAGGTTTTGCAATATCTTTGTTTATTTATTCATTCACAGGGTCACTGGCAAGGCCAGAATTTATTGCACATCCCTAGTTGCTCTTGAGACGGTAGTAGTGAGCCACCCTCTTGAACCACTGCACTCCCTGTGGAGAAGGTACTCCCACAGTTAAGCATTTTAATCCAAATGCAATGAAGGAATGATAATATTTGTAAAACCAGCATGGTGTGTGACTTCAGGGGAACTTGGAGGTGGTGTTCTTGTGCACCTGCTGTCCTTGTCCTTCTAGGTGGTAGAGGTCACAGGTTTGGAAGATGCTGTTGAAGAAGCCTTGGTGAGTTGCTACAATGCATGCTGAGGATGGGACACATTGTCTATAGCATGCTGTTCCACTGTTTAGCATACATGTATTCCTGTGTTGTAGCTTTGCCAGGTTGGCACCTCATTTAAAGGTACATCTGGTGCTGCTCCTACCATGCTCTTCGACACTCCCCCTGAACCAGGGCTAGTCCCCTGGCTTGATGTTAATGGTGGTGTGAGGGATATTCCAAGTTACAGATTGTGGTGAAATACAAATAAAAACAGAAAATGCTGGAAATACTCAGTAGGTCAGGTAGTATTTGAGGAAAGAAAAACAGAGTTAACGTTTCAGTTCTGATGAAAGGTCACAGATCTGAAACGTTAACTCTATTTCTCTCTCCACCGATGCTGCCTGATCTGCTGAGTATTTCCAGCATTTTCTGTTTTTATTTCAGATTATTAGCATCCACAGTATTTTGCTTTTGTGTGACTGAATACAATTCTGCTGCTGCTAATGGCCCATAGTGCCTCATGGATGCCCTGTTTTGAGCTGCATAGATCTGTTCTTAATCTATCCCATTTAACACAGTGGTGGGACCACACAACACAATAGACAGTGTCCTCAGTGTGAAGAGGGGACATCATCTCCACAAAGACTATCCGGTGGTCACTCCTACCAATACTGTCATGGACAGATGCATATGTGACAGGTAGATTGGTGAGGACAAGATCAAGTCGGTGTCTCCCTTGTGTTGGTTCTCTCACCACCTACCAGAGGCCTAGTCTGGCAGATACGCCCTTCAGGACATGGCCAGCTTGGTCGGTAATTGTACTACCAAGGCACTCTTGATGATGGTGTTACAACCAGATGAGAAAGGTGTCTAGGGGTCCCTCTCAGCCTTCACCTGGTCTTCCCGTAACAGGGTTTAATTTTAAATACACAGTGTTTTTAGCTCCCCCTTGGTGAATCCTTGTTCACCGTTTTCCAATTGTAAGGCAAAGAAACCAGCACAATCAGACTTTCTTAGGTTTAAAAAAGAAAAGTTGAAATTTATTAAACTTAAACTCTAATTCGGTTAACGTCTATGGATACTAGGAGACTTTTCTCTCTTGGGGTTCATGTGTCTTCAGTGGATTCAGAGACTTGTGAGAAAGAGATGGGAGCAGGCAGACAGGAGAGGCTTTGGCGTGCCAGCCAGGAGAGATCTTCTCAGTCCAGCAGCATTCTGCTTTTCTCCCCAAACTGTATGTACAAATTCAAAAAACTCAAGTTGCCCAGCAGGTTAGTCATGTGACTAGCTGGTTTGACCATGTCCGTTTGTGTATTTGGCCATCTTAGCAGTCAACCTGGAATGCGAGCTCCCCCACCGTCAACGTCTGGTGATCAAAAGTCTACTGTGGGTTGAATGTGTCAGGGACTGTCCTTTGTCCTGTCCAAGCACTGTCTGTTAATATGCAAATGTCTTTCCAGCCAAGGGTCCATTGTGGGTTGATTGTGTCAGAGAATGGCTGCTTTCTCCTTCCAAACCAGCCAAGATCTGGCAACTTTTTTTTAAAGCAAGTCCTTGATTCACTCCAGTAACAGTTTAAAATCAATGTTCATGACAAAATGAATGTGCCTCATTCTTGGCAAGTGGGGGCCTAGCATGACAATGGTCTTTGAAGTCCTCCACCCAGAGTAGTTTCCTTGTCCTTGCTTCTCTTAGTGCTACCTCCAAGTGGTGTTCAACATGGAGGAGCAATGATTCATCATCAGCTGAAGGATGGCAGTAGTTGGCAATCAGCAGGAGATTTCCTTGCCCATGTTTGACCAGATGCCATGAGACTGCACACCACTGTGCTGCCAACTCTGGTTGGTCTGTGCTTCCGATGGGACAAGACATACCCAGAGATGGTGACGGAGGAGTCTGGGACATTGGCTGTAAGATATGATTCGGTGACGTTGACTATGTCAGGCTGTTGCTTGACTAGTCTGTGGGACAGCCCTCCAAACTTTGGCACAAGTCTCCAGTTGTTAGTTAGGAGGATTTTGCTGGGTTAACTGGGCTGGGTGTGCTGCCATTGTGCCAGGATTGATACCTAGGTCAAAGCTATGTGGTCTGGAAGACTTGAATTGTCCATGACTTTAAGTAGGACAGGCAGTGTAATGGCACAAAAGTCATTGAGTCAGGAAGAGGAAACAAAATTACCTTTTAGGTTACTAACTTTGTGCGAGTAAAACTGCATTGCTTACTGAGTGAAGCTGAGTAGGACTGTGTTCCTCACTGAATGGAGGTGAGCCAGACTGCATTCCTCTTTGCGTGGAGGTTAGTAGGACTGTGTTCCTAATTGATGGAAGGTGAGTAGGACTGTGTTTCTTCACTGAGTGAAGGTGAGTCAGACTGTGTTCTTCACTGAGTGAAGATGAGTAGGACTGTGTTCTTCACTGAGTGAAGGTGAGTAGGAATGGGCTTTTCAGTTGCGATGAGTAGCACTGTGTTGCTCTGAGTTGACCGTGTTTCTCATGGAGGTGGCGATGCGTGTGTGTGTGTGTGTGTGTGTGTGTGTGTGTATATATGTGTGATTTTTCTTACCCTCTATGAGATATTCTGGATCAGCAACCTGAGTCTATGTAGATATGCATAATGAATTCACACAGTCTCCAGAAGAATTAGTGTGTAGTTCCTAGGTTTTATCACCAAGAGTAATTGAAGCCGCATGGAAGATGGCAGGATCCCCAAAGACACATTATACAGCGAGCTCGCCACTGGTATCAGACCCACCGGCCGTCCATGTCTCTGCTTTAAAGACGTCTGCAAACGCGACATGAAATCCTGTGACATTGATCACAAGTCGTGGGAGTCAGTTGCCAGTGTCCGCCAGAGCTGGCGGGCAGCCATAAAGGCGGGGCTAAAGTGTGGCGAGTCGAAGAGACTTAGTAGTTGGCAGGAAAAAAGACAGAGGCGCAAGGGGAGAGCCAACTGTGTAACAGCCCCGACAAACACATTTCTCTGCAGCACCTGTGGAAGAGTCTGTCACTCTAGAATTGGCCTTTATAGCCACTTCAGGCGCTGCTTCACAAACCACTGACCACCTCCAGGCGCTTACCCATTGTCTCTCGAGACAAGGAGGCCAAAGAGAGAATTGAAGTGATTACAGTTCTCAACATGTATTGCCAACGATGGAACTTGAGACAATGATTTAACAGTTGAGATTGCAATGCAATGTGATAAGATCTGACTTACCAGCCCAATCATACATTTTTCTCTGCCGTTTTGCAGCTTAATGAGTGCTATCTTAGCTGGGATCATAATTGGGAGCTTCGAGTCTTTGTAATTTAGCCTGCTATACTTCATAATGTGAAGTGATTGGCAGCCTGAATATAACTAAATGGTTTCATTAGGTGGGTCTCTCTCTTCTTTCAAGTTATTATATAGTCTGACAACGTACCAATTTACCTATTGTATCCAAAAGAGATTAATTCAAGTGTTTTTCAAGTAGATCAGCTGTAAAAATTGCCAATAGTCCTAATGTGCACATCAGAGGAGGCCCAAATAACTCTAATCAATGGGTGCAATGTGATCAGAAAGAAGAGAGGGGAACTGGGAACCATCTTGGGTATACCAACGATGCGTGTGAACCTTCCCTTATGACCTGCCAACTCCCAGCATAAAAAAAGATGAATATGCACGCTTCCTGTTTTTCCACAACATAACATCAAGAACAAGCATATAGCAAGATAACTGTGGGCCCTCTGCTTAGCATGAAGTGCTGAACTGCTTGAAAATGACCTTGAAATGGTATGATGCCACTAGATAAGTATTACTTTCCTTTGTCTTTACCTCGACACTGGTGAAACCCTCATCCAGACTTGACTTCTCTAACATCTTTCTTCTCTAAACTCCAACTCATCTAAAATTTTGCTGCCTGCAGTCTATCACCCCTATCCTTTACTTTCTCTCATGGCTCTCCGTGCCCAACCTAATACATTCAAGGTCCTACCCTTCACTTACAATCACTTCCACAGTCTGGCTACTCTGGAACTCCATCTAGTCCTATCTGCCAGCTCATCATCATCACCACACCTTTTCCTATTACCAGCTTCAGACCCACTCCCACCTTAATCTTTCTGAAGCATCTTGGGGTTGTTGTTGTTGAGTTCTGATAGAATAGATAGAGAGAAACTGTGTCCACTGGCAGGAGGGTTGGTAACCAAGGGACATAGATTAATGGAAGCATAGAGTACAAAAGCAAGGAAGTTACACTAAACTTTCATAAATCAGTGGTTAGGCCTCAGCAAGACTATTGTCTCCAATTCTGAGCACCACACTTTAGAAGGTGTTAAGGCCTTGGAATGAATGCAGGCAGATTTACTAGAATGGTACCAAGGATGAGCAAGGACATGATGGGTTGAATGGCCTCCTTCTGCGCTGTGACCATTCTATGATTCTATGAGGGACATCAGTTATGTGGAGGAACTAGAGAAGCTAGGATTGTTCTCCTAGAGCAGAGAAGGTTAAGGGGAGGTTTAATAGAGATGTTCAAAATTATCAGAGGCTTTGATAGAGTAGATAGAGTCATAGAGTCATAGTGTGTCTATGTATCTGTGCCGGCCATCAAGCCGATCTATTCTGATCCCATTTTCCAGCAATTGGCCCATAGCCTTGTATGCTATGGTGTTTCAAGTACTCATCTAAATACTTCCTAAATGTTGTGATGGTTCCTGCCTCTACCACCCCTTCAGGCAGTGTATTCCAGATTCCAACCACCCTCCGGGTCAAAAACCTTTTCCTCAAATCCCCTCTAAACCTCCTGCACCTTACCTTAAATCCATACCCCCTGGTTATTGGTCCGTCCACTAAAGGAAAAAGTTTCTTCCTATTTATCCTATCAATGCCCCTCATAATTTTGTATACCTCAATCGGGTCCCCCCTCAGCCTTCTCTGCTCTAAGGAAAACAACCCTAGCCTATCCAGGCTCATAGAAAGAAACTCCTTCCATTAGCAGGAGGGTCGGTAACCAGCGGACTCAGATTTAAGATAATTGGCAAAAGAACCAGGGAATCGATTTTTTTAAAATTTACACAGCAATTTGTTATGATCTGGAATGCACTGTCTGGAAGAGTGGTGGCAGCAGATTCAGCAGCAACTTTCAAAACGCAGTCGGAAAAATACCTGAAAAATAAATATCTATAGGCCTATGGGGAAAGAATGGGGTAGTGGGGCTAATTGGATAGCTCGTTCAAAGAACCAGCACAGGTACATTGGGCCCAATGGCCTCCTGCTGTGCTGTAAGATTCTATGAAGCTGCACAATATGGGGAGACCCAAGAAAGAGAAGGAAAAGTATCTTAAAAAGGGAGATACTCACTCTCAGGAAAATAAAGAAAAAGGTAGTGTCATAGGATGTTTGTGGGGTTAAATGTAATTTCCTCATCTTTTGCCAATCTTATGATGATCATTGATTAACAAGTAACCGGTTAATTGCTGTTTTTTTGCTTGATTGCCGTATATAACTGAAAATGTTTTGCAGAAATTAATTAAGTTGGGAAGAGGCCTCAGTAGGGAAGAGTCCATATTCCCTGTCTCCTTGAGAACTTCTAATGAGAATACAGATAAGAGTAAACAATTCTCCCGATCAATCCGTCTTTGGGATTTCCAAGGGGGTCAATAAAGCTTCAACTTTTGCCATGTGCTACTTATTCTTCGGTGCTGGTCAATGGAACCTTAGAGGTTTCCTCAAGCTCCAAACTGTGTGGTATGTAACTGCGGCCAAATGGTGTGCTGGACCTGAGAAGAGTACTGCTGTCCTCACCCAAGGTTTGTGTACTTCCAGCAGCAATTAACGTTTCAGCGACTGGGAGCGGAAACCCATGATGATTTATTTCCCCCCAGCTTGGCTTGGACAAGTTGAGTCCAATCTGTAGCACCCTCACAGGCAAGCTCTCTACGATCAGTAACTCAACAGACCAGTGTTCAAGCATTCTTGGACTGTGTGGTCCACTGTCCCACAATAATTCATTAAAGAAGAACAAAGTAAGACTTGCATTTACGTTGCACCTCAGGACATCCAAAAGCACTTTGCAGGGAAATAAGTACTCCTGACTACATTGCAATGTAGGAAATGCAGCAGCCAATGTGTGCACAGCAAGATCCCACAATGTGACAATGACCATATAATCTGTTTTCATGATGTTGGTTGAGGAATAAATATTGGCCAGGACATTGGGAAGAAATACACTGCTTTTCTTCAAAATAATGCCATGATCTTTTACGTTCACCTGAGATGGCAGATGGGACCTTTGTTTAATGTCTCATCTGAAAGATGGCACCTCAAACAGTGCAGCAATCCCTCAATTGAGATTCAACACTTTCTAAGGCGATACATTGGAAATCTAATAAGTTTCATATAATCCACGAACATCAATACAGTACATATCAACCTAAGCCACGTTTCAGCCTGAAGTCAAGAGAGTTTAAAAACCATCACCAGAAGTGTTACAATTGGCTGAGAACCAATTTGTATTGCTGGCTTTAACTCTGCATAATTAGATAGAGAAAGCATAAGTGCATAGATTCTGTTCATAAGACATTTCTCAGAAATCCAGCACTCCTGAATCCAACATGTTCCTAATTTATTATTTTTGATGTGTGCTAAGAACTTGCTGTCATAACTATTAAGTGCAATAGATCATGACCTGATCATTTTCAACTCAGAAAATGAGGGATTATTGGTGGGGCACAGGTGGGGGTGGGGGTGGTGACAGGGAGAGGGGGCATTACCTTAAATAAGTTCCAGACGTTTAGTGCTTACCACCAAAGATGTGTGTTTGTGTCAACATTTCCTCTCAGTATTACCACATCTTGTCCAGTTGTATATTGAATTTTCTTAAATAGATTCTCTTTAAATATACCACTGTCTGTCTTTCTCTAGCTTTTAATCCAGCTTTATGTTTCCATCTCTGAGTCCCAACTCTCACTGTCTTTGCCTATTTCTTTGTATCTGTCTTTCTCTTTGTTTCATTTTTGTCTGTGTTTATCTTCATCCAGCCTCTCTTGTTTTTTTTGTTTCTTCCACTCTTGGTGTTTTTGCCTCTCTGTATCCCAGCCCTAACTTTGTTCCTAATTGTCTATTTCAGGCCATTTTGATTTAAGTTTCTCTCTCTCTCTCACGCATACACAGGCCCCAATATTTTTGGGGAGGTGGGGAGGAATTGGGAGGTTGTTTAGCAGTCAGGAAACCTGTTCTTCCAAATTCAATGGCAGTACTTGATTACCATTTCACCAGACTAAGAGGCTGGTGGGCTGGCTGGAATGTGAGTAGTCTGCGGCACTAGGCTGCAGCCAGGGAGTGGCGTGGAGAGAGGGAGAAGTTGCTGGTCAGGGGGAGGGGGCATGAATGGGGGAGCCAGGAGAGGTTGAAGGTCAGGAAGGGACATCAATGGGGCACATGAAGAAATGGGGGCAGGAGGAGAGATCACAGGGTGCTGTGGACGACATTGAGGGGGTGGTGGGGTTGGCATGGAGGATATTAGAGGGGGCTCTGGAGGACATAGAATGGTTACAGCACAGTAGAAGGCCATTCATCCCATCGTGTCTATGCTGGCTCTCTGCAAGTGTAACTCACCTAGTCTCACTCCCCACCTTTTCCTGTAACCCTGCAAATTTTTTCTCTTCAGATAATTATCCACTTTTCTTTTGAAGACCTCAACTGAAACTGCCTCCACCACTCTCTCAGGCAGTTCATTCCAGATCCTAACCACTCGCTGTGCAAAAAAAGATTTTCCTCCTGTCACCGTTGCTTCTTTGGCCAATCACCTTAAATTGGTGTCCTCTGGTTCTGGATCCTTCCACCAATGGAAAAATTTCTCCCTATTTACTACGTCTAGACCTTTCATGATTTTGAACACCTCTGTCAAATCTACTTTTAATCTCTTCTCCAAGTAAAACAGCTGCAGCTTCTCCAACCTATCCACGTAACCGAAGTTCCTCATCCCTGGAACCATTCTCATGAATCTTTTCGGCAACATCTCTCATGTCTTAACGTCCTTCCTAAAGTGTGGTGCCCAGAACTGGACACAATACTGCAGTTGAGGCCGAACCAGTGTTTTATACAGGTTTATCATAACTTCCTTGCTCTTGTACTCTATGCCCTTATTTATAAAGTCCACATCCATATGCTTTGTGAAGATGGAGAGAGGCGCGAGCAGGGAGGAAATCGTGGGCCATGGAGGAGATTAGGATAGCATCGGATTGCGGGGATGGAGGTTGATCCAATTGCTGGGGTTACCAAAGTAGTTTGGTTGGCCAGGGTTGGGTGGGGGAGCACTCCTGCTCCTCCTAGCCCATAAGCAGTGCTGGAAAAGCACCTACCTGTTTCATCCGGCAGTCCTTGCCTTCCTTCAGCTGTTGGCAAGGAACACTTGGCCAGCCAACGTTAAGCTAGAAGAGAGATAAAATCTAAAGACATGTAGCCTCCTTAAAATATTTAAATGAGGGTCCCGCTTCCTGAGAGTGGGTTGCTGCCCACCCCCACCCAACCTCCACCATCCGTTAAAACCAGAAGTGGGCGGATTTGATTTGGGTTTGAAATTTTTTACATTTTAACTCTCACCAGACACAAACTCACATGTTTTGGGGGGTTAAAATGACCCTCCACACCTTCTTAATTTTCTCAAAACACAAACCCTATAAAATACAAAAAAAACTATGCCATGAAGCATGAATAAAGTGTCAGCGCTATTGCAGTGCCCTCCCCATTACTATTAGTTTGGAACCAGGTTAAATTACACTGCCAAGGAGGCTGCAAATTCTCTATTAAAAAAAAAGTATAAGCCAATCCAGTCAGAAATCAATTCTACACATGTACAGCCAATTCCATGAGTCATACTTATGTACAAACCCACCAGCCACGTCCTCACCTACAGACAGGGGAGGGCAGTGTATCTACAGTCTCATGATACATACTTGCTAAACTTTTCTCCACTGAGGGAGATTGGCATTGAATGTTGTGCTTCGAAGTTCAGTAGATGCAGCACCCAATTCTTTGGTGGCATCCCATTTCCCTGCTGCATGCTGAAGTCATTGAATTGTAAAAGATGTGTAACATGAGTAACCTGCATAGCTGGAGGGAATCAGTATCTGGTCAATGTAAAACTGTTAGTAATTAAGGGAAGTTTCCTTCAGGGTATTATTTACAAGTAGAAACAGGCTATTTTGACCATCTAAAGCACAACGATTAGACTACAATCAGAAAATCATTGTGTCTTCAAAAAGGCATTGATTCATAGAAATGATTCAGAGAAGACAGTAGGGATGATTTGGGGACTTAAGATGAGACTTATTGAGCAGGAGATCTCTTCATTGTTGAAAGGAAGAATGAGGAGAGCTAGAATCCAGGTTTACAGGACTAGAGGGCACCTCTGAAATATCAATAAGTTCTAAGCAAATTGGGGGTTAGAGGTTTTTGCCACATTGAGTATATGAAATAAAACTCCCAAAGTTTAGCCTCTTTCAAAAGAGCTTTATAAATAACTAGTTAAGAATGGGATTAAAGGTTAAAAGGACAAATTTTAGATACATATACTCTTTGGAATATGATGATTCACACACTGTTGAGAATATGTAATGGAGTGGGGTATAGGTGCAGGTATGATTTTTAAAAACACCTTTCATGACCTCAAGATATCCCAAAGTGGTTTACAACAATGAAGTGCTTTTGAAGTGCAATGGCTGTTGGTCAGTAGGAAACGTAGCATCTATTTGTGCACAGCAAGCTTCCACAAATAGCAATAAGTGACCAGATCATCTGTTTTAGTGATGTTGGTTGAGGGATAAATATTGGCCAGGACACTGCAGAAAACTCCTCTTAGTAATAGTGCCTTAGGATCTTTCACGTCCACCTGACATAGCCAGATTAAGTGAATGGGCAGGTGGAGTATAATGTGGGGAACTGTGAGGTTATTCACTTTGGCACTAAGAACTGAAAAGCAGAATATTTTTTCAAAAGGCATGAAATGTCTAAATGTTAATCATTTGGCGGAATGCCTCATCACCAGAACTTTCAAACAAGCACCAAGACGTAGCTTGGCTGGTGGTGAGAAGGGCCCTCCCCGTCAGATCCTTCATGCACACCCGAAGTCTCGCCCCCTCCGCACAGTGCCCCCGCGTTGGCTGTGGTGGGGAAGAGACGGTCGCCCACCTCCTCCTGGAATGTGCCTTTGCAAAGCAGGTGTGGAAAGAGATGCAGTGGTTTTTGTCAAGGTTCATCCCAAGCAGCTCTGTAACACAGGAGTCTGTGCTCTACGGGCTGTTCCCAGGGACGCACACCGAGACAAACATCAACTGCTGCTGGAGGACTATCAATTCGGTGAAAGACGCCCTTTGGTCTGCCCGAAACTTGCTGGTCTTCCAGCGCAAAGAGTTGTCCACCACCGAATGTTGCAGACTGGCACATTCCAAGGTCCAGGACTACGTGCTGAGGGACGCACTAAAGCTTGGGGCAGCCGCAGCAAAGGCTCAATGGGGAAAGACCACAGTGTAAGGTTCCCCCACCAAGCTGGACTGAGGGGCTGGATCCATGGGAAACCCCTCGAACTGTATCGTTAATATTCTGAATTGCTGTAAATGTAAAACTGTAATTGACATGACAATTGAGAAACGGAAGGGTTGGGAAGAAACTCATGACAGTATTGAAGGAAACTGATCTCCCTTGCAATGTTTGTATTTTTTGGTGCTGTTTGGAAACTGTTTGGCAATGTAATTTTTACAGATTTTTATGAATAAAGTATATTTTGGAAATAAAAAAAAAAAGTTAATGTATGCCCCGGTACAACGCAGCGAGCGGCTGACCGTCTTCCAGCAGCTCCCACTGCTGCTGGCGACGTCCAGGCCGGTCATCCTAGGCGGTGACTTCAACTGCATCATCGATGCGGCTGGACGATCCGGCAGTGACGACAGCAAACTGGACGCTACGTCCAGATTCCTAATAGAAACAGTTAAAGATGCCAAACTGCACGACGTCTTCAGCAAACCTGCAGACGGAGCGCAGCGCAGATACACATGGTCAAGATCGGACGGGTCTGCCCGTTCCAGGATTGACTTCCTGTTTGTGTCCCGTGCTGTCACGGTCGGATCCACCGACGTCAAGCCGGTGTTCTTCTCCGACCACTGCCTCTTACTGACCGACTGTCACTTACAGGACGACCAGCGGGTTGGCAGAGGGACGTGGAAGCTCAATGCGACACTGCTGACCCCAGAGAACGTTGAGGAACTCAAAAGAGATTACAATGGTTGGAGGACCGTGAAACCCCTCTTTGAGTCTCCAGTTCACTGGTGGGAAGCGATTAAGGAGAACATCAAGAGGTTCTTCATCCACAAAGGTGTTCAGAAAGCGAGAGAGAGACAGAGGGAAGTGTCCCGACTCCAGAAAATTATGCAAAATCTACTCCGGTTGCAGTCAATGGGGGTCGAGGTCAAGGAGGACCTCCAAGAGGTGAAGAGCCAGCAGGCCTCGCTCTTTGCCAAGGAGGCCTCCAAGATCATCTTCCGGTCCAGAGTCCGCTCCATCGAGCAGGATGAGACGTGCTCGCGTTACTTCTTCCAAAAGGTACACAGAGAGAGCTCTGTTATCAGCAGCCTGAAGGAAGAAGATGGCTCGGTAACGTCTTCGCAGTCCGACATACTAAGGATCAGCAAATCCTTTTATGCTGGGCTGTATGACGCGAAGCCCACAGACAGCAGAGCCTCCCAGTCCTTCCTGTCATCTATCACAAAGGTCTTAGATGACAGCAGGAGGGAGAGACTGGACAAGCCGCTAACTCTGGACGAGCTGACAAAGGCCGTCGAGTCTTTCGAGACGAGTAAAACTCCCGGGAGCGACGGCTTACCGGTCGAGTTGTACTCGGCCCTGTGGGACTGGGTCGGCCCGGACTTGCTGGAAGTATACGAGAGTATGCTCCTGGCTGGCAGCATGTCAGAATCCATGAGAAAAGGCATCATCACCCTCATTTACAAGCAGAAGGGGGAGAGGGCAGAAATCAGAAATTGGCGGCCCATCTCACTGCTTAATGTTGATTACAAGATTCTGTCCAAAGTCATAGCCAGTAGAGTCAAGTCTGCTCTGGAGTTGGTGATTCACCCTGATCAGACCTGTACTGTACCCGGCAGGAAGATCTCTGATAGTCTCGCGCTACTCAGGGATACGATCGCCTACGTACGGGACAGGAGGGTGGACACCTGCCTCATCAGCCTGGACCAGGAGAAGGCTTTTGACAGGATATCGCACACCTACATGATGGACGTGCTTTCCAAAATGGGGTTTGGGGAGGGAATCTGCAATTTGATCAAACTGCTCTACACAAACATCAGTAGCGCAGTCTCAATCAACGGGTGGGAATCTGAAAGTTTCCCGATCAAATCTGGAGTCAGACAGGGCTGCCCTCTGTCCCCGGTCTTGTTTGTTTGCTGTATTGAACCCTTTGCTGAGTCTATTAGGAAGGATACGAGCATAAGAGGGGTGACAATCCCAGGCAGCGGAGGCACTCAGGTCAAAACCTCCCTGTACATGGATGACGTCGCCGTTTTCTGCTCGGATCCGCTGTCCGTGCGCAGACTGATGAGCATCTGCGACCAGTTCGAACGGGCCTCGGGAGCCAAAGTTAACCACGGCAAGAGCGAGGCCATGTTCTTTGGGAACTGGGCTGACCGATCCTTTGTCCCCTTCACCGTCAGGTCAGACTACCTGAAGGTGCTGGGGATATGGTTCGGAAGGGCCGGGGCGTGCACCAAAACATGGGAGGAGCGAGTAGCCAAGGTACGACAAAAGTTTGGCATGTGGGGGCAGCGATCTCTCTCCATTGTGGGTAAGAACCTGGTCATCAGGTGCGAGGCGCTCACGTTGTTGCTGTACGTGGCGCAGGTCTGGCCCATACCCCACTCCTGCGCCGTGGCAGTCACCCGAGCCATTTTCCGCTTCGTCTGGGGATCTAAAATGGACCGGGTCCGGAGGGACACGATGTTCAAATCTCTGGACAAGGGCGGGAAAAATGTACCCAACGTGGCCCTCATCCTGATGACCACCTTCGTGTGCGGTTGCATCAAGCTGTGTGTAGATCCCCAGTACGCAAACTCCGTGTCACTACGTGCTGAGGTTCTATCTGTCCCCGGTGTAGCGAAGGATGGGCCTGGTCACATTGACGCGGAACGCTCCATGCAGTTGGGCGGTGCCGTACCACCTATCCTTCGTGGAGCAGTTTCTGCGGGAAAACACCTTTGACAACCGGTCCATCAGGCAGTGGTCTGCACGGAATGTCCTCAAGGCCCTACGGGAAAAGGAAACGGTGGATCATGTCGGATGGTTCCCCGAGCAGACCGTCAAAGTCATTTGGCGGAATGCCTCATCACCAGAACTTTCAAACAAGCACCAAGACGTAGCTTGGCTGGTGGTGAGAAGGGCCCTCCCCGTCAGATCCTTCATGCACACCCGAAGTCTCGCCCCCTCCGCACAGTGCCCCCGCGTTGGCTGTGGTGGGGAAGAGACGGTCGCCCACCTCCTCCTGGAATGTGCCTTTGCAAAGCAGGTGTGGAAAGAGATGCAGTGGTTTTTGTCAAGGTTCATCCCAAGCAGTTCTGTAACACAGGAGTCTGTGCTCTACGGGCTGTTCCCAGGGACGCACACCGAGACAAACATCAACTGCTGCTGGAGGACTATCAATTCGGTGAAAGACGCCCTTTGGTCTGCCCGAAACTTGCTGGTCTTCCAGCGCAAAGAGTTGTCCACCACCGAATGTTGCAGACTGGCACATTCCAAGGTCCAGGACTACGTGCTGAGGGACGCACTAAAGCTTGGGGCAGCCGCAGCAAAGGCTCAATGGGGACAGACCACAGTGTAAGGTTCCCCCACCAAGCTGGACTGAGGGGCTGGATCCATGGGAAACCCCTCGAACTGTAATCATTAATATTCTCAATTGCTGTAAATGTAAAACTGTAATTGACGTGACAATTGTGAAACGGAAGGGTTGGGAAGAAACTCATGACAGTATTGAAGGAAACTGATCTACCTTGCAATGTTTGTATTTTTTGGTGCTGTTTGGAAACTGTTTGGCAATGTAATTTTTACAGATTTTTATGAATAAAGTATATTTTGGAAATAAAAAAAAAGTTAATGTTCAAACCGTCGAGTCCTTTGAGACGAGTAAAATTCCCGGAAGCGACGGCTTACCGGTCGAGTTGTACTCGGCCCTTTGGGACTGGGTCGGCCCGGACCTGCTGGAAGTATACGAGAGTATGCTCCTGGCCGGCAGCATGTCAGAATCCATGAGGAAAGGCATCATCACCCTCATCTACAAGCGGAGGGGGAGAGGGCAGAAACCAGAAATTGGCAGCCCATCTCACTGCTCAATGTTGATTACAAGATTCTGTCCAAAGTCATAGCCAGTCGAGTCAAGTCTGCTCTGGAGTTGGTGATCCACCCTGATCAGACCTGTACTGTATCCGGCAGGAAGATCTCTGATAGTCTCGTGCTACTCAGGGATATGATCGCCTAAGTGCGGGACAGGAGGATGGATACCTGCCTCATCAGCCTGGATCGGGAGAAGGCTTTTGACAGGAAATCACACACCTACATGATGGACGTGCTTTCCAAAATGGGGTTTGGGGATGGAATCTGCAATTGGATCAAACTGCTCTACACAAACATCAGTAGCGCAGTCTCAATCAATGGGTGGGAATCGGAAAGTTTCCCTATCCAATCTGGAGTTAGACAGGGCTGTCCTCTCTCCCCGGTCTTGTTTGTTTGCTGTATTGAACCCTTTGCTGAGTCTATTAGGAAGGATGCGAGCATAAGAGGGGTGACAATCCCAGGCAGCGGAGGCACTCAGGTCAAAACCTCCCTGTACATGGATGATGTCACCGTCTTCTGCTCGGATCCGTTGTCCGTGCGCAGACTGATGAACATCTGCGACCAGTTCGAACTGGCCTCGGGAGCCAAAGTTAACCACGGCAAGAGCGAGGCCATGTTCTTTGGGAACTGGGCTGACCGATCCTTTGTCCCCTTCACCGTCAGGTCAGACTACCTGAAGGTGGTGGGGATATGGTTCGGAAGGGCCGGGGCGTGCACCAAAACCTGGGAGGAGCGAGTAGCCAAGGTACAACAAAAGTTGAGCATGTGGGGGCAGCGACCTCTCTCCATTGTGGGTAAAAACCTGGTCATCAGGTGCGAGGCGCTCACATTGTTGCTGTACGTGGCGCAGGTCTGGCCCATACCCCACTCCTGCGCTGTGGCGGTCACCCGAGCCATTTTCCGCTTCATCTGGGGATCTAAAATGGACCGGGTCCGGAGGGACACGATGTCCAAACCTCTGGATAAGGGCGGAAAAAACCTATCCAACGTTGCCCTAATACTGATGACCACCTTCGTGTGCGGCTGCATCAAGCTGTGTGTAGACCTCCAGTACACAAACTCCAAGCGTCACGACGTGCTGAGGTTCTATCTGTCCCCGGTGTAGCGAAGGGTGGGCCTGGTCACATTGTCGCGGAACACTCCTTCCAGTTGGACCGTGCCGTACCACCTATCCTTCGTGGAGCAGTTTCTGCGGGAAAACACCTTTGACCACCGATCCATCAGGCAGTGGTCTGCACAGAATGTACTCAAGGCCCTACGGGAAAAGGAGACGGTGGATCCTGTCGGATGGTTCCCCGAGCAGACTGCCAAAGTCATTTGGCGGAATGCCTCATCATCAGAATTTTCAAACAAGCACCAAGATGTAGCTTGGCTGGTGGTGAGAAGGGCCCTCCCCATCAGATCCTTCCTGCACGCTGAAGTTTCGCCCCCTCCGCGCAATGCCCCCGCGGTGGCTGTGGTGGGGAAGAGACAGTTGCCCACCTCCTCCTGGAATGTGCCTTTGCAAAGCAGGTGTGGAAAGAGATGCAGTGGTTTTTGTCGAGGTTCATCCCAAGCAGCTCTGTAACACAGGAGTCTGTGCTCTACGGGCTGTTCCCAGGGACGCACACTGAGATAAACATCAACTGCTGCTGGAGGACTATCAATTCGATGAAAGACGCCCTTTGGTCTGCCCGAAACTTGCTGGTCTTCCAGCGCAAAGAGTTGTCCACGACCGCATGTTGCAGACTAGCACATTCCAAGGTCCAGGACTACGTGCTGAGGGACGCACTAAAGCTTGGGGCAGCCGCAGCAAAGGCTGAATGGGGAAAAACCACTGTGTAAAGTCCCCCCACCAAGCTGAACGGAGGGGCTGGATCCATGGGAAACCCCTCGAACTGTATCGGAAAAATTTTCATTTGCTGTAAAATGTAAAAATGTTAATGCCATGGCAAATGAAATGGAAGGGTTGTGAGGCAACTCATGATTGTATAGAAGGAAACGGACTGCCTTTGCAATGTTTGTATTTTTGACTTGGTGCTGTTTGAAACTGTTTGGCAATGTATTTTTTACAGATTTTTATGAATAAAGTATATTTTGGAAATAAAAAAAAAATGTTAATGTTCAGAGAGACTTGGGTGTATCTTACAAGGAACACAGAAAGTTAGCATAAATAAAAGCAAAATACTGTGGATGCTGGAAATCTGAAATTAAAAACAGAAAATGCTGGAAATACTCCGCAGGTCTGGCAGCATCTGTGGAGAGAGAAACAGAATTAACATTTCAGGTCAGTGACCTTTCATCAGAACTGGCAAAGGTTAGAAATGTAATAGGCTTTGAGCAAGTGAAGGGGGAGGGGTAAGGTAAGAAGAACAAAAGGGAAGGTGTGTGATAGGACAGAGGGCAGGAGAAATTAAATGACAAAGATGTTATGGAACAAAAGGCAAAGCTAATAGCTGTAGTAAAAGACAAAGCATCAGTCCATGGACAGTGTTAATGGCAGAATAATGAACAGCTCTGTCCAAAAGCACAAACATGAAAAACAAGTTCAGACAGGCACATGGTTAAAAATTCTTTTTAAAAAGTCATGCTCTGAAGTTGTTGAACTCAATGTTGAGTCCAAAGGCCCGAAGAGTGCCTAATCGGAAGATGAGGTGCTGCTCCTCGAGCTTGCGTTGAGGTTCACTGGAACACTGCAGCAGGCCAAGGGCAGAAATATGGGCACAAGAGTAGAGTGGTGAATAGAAAAATGGCAAGCAACCAGAAGCTCGGGGCTATGTTTGTGGACTGAGCGGTCACCCAATCTGCGTTTGGTCGAGGTGACTGCATTGTGAGCAGCGAATACAGTATACTAAATTGAAAGAAATACAAGTAAATCGGTGCTTCACTTGGAAACAGTGTTTGGGGCCTTGGATGGTGAGGAGAGAGGAGGTAAAAAGGCAGGTATCACACCTCCTGCAATTGCTTGGGAAGGTGTCGTGGGAAGGGGATGAGGTGTCGGGGGCAATGGGGGAGTGGACCAGGGTGTCAAGGAGGGAAGGTCCCCTCCCGGGGAGGGGAGGGGAAGATGTGTTTGTTGGTGGCATCATGGAGGATGTGGAGGCTGGTGGGGTGGAAAGTGAAGATAAGGGGAACCCTGTCGCAGTTCTGGGAGGGGAGTGAAGGGGTGAGAGCAGAAGTGTGGGAAATGGGTTGGACACAGTTGAGGGCCCTGTCAACCACAGTTGGGGAGGGGGAAGGGGAAATCCTCGGTTGAGGAAAAAGGAAGACATATCAAAAGTGCTGTTGTGGAAGGTTGCGTCATTCAAACAGATGCGTCAGAGATGGAGAAACTGAGATACTGGAATACTTTACATGAGGCAGGGTGTGAGGAAGTGTAGTCAAGGTAGCTCTGGGAGTTGGTGGGCTATAATGAATATTAGTGGACAGCCTATCCCCAGAGGTGGAGACAGAGAAGTCAAGGAAGGGAAGGAAAGTGTCAGAGATGGACCATGTGAAGGTGAGAGAAGGGTGGAAATTGGAAGCGAAGTTGATGAAGTTTTCCAGTTCAGGGTGAGAGCAGGAAACGGCATTGATACGTAATCAATATACTGGAAGAACAGTTGGGGGAGGGAGCCTGAGTAGGACTGGAACAAGGAATATTCAACATCACCCATAAAAAGACAGGCATAACTAGGGCCCATGCAGGTACCATAGCAATGCCTTTTATTTGGAGAAAGTGAGTCGAGTTGAAGAAGTTGTTCAACGTGAGAACAAGTTCATACAGGGGGAGGAAGGTGGTGGTGGATGGGGACTGGTTGGGCCTCTGTTCAAGGAAGAAGCAGAGAGCCCTCAGACCATCTTGGTGGGGGATGGAGGGATAGAGCGATTGGACGTCCATAGTGTAGAAGAGGCGGTTGGGGCCAAGAAACTGGAAATTGTTGAAATGACGTAGTGCGTCAGAAGAGTCATGGATGTAGGTGGGAAGGGACTCGACAGGGGAGAAAAAATAGAGTCGACAGGAAGAAGTAAGTTCAGTGGGGCAGGAACAGGCTGAAACGATGGGTCTATCAGGACAGTCTTGTTTGTGCATTTTGGTAAGGGGGTAGATGCAGGCTGTCCGGGGTTGTTTCGCTATGAGGTTGGAAGCTGTAGAGGGAAGATCTCCGGAGGAGATGAGGTCAGTGACAGTCCTGGAGACAGTGGTTTGATGTTCGTGGTGGGGTCATGGTCCAGGGGGAGGTAGGAAGAAGTGCCTGAGAGTTGGCGCTCAGCCTCTGCAAGGTAGAGGTTGGTACGCCATCCAACAACAGCAAAACCCTTATCAGCAGGTTTGATCATAATGTCAGGGTTAGACCTGAGAGAATGGACTGCAGCAAGTTCAGAGGGAGACAGATTAGAGTGAGTAAGGGGAGCAGAGGAATTAAGACGGCTGATGTCACACCGACAGTTCTCAATGAAAAGATCAAAAGTGAGTAAGAGGACAGAAGGAGGGGTCCAGGTGGAGGGAGCATATTGGAGGCAAGTGAATGGCTCTGCTGGTCAGGGGATGAACTCCTGATTAAAGAAGTGAGCCAGGAAGCAAAGGCGAAGGAAGAAGAGCTCAATGTCATGCCGCGCGCGAAATTCATTGAGTTAGGGGCGTAAGAGGATAAAACTGAGTCCTTGTTCAAGTACAGTTCATTCAAACATTGGAGATGGGAAGGTCAAAGGGTACCATGAATACACGACAATGGGTCAGATTAGTAGAAGGGATGAGGTCAGAGGGAAATGAAGGGGAAGAAAGATCTGGAGGGATGTTGGTCCCCATGAGCTGCTGGAGCTTGCGTTTCTTAACAGAGAGTTAGCATGCAGTTACAGCAAGCAATTAGGAAGGCAAATGGAATGTTGGCCTTTATTGTGAGGGGACTGGAGGACAAGAAGAAGGAAGCCTTGCTACAATTGTACAGGGCTTTGTTCATATCACACCTGGAGTATTGTGTGCAGTTTCAATCTCCATATTTAAGGAAGGAAATACTTGCATTGGAGGCAGTACATCGAAGGTTCACTATATTGGTTCCTGGGATGGAAGGGTTGTTCTACGATGAAAGGCTGAGTAAATTGGGTCTATGCTTTCTGGAGTTTAGAAGAATGAGAGGTGATCTCATTGAAACGTCCAATACTCTGAAGGGGCTTGACAAGGTAAACAGAGAGATTCTTTCCCCTGGCTGGGGAATCTAGAACAAGGGGGCACAATCTCAGGATAAGGGGTCGATCATTTAGGACTGAGATGAGAAGAAAGTTCTTCAATCAAAGGGTTGTGAATCTTTGGAATTCTCTACCCAGAGGGTTGTGGATGTTCCATTATTGAGTATATTTAAGGCTGAGATAGGCAGATCTTTGGTCCTCAGGGAATCAGGAGATATTGGAAGTGGGCAGGAAAGTGGAGTTAAGGCAGAAGATCAGCCGTGATCGTATTGAATGGCAGAGCAGGCTCAATGGGCTGCATGGTCTATTCCCACTCCTATTTTTTACGTTCTTAGGAGATAATAGGGACTTTGTATAATGCCTCATCTGAAAGATAGCATCGCTGACAGCACAGCAGCTCTTCAGTACTGTGTTGGAGTGTCAGCCTAACATATGTGCTCAAGTTTCTGGAGCAGAAGGAAATACTAGGCCAGGTGACAAGGGGTTAGTCAAAGAGGTAGGTTTTAAGGAAGGTCTTAATGGAGGAAAGGTGGAGAAATCTATGGAGTGAATTTCGGAAATTATGCCCCAGATGGCTGATAGCATGGCCGCCAAGGGTGGAAAAGAAAGACTTGCATTTATTTAGCACCTTTCACAACCTCAGGGCATTCCAAGACGCTTTACAGCCAATGAAGTATTTTTGAAGCGTAGTCACTGTTGTTCTGTGCGAAACACAGTAGCCAATTTAAGCACAGTAAGCTCCCACAAACAGCAATGTGATAATGACCAGATAATCTGTTTTGTGATGCTGATTGAGGGATAAATATTGGCCAAGATACCAGGGATAACTCCCCTGCTCTTCTTCAAAATAGTTCTTTGAGATCCTTTACATCCATTTGAAGGGGCAGATGGGACCTCAGTTTAACATTTCATCCAAAAGACGGCACCTCTGACAGTGCAGCAATCCCTCAGTATTGCACTGGATCTTCAGCCGAGAGTTTTGTGTTCAAGTCCTGGCGTGGAACTTGGAACCCACAACCTTCTGACTCAGGCAAGAGAATGCAACGAACTGAGCCATGGTTGAAGTGGGTGCTGGACACGGGGCCAAAGTTAGCAGGAAGCAGTTCTGGAAAGCTGTAGGTCTGGAAAAGTTAAAGAGCGAGGCCACAGAGGGAGGTAAACACCGGTGATACTATGGAGGTGGAAGCAGAAGGTCCTGGTAATAAAGAGGAGATGGGGTCAGAAGCTCAGCTCAGGGTTAAATGGAGCTCTACCGCCAAGGCGGTAGAGTCTGGTTTAGCCTGAGACAGGCGGATGGAATCAGTAGCTAATAGAGTTTGTGGGCAGGGGGATGGGGATGTGGGTGAGTCCATCAGTCTGGAGATTCAATAGACACCAGCTTACTGTATCGTCTTAAAGGGGTACCGTTTTCATATTTAAACAGGGATCTGCTTGGCTTTATTTTCGGGAAAAGAGCCACGAGAATCATGAGTCACTTTTATGACGGTGATCTTATGTACAAGTGACCTGATTATTTGTTACGACACGTGGTGCACTCCAAACATTCAAAGACAGTGCCTTAGCTTTTTCGTCGCGTTTATCCTTTTCTGGAAAAAAAAAGACATCTGTAAACTTTATCACGAATAATGAGCAAGTGTTGACTGCAGCAGTAAACGCTATACGCTGGATGGAACAGGTGGAGACTGGTTTGTGTGTTTACTGCATGTTAGGGGTGGAAGTGGGACAATCTGCTCTTGGCCCGTGTCCGGAGGTGGCGCAGTAACGCCAGCACCAGGCTTAGGGGTGACTTTGACTTGTCTCACAGTTGAGTGGAAGTGATGCTCTGTCAAGAGTCACGCCAAGACTTTTAGAGGTAGCTGACTGCTTATTGTGCAAGGAGTGACGCACGTTTCTGATGCCTCCTCGTTTACAAATACTACTCTGCTTGCACTTTATCTTGGGTTTTATTTTTGAATCTCCAGGTCCTTCGCCGCTCCGATAAAGGACGTGTGTACGTGTATTGCAGAATGTTGCATTCCAACTCCCAGCGAAGTCACGTTCCCGGAAGCGGAGCATGACATGTTTTCTTTTTTGGGTCGCTTGCGATTAAACTCGTCCAGGCTCCGGAGCTCACGTCGTTTGAAGTAGGGGGGCGGCGGGAGGGGGAGAGAAAAATAATGTTCTCCAGATTGAGCTGCGTGCTTCGCCGCGTCTCAGTAGCTTGCGAACTTCGACACAAGGTACAGCTTGCACATGACTGATGCACTTTCAGCTGATGGGTTCCTCGCCCTTCCCTCCATCACAAGATACGAAACAAAAACTTACAAGTCTTGTCGGCCCGTCTTAAACCAAACTCTCTAACTTAAGTGCGGAGCAAGTTTATATATATATATATATTTTTTAATCTGAATGCACGAAGTGTGATATTAAGTGTTCCTTCCCTGCGAACTAGAACGGTACAAAAAAAAAACAATCGGTTTCTCCTCCCTCTCCAAATAGATAGGGAGCACGTTGAAAGCCGATTCCTGGAATAGATCGATTATTACAATCGGGAAGTAATCCCACTGATATGCTATATGTAACTTGGTTTTGCATTTTATTCCAAGAAAGGGGATCTTTTGACGGGGGTGCTCCTAGAAAGCTGGGCCGAATCCCCCCACACTGTGTGTGTGTTGGTGGAGTGGGGGGTCTACACCACCCCCCCCCCCGCCTCCATCATTATTTATCCATTACCGAAGCCCATATGGCAACCGTTACTTTTACTTTTGTTATGCAAATTTAATTTTTTTTTGCACACGTAATATTACCCACCAAAAAAAAACATGGCGCAGGACAAGCTGGGCTGAAAAGTTGTTTTTGTTTTCGAAGAAAAATACATATATATAAAAAAAGAGCAATATTCTTTACCCTGTTGGCTTATGTGTCGTCTGCAAGCAGTGAGAGCCCCAGGTAAGTGTCAGCCTGTCAATCAGCGAGTCCAGGGCTCGCGGATACCCGGGGAGCCGGGCTCGGCGCGCGGCGCTGACTGGACGTGTGGTGTGGTGCGATGGTCGGTACATCAGATGCACCGGTCAAAAGAGGTCAGTTTTGGGGGGGCGATGGCGCTGTCTCTGCCGGTAGGTGGATGCAATGCAGCGAGCCGGGTGGATCGCAGCTCTTGGAAGTTGCTTTATTTTGAAGGGGAAGGATGCATTTGTGTGAAAATTAATGGGTGATGGATGGAGGGGAGTGGGTGATTGACGGGCCGCGGCGTGCGCAGTGCCGGTTGGTCCCAGCTCCCGGCTCGAGCTGGCCGGGTGTGCCGCGAGCGCCGGTGTTTACCCCGCCTGGTGCCGCTGCCGACGCCGCCCCTTGTGGCGCAGGCCGAGCCCCGGACACCTGGTGCCGGCCCGCGGCCTGAAGGCCGTCCCCCACAGCCCGGTGAGGGAGTAACGACCCGGCCCGTCGTCACACCGGGCCGAACTGTGAAGGGGCAGGGACGGAGAAGCTTAACGCCCCAGCCTGCCTGACTCTCCCGGAGCTCGGCCCCCGCCATCTTCTGCAGCCCAACTGGGGGAGGGAAGGGTGGAGGAAGAATGGGGGAGGAGAGGGGGGGGGGGGGGGAGTGTAATAGAGTAGAAAGAAGAGGGAAGGAGGAAGTGAAAGAGTAGAAAAAAGAGGATGTGAGGGGTGAAATAAGGTGCGAGGAGCAGGAAGTGTTGGGGTGTGGAATAGAGGAGAGGAAAAAACAACCATGGAGAGCAGAAAAGTGGTAGAGAAGGTGTGAAAAACAGATGGGGAGAAGAGACAAAGTGGGAGGGGTAAAGTGAGATGGAAGGGATGCGATGACAGTGGGGTGAGAGAAAAGGAAGGAAAGCGAGGGGTGGAAGAGGTGGAAAGGAAGTGGCGAAGGGTGAGAAGGAACACATGGAAGGGGAGAAAAGGGAACTGGGGAAGGTAGAACACAAAGGCGAGGGGTGATGGAAAGAGCAAGATAGTGAGGGGAGAAAAAGTTAAAGGGGGATACTGGAGTAGAGGGTGAAGGGGAAAAAAGGAGATAGTGGACAGGAAGAGAATAAAGGAAGAGAAAAGGAGTGAAAGTTGAGAGAATTGTAAGGAAGAGGAAGCCAGTGTAAGGGAAAATGGTTGGGAGACAGGAGGGACTGGATCAAAGGAGAGGGAAAGTGGAAGAGGGGAGAAAGAAAAGTTGGGAGTGAGGGAGACAGTGAAAGAAAGGTAAAAGAGAGTAGGGAGTTTGAAATGAGGCAGTTGAAAGGAAAATAAAGCAGGAGGAGAGCAGGTGGGATGGAAAGGCAGGGGCATGTGATGAGTGAGAAGGAAACAAAGCAAGGGGGAATTAAGAATCGGGAGCATAGGAAGGGAGAGAAGAATGGGTAAGAGAATGATGGGGATGTATGATGAAGGGAAAAGGAGATGTAGAGAAGAAAGGAAGTGGCATAGCAATGAGGGTACAAAAGAAAATAATAGAAATTGAGAGAATGGAAAGCGCGATGGAAGGAGAGAGAGAGGAAGTAAGCATAATGAGGGAAAAAGAGACATGGAGCGGGGGTCACATGGGGAGCAGAAGAGGAAATGAAGGATCAGCAGGGGCGGGACGGTGTGGAGGATAGACATGGGAGACGAAAGGAGGTTGAAAGGAAAGAGCAGAATTTAAGATTCTGAGGGGACTTGACAGGTTTGATGCTGAGAGGATGTTTCCCCTCAAGGGGGGATCTAGAACTAGGGGCAGAGTTTAAAATTAAGGGGTTTCCCATTTAAGACTGGGATAAGGAGGAAATTCTTCTCTCAGGACCGTTAGTGTTTGGAATTCTCTTCCAGTGAGCAGTGGAGGCCGACTCATTGAATTTTTTTCAGGGCTGAGTTAGACAGACCTTTGATTGACAAGGGAGTCAAGGGTTATGGGAGGGCAGGCAGGAAAGTAGAGTTAAGACCACCATCAGATCAGCCATTATCTTAGTGAGTGGCAGAGCAGGCTCGAGGGGCTGAGTGGCTTACTCCTGCTCCTTTCTATTTCTTGTGTTCTTATGAGTGAAGGGCAGATGCTGGAAGTGGGTGGGGATGAGAAAGTGGAGATAGATGAATGATAAAAGGGAAGAAAAAAATGTCAGATGTATGAAGAGGAAAAAGAAATGGGAGGGAAGGAGGAGAGTGAATGAGCTAGAAAGGGAAAAGGAGGAAATAGTGAGGGAGAGGAAGAATGGGATTAATGGGAGGAGAGGAAAGCAGAATAGTAGATGAGAAAGAATTGTGAAAGGAATTAGTTGTAAAGAGGAAAAGGGACAGTTGGAGGAGAAAGGGACAGGAGAGGAGTGATGAAGGGGGGGATAATAGAAAAGGACAAAAGGGGGAAAGACAAAATGAGACATCAAGGAGGAAAAACGCCGAGGGAGGTGCAGAGGAGAGCCGCAAAGCTGATTATCGAGTCAAATCTCTTGAGTTTCTGAGGAAAGACGGCACAATCTTTGGCTTGAAAGAGTCTGGAAAGTGGTGGTTGATAGTTGCATGGGAGAGGGAAATCTGGAAAAGTACTTGAGGAGGAGAGGACATAACAGGGAAAGGGAAGGTGCTGGGGTGAGGGAGGGGATGAAGGCAGGGACATGAGAGTCAAGTGCAACATCATGAGGGGATGTGTGAAGGAGAAATTGGGCAGGGACGGAATGTGACAGACATTGGGTGAAAGTGTGATGGGAGAGTGGCGATGAACAGCTGTGCTTGATGGGGAAAGGAGAATGGTGTAGAAGGGCAGAATAATGTGGGGAAGGAGCATGCAGTGGATTGGGGTGGGGTGTATAACATTGTTTAACAATGAATGCACAATATGCTTTTTACTTTGTATAATTAGGTGAAGGTTGGGTGGAGGACAGAAGAGATGGGAGAAAATAAATTTGTGTTTTTCTTCCCTCCTTTGCATTCCTGGCTTAGTCGGAATGTAAGCAAAATGGTAATGTTGCTTGAGGTGCTAAAACCAGGTCTGGGTGGGTGAGCAAACTGGCAACATGCTGGATCTGGCCAAGTCTGTGATCCTTGGATTTGAGGTCATGAAGGTGATTATTGTCGCAGATTGAGTGATCTAATGGGGGCGAGGGCATTGAAAGCAGAAGCTGGATAGTTGACTGAAGTGGCAATGTTCTGGCTGATATGAGGGCTAAAGCAAGAGTGTGCTATAAAAGGTTCTGGAGTACGAAAACAATGGATTGAGGGTGGGCAGAGACACATTGCTCAGAAGAAATCTTTGGATGATGGGGACTTGTGCAATGGTGAAGTGAAAGATGTGGTCATATAGTGATTAGGAAGACTGAGAATTTAGAAGAGGAGTGACTGGGAATGTAGGGTGGAATCACTGAGGGTGAACCATAGCTTAGTGCAAAGGTTAAGGTGAGGATAATATGGCGATACTTGAGCAAGAAAGTCACTGGAAAGCTTTGGAGGTTGCAACCCAGTGAGGACTTTGAAGATCCGATAGGAGGTGACAGTGGGATCCTTCAATGAGAAGATGATGGAATAAGGCTGAAGCCAGTGTGGGACCTGAACAGGAGAGTCATGCTACAACTGTGGTGATTGAAGAGAGGAATAGAAGATGTACTGGGCAACTTTGTGTTCAATGTCTTGAGTAGTTTACAACAGTGAAAGGTTGGAGGATGGGGTAATAAAACTCACATGTATTGCTGAGTTTTAGGCAGGGATTTGGAGAGGGAGGTACTAGGGTTTTTTAAAAACGTGTTTCAAAGATCAGCCTTCAGTGGAGGACAGCAATATGTAGTAAACTGGGGTTGTGGGGTGGGGGTGCAGGGGAGTGAAAGTTACAAAGCTGGGAAAGAACAAAAGGCTTTTTTCTTCCTTTCTGACTCTCTTTGTGTGACTGTTCACATGGAAGTGTTTTGTTATTGCAGTTTGATATGGAGATTAGTCAGTATTCTCCTTTTTGCCCTCTTCTGCACCAGCTTTAAGCCCTGTTCATTTTTGACAAGTAAAAAGTGCCATTTGGGTAGAGAATGAAAAGTGAAGGTTAGATTAAGAATGAGGGGAGTGAGATGTACCCTTTCCTACTTTCTCTTTCCATCTCTCTCTCTCTTTCCCTTATGAAGCTGGACAGAATCGGTGACACCAGAGTGAGGGGAAAGTGACTGCACTGGAGAGGATAGGTCGTGATGAACAAGTGAGAAGCCATGAGACAGAATGAGCAGAAATAGGTGGAAGGGGAGAATGAGGGAATAGAAGCAGGAGACAATGCTAATATTAACATCCCTCAGGGTCGTTCATAATGCCCCATGCAAGCTCTGGGGCTGTACTTTGGACTTGGATGGACTGAGATCAGAGAGAGATTTTTCACACAAGGAAGTAGGGTTGTGGGGGGACAGACAGGAAAGTGGAGTCGAGACCACAACCAGACCAGCCATGATCTTATTGAATGGCAGAGCAGGCTCTTCGAGCTGAATGGCCGACTCCTGCTGCTGAGTCCTGTTCCTATGTAAATGGTGTATAAAAGGAGGATTGTGTCGCATTAAAAAGGGGTTCAAGGTGGATTAAATGAGGATGAAAGGAGAAACTGATTTAGATGCATTAGGATTCCACTCCAATTTTGTAAGATGCTGGGCCTCATGGGATGAAAGTGAATTTACCTTGGGAGAGAAATGCAGCTGAAAGTTGTGTGTAAAGTAACTTAAAAGCTTGGGAAAGGAAGAAAGAAAGACCTGTATCTCCTGTGCGCAAGAGCGTGGGACGTTAATTGCAGATTATTGGCTTCTTGTAAGCTGTCCACTACTTGGAGAGTCACTTGTCCACCTGGACCTCCTGGATCCAGCTCTGGTATGTGTTTGCTGTTTATGCTGTTGAGGCTTGTAACAAAATAAATGTTGGCGGGATGGGAGCAGCAGGGGAAATGTGTTAAGGAACTGTGTTGACCTATTTTCTGTGCTAACACTTCTGAGTATAATCTGCTGTGTGCACTCGGTGGAGCTGAGACTGGCTACTTGAAATCCAGGCTAATTGGGACCAATAGTCTGCAGTGGGTAGGGGATGCAATTGAGACAGCGACTTTAGAAAAGCCTGTTTGTGGGATGTGCAAATGTTCTCGGACCAAAACAGAAAAGAGATGTCGCAGAATGCATCCAATTTGCCTAAAGTGGCTTCCTGCCTTTCAGTGCTTCAGGCAGGATGTCAGCTTTGGGCAGGATGAGATGTGGTGCCACACTGGCTCAGAACAATCACAGCCTGGGTACACTTTGTAAATGTAGGGGCATTGCTATGTTTCTGATGTCAGATTCTCGGTGAGTTATACTTTTGCTAATGAGTGCCCTATTGCTTGAATGCAGATTTTAGAAATAGGTGGGTGGGGAAGCAAAGTTGTTTGCAAAGGACAAAGTGGTGCAGAAGTGATAACATTTTAGCTTCCCAAGAACAATGAAACACAAAGTTCACAACTAGAGGATTGTGGGAGAAAATACATGTATAATCACCTTGTGACCTACATTTGTCTTAATTTTGTAAGAGCTATATTGTGACTTTTTCACCCCACATTAAATTTTTTGTCCATCTGTTTAGTTGTTGCTCCGTTCTTGGTTTCTGGCATCAGTTGCCACCACAACCTAAGTCACGTGCAGGTCTTGGCAGTGAAAGTTGCCAGGCTGGTAGACCCTGGTAGGGAAGGGGACATCACTTCTCCACCTGAAATAAAAACAAAGTGCTGGAAATACTCAGGTCTGTGAAGAGAGAAAACAGTTAAAGTTTTGAGTTGGATATGCCTCTTCAGAACTGAAGAAAGGTACAAATGTGATGGATTTTATGCTACTGAAGGGGGGAGTAAGAGCAAAAGGGAAGGTCTGTGATAGGGTAAAGGATGGGAGAGATTAAATGACCAAGATGTCATGAAACAAAAGACAAAGGGAGTGGTAATAGTTGTAGTAAATGACAATGCATTTGTCCAGAGAGGGTGTTTTGATGGCATAATAATGAACAGCTCTGTCCAAAAACAAAGACATGAAAAACAAGTTTAAGACCGGCATGTTTTTTTTTTTAACCACCAAAATGGGGGTCATGATCTGAAATTGTTTCCAGAAGGCTCTAAAGTGCCTAATCGGAAGAATTAAAATGGCAAACAACTGGAAGCTCGGGATCTTGCTTGCGGACTGAGTGGAGGTGTTCCACAAAGCGGTCACGCAATCTGTGTTTGGTCTCCCCAATGTAGAAGAGACTGTATTGAAAGTACAGGTAAATAGCTGCTTCACCTGGAAGGAGTGTTTAGAGCTTAAGGCATGACCCCGTTACTTGCCATTTTAATTCACCACCTTGCTCTCGCCCACATTTCTCTCCTCGGCCTACTGCAGTGCTCCAGCGAAGCTCATTGTAAGCTTAAGGAACAGCACCTTATTTTCCACTTAGGCACTTCACAACCTTCTGGACTCAACATTAAGTTCAACAATTTTAGACCATGACACCCATTTTGATTTTAAAAAAAAATGTGCTGGTTTTAAACTTCACGTTTTTGCTTTTGGACAGAGCGATTCAATATTTTGCCATTAACAGTCTCTGACAATTGCTTTGTCTTTTATTACAACTATTACCACTAGCTTTGCCTTTTGTTCCATGGCATGTTTTTCATTTAATCTCTCCTATTCTCTACCTAATCACAGACGTTCCCTTTTTTTGTTCTTCCTCTCCCCTTTCAACAGCATATAAAACCCATCACATTTCTGCCTACCTTCGGTTCTGAGGAAGAGTCATATTCGACTCAAAAGGTTTTACTTCTGATCCTGCCTTCAGTGGACAGAGAGTCACGTGTACTTTCAGAAGGGGGTTGTTCTGGTCACTTGAGACCAACAAGAAGAATGGGGACAATTTTCCTCTTTCCCCAACCCTGTAGCACTGAGGCCAGTTATAGTGTTCCAAATGCCTTCCCTGATGGAACAGATAACTCAACACAGACTTGGGGTGAGATGGGGAAAGGGAGAGTTGTACACTGCTGATCAAGATGTCAGGGCTACAGCTCCGTCAAGGATACAGCTCTTGCATAAACCAGTGATGAATTGTAAATTAGTAATCAAGCCAAGATAAGAACTATGTGGGTGAGTGGGATAAGTTAAATGTTGGTTATCACTGGTCACAGTTGAAGTCATGAGGAGGACTGATAAAGGGTGAAATTAATTAGAGATGGCTGCTTATTGGACTGTTGGAACTGCTTTGCTTATTCAACTCTGTACAACACCTGTTTGCTGTTTCCAGAGCACTGAAGTATGGCAGACTCAATTTAGTTAATTCTTTTTGGACCTTGTATAACTACAAGTGTGACACACCGACTTCATCTATCTAATTTGATGCAGGGGTGGGGTGAATGATGTATTTTTATATGTGTCATATGCATTGTCCACTACTGATGTAATACTGCTATGTACGTGCAATGTGAATTGTAGTGGGTGTCTCACTCTTGTATGTTCCATGCTTTTTTAGCATCAGTTTATGGAACAGCATTGGACTTTACTAATGTATCTGTTCAGCAATAAACTATGGATTGTGTGATAGAATTGTTACTTTGCAATATCCCCCTATGGAGAACGCACGGGAAGATCGCAGCACAGACTAGGTGGCTGATTTCCCTCAGGAAAATTCTTCTCGTTATTGGGAGTCTGATCAGTTAAAATCACTTTTGAGGGAGACCTGCAAATCAGGATGTTTCAACAACAGTTTAGCAAGTATTTGCCTCAGGGCAAGGACTTAACATTGCCTGTAATTAGCTCTGTGTTAATCATTGCTGTTTTATAGTGAATGAATGTGTTTGTGCGTGTTGTTGAGGAGAATGCAAGAGCGATGATCAGAAATAAGACTTGATTATTTTGCAAATGAGTCCTGAAAGTGTGACCAGATTAAACTTGGCATTCATTAGAAATAGTGAATTTGTTTGTCAAGAAAGGGGTATAGGCATATCGGATAACAACCTCCTCCTACATAGAAATTGCAACATGGAACCAATCCCTATTGGTGTTCATCCCTCTCAAACAGTGATCCTAATCCTTTGTCCACCCTGTTCCTATATCCAGTTATTCCCCCTTTTTTTGCAACCACCTGTTTTGAACCTGGCCAACATTTTAAAAATTAATCAACTTCAAGTCATTATTTCTGGTTGTGTACTTCACAGTTTCACAACCCTCTAAGTTCCTCTGTTCTAAATCTCTGTAGAGACTTGAGAAGCTGGGTGGTTGTTCTTGGAGTATAAAAGGTTAAGGGGATATTTAATAGATGTGTTTAGAATTAGAAGGAGGCTTGATAAGTAGATGGTGCAAAACTCTTCCCACTGGAAGGATTGTTGGGTGTGTTTTCTTTTTTTTTAAATGCAGGGCTATGCCACAATTGAGATGCAAATTTTCAACATCAGTGCTTCATTGTTGATTTTTATTTCTAAGATGCTTTCTTTCAAATAAGCCTGTTCTGGTGGAGATAAAAATGGCACTGTTAGAAAAAGAGCGGGGAGTACTCTGCATCCTGCAAAATATTTTTCCCTCAGCTGATGTCACTAAAAGTAGAATGATTGGTTAATTTGCTGTTTGTGAAATTGCTGTGTATAAAATGGCTGCTGTGTGCCTGCGTAATAATGACAGTACTTCAACAGTAATTCATTGTTATATGGAGCTATGTAAAGTTGAAAAGAAAAGACTTGCATTTATATAGCGCTTTTCCTAGCTGCTAGATGTCTCAAAGTGCTTTTATAGCCAATGAGGTACTTTTTTGAAGTGTGGTCAACTGTTGTAATTTAGGAATCTCTCAGCAGTGTGATGGTGACAAGATATCTGTTTCCATGATGTTGGTTGAGGGATATATATATTGGTCAGAACACCAGGGATAAATCCCCTGCTCCTCTTTGGAATACTGTCACAGGATCTTTTACATCCACCTGAGAGGGCAGATGGATCCCCGATTTGATGCCTCATCTGAAATATGGCACCTTCAACAGTGCAGTAGAGGGAATACTGCACTGGAGTGTTAGTCTTGATTTTTGTGCTCAAGTCCTGGAATGGGACTTGAACCCAGAACCTTGTTGTTCAGAAGTGAGAGTGCTACCAACTGAGCCATGACTAACAATGTTATGGCAAGGTGAGGAGGGGGTCTCTTGCCCTTCCTCTTATTTGACCACAACAAGGTTTATTCCTTTTTAAAACAGTAGTTGTGCTTACCACCTCTGAGTATTTTACCTTTTATGTGATAGTGATTGGTTCTATCAGACAGGTTTTCTTGAGTTTAAGCAAAAATGAGGTCAGTTTATTATAATTAACAATCTAAACCCGATTTAAAAATATGAAATACACTACACATACATGCACAAATTCACACGAGAAATACATACATACAGATTACAGAGTGGAAAGTAGGTTTTGTGGTTTGTGGTTGGATTAAAGTCCAGAGTAAATGAAATTTAAATACAGTCTGTGAGCTTGGATGATTTGGTGGTCTTCCGGATGAAGTTGTATTCTTGAAGTTTATGGCTGGTCAAAGTGCACTTTGTGGCTGGCCTGCTTGGCTCAGGGCTTTCTTGGCAGATTTGTAGGTGGCTGTCTTCCCCTGCTCTCTGGCTGAAGCAGTCTGTCAACTTGGAGAGTCCACAGTGGCGGATAGTTTTCAAACTTGATGTTTTCTGGAGAGAAAGGGAAGCACACTGCTTTCTCTACTGCTGTGCACTCAATTACTGTGTCTCTTTTGTGTGTAACAAAACTCCCAGTGTTACACAGTCTAGGGAGATTGTCACATGGTTCTCCCAATCCCCTTTGTTTTTAATGAGGTCTAAAGTCTAAAACCCAAAACTTCTCTCGGGTGGTATTGTTGACCTCCTGGAGGGATGTCTCCACTCATGAATGCCTTGAGATGGCGTTGAATGTCCCGCTAATGAGAGTGGTCTGGATAATCTACATAGTTAGCCAAAGCATTGTCCTGGCTAGGCTTCTTGTTAAACTTCTGTCTCCAATTCAATCTCCTGGTATTTCAGATGCAAATTGTGATGGCCATCACGGTTGTCAGTTTTTTTAAAGTTAACTAGGCTTTTTTCCTTTAAAAGTTTAATGTAAGTTTCCAACTGATGAATTAATATCTCCATTTGACATATCATGTTTTCTTGACAACAAGTTCTTTTGCTTAGCTTTGGGCAAACACGTCACATCAGATACAACATTGAGCCACATATACGAGGCAGTTTCCAGGTTTTATTCCTCCTCTCTGCTGAGTTAGCTGATTTCACCTGGCATGCAGATATTATTGGCTCACATGCCATTGAGATAGGAATGGTGAATAAACAAATCAGCTGTCTTTTGGCTGTTGGAATGAGGTTGCTGAAGGGTATGGGGCAAAGATAGGATTGGCCTCTGATGTGATGGACTCTGCAGTTGAATAGTCTGAGTGTATTATTTGGTCCAAAAATGCTGAATTATCCAGTGATTTACATTTGAATAAAACTGCAGTATTTATTTGCTGAATTTGAATTCAATTATGAATTGAGGGGAAAATATATTATTCAGACCCTCGGGAAGAAAGACTATTTGAATAAAATGTTGGAGAGCTGCTGGCACCTGTGGTTGGCACCTTCAGGAGAAAAGAGAGTAAAAGCCATTGCCCAGAATCCAGAGACTTCAATGTGTTCTCAGGCCGTAGCTGATGTAATATTTACAATTTTTTAAAAAAGCTTTTAAAGATCTATGGTGTTATGTTGTGTTCTTGCTAAGCATGCATGGCACATCCTCTTCTGATTTAATAGATAGTGATATGGCCATTCCCTGTGGTTCTACCTTGCTTGCCTGACCTCTTGTTTATAGGCAGACACTGACGTTCCCATATTACGATATTGAAGAAGCGTTGGGCCCTCTATCGATGGCAGGTAGAGGTAGTTTTAAGATGGATGATTTCAGTTTCTGGTTAATGCTGTGTGGATTTGATTCTGTCAGGTGGGCTGAAGAGATTCGCAAACTTGGCAAGGTGAGATCCCTCAGAAGTGGTTTTTGTCTTGAGTTTCACTGTTAGTGCGACGCCACGCTACTGAGTCTGCAGAAATGTTGCATGGTTCATGTGAGAACCTCTTGAGCTCAGTGCTGATTGTGTGTGTTTGTGTACGTACAGTGGTAAATAGTTAGGATCTTGGAGCTGTTCTTTGCTCTTGCCTCAGTGTCTGCCTCTGGTTACAAGGGGTAATGCTGAGGCCTAGTTGAAGGTAAAACGCCTTTGACGTGCTGCTTTGAAATTCTTGGATTTACTCAGTCTTGTTGCAACTTTACAGTAAGTGCAGCAATTGTTGGTTGTGAATTCGAGTAAAAGCCGTGGAAACCTTTTGCCTTCATCCCACCTGGGGTTAATTTTCAACATACTTACTGCAGAAGCAAACTCTCTGCAGATTATCTAATGGATTGTGTTGAATGAACACCTGATAGGTGTGTTGACTAACCTTCAAGGGAGTTGAAATATCCATCCTGATTGACCCGCTGCCAGCTAGCAAAGAAAGAACTTGCATTTCTATGGCAGGACGTCCCAAAGCACTTTACAGCCAATGAAGTATTTTTGAAGTATAATCACTGGTATAATGCAGGAAAAATATCAACCCACTACTTTCTGATTCTGGTGAGAATGCAACCATCTGAACCACAGCTACCTGTGGGCTTCATGAAGGGGCGGGCGTCAATCCGAAGCAGCATGGAGGAAGCTGAAGTGGGTGAAGTAAACTGCCTGGCCAGGATATTCTTGCTTCCGAAAGTCACATGTCCTGTTTATTTTGTGTAAGATTTTATAAAATCTAGCAATTTTTCTTTGAAAAATGTTTCTTTTCAAGGTGAAGAAAGTGTAGATAAATTTATGGAGTCATGGCTTGCAAGCAGAGCTGTACAGGAACTTTGCTAGAATTCCTGAGTCACAAAGATTTGGAGGAGCCTCAACAGTCCTGTTGATATCAGAAACAAAGTTTGTGTAATGAGTCCTTTATCTCTGTGGTTGGCCTCTAAAATTCACAAGACCTGGGTGAATGTGTTAAAAATTTGTGTGCCTATATATGTGGGAGTGGTGGAATTAGGTTAGCACTAAAGCAAAATATTGCCTTGGTATTGAGGCATGACAGATCATGGCAAAGAACTCAGCAATTTGAAGTACGTAGGACCAAAGTGACTATTTTCAATTTTCAGTTGAGTATAATAAAGGTGTATTTTCTTTAGCTTGGGTAGAAATTTTCTTACCCCCTCCCCCCTCTCAGCATCACCACTGTCCCTAGCTGTCAACAGGGTCTATGGGCAACCTGTACCTCAGGTTTGCATCACTGTTGCTTTGGATTTAGTTACTAAGAGTTGTCTGAGGGAGGTCCAAGGCAACTCTTACTCTGCCTCAACAGTCCTGTTGATATCAGGAACTCAGTGGCTGAAGTACTATAATCACAAGCCTGGTACTTATGATAGATGTCACTGCACTGCCAGCCTCTGAATCGTGAGCATTTCGTTATGGAACAAAGGAGGTGACCATTGATGCCAAATGCCAGATCTTGGTTTTAAACATTTATTAAAGTATTTCCGTTGAAGTCCTTCAGTTCCATTTGCCTTCTTGAGCTAATGTTAAAGATCCCACAACACTGCTTTGTAGAATAGCAGGGGAGAACTCCCCAGTGTCCTGGCCAATATTTACCCCTCAACCAACACCAGTAGAATAGATAATGAAAAACAGAAAATGCTGGAAATAGACAGCAGGTCATGCATGCAGCATTTTTTGAAGAGAGAAAGAGAGTTAACCTTTCAGGTCAGTGACTTTCATTAAAAATTTTGCTTTTGTATCAGTAGAATAGATCATTAGCACATTGACCTTGATGTTTGCAAATTGGCTGCCACATATTCTATATTGCATCGGTAACTACACTTAACGTACTTAATTGGATGTAAAGCTCTTTGGGGCTTCCTGAGGTCGTGAAAGGCGCTATATAAATGCAAGTTTTAAGGTCACTGTCACGCTCGCTCTCATTCCTTATGTCAGATTTAGGTGCAAATGTTTTTTTATGTTTTCTTTCTGGAATTCTTTATCATGGTGAGTGCACTTATGATCCATGTTAGGAAGGCAGTCACACAGATAAACTTAACCTCTGCTTGCAGTACTGGGCACCACGAGGCAAGTTCTGTTCCAGCCATGAATTAATTTGGGAATACTGAAACATTGTCAACTTTTTTGGAGAGATGAGCTCTGTACGTATTAGTTTTTAAACCATAATCTGGGGCAATTATCGATAGCACAGATTCTGCCTGCAGTGGGTGACAGTTGGCACAAAATTAATCTGTACAGAATGGTTTTTTCTAAAACATGTTTGTTTTTAGTTGTGAAAGTTGTCTGGATTCTGAATGGCTGGGTGTTTCCTAGTTTCTCTGTAGTCCACATATCCTGATGTAAGGTAGTCTGTTCCTGGAGGATGTGGGCTAGGTAAGCTAAAGCCACATTAGATCAGACTCCGAGAGGATGAGATCATGTGATGTGGGGTGAGCTCATGCGAATGCAGATCAGCTCTGTGAATGGAGAGTTTGTATGAGTTCCTGACTTGGATGAGAAAGTCCTTACCCATGTATCCCAGTGTGAGAGAGACCACTCTATAGGGGCCCTGACTTGTATGTCCCAGTGTGAGACGCCTTCTACAAAGACACCCTTACCCATATGTCCCAGCATGAGAGTTGTATACAGAACCTGACCCATGTGCCCTAGCTTGAAAGATTACCCTGGGTTTATATAGTGCGATTAATACGATAGAATTTCAGTAAAGTGCCACACTGAGTGTTAAATATTTGTTCTGTTTTATGCAAAGGATGAGGACCATCAAAAACTTGTATTTATGTAATGCCTTAAAAATAATTAAACATCTATAGGTGCATTTATAAAACAATGTTTGACACCGAGCCATGTAAGGCGATAGCAAGGTAGATGACCAAAAGCTTGGTCCAAGAGATAAGTTTTAAGACACTCCTTAAGACCTAAGAAGAAAGAGAGGCAGGGAGAGCTATTGTGCAGATTGTCTGCAAAGGGATCTTTGATCAATATAACCCTCAGCTGAAATACTGAAGGTTCTAGATCTGTGACTGTTGGTGGGTATTTAAAGTGATGAATTGACAGTATTGGAAATGAGGGTATTGCTCAACATTAAAGCATAGGTTATATATAGTTTATAAAGCATATCTGTGTCATCATACTAAAGGAGTCAAATGATACAAGTCAGAAGGACTGGGGGCAATAGCAAACTTTTTGTTTATCTGGCTACTGTGCAGTGTTTGGTTAATCTATCGCACTGCACACGCTGAAGGCTCAGCATCTTCTCTGGAATGGATTTTAAATGTAGCATTACAAAATATGAATGAAATCCTTGACAGCGCATGGGGGTGGTTTTGTGGGCCGCTATGAGATGTGATCAATATCTGTCAGCTGACTGAGTAACTTGCTGACAAGTGGGCTCTGGTCAGTGTGTGATTGGTGTTATTTGTTACTGTCACAGTGCTGCCCAGGATATGCAGTTTGTTCTCATTTGGAAAGCATTCCCTACATTGACAAATAAATTTGGGTGACCAGCTGAACAGCTCAAAGCATTCAACTGAAGATGTAAGGCAGCTTGATGTGCTTTAAAATGTTGCTATGGTTTACACTTTTTTTTTAGTGTAGACGATGCTTTCATATGAAAAACCTGAATAGTTTGTCTCAGAGCACCGTCTAAAGAAAGAACGTGCATTTCTATAGTGCCTTCAACAAATCTGGGATTCTCAAAAGTGATTTACAATTGAAGTGCTTTTTGAAGCATAGTCATATGGAAGATAAGTTCATGGTGTTTGAGACAATTTCTTAGAGCAGCATGTTCTAGAGCCAACTGGAGAGCAGACTATTCTAGACCTGGTAATGTGCAATGAGGCAGGGTTAATTAATGACCTCAGTGAAGGAGCCTTTAGGTAGCAGTGATCATAACATGATTAAGTTTCGCATTCAGTTTGAAGATGAGAAAAGCCGGTCTAAGACTAGTGTTTTAAATTTAAATAAAGGCATTTATAAGGGTATGAAGTCCGAGCTGGCTAAAATGAGGTGGGAAATTACATTAAAGGGTAGTACTGTAGAGATGCTTGGTAGACATTTAAGGAGAGATTTAATAATACTCAGCAAAGATACATTCCAGTGAGAAATAAAGACTCTAGAAGAGGGATGCAGCATCCGTGGTTAACTAAGGAAGTTAAAGATAGTATCAAATTGGAAAAACAAGTGTACAATTCTGCGAAGGTTAGTGGTAGGTCAGAAGATTGGACAGAATTTAAAAACCAGTGCAGAATGACTTTTTAATTAAAAAGGAAGGAGAAATTGAAGTGAGAGGAAGTTAGCTAGAATTATAAAAAAGACAGTAAGAGTAAGGAAAAGAGTAACTAAAGAGAGCGTTATTCCCTTAGGGGGTGAGACTAGGGAATTAATAGGAAATGGTGGAAACGTTACACAGATATTTTGTGTCTGTCTTCACTGTGGAGGAAACAAATAACATCCCTGAAATACATGTAGATCATGAGGTGAAAGGGAAAACAATTACAATCACAATGGGTACTGAGAAAACTTAGAATTAAAGGCTAACAAGTCCCCAGGACCTGATGGCCTGCATTCTAGGGTTTTAAAAGAAGTGTGTGCTGAGATAGTAGATGCATTGGTTGTAATTGTTTAAAATTCCCTAGATCTGGAAAGGTCCCATCAGATTGGAAAATAGTGAATGTAACTTCTCTATTCAAAAAGGAGGGAGACAGAAAGCAGGAAACTACAGGCCAGTAAGCCTAACATCTGTCATAGCGAAAATGCTTGAATCTATTATTAAGGAGGTTATGGCAAGGCACTTAGAAAAACTTAATGCAATAAGGCAGAGTCAACTTGGTTTTGTGAAGGGGAAATAGCGTTTGTTTAATTTATCGGAGTTCTTTGCGGAAATATCAAGCAACGTGGATAAAAGGGAACCTGTAGATGTGGTGTACTTGGATTTTCAAAAGGCATTTGATAAGGTGCTACATCGAAGGTTACTGCACAATAGGTTCATGGTGTAGGGGGTAACATTAGGATGGATAGAAGATTGGTTAGTTAACAGGAAGCAGAGAGTAGGGATAAGTGGGTCATTTTCAGGTTGGCAAGCTGTAACTAGTGGAGGGCTACAGGGATCAGTGCTGGGGCCTCAACTATTTATGATCTATATTTAAAAACTTGGATGAAAGGACCAAATGTATGTTTGCTGAATTTGCTGATGACACAAAGATAGGTAGAGTTAAGTTGTGAAGAGGACATAAGTTTGCATAGGCTCAGTGAGTGGGCAAATATTTGGCAGATGGAGTAGAATGTTTGAAAATGCAAACTTGTCCACTTTGGCAGGAAGAATAGAAAAGCAGTATACTATTTAAATGGTGGGAAATTTCAGAACTTGGTACAGAGGGATCTGGGTGTCCTGGTACATGAATCACAAAAGGTTGTTATGCAGGTACAGCAAGTGATTAGGAAGGCAAATTGAATGTCATTTATCACAAGGGGAGTAGAGTATATTGCAAGGGGAATAGAGCATAAAAGTAGGGAGGTTTTGCTACAATGGTACAGGGCGCTGGTGAGATTGCATCTGGAGTGCTGTGTACCGTTTTGGTCTCCTTAAGAATATAATTGCATTAGAAGCTGTTCAGGAGAAGGTTTACTTGACTGTTGCGATGAAGGGGTTATCTTATGAGGAAAGGTTGGGCCTGTATCCATTAGAGTTTAGAAGGATGAGAGGTGATCTTATTGAAACATGAGATCCTGAGGGAACTTGACAGGGTGGATGCTGAGAGGATATTTCCCCTTGTGGGCACGACTAGAACTAGGGGATACAGCTTAAAAATAAGGAATCTCCCATTTAAGACTGAGATGAGGAGAATTTTTTTCTGAGTGTTAATCTGTGTAATTCTCTTCTCCAGAGAGCAGTGGAGGCAGGGTCATGAATATTTTGACGGCTGAGTTAGATAGATTATTGATTGACTGACTGACAAGGGAGCCAAAGGGTATAGGAAATAGACAGGGAAGTGGAATTGAGGCCACATTCAGATCAGCCATGCTCTTATCAAATGGCAGAGCAGGCTCGAGGGGCCAAATGGCCTACTTCAACTACCAATTCATGTGTTTGTATGTATGTTGTAGGAACCACAGCAACCAATTTGTCCACAAACAGTAATGTAGTAATGACCATATCATCACCTGTTTTATGTTGGCTGAGGGATAAATATTGGCCAGGACACTGGGAAGAACTCCCCTGATGCTCTTTGAAATAGTGCTGTGGTGATCTATATCCACCTGGGAGGACAGACTGAGCCTCAGTTTAAAGTCTCATCTAGAAGATGGCACCTTTGACAGTGCAGCATTTCCTCAGTACTGTGTTGGAATGTTAGCTTGGATTATGAGCTCAAGTTCTGGAGTGGGGCTTAAACCCACTACCTTCTGCTGTAGGCAAAGTGCTACCACTGAGCAGAAGCCGAGAAGCCCAATAGAGTAGATCCCGGGCCCTTTGGCCAGGGTTTGTGGAGGGGGGTCAATGCAGTAGCAAAAACTTGAAAGACAGTCAGTAGTCTGGATGTGGAGGTGTACGTTGATATAGTTTAGCTCCAGAGTTGCAATTTTGTTATAGGAGCTAAACAGAAAGTAAGCGAGGCATTCAGTTCTCATTTATGATCTGAAAGCTAACATTATCAATTTGGTGACCTCTAAGCGACAGGTACTAAAATTCCACAGGGAGTGTTTGAGCTGTGGTCCTAAAGACACAGGCCACGTAGCAGCAAAATGTTTCAACCATTCTCCAGATTCCTAGGCTCCCTGTGAGAAAGATCAGTAGTTAACTAGAAGCTACAGTTATAAGCCCTGCAGAGAAGGGCTCAGGTATGTTGAGTAATTGGCCAGACAAATGACCAAACCGATTTAACAGTGAGAAAGGTGAAGTGTTAGCTGTGGCTCAGTGAGGAGCACTCTTACCTCTGAGTCAAAATATCTAGGCTGACTCTCCAACGCAGTGTTGAAGGAGTACTGCATTGTCAGATGCTGCCTTTCAGATGAGACGTTAAACCAAGGTTCCACATGCCCCGCTCAGGTGGATGCACTATTAGAAGAGCTGGGGAATTCTCCCCAGTGTCCTGGCTGATGTTTATCCCTCAATCCACAACTAAACCTTGGTGTTTCTCACACGGAGCTTGGGGGTCTGGAGAATCATTGAGATGTTTAGCTGCTAACCTGGCCGGTCCTTTAAGACTGCTGCTCAAGCACTCGCTGTGGAATCTTGCTAACTGTATCTTGGAGGTCAATACGTTGAAAATGTTAACCTCCAGATCAGAAACGAGAATTGGACATTGACGTTTGTGGATCTTTGACGTGGTTGCAGCATTACAACAGTAACTACACTTCAGAAGTACTTAATTGGCTGTGAGCTGCATTGGGATATCCAGAGTTTGTGAAAGGACCTCTTGTATAAATGCAAGTTTATTCTTAAAGTAATGCATATTATTGGGAAAGGGGGGGGGGGCGTGGGGGAGGAGGAGGAGTGATGTGGGTTCTAAGTATACAATAAATGAATAGAATTAGCACAGGGATGTTAAGAGGACCTGGGAAAATTGCAGTCATTGCTTTCAATTGTCTAGGCAGTGAAGTAATTAAGGAAGCTAATAGAATGTTGTGCTGTTCTGGAGAGGTTATACACTAAGGCTTTACAATACACAGGGCAGACAGTGAGTGGAATACAGTGTTGAGTTCTGAGCACCTTGTGAGAAAAGAGGAGCAACAGAAGTATCATAAATGTGTGAAGAAAGATAAAATCTTAATCTCTACAGTCCAGAATGATGGCAGTTAAAAAGTGACCTTGTATAAAAATACTAAATAGTGCATGTAAAATTAGTTTTTTTTTAAATTCCGGGATTAATGAATATTTGTAGTAATTTGCAGGCAGTTCCGGCAAAAGCAGGTTATTTTAAAATGTGATGGAGAGTTGTAGTTTTGAAGGAGTGAATTTTTGGCTCTTGTCTGTGAATTTTCTGGAGAGTATACCTGCTTGCACTGTTTCATGGGGCACTGTTGGTCTTCAAGTTTTTTAGAGATACAGCACTGAAACAGGCCCTTCGGCCCCCCGAGTCTGTGCCGACCATCAACCACCCATTTATACTAATCCTACACTAATCCCATATTTCTACCACATCCCCACCTGTCCCTATATATTTCCCTAACACCTACCTATACTAGGGGCAATTTATAATGGCCAATTAACCTATCAACCTGCAAGTCTTTGGCATGTGGGAGGAAACCGGAGCACCCAGAGGAAACCCACGCAGACACATGGAGAACTTGCAAACTCCGCACAGGCAGTACCCAGAATCGAACCCGGGTCCCTGGAGCTGTGAGGCTGCGGTGCTAACCACTGCGTCACTGTGGGGCAGATCATAGGGGAGGGGATGATTATTAAAAACTGGTGATTTAATTGCAGCAGCCACAGAATTATTTAGTGTTCTGCTTGTTTGAAATGGTATTGTGTTGGTAGATGTTTGGTGTTGGCTTAGTTGGTGGTGCACTCTCCTGTAAGGGACCAGGTTGAGATTAAGCTCAACCCCCGAAGTTGAGCACAAGGAAAAGTTCAGTGCAGTATTGAAGGAGTGCTGTGTTGTTGGGTGCAGCCCTTCAGGTGATGTTAAACAGAGGTCCCATCTGCTTATTTAATTAGAGGCAAAAGATCTTGTATTAAGTAAAGACTTGCACCTTTCACATACATGCTCCAAAGCACTTTACAGCCAAGTATAGCCACTTTGTAATGTGGGAAACACAGCAGCCATTGTGCACACAGAACGCTGTCATAAACAGCATTGTGGAAATGACCAGGTAATCTGTGTTATAGTAATGTTAGTTAAGGGATAAATATTGGCCAGGACATTGGGGAGAGCTCACTTGGCTGTCGTCGTACAGTGCCTTGCGATCTTTTACCTGAGTGCAGATGGAGCCTCGATTTAAGCGCCAAATAAATAATTTTTAAAAATCTCATCCAAAAGACAGCATCTTTGTCTGTGCAGCACACCATCAATACTGCACTGGAGTGTCAGCCTAGATCTTGTGCTCAAGTCTCTGGAGTGGGACTTGAACCACAACATTCCGATTCAACCAACATCAAATAAGACCAGTGACTTGAACAAATTATCTTTCCCTTCCCTGCCCCCACTAAAGAGATCAGTAGGTGTATATCTCTGACTCCCAGCAAAAGTAGTTGTTATTGTGTTAAGTTTCTGGTTGAAATATGATGTAGCTTGGAGCTTGACGCACATGTACTGTACAGAACACACTGATCCAGTGTTGGGACGGGGAGCTTGCATAGAATATTACAACACAGGAATGTGCCGTAGTCATTAAGTCTGCACTGGAAGTTTTCTGAACCCTTTCTCCTGCTTGTTCCTGATAACCCTTTAATAATGTGCTCTTTTTATAATTCCCTTTTTAAAAACAGGACTCTGTTTCAACAGCAGTTAGGTGCAGTGAATTCCACATTCTATACACTCCGTAAAAGATTTTCTTGCTGACAATACTCCCCACCCCACAACCATTCTTTGTTTGAATATCTTCAGTTTTGTCCCTCGTATTACCACTACACAGGTTAATGGAAAAATTTGCTTCACTTAGCTTGGAGGTCATGGGTTCAAATCCCACTCCGGAGGCTTGGGTACATAATTCAGAATGACAATGCTCCTATGTAGTACTGACGGAGCACTGCACTGTCGGAGGTACTGGCTTTCGGCTGAGATGCTAAACCGAAGTTCTGTCTGCCCACTTGGTTAAGTGTAAAAGATCCCATGGCACTGTTTGAAAAAGAGCAAGGGAGTTCTCTCTGCTCTCCTGGCCACGGTTTATTCTTCAACCAATATCTCAAAACCATTAGGCTGATTCCTGGGATGAATGGGGTTGTTTTATGAGGAAAGATTCAGCAGGTTGGCCCTATACTAATTGGAGTTTGGAAGAACAAGTGGTGATCAGATTGAAACATAGGTTTCTGAGGGGGCTTGACAGGATATCTCAGGGATCCTCACATCCTTCCTGAAGTGTAGTGATCAGAACTGGACGCAATACTTCAGTTGTGGCCTAGACAGAGTTTTCTAACGGTTCCGCATGACCTCCCTGCTTTTGTACTCAATACCTCTATTTATAAAGCCCAAGAACCCATATGCTTTGCTAACTATGTCATACCACCTTCAAAGATCTATGCACATGCACCCCCAGGTCCCTATGTTCTTGCATACTCTTTAGAACTGTGCTATTAAGTCTATATTGACTCACTATCCCTTTTGCCAAAATGCATTGCCTCACACTTCTATGTATTAAATTCCATCTGCCTCTTGGCTGCCCATTCTGCTAGTCTATCTAAGTCCTGTTGCAGTTGATTGGTATCATCCTCATTGCCGCACCTCCCAAGTTTGGTATCCTCTGCAAATTGAGATTTTAGTCTGTATTCCAATATCCAAGTCACTTGTATAAATCAAAAAAAGCAGTGGTCCAAGCACTGACCCTTGGAGAGCACTACTGTCTACCATCCTCTAATGTGGAAAAACAACCATTTACCACGACTTGCTGTTTTCTGTCCTTAAGCCGATTTTTATCCTTGCTGACACTGACCCTCCTATTCAATGAGCCACAATTTTGTTAACCAGCCTTTTATGTGGTACTTTGCCAAGCCCTTTAAAATCTATATAGATGCCGTCCACTGCATTCCTTGCAAAATACTGTTTGACGTGTGTTTGTGTGGAAGAAAGGCTTGCATTTATATAGTGCCTTTCACAAACTCCGAGCATCTCAAAATGCATTGCATCCAATGAAGTATTTTTGAAATGTAGTCACTGTTGTAATGTAAGAAATGCGACAGTCTGTTTGTGCACAACAAGCTCCCACAAACAGAAACTGGATAATGACCCCACAGTCTGTTTTTGTGATATTGGATTTGAAGCCAGAGCCTTCTGACTCAATATGACCAACTTGGCTTAAGGTTTAAACCAAGAGTGGTTAGGTTCGGCCTTCTGTTACATGCTTGGAAGATAGTCCAAGTAAGATGCAGCAGCCTATGTAGCATCATAGAAAGGTTACAGCACAGCAGATGGCCATTCAGCCCATCATGTCACTGCTGGCTCTTGGCAAGAGCAACTTGGCTAGACCCATTTGCCTGTCCTTTCCCTTATAGCCCTGCAAATTTTTCTCTTCCCTTTTGAAAGCTACAGTTTAAACTGCCTCGACCACACTTGCATGCAGTGCATTCCACATCCTAACCACTTGCTGCATAAAAAGGTTTTTCCTTATGACACTATTGGTTCTTTTGCCAGTCCCTTAAATTGGTGTTCTCTGATTCTTGACCCTTCTGCCAATGGGAACAGCTTCTCCCTATCAACACTGAGTAGACCCCTCATAATTTTGAACAGCTGTATCAAATCTCCACTTTTTCTAAAGAAAGCAACCCAGCTTCTCCCGTCTATCTGCGTACCTGAAGTTCTTCATCCCTAGAACTATTCTTGCAAATCTTTTCAGCACACTCTCTTAAAGCTTTCACAGCCTCTTTAAAGTGTGGTGCCCAAAATTGGGCACAGTACTGCAGTTGAAGCCGAACCGGTGTTATATTAATGTTCTTCATAACAACTTTGTTTTTGTACTCTGTGCCTCTGTTTCTGAAGCCCAGTATCCCATATACCTTTTTACCCACTTACTCAACCTGCCCTACCGTGTTCAAAAATTTGTGCACATTTACCCACTGGGTCTCTCTGTTCGTGCACTCAGTTTTAGGATTATACCCTTGAGTTTCTATTGCTGCTCCTCATTCTTCCTACCAAAATATATCAGTTCCCATTTCTCTGCCTTAAATTTCATCTGTCACATGTCTGTCCTCTTGTAGTCTATCACTATATCCATCCTTCTCATAGTTCACCGTACTTCCAAGTTTTTCGCCATCGGCAAATTTAGAATTTGTGCCCTGTACCCCAAGTGTAGGTCATTAATATATATCAAGAAAAGCAGTGGTCCTAGTACCAACCCCTAGGGAACCCCACTATATATCTTGCTCCAATCTGATAAATAACCGGTTCACCACCACTCTTGTTTCCTGTCACTCACATAACTTCGGAACCATGCTGCTACTTTTCCTTTTATTTGCTGGCAAACCTGCTATGTGGCACTTTATCAAATGCTTTTTGGAAGTCCATATACATTCCATCAACCCTCTCTGTTACCTCATGAAAATAACTCAATCAAGTTTGTTCAACACAATTTTCCTTCAACAAATTTGTGCTTGCTTTCCTTAATTAATTCACACTTTTCCAAGTGATTTAATTTTGTCCCGGATTATCATTTATAAAAGATTTCCCACCGCTGAGGTAAAACTGACTGGCCTGTACTTGCTGGGTTTATCTTTACCCCCTTCTTTGAACAAAGGTGGAACATTTGCAATTCTCCAGTCCTCTGGCACCACCCTTCTCTAAGGAGGATTATGGCCAGTGCTTCCAATTTCCACCCTTCCTTCCCTCTGTATCCTTGAATGCATCCCATCTGGTCCTGGTGATTAATCAACTTTTAAGTACAGGTAGCCTTTCTAATATCTCCTTTAGATTTTTAGATTTAGAGATACAGCACTGAAACAGGCCCTTCGGCCCACCGAGTCTGTGCTGACCATCAACCACCCATTTGTACTAATCCTACACTAATTCCATATTCTTACCACATCCCCACCTGTCCCTATATTTCCCTACCACCTACCTATACTAGGGGCAATTTATAATGGCCAATTTATAGTGGCGCAGGGCGGCACAGTGGTTAGCACCGCAGCCCCACAGCTCCAGCGCTAAACTTTTAGCCCTTCCAGTATCTCTGCTACCTCCTCTTTCACCATGACTTTGGCAGCATCTTTCTTGGTAAAGACAGATGCACAGTACTCATTCAGTACCTCAGCCATGCCCTCTGTCTCCATGTGTAGATCCCCTTTTGGACCCTAATCAGTCCACCCCTTGTTTTGCTACCCTTTCACTATTTTAAATGCCTATAGAAGACTTTTGGATTCCCTTCTATGTTAGCTGCTCATTATTGCTTTTGTCAACCAGGAATCTCTGGCTTTGGTTGCCCTCCCTTTCCCCCTCATAGGAATGTATCTCGACTGTCCCCGAACCATCTCTTCTTTAAAGGCAGCCCATTGTTCCATTAGTTTTGCCTGCCAGTGTTTGATTCCAATTTGCCTGAAAGAAGTAGTTGCCTTTCATGACCACTGGACGTCTCAGTGCTGTACAGCCAATGAAGTACTTTTTGAAGTGTAGTCACTGTTGTAATGCAGGAAACAGATCTAAGGCAGATCTGTTCTCATCCAATTGAAATTTACACTCCTCCAGTTAATTATTTTTACTCTGGATTGTTACTTGTCGTTTTCCATAGCTAGCCTAAACCTCATGATACGATGATCACTGTTCCCTAAATGTTGTTCTTCTGACACTTGATCCACTTGACTGACTTAATTCCCCAGAATCAGATCCAGCAATGCCTCCTTCCTGGGATTGCTGCAGTGTTCCAGCGAACATCAACGCAAGCTCGGGGAACAGCGCCTCATTTACTGATTAGGCACGCTACAGCCTGCCAGACTGAACATTGAGTTCAATAATTTCAGAGCATGACAGGCCCCCCCCCTTTTTATGTTTAGTTATTTTTCCTTTTTTATTTGGTTATTTTATTTTAGTTTTTCTAGTTTGTTTCTATTGTGCCTACCCACTGTTTTGGTTTTTTAATGTTTGTGCTTGGAGTGCTTTTGCTTTACAGTCAATTAACACCCTCTCTGTACTAACGCTTTGTCTTTCAGCACACCATTAACATACCGTTTGCCTTTGTTTCGTGACCTTCTGGTCAGTTATTCTCTGTGGCCTTGTCCTATCTACACCTTCTCCTTTGTTATCTCTTGCCCCACCCCTGCTTTACTTGCCTAAAACCTTTTACATTTCTAATATTTGTCAGTTCTGATGAAAGGTCACTGACCTGAAATGTTAACTCTGCTTCTCTCTCCACAGATGCTGCCAGACCTGCTGAGTATTTCTAGCATTTCTTGTTTTAATTTCAGATTTCCAGCATCTGCAGTATTTTGCTTTTATTTTAATGCCTCCTTCCTTGTTGGGCTGGAAACATCAAGAAAATTATTCTGCACATGCTTCAGAAATTCCCCTCTCTGCCTTTTACACTATTATACACATGCAACAGCAATACTGAGGTCATCAGTGCTGTATTGATTCACCATGCCAGCATTACTCATCTCTGTAGTATATAGTGTGTTGCCAGTTTTGGTCAACAAATGTAGAAATATGCGGGCAATTGGTTAGAAACTCTGCTGCCCGTATCCTAACTGGCACCAAGTCCCGTTCATCCATAGCCCCTGTGCTTACTGACATACGTTGGCTCTTGCTCTGGGAATGCCTTGAATTTAAAATTCTTATTCTGTTTAAATCCCTCTATAGCCTCACCCCCTCCCATCCCCATAGCCCTCCAAGATTTCTGTGCTGCTCCAATTCTGTCCACTTGTTCATCCCTGATTTCCATGTCCCACCATTGATCATGGCTTCAGCTGTCTGAACCCTAAGCTCTGGAATTCTCTCCCTGAACCTCCCTGCCTCCTTTAAGATGCTCCTTACAACCTAGCTCTTTGACCAAGCTTTAGGTTCCACTGTCCTAATATCTCCCTATGTGCCTCAGTGTCAAATGTTCTGTGAGCCTGGGGATTTCCTGTATTAAAGTCACCATATAAATGCAAGTTGTTGATCTTGTCTCTGATCTTGAAAGGGTGGGGGTGGAAGCTGCTGTTGTCTTGTGAACCTCATTGGATCTGGGGAATCCAGTTTGAATCTGATACAAATGTGCAGCAGAGATTTTGTGTTTTGCTTCATGCCTGTCTTCACTAGCGCTTAAAGTGATCACATGGATCTCTGGAGAGCCTCCTGGCAATTGTGCAGTCCTTCTGGATTTGCATATCTAGATTTTAATTTAGTCATTGTCAAATTCAACTAATTGGTTTTCTGACTGTTTCAGATTTGGATAAATAATGAACAGCTGGGTTTTTCTGCCTCAGAACTGTGTGGAATTGCTGCTCAGCTGTTGGTTTCCGATTTATTCAGCAGGATAAGAGTTGCACTCAAGCTATAGAGTTAACTAATAGTCTAGCTACTATGTAGTGGTACAGCATTATCCATTTAACCAACAAGGTATGGGTTACTTGCTGTGAAACTTAATGCTATTGCTGTTTAAGTAAGTATTGCCATTCTGAGTAATGTATAATTGTATAGAGTTTCTATTTTAAGTGCCACAAGGTGTCGGCGACATTATGGGCTGACAATTTATAAATATAAGATTACAAAGTATTTGCAGCACAAACGGGCCATTCAGCCCAACGCATCTGTACTGCTGGTTACACTGCACACAAACATCCTCCCTCCTCTCTTCTAACTCCATCAACATATCCTTCTATTCCTTTCTCCCTCATGTACTTACCGTGCTTCCCCTTAAATGCATCTATGCAATTTGCCTCAACTATTCTTTATGGTAGCGAGTATCCCATTCTCTCCACTCTCTGGGTGAAGTTTCTGAATTCCCTATTGGATTTATTAGTTTCTGTTTTATATTTATGACCCCCTAGTTCTGGTTTCGCCTGTCAGTGGAGACATCCTCTCTACATCTACCCTGTCAAACCATTTCATAATCATGACGACCTCACCTCTCTTTTTTGCCTAGAGAAACGATCCTAGCCTGTTCAGTCGTACTTGATAGGTTTAATTTCTTAGTTCTGGATCATTCTAGTAAGTCTTTTTTGTACCTTCTCCAGTGCCTCTATATCCTTTTCATAATCTGGAGACCAGAACTGTCCACAGTACTCAGTGTGGTCTAACCAGGATTCTGTATGAGTTTAACATGACTTGTCTCCTATTCAATTCCATCTCTCTAAAAATGAACCCCAGTGCTTTGTTTGCTATTTTTATGCTCTTATTAACCTGCATCACTGCTTTTAACTTACGTACCTGTACCCCTCCACCATCCCTCTGTTCCTCTACCCTATTTAGATGTTTATTTTTCAAAGGAATATGTAGCCTCCTTATTCCTACCAAAATGTATTGCCTACATTTAAAATACATTGGCCAATTACGCACCCTTTCTGAATTTTGAAATTGTACTCCGATTCCAGAGTCCAAATCGTATTTGTAAATGTTGAACAGCAGTGGTCCCAGCACTGATCCCTGTGGAACACCACTTGCCATCATTTGCCCAATCTGAGTAACTACTTTTTAACCTCTCCTGTTTTCTGTGTTGTAGCCAGATTGCTATCCATTCTGTTACTTGTCCTGCGACTTCACATGTTCTGAGACGGTAGTCACTAATAAGTCCAAGAGGGAATTCAGGGGAAACCTCTTTACTCAGGCTGGTTAGAATTTGGAATTTGGTACCAGATAGAGTAGTTCAAGGAGATAGCATAGATGCATTTAAGGAGAAGCTTGATAAACAGATGGGGAGAAAGAAATAGGATGTGTTGATGGGGTGAGATGAGGTAGGGCGAGAGGAGGCTTGAGCTTAACATAAATACTGGCATAGACCAGTTGGGCTGAATGGCCTGTTTGTCATGTGAATTCTATGCAACGTGGTTAGTTTTCAGTTCATTTGTTTTGTAAAATGTTGTAGGGAGTAGAATGGTTACAGCACAGATCTGGGCCTTTGGGGGTTTGAATCTGTGCCAGACCAATTGCAGATAACCTCTGACCATGGTTAACGAGTTTGGACAGTGGGCACAGACAGCATCCCAGAATTTTACGTTAATTGACATTGATCAGACAAGTTACCATCCCGCTACTCCCTTTGCTCCAGTTAGGAGGGGCTCTATAGAGCGGCGCACTAGTAAGAGGGATACAATACTGCATTGCTGATTTTTGGAACTCTGAGCATGGGATTGGTAAATATATGCTGAAGATGGGAATGGTTATTAGGGTGTGGAAGCTTTCCACTGTTTTTGGGTGTCTGAAGCATATAGTACAGGACTCTCTGAAGAGCAATTTTTGCATTTACTTTTAATTTGATGCATTTAAAAGGAAGCTAGTTGAGTACGTGAGGGAGAAAGTAATAGAAGAATATGTTAATATGATTAGATGAAGCAAAGGTGGGAGGAGACTTATGTGGAGCCTAAACACCAGCACAGATCTGTTGGACCACATTTTCCTGCACTGTAAAAATTTCTTTGTAATTTAAATGATCATTTTTAAAGCCCAATGAAGTCTTAACTAGAAACTGACTATCCTGTGGAAATGGTTAGCAGAACCCTTGAATATTACTGCTTTATCTGGAATGCGCTGCCTTGAAGGGAAGGTGGAAGCAGATTGAACAGTAGTTTTTGAAAAGGAATTGGATAAATAAATAATTGGAAGAGGAAAAAATAGTAAGGCTGTGGGGAAAGGGTGGTGTGGCTGGGGGGGTGGTGGGTGGTGGTGGGGAGCCATTTGGATAGCTTCCTTGATCCAGCACAGGCTTGATTAGAACGAATGGCTTCCTGTGCTGTTCAATTCTAAGTTTTTATTTACTACTGGAAGAAGCTTCTGTGCTCCAGTACACAGACTAACATTAGTAGCAGCAGCAGCCACCCCAGGGCATGGGGTGTAGTGGTAATGTCACTGGTCTAGTAATCTAGTAAATTCAATTAATTAATGTAATTACATTAATTTTAAAAAGCTAGTCTCAGTCACGGTGCCACAAAACTATCAATTGTCATAAAAACCCCATCAGGTTCACTTATGTCCTTTTAGGGAAGGAAATCTGCTGTCCTTATCTGGTCTGGCCTACATGTGACTCCCAACCTGTTGACTCTTAACTGCCCTCTAAAATGGCCTAGCGAGTCACTCCGTTATCAAGGGCAATTGGGGATGGGCAACATATGCTGGCCTTGCCAGGGACACTAACATCCCATGAAAGAATAAAAAATATGGTGTGTGATGGGAGGTGAGAACAGGCATTTCTGGGGAACCTACAAAGGAAAAAGAGACTTGCATTTATATGGTGTCTTTTATGACCTTAGGATGTCTCGAAGCCTATTACTGACAATGAAGTATTTTTTGAAGTGTAATCACTGTAGTGTAGGAAATGTGGCCACAAATTGCACAGAAGCAACCACAGCAACAATTGCTTACAATTGGAGTATATTCACACACAAACAGGCCATTTGGCCTGCACTCAAGCCTTCTCCCATCCTTCCTCATCTAACTCTTGTAAGTATAATCCTCTGTTTCCTTCTCCCTCATATCTAGCAGCGAATGGTTAGGACCTGGAATGCACTGCTTGAGAGTGCAGTAGAGGCAAATTCAATCATGGCTTTTAAAGAGGAATTGGATAAGCACCTGAGAAGAGAAAATTTGCAGGGCTATGAGGAAAGAGTGGGGGAGTGGGACTAGCTAAATTGGTCTTGCAGAGAACTGGCATGGACTTGATGGGCTGAATGGCCTCTTTCTGTACTGTGGCCATGCTGTGATTCTATGATTCTCGCCTCCCTTTAAATGCTTCTCTGCTATTCGCCTCAACTACTCCCTGTGGTATGTGATAATGGCTGGATAATCCATGTTTAGTGATGTTGGTTAAGGGGTAAATATTGGCCTGGCCAGCAGGGAGAACTCCCCTGCTTGTCAAACTAGTGCAGTGGGATTTTTATGTCCACCTGAGCGGGCAGACAGTTTTCATCCTAAAGATTATAGCTTTAGTGGCTCAAGTCTCTGGAGTGGGACTTGAACATTTTGACTCAAGCGAGAGTATTAATTACTTCATCCGAAAAAGAAACATTACTTTCCAAGGATTATTTTACCTACCTTATTAGTCAGATTGGAGGGTACCAGAGTTTTTATGTGGACACTTCTGTGTTCTGAAACTCACACAGAGAATTTCCTAAGATCTGCAACTGCCTAAATCATCAATATGAGTTTGTTGGCAAGCTGGGATATGAATGTCCTGCTCAATTCTTGGCTACCTCCAACTTGAAGTGAAGCTAGCAACAAATCGGATACATCATTAGAAATAGCTGTTAAGCCTCAGCTGGAGCATGGAGTTGGTTCAGAGATATTGATAAATTAAGTGAAAGGGTGAAACTGTGGAAAATGGGTTTCATTGGAGGCAAGTGTGAGGTCATCGATTTTAGACCTAAAAAATAGAATAAGGTGCTTTACAAATGAAGAACTAGAATCAGTGGGTCCAAGTACATATTATTAGAATGTCATGAACAGGTGAAGAAAATAACCAAGATGGCTCATGGATGCTGGCTTTTATATCTAGAGGACTAGAAATATAAGGGGGGGGGGGTGTGGTTAGTAGTCATGCTTTAGTTATACAAAGCCCTGGTTAGACCACCTGGATACTGTGACTAGTTCTGGGTACCACACTTAAGGAAGAGTATATCAGCCTTGGAAGGAGTGCAGTGTATATTTGCCAGAATGATACCTGGACTCCAGGGGTTAAATTACATGGTGAGATTACGCAAACTTGGGCTGTATTCCCTGAAATGTTCAGGAGTGATTTGTTTGTTTTCACGGTACTGAGGGGAACAGATAAGGTAGATAAAGAGGAACTATTTCTGCTGGGTGGGGAATCTAGGACTAGGGGGCATAGTCTAAAATTTAGAGCCAGACCCTAGAGGAGAGAAAACAGAGTGGTAGAAGTTGAAATTCTCTTCCACAAATGGCAATTGATGCTAGATCAATTAATTTTAAAACTGACATTGATAGATTTTTGTTATCTAAAGATGTTAAGGGATACGGAGCAACGGTGGGTTTATGGAGTTAAATCGCCAATCAGTCATGACCTTATGAAATGGTGGAACAGGCTCAAGCGACTGAATGGCCTACTCCTGTTCGTATGGGCATCACTTTAGGAAGGATGTCAAGGCCATAGGAGAGTGGGTGAAAAGCAGGTTTACCAAACTAATATCAGAGATGGAGGACTTTACTGTCTTCTCTGCGAAGAGACTAGAGAGCTGGGATAGTTCTAGTTAGAGCAAAGAAGGTTAAGGGATAATTTAATCCAGATTTTCAAAATCAGGGAGTGCTTTTCACAGAGTACATAGAGAAACTTTCCACTGACAGGAAGGTAAGTAGTGTTTGGGTTTTTGTGCCAATCTGATTGACATTACTTGACACCCAACCGGAGTAATGTGTCTTTTTCTGGTCATCACGCTTTAGGAAGGATGTGAGGGTCCTTGAGAGTGAGCAGAGGAGATTTACCAGAATGGTTCCAGGGATGAAGGATTTTAGTTACAAGGTTAGGTTGGAAAAGCTGGTGGTGTTCTCTTTGGCGTAAAGGAGAGGAGATTTAATAGAGGTGTACAAGATTATGACAGGCTTAGACAAGGAAAAACTGTTCCCATTAACTGATGGTACAAGGACTAGGGGTCACAGATTGACGGTTTTGGGCAAGAGATGCAGGGGAAATGTGAGGAAGAACTTTTTTTATACAGTGAGTGGTAATGACTTGGAACACTCTGTCCCCGAGGGTGGTGGAAATGGAGACAATCAATGATTTCAAAAGGAAATTAGATGGGCACTTGAGGGAAATAAACCTGCAGGGCAACAGGGTTCGAGCTGGGGAGTGGGACAGACTGGATTGCTCCGTGGAGAGCTGGCATGGGCTCGATAGGCTGAATGGCTGCCTCCAAGCCCTATATTACATCTGTACCTCCTCTTCCCCTCTTTCACCACACCTCTCCCTCCCCCCACCCCACCCTCCACAAATGAAAATATGTCAAAATATTGCATACCGCTGTAGCCACAAGAAGACCCTTAAGTGGTTGCTGGTGCACCATGCATCCATCCTGAAAGGGGCATGATTTTTGATTTTCTCCCGTTAAAAGTGAAATGTTCTACATAGGAACAGGTGCAGACCATTCAGTCCCTTGAGCCTGTTCTGCCAGTTGATCGGATCCTGGCTGAACTGTATCTTAACTCCATTTACTTGCCTTGCTTTTGTAACCTTTGATATCATTGCCCAACAAAAATCTATTGATGTTTTGAAATTTTCAATTGCCTTCCTCCAGCTTTTTGGACAGAGTATTCCTAGATTTCCATGACTTTGTGTGAAGAACTACTTCCTGATGTGAACTCCTGAACTGCCTAGATCTAATTTTAAGGTTATGACCTTTTGTTCCGCATTTTCCCCCACCAGAGGAAAGAGTTTCTTTAGGATGTTTGGAGGATTTGATAGGGTCAGTAAACACCTCAATTAGACCAGACCTCACCAAGTCCCAGGTTGCTTTACCTTGACATGTTCGGACATTGTTTTGCAAACCCCTCAGCTGGTGAATATGCCAAGAATGAAAACTGTTCCCAGCAATCAACATCAAGCCAGTTCAGGGAAATTATTACTGTCTCACAGTTCTGCTGTAGTTTGCATCCTCTCTGCAAGGAATGTCCAAAGCTTTGATGTGTTACCAGAACTTTTCAAATGTAAAATTTTTTTGTTGGTTTGTAATGACTCCAGGTGATTTGTAATGATTTCTTACCACCATGTGTCTCCTCGAGGGTTCATTTGAAGCCCCAGGCAAGGATCATCTATATTGTAGATACAAGCTATATCTGTAAGGATTGATGGTGATCACTTCATGATTTTAAATAAATCCGGAGTGTGTCTGGTTTAGCTCCATAATGACCTTTACTGAGGAGAGAAAATGTGCAGTCTCTTTGGTGCCAGTAAGTTTCAAGTTTTAGCAGGAGCTTTCCGTTCACTACTATTCTGTGTCTGTCTGTGTCTTTCCCCGCCCCCCCTCACAAACTTTCTCTTCCCCATGTTCCACACCCCTCAGAAAATGGTGTAGTTCTGTTTTCTCGCTATTATCTATATGTATTGAATCCTGAAAATTAGACTTGAGGTGTCTTTCCTTCATTACATGTCTAATTGCTTGGTAGGGCAGTGGTTATGTTAATGGATTAGTGATCCAGAGGTCTTATATCATCGATGAGGGATGCAAGTTCAAATCCCACTGTGGCAGTTGATTTTTTTTTAAAAATCTGATATCAGTAAAAGTGACCATGAAGCTAGCAGGTTGTCATTTTAAAAAAAAAACCCTGACTGATTCACAAATGCCCTTGAGGGAAGGAAACCTGCTGTCTTGCATGGTCTGGATAATGACTCCAGTCTCCCCACTCTTGTTGACTCTTAACTGCCCTCTGGCACTGATCTGAAGTGGTTGCTGGTCTCGGCACTTCACTTTCGCTGTATATATTATTTGAACATATCTTTCAAAAAACAAACTGTTTACATTGCCAATGACATCCTCAAGGGAGACATTCATATGTATGCAGGAGCTCCTCTGGATGATTCCCTCTTGAGGGAATGCCTGGCCTCATTTCAATATTCCTTCACATAAGCTTACCTGATGGTGCAAGCTCTTTGGATTGGGGGAGGGGAAGGTTAGCTGCAGGGAATGGGGGGAACTCCATAAGATTGGTGAAGGGGGAGAGCAATGACACAAACCTGTGCTCCATTTTGCCTTGATATTGTGGGAGGCAATGTTGATATTTGACAAATGTGAGTGTTGAATTTTGCTCTTGTTTTTACAGGTGCAATTATGAAATGTCCTGCCTCTTGATGTCATACGACATGAGCTGCACTGATTGTAACGTAACCAGGTTAAGCAGCACAACCATGGGGAAGATGCTGTTGGGACACAACAGGGTCAGCGGCAGCAGGGACTATGAAGAGAGGGTGGCCGATACCGAGAGCAAACAGGAGTACCTTCCCAAGCACCGTAAGACATACCCGCTACGGAAACGCATTCACATGCAACCAGGCAATTTCTCATCCCCAGGGGTTGCCAAGGAGCTGGAAGGGACATCAGTTGATGGAGTGAGCCCCACACAGGCTATTGCGGAGCAATGGGGTTATCAGAGCAACCAGGACCGTGTTCGAGAGGAGGCACCCCAGGCAGAGAGGAGTGAAGACTCTGGCAAAGAGAACGCCAAAAGGACAGCTGTGGTCCCACGTGCCGTTGAGTCACGCCCGCGAAGGCTGGCTAGCCTGAACGCAGAGGCGGTCAACAATCTGCTGCTGGAGCGTGAAGACTGCCCACCGTCCAACAGGCGGTGCCGGAGAGGTCCCAGCTGCGGTGTGGAATGTGCTGAGAACCAACCCGAGGGCAAGACCAGTCACCCAGCAAAAAGGCGGACAGGCAGCTCAGGTGGGTCATCTGATGGCGACGTTTTCACCTGCACTGAGAGTGACCCTGCACCAGCTGGGTGCGGCTGGGAGAGCGGATTGGCCGAGCTGCCGGCTAAAAAACGCATGGCCAGTCTCAACGCCGCTGCGTTCCTCAAGCTAAGTAACACCAGGGATGTTTCAGCTGGGCGGCGTAGCCGGGTGGAGGGAGAGGGAAAACCGGGCAAGGGGAGTGGTGGAATGCGGCTTTCTTGCCCACTGGCTGGCCGTCGCCCGCGAGCCAAGAGGAAGGACCCCAGGAGTGGCATCACAGTCAAACTCTGCCCTGCCAGCGGCTCAGGGGATGGTAAAGGGCAGAGAAAAGAAGAGTCTGCCAGCGCAGGGCAGCACTCCAGCACATTGACCATGAACCCGGACCCTCCCTGCCCATATGCGGACAAGACCAATGGATATCGCCATCAGCTATCGATGCTCGTGGGAAGCCAAGCCATGATTCAGCCCAAGTACCAAGCTGTGAAGGAGAGCACTGCTTCGGGTGCTGAGTTTACACAACCAGTGGCTCCATTTCAATCGCACTCAACATTGACTTTGCTGGACAACTTTGTGTCGGATCCGGACCACTACGGGTTTCTGCCTCCTGAAGTCTGCCTTGCTTCCCCAATGGATGATCTCTACCTACACTACGATCGAAGTGGCTTGTTGCCCATTGGCTGCAATTCTTTACATGGCTGTCCCATGTGCTCAGCTGCTTTCCCCTGCTGTACCCCGCCTGATGATGAAGGGAGCCTTCTCATTTCGCAGAGCGCCATGCCCACGGGTATCCCCTTCTCACATGCTCCATGTGGGGGCAGCCTTTGCTACGTGGGAGATGCAACAACCTTGCAGTGCATGGGCATGACTGGCTATGACTTTTGCAGAATGATCCATCCGTCACTCAACAGGGATGTAGTCCAAAGGACTTTAACATCAGACAGGACAAACTGTCTCCACAAGCTGGGAGTAAAAACTGGTAAGTGGGTGACCACCTGGGTAAGAGGAGCATTAGTAGACAAAGGTGTTTAAACATCACTGTACACCAAACTTATGGGCCATAAATGTAAGTTGCACAAATAAATCCAGCAGGGAATTGAGAAACTTAATTACCCAGAAAGTGGTGAAAATGTGGAACTTGCTAGTAAGTAATTGAGGCAAATAGTATAGATGTATTTAAGGGGAAGCTGGATAAGGATATGGAATCATAGAATGTTTGCAGCACAAAAGGAAGCCATTCAGCCCTTCATGTCCATGCAAGCTTTCTGCAAGAGTAACTCGCTCGTCTCACTTTTCCTTGTAGTCCTACAAATTTTTCTATTCAGATAATTATCCAATTCCCTTTTAAAAGTCATGATTGAATTTGCCTCAAGCAGTGCATTCCAGATCCTAACCACTTGCTAGGTAAAAAAAAAATTTCCTCGTGTCGCCTGTGTTCTTGAAGGAGAAAGGAATGGAGAGTTCTGCTGATAGGCAGATGAGGAATGATAGGATGAGGCTTGAGTGAAGCATAAATGCTGGTATGGACTGGTTGGGCCAAATGGCCTGTTTCTGTGCTGTATATCCTATGCAATTACGGAGAAACATCTTGTGTAATGCTCTCCTGTGTGTCCAGTGGTGGAAGGACTCCCCTGAAGGGAGTCTAGGGGTTGAGCGTCACATCTGTGTGCAGTCCCCTGGGTCATTGCAACAGACAAGCTGTTTTGGGGAGAACAGGGTAACTTGATGATACGTACAAAAGAAAATCTCTGACTTGACTGCATTTGTAGTTCATTGCGTTCCCAGGGTGAAGAGAATTATTGGGGCTGTTACTTGCTGTTAAAGAAAAGACTTCCATTTATATAGGGCCTTTCACAACCTCTGGTCATCCCAAAGTGCTGATCACCAATGAAATAATTCTAAAGTGTAGTTACTGTTGATCATGTAGGAAATGCATCTCTGCTGCCGTGATTCATCATTTTGACCATTGTAAATTGACCTTATCTTTTCTGAAGGTGTGAATTCTTCCTGGATTGAGAGGGTGATAATCTTTCCCAAGTAACCATACTCAATGTGAGAGTCTAGACAGCAAGGTAGATGGGCTTTCCAATCATGGAAGAAATCGCAGTGGAACTCTTAACTCTGTCCTCAATTGGCACACGTAATTTGCACACAGAGAGGTTCCACAAACAATGTTATAAATGACATCTGTTTTAATTGTTTGACCAGGGCACTGGGGCGAACTCACCAGCTGTTCGTTGAATAATGCCATGGGATCTTGAGCAGATGGGGTCTCTGTTTAACATCTCATCTGAAAGACAGTACCTCCTATAGTGCAGGACTCCCTCAGTATTGCAACAAAATGTCAGCCTAGATTTTGTGCTCAAGTTCCTCGAGTCGGACTCTAACTTACAACGTTCAGACATGAGGCAAGAATGCTACCCATTGAGTCATGACTGACAGCGACCATCAGTATTCCGTTGTGTTTTGGATCTTCTGTAAAGCTATAACAATACCTAATCTTGAATGTAACCAGTGTACTGTTCTGCATCTCTGTGGCCGCGATTCATCTATTTCGACCATTGTAAATTGTCCTCTTTTCTTAAGGTGTGAACTCTTGCTGGATTGAGAGGGTGGTTGTGGGCAATCTTTCTCAAGTAACCATACTCAATGTCTGGACAGGAAGGTAGACAGGCTGTTTAATCATGGAAGGAATCGCAGTGTAACCCTTACTCTGTCCTCGCTTGGCACACATACTCACCCCAACAGGACCGCAACCAGGAGTAATTTTGCAGCTGACATCAAAATAGGCTATAAATGGAGCTTGAGATTTGGCTGGTCTGTACACCATATGATGCATTTACTGCCAAGCCATGGAGGAGGTGTGATGGTTTTAAAGTTCATCTTGTAGAATATGGAGGATTGTGGGATTGGATCCCTGTACATGATTAGCACTTCATAGTTTTCTTTTCCTAATCATGTCTTTGGATGATGTTGACATTAGGTTTCACATGTATTCCAACAGTACCCTTCTCTACCTCTCTACCATCTGTTATGAACCCTCCACTCCCTCTGCCTTGTTGGGCTGATTGTCTGACATCCAGTTTTAGTTGAGCCTCCAGTTAATCATTTGGGAAGACCAAAGCCATTGTCTTTGTGTCCCCATCATATGCCTACCCACTGATTCTTCCCCCTCATAGCCACTGACTCAGGCTGTGCATGAGAGTTAGCAACCTTGCACCAAGTCCCATTCATCCATCACTCCATACCCACTGGCTTACATTGCTGCTGGTCCAGTAATGCCTTTAATTTAAAATTGTCATGCTTGTGCTCAAATCCCTTCATGACATTGCTGCCTCCTCTTGTAGCCTCGTCGAGCTCTGCAACCCTCAATGAAATCTGCATTAGCTGACTAGCTCCTATGCTCTGGAATTCCCTCCCTAAACGTCCCTGTTTCTCCATCTCTCCTTTTAAGGTCTTCCTTAAAACCCCTTTGAAGCTTTTAGGCACCTGTTCCAATACCTCCTTTAGCTCGGTGTCCATTTTTCTGTGACCACCCATTTATGAAGTGCCTTGAGTAAATTCTGTTAAAAGTACTATATAAATGCTAGTTGTTGAGTTGGCAGCCTCCGTTTGAGAATTGCTGAGAAGAATCATTTTGAATCCCTCAGAGATTCTACCCTGTGATGTTTGGTTCGATGCCAGAGGACTACATACAATGTGGTAGTAACTAGACTTATTGGACAAAAGAGCCACAGGAGCTCTTGCGTGGGCTATGTCCATGTGTGTTGTATGCATCTGCACTCATTACTGTTGCCAGCTCAATCTAATTTGGGTGTTGCTGAAGCATTATCGGTGTGTTTATGGGCAGTAAAGGATGAGGTCATCTTTGTAGCAGTATCTGGTTTTAACCACATTGCTGAAGAATGAGAAGCGAGCACTGCAACTTGCAGTTGTGATTCCAGGGCACTCCTGAATACAAAGCTACCCCAGTACAGATAATTGGAAAAACTGTTATGAACCAATAGTGCAAGGACTAGGGGACACGAATTGAAAGTTTTGGGCAAATGATGCAGGGGGAATATGAGGAAAAATCTTTTGTTTACACGATGGTGGTGACCTGGAACTCGCCCACAAGGGTGGTGGAAGTGGAGACAATCAGTGACTCCGAGAAAGTTGGTTGGCCACCTAAAGAAATAGACTTGCAGGGCTATGGGGATCGAGTCGGGTGGGATTGATTCCATAGTTGTGTAAAGACCTGGCATGGACTTGATGGGCTGAATGGTCGCTTTCTGTGCTGTAAATGACTCTAGGGGTTCTCCATTGGTCAGGCCTTCAAAGTGAGATGAACCATTGTGGGAGGTGGTGGGGTGTTACTGTTTGGTCAGTCTCAAAGAACAAAGAACAGTACAGCACAGGAACAGGCCATTCGGCCCTCCAAGTCTGTGCCGATCTTGATGCCTGCCGAAACTAACACCTTCTGCACTTCCGGGGCCCATATCCCTCTATTCCCTTCCGATTCATATTTAAGAGACATCTTGACAAATATGTCGCTATGGTATCTGCTTTCACCACCTCCCCTGGCAGCAAGTTCCAGGCACTCACCACCCTCTGTGTAAAAAAAAAAAAAAAAAAAATTTGCCTCGCACATCCCCTCTAAACTTTGCCCCTCGCACCTTAAACCTATGTCCCCTAGTAACTGACTCTTCCACCCTGGGGAAAAAGCTTCTGACTATCCACTCTGTCCATGCCGCTCATAACTTTGTAAACCTCTATCATGTCGCCCCTCCACCTCCGTCGTTCCAGTGAAAACAATCTGAGTTTATCCAACCTCTCCTCATAGCTAATGCCCTCCAGACCAGGCTACATCCTGGTAAACCTCCTCTGTACCCTTTTCCAAAGCCTCCACGTCCTTCTGGTAGTGTGGCGACCAGAATTGCACGCAATATTCTAAGTGTGGCCTAACTTAAGTTCTGTACAGCTGCAACATGACTTGCCAATTTTTATACTCTATGCCCCGACCGATGAAGGCAAGCATGCCGAATGCCTTCTTGACTACCTTATCCACCTGCGTTGCCACTTTCAGTGACCTGTGGACCTGTACGCCCAGATCTCTCTGAACTCCTAAGGGTTCTGCCATTTACTGTATACCTCCCACCTGCATTAGACCTTCCAAAATGCATTACCTGACATTTGTCCGGATTAAACTCCATCTGCCATTTCTCCGCCCAAGTCTCCAACTGATCTGTATCCTCTGACAATCCTCATCATTATCCACAACTCCACCAACCTTTGTGTCGTCCTCAAACTTACTAATCAGATCAGCTACATTTTCCTCCAAATCATTTATATATACTACAAACAGCAAAGGTCCCAGCACTGATCCCTGCGGAACACCACTAGTCACATCCCTCCATTCGGAAAAACACCCATCTGCTGTTACCCTCTGTCTTCTGTGACCGAGCCAGTTCTGTATCCATCTTGCCAGCTCACCTCTGATCCCGTGTGACTTCAACTTTTGTACCAGTTTGCCATGTGGGACTTTGTCAAAGGCTTTGCTGAAGTCCATATAGACAACATCCACCGCCCTTCCCTCATCAATCATCTTCGTCACTTCCTCAAAAAAACTCAATCAAATTAGTAAGACACGACCTCCCCTTCACAAAACCATGCTGTCTCTCGCTAATAAGTTCGTTTGTTTCCAAATGGGAGTAAATCCTGTCCCGAAGAATCCTCTCTAATAGTTTCCCTACCACTGACGTAAGGCTCACTGGCCTATAATTTCCTGGATTATCCTTGCCACCCTTCTTAAGCAAAGGAACAACATTGGCTATTCTCCAGTCCTCTGGGACCTCACCTGTAACCAATGAGGATGCAAAGATTTCTGTCAAGGCCCCAGCAATTTCTTCCCTTGCCTCCCTCCGTATTCTGGGGTAGATCCCATCAGGCCCTGGGGACTTATCTACCTTAATGCTTTGCAAGACACCCAACACCACCTCCTTTTTGACAATGAGATGACTGAGACTATCTGCACTCCCTTCCCTAGGCTCATCATCCACCAAGTCCTTCTCTTTGGTGAATACTGATGCAAAGTACTCATTTAGCACCTCGCCCATTTCCTCTGGCTCCACACATCGATTCCCATCTCTGTCCTTGAGTGGGCCAACCCTTTCCCTGGTTACCCTCTTGCTCTTTATATATGTATAAAAAGCCTTGGGATTTTCCTTACTCCTGTTTGCCAATGACTTTTCATGACCCCTTTTAGCCCTCCTAACTCCTTGCTTAAGTTCCTTCCTTACTGTCTTTATATTCCTAGATTGATTAGATTAGAGATACAGCACTGAAACAGGCCCTTCGGCCCACCGAGTCTGTGCCGAACATCAACCACCCATTTAGACTAATCCTACACTCATCCCATATTCCCACCAAACATCCCCACCTGTCCCTATATTTCTCTACCACCTACCTATACTAGTGACAATTTATAATGGCCAATTTACCTATCAACCTGCAAGTCTTTTGGCTTGTGGGAGGAAACCGGAGCACCCGGAGAAAACCCACGCAGACACAGGGAGAACTTGCAAACTCCACACAGGCAGTACCCGGAATCGAACCCGGGTCCCTGGAGCTGTGAGGCTGCGGTGCTAACCGCTGCGCCACTGCGCCGCCACTCCTCAAGTGCTTCATCTGTTCCTAGCCTTCCAGCCCTTACAAATGCTTCCTTTTTCTTTTTGACTAGGCTGACAATATCCCGTGTTATCCATGCTTGTTGCCCTACCTTTGCCTGATTTTGTTGAGGTGATTGAACAAAACATGTTAACTGTTGGCAAAAAGTTTTATTTTAGTCATAAATGCTGGATAGAGGAAACAAGATATGGGGAGAGTTGAGACGAGAGCCTTCGGGTTGAGCAGTCAGTCGTGGTGCATGTAGTGAACTTGGGAGGGGTTTTAAATTGGACTACAGAAGATGGTGGGCTGGAAGTTATGGGGGCCATTGTCTGGCTTTGCTATCCCCCCTGACCCAACATCGTACGTACTCTGCCTGCCAGGAATCAGGACCAGGAATCCTTTTTGTCCTTTATCCTGAGCGAGAAAGTGTATTCTCCAACTGTGTTACGAACAGGCACTGCAGCAAACCTGTGAGACACTAATCAATCTGAGCAAGTTTTTTAAAAAAGGAAAGTATTTCTAGAACACTTTTCATGACCTCAGGACATTCCAAAGTGCTTTGCAGCCAATAAAGTACCATTTTTTTGAAGTGTAGTCACTGTTGTAATGCAGGAAATGCAGCAGCCAATTTGCGCACAGCGAAGTCCCATAAACAGCAGTGTGATGATGACTACATAATCTGTTTTGGCAATGTTGGTTGAGGGATAAATAATGGCCAGGACACTGGGGAGAACTACTCTGCTCTTTCAAAATAGTGTCGTGGAATCTTTTAAGTCCGCCTGAGAGAGCAGGCGGGGTCTCTGGTTTAATGTCTCAGTGTACCTGAGAGAGTGCAGCATTGTCTCTGTACTGGGGTTCTGCCATTGAGGGAGCTCTAAATGTAGTATCCACCTCTGACCTGGCTGAGATCAGCTGACTGTTCTGTCCTGGCTGTGTCTGTCACGAAGTGTGACCGGGAACAAAGAACAAACTTGTCCTGCGCGAGGAAACTGGCCATCTGTGTTATGAATATGCAATAACGGGGCTAGGAAATTATTTGGAGCTGTTCTAGATTTGATTATTCCAATATCCAAGTCTTTTGGATGAGAGTTACAGATTTTTACTACCCTTTGTGTGGATAAAGTGTTCCCTGATATCCCTCTTAAATTGCCTGGCTCTAATTTTAATATTTCACCCAATAGATGAAATAGTTTCATAGTAACTATTCTATAGAATAATAGAATCGTACAGCACAGAAGGAGGCCTTTCAACCCATCATGCCTGTGCCTGCTGTTTGAAAGAGCTATCCAATTATTCCCACTCCCTGTTCATTCTCCATAGCCCTGCAGATTTTTCCTTTTCCAGCTTATCCAAATACTTTTTGAAGGTTACAATTGAATCTGCTTCCATCATCCTTTCAGGCAGGGCATTCAGAACATCATAACTTCATGGAATCATAGAAAGTTTAAGGCACAGAAAGAGGCCACTTGGCCCATCGTGTCTGTGCTGGCTGAAAAATGATTCACCTATTCTAATCCCACCTTTCGTCATTTGGTCTGTAGCCCTGCAGATTATGGCACTTGAGGTGCATATCCAGACTCCTTTTGAATGAGTTGAGGGTCTCTGCCTCCACTACACTTTCAGGCAGTGAGTTCCAGACCCTCCCCCACCCTCTGGGTGAAAAAGCTTTTCCTCATCTCCCCTCTAATCTTTCTACCAATCACTTTAAATCTATGCTGCCTAGTCACTGATCTCTTTGCTAAGGTGAATAGGCCCTTCACCTCCACTCTATCCAGGCCCCTCAAAATTTTGTAGCTTTCAATCAGATTCTCCCCCCAGCCTTCTCTGTTCCAAGGAGAACAACCCCAGCCTATCCAGTCTTTTCTCATAGCTCCATTTTTCCAGTCCTGGCAACATCCTCATAAATCTCCTCTGTACCCCCTCTAGTGCAATTACATCCTTTCTGTAATGAGGTGACCAGAACTGCACACCGTACTCAAGTTGTGGCCTAACCAATGAGTTATACAGTTCCAGCATAACCTCCCTGCTCTTGTATTCTGTACCTCGGCTAATAAAGGAAAGGATTCTATATGCCTTTTTAACCACCTTATTGACCTGTCCTCCTACCTTCAGGAATCTGTGGACATTCTCTCCAAGGTCCCTCGCTTCCTCTACACTTGGAATACACAATAAATGTGAAAATACTTTTGCCTTGTTTGACCTCCCCAAATGCATCACCTCACGCTTCTCCAGGTTGAATTCCATTTGCCACTTTTCTGGCCATCTGACCAGACCATCAATATCTTCCGACAGCTTACAGCTATCCTCACTATTTACCACATGGCCGATCTTTGTGTCGTCTGCAAACATGATCATGCCCCCTACATTTACGTCCAATTCGTTAATATATAGCAGGGGCCCTGTGGAATGCCATTGAAAACAGCCCTCCAGTTGCTAAAACAGTCGTCAACAATTGCCCTTTGTTTCCTGCCACTGAGCCAATTTTGTATCCACCTTGTTGCATTTCCCTGGATCCCATGGGATTTTATTTTTTAACCAGTCTACCATGTGGGACCTTGTCAAAAGCTTTGCTAAAATCCAGGTAGACCACATCAATTGCACTGCCCTCATCTATCTTCCTTGTTACTTCAAAAAATTTGATCACGTTAGTCAAACAAGATCTTCCCTTAACAAATCCATGCTGACTATCATTGATTAACGTGTGCCTTTCTAAATGACAGTTTATCCTGTCTCTCCAAATAAATTCCAATAATTTGCCCACTACTGAGGTTAGACTGACTGGTCTGTAATTATTTGGTCTATTCCTCGCTCTCTTTTTAAACAGAGGTACAATGTTAGCAATTCTCCAGCCCTCTGGCACCACGCCTGTATCCAGTGAGGACTGGAAAATGATGGTCAGACCTTCTGCTAGTTCCTCTCTTGCTTTTAACAGCCTAGGGTGCATTTCATCTGGCCCTGGTGATCTATCAACTTTCACGGATACTTCCTCTCTCCCTATGTTAATCATATCCAATACGTCTCACTCCTGCTTAACTACAATATCTACATCGTCCCTCTCTTTTGTGAAGACAGACGCAAAGTATTCATTAAGAACCCATATCAACATCTTTTGCCCCTACACCTTTTTGGTCTTTTATGGGCCCTACTCTCTCCTTAGTTATACTTGTTTTGTAAAAAAAAACTAATCTCTTTTGCCGATTACCTTAAATCTGGTTACTGAACCTCTTACCAGTAGAAAGTTTCTCCCCATTTTCTCTATCCTTTTTTAACATTTTTAAATACCTTGCCTCGATCACCCTGCAATCCCCTGTACTCAAGGGAATACAAGCCAAATTTAAGCAACAGGTCTCTATAATTTAACCATTTAACTTCCATCATTGTGCTGCTATCTTTCAAGCAAAGGACAGCCAAATATTTTTTAACTTGAAATGTTAAACCTCTGCAGTTTGAGGGAGATGGGAAGGAGAAGAATGTCTAGGAAGAAGAAAGGGTCAGAAAGTGAATATTTTATTGAGCTAGTGTTGCTCTTTGACCTGAGTTGCATTATAAGGCCAAAGATCCTGAAAATGTTCTAGTGAAATAAAGATGTGACCATGAGATGAACGCAACAGGTTTCTAAAGGAGACTGTATACCTGAGGGAGTAAGATGAGTATTTAAATAAGGACTGGGCCAGCAGTAGGCTATACTATTGAAAATACCATATTAAAACCCTGGCCAAATCGGGAGTTTTATGTTCACAGGTTAAACAAGCATATTTAAAGGAAATCTTGGCATTAGGACCCTGTTCAAGTTTTCGTTTAGTTAGTGAGTACACTGACTTTACTGGGTTATCTTGAATAAATTACTGAGCCTGACCGTGTAAGGGAGTAACGTCGGTAAAGATGCAGTCAGTCAAAATACTGGCTGGCAAGAGTTACTGAGACTTTACACTTGAGCTCAATATTCTGGCTGCAACAATGCTAGCCAGTCGTTTAAAAATAGAGAGGAATGACCAGAGCATTCAATGAAGGTGTTGCTGTTGTCTATGAAAGTTTTTTGCAATTATGGTGCTGTTCTGTGCTAGCTGTATTGAAATTGGCTTGGGCTGAAATTTGACCGAGTTCCCTGAGATTGGGGGTAATGTGAAACTGTTTTTGTGCTGGTACTTGTTTGCAACACATACTGGGAGACTTGCAGACATCAAGGTCCTGGTGGTTATCCTGAATCCGGTTATCCTACTTTCCAGTGGGGTAATTGTAGTCATATTTGGTGGATTAGCGGGCTAGGCTGATTTGTTCAAAAGCTGGGAGTTGGATTGTGTCCACTGTGGTACAGTTGGTCACACTCTTGTCTCTGAGTCACAAGGTCATGGGTTCAAGCCCCACTCCAGAGACGTAAGCACGAAATCCAGGCTGACGCTCCAGTGCAGTACTGAGGGAATGCTGCACTGTCAGAGGTGCTGTCGTTCGAGATGTTAAACCGAGGTGCATTCGGGTTGAAGTAAAAGATCATATGGCATTCCAAGAAAATGCAGGGGAGTTGTCTGTGATGTTGTAGCTGCCGTTTATCCCTCAGTCTGCATCACTGAAACAGATTTAGTAATTATCTCTGCTATTTGTGGGACCTTGCTGTGTGCAAATTGGCTGCCGCGTTTCCTACGTTATAACGGTGACTACTTCATTGTCTGTGAAGTGCTTTGCAATGTCCTGAGGTGATGAAAGGTGCTGTATAAATGCAAGTCTGTCTTCACATTCTAGTGACTGCATTCTAATGTAGAGGCATTTGGGACCCTGGGAATAGATTCCTGTTGTTCATACTGTTAAATCCATTCTGGTGGCAAACTTGATCACTCACCTCGGGTCTGCTGTTGGGCTCAGGAAAAACACATGGAAAGAAAGTTCATTCTAATGCCTTCTCGTGATGTCCAGAGTTGCTTCACCATCACTGAACCATTTCAGAAGTGTTGTGCAAGCCATGCTGCAGGCAGCTCACTGATGCTGCTCTCTCCAGGTCTTGATTTAAAGAACTAGGTTAGTTGTAGCTTAACAATGGCTCAGGAGACTAGCAGCAAAACAACAACTGCATTTATATATATTTTTTTTATTCGTTTGTGGGATGTGGCTGTCACTGGCAGGGCCAGCATTTGTTGCCCATCCTAATTGCCCTTGACAACTGATTGGCTTGCTGGGCCATTTCAGAGGGCATTTTAAGAGTCAACCACATTACTGTGGATCTGGAGTCACATATAGGCCAGACCAGGTAAGGATGGCAGATTTCCTTCCCTAAAGGACATTAGTGAACCAGATGGGTTTTTAACGACAATCGACAATGGTTTCATGGGCATCATTAGACTAGCTTTTAATTCCAGATTTATTACTTGAATTCAAATTTCACCATCTGCCATGGTGGGATTCGAACCCATGTCCCTAGAGCATTAGCCTGGGCTCTGGATTAGTAGTCCAGTGATACCACTACACCACCGCCTCCCCTTAATGCATTTCATGTGGGATATCACTGAATGAGCATGGTATAGTTTGCGAGAGGAAGGAGAACAGTCAAAAGTCACAATTTGTGTTGGAACCAAATGACACTGGGTCAAAATCCTGGAGCGCACTCCCTAATAGCACTGTGAGTGTACCTACACCATCTGGACAGCAGTGGTTCAAGGCGGAGGCTCACTACCACCTCAAGGGCATTTTAAGGATGGGCAACAAATGTTTGCCTTGCTAGCGACTCTCATCCATGGACAATTTTTTTTTTAAAAAGGAGAAAGATTGAGGTCCTTCAGGCAGCGTAGTAGAAGCTAGGACTTCCAAAGGTCGTAATCTGTGGATTACTCTGTGCCACATGCTAGTGAGTACAGAAAGGGGAAGATAGTGCAGGTGAACACATGGCTGGAAAAGTGGTGCGGGAGGGAGGGCTTCAGAATCCTGGGGCATTGGGACCAGTTCTGGGATGGGTGGTGGGGTACCTTACAGGCTGGTCAGGTTCACCTGAAAAGGGCTGGGATCAGTTTCTTTGTGGGACGTTAAGTAGTGCTGTGGGGGAGGGTTTAAACTAATTTGACAGGGTGAGAAGTCTAGTTGCCCAACAGTAGAGTTGAGATGAGGTGCAAAAAACTGAGGGACAGACAGCAACAGAATAAAGAATAATGTAGATAGCGCAGAATTAGATGGAAGAAAGAAAGCAAACCAGTGTGGTGTTGGAATGCATGTGTGTTAATGCAAGGAGTGTTACAATAAGGTTGATGAGCTGCAGGCACTTGTAGTTGTATGGTGTTATGATGTAGTGTCTACAGTGGAGACCTGGCTTAAACATGGGTACAAATGGGAGCTGAACATACCTAGCTACAGTGTATCCAGGAGGGTTAGGGAAGGAAAAATGACAGGATGGGTGGTTGTATTGATCAAGGATGATATTACGGTTCTACAGAAGAGCAATGTACTAGAGGGATCAGAAGCTGAATTAATTTGGTTAGAGTTAAGGAGCTGTTACCTTGCTGGTTGTTTACTGTAGACCCCCAAATAGTGAGAAGGAGAAAGATGAGAAAATATTTGGAAACATTTTAGAGAAATGTAAAATTAATATAGCAGTAATACTAGGGGTGTGGGTGTCTTAATTTCAATTACCCGCATATACACTGGAGAAAAACAGTGTAAAGTGCAAGGAATTAAAAGAATGCTTAAAATATCCACAGGAGAACTTTCTACGTCAGCATGTTTCCAGCTCAACAAGGAAGGAGGCAAAAATGTAAAAAAAAAAGTGCTGAAATACTCAACAGGTCAGACAGCATTTGTGGAAAGGGAAACCTATCGGAACTAGTCAGTTTTGGCAAAAAGTCATCTATCTGAAACATTAACTGAGTTTCTCTCTCCACAGATGTTGCTTGACCTGCTGAGTATTTCTAGCATTCTTTTTATTTCAGATTTCCAGCATCTGCAGTATTTTGCTTTTGTATTGGAAGAAGGAAGCAATGTTGGGTCTAACTGAGGAATGAAGTAGGGCAAGTGAAATGTGTTTCAGTGGAAGAGATTTGCTAATATAGTTAGGTTTAAACTAGTTATGGAAAGGTACACAGAAAAATCAATGGTGTAAATGCGCAACCGGAAGGAGAAGGGAGACTGGCTAGGAAAACAGTAAATTAGTAATGGCAGGCCTTCAAGGTGAAGATAGTTCGGGCACAACCCAAGTGTATTCTCATAAGGAGTGAAGATGGGGCATCCAAAGTTAGAACTCCCTGATTGGTCAAGGAAATAGAGGTTAAAATAAAACGAGAAGGTTTATGACTAATGTCAGATACAGAATACTGTGGGGAAAAAATCCGGTAGAATAGAGTGTGCGGTGGAAATTGAAAAAGGATACAAGAACAGCAAAGAGAAAATGAGAAAAGAGCAGGTAACATAAAAGGTAACCCAAAAATCTTTCTTAAACATAAATAATTAAATGAATGGTGGGGTCAATTGGGGCAAGAAGGAAATCGTCTTGTGGACAGAGGTACTGAATGACTATTTTGCATCTGTCTTCACAAAAGAGGAAGATGAAGATAATGTTACGATAAAGGAGGAAGGAGTAGAGATTTTGGATAGGATAAAAATTGATAGAAAGGAGGTTGTTCCAAAAAGCTTGCCATCACTGAAAGATAACAAATCATCCGGTTCAGATGGGCTGCATCCTCGGCTGTTGAGGGAAACAAGGATGCTTAAAATAGAAGCTCTGACAATATTTCAATCTTCCTTGGATATGGCAGAGGTTCCAGAGGACTGGAGGATTTCAAGTATCACACCCCTATTCAAAAAAAAAAGTGGAGGAGGATAAACCTGGCTACTACAAGCCAGCCAGTCTCAGTGGTGGGAAAAACTACCAGAGACAACTGTCAAGGAAGAAGTTAATTCGTACTTGGGGAAGCATGGGTTAAGAAGGGATAACCAGCACAGATTTGTTAAAGGCAGATTGTGTCTATGTAACTGATTGAGTTTGTTGATGTAACGGAGAGGATCAATGAAGCTAGTTCAGTCGATGCTGTATATATGGACTTCCAAAAGGCATTTGATAAAGTACCACATAACAGACGTATTCTCAAAATAGAAGCATAGGCGATTAAAGGAATGGTGGTAACTTGAACACATGATTAGCGTAAGATAGGTGGCAGAGAGTGATGGTGAGCAAATGTTTTTCTGATTGGAAGAGAAATATGCAGTAGAGTTCCCCAGGGGTTGGTGATGAAACCATTGCTTCTCTTTATCATTGACTTGGAGTTGGGTACAGGGAGTAAGTTTCCAAGTTTGCCGATGATGCAAAACTTACCATCCTGGTAAAATAGCGAGCAGGATAGTAAGAGACTTCAGGAATATGTAGACAGACTGATTAAATGGGCAAATGCATGGCAGATATAATTTAATGCAGATAAGTATGAAATGATGCATTTTGGGAGGACGTGGAGTGGCTGTGTAATCTAAACTAGGGGGTGAAAAGTAGAGAGATCTGGGAGGGGTGCATATTCACAAATTTTTGAGGGTGTAGGGCATGTTGATAAGGTGGTTAAGAAAGCATGCAGGATATTTGGCTTTGTAAATAGAGATATAGAATACAAGAACAAGGAAATCATGCCTAGACCTTTACAAATCATTGGTTAGGCCTCAGCCCAATTCTGGACATCACACTTGAAGAATGATGTCAAAACCTTGGAGAGGGTACAGAAGAGGTTTACCAGGGTTGAAGAATTTCAGTTATGTGGACAGATTGGAGAAGCTGGGATTGTTCTTGGTGCAGAGAAGATTAAAGGGAGACTTGAGAGGTTTTGACAGAGCAAATAAGGAAGAAACCGTTTCCTGTAGCAAGTGGGTCGGTAACCAGAGGTCGTAAATTTAAAATAATTGCCAAAAGAACTAGAGAGGAAATGTGGGGACTTTTTTCACACAAAGGTAATGCACCATATGAAAGAGTGGTGGAAGCAGATTCCATAAGAGCTTTCAAAGAGAATGTACTTGAAGATTAATTTGCAGGGTTTTGGGGGAAAAATGCTGGGTGTAGGACTAATTAGGGTAGCAGTTTCAAAGAGCCGGCACAAGGACAACTGGCCAAATGTACTGATCCTGTGCTGTAAGATGCTATACTTAAACATCCCAAGGCACTTCACAGGAGCCTAATCAGATGTAAATTTGATACTGAGTCACCTAAGGAAATATTAGGACAGGCAACCAGATGCTTCATCAAAGAGGTAGATTTTAAAGAGGGAATTAAAGGAGAGTGAGTGTGAGGGGTTCAGAAAGTGAATTCCACAGCTTTGGGCCTGGGCAGCTGATGGAGGGGTAAAGGAAATTGGGATGCACAAGAGGTCAGAATTGGAGGAACACAGTTCTCGGAGGATTGTAGGTTGAGGGGAGCAGCAAGGCCATGAGGGAAGAGGTATGAACATGGGAGTTGAAGCTGTCTGGTTTGGAGTTGTAAGTTTTCTGTAACTGTGTTCTTGAGTATCAAGCAGGACTGCAGCGATGTTTTTTCAAAGTGAAGCATGAACAGAGAGTAACACTTGTACTGTTTGGCCTCATTGCTGAAGATTGAGGGGTTGGGGTGGGTTGTGGGAAGAGAAGGGGACAGAATCAGTGCATAATAAAATTCCGGAACTGCAGGCATAGATGCATGTGAGCATGTTAATACAGGTGAACTTGTTTCCAACAATCAGTGGATGTATTGCCATTGTCTATTTGTTTTTGAGCATTTTTGTGATGTGTTACTGTTTTGCACCACCTGTAATAGAAGTGCAACCTGTATGCGTAGTTAGAGGGGATGCCATCTTTCTGATCTTGTATGAAGCTTGATTGTCTGCACTCAACCACTTTGTTCTAAACTCCTGAAGTTGATTTGGTACCCAAGGTTATGTGTAGTTGATGTAAACTCTCAGAAGTGATTCAGTATTAACTGGTGGAATTTAGGATAGTGTCCTGGACTTTTTACCTGCACTTAACCAAATCCCCCTCTTAAGTCTTGGGACCTAGGGGAACTTACATTGCATCAATGTTGAAATGAGCAGTTGAATGATTAGCCAATTGTCTTACAAGTATAACTGAGTACTAATGAATGGTAATCACTCAAAATTGAGTAACTGACAAGAAAGCCCATTTGAGGGTCATTTATTTATAGTTACTGACCAGTCTTGATTAAAATTAAAAAAAACTTTTATATTAGTGATTCTGGCACTGGATGATCCAAGAATTCTGATGTGTTCTCACTGTACCCACGTGTGTGTGTCCCGTGTTTTCGAAACAATTGCTCTTTGGGCTCATGGAAAGATAGATTTGGTCATGATTGGCACGAGAGCTTGATCAGGAGCCATTGTAGGTCAGTGAGCACAGGGGTGATAGGTGAACAGGACTTGGTGCAAGTAAGGACGCGGGCAGCAGAGTTTTGGATGACCTCAGGTTTACAGTGGGTAGAAATTGGGAAGACAGCTCGGACTGCATTGGAATAGTTGTCAAGGTAACAAAAGCATGAATGAGGGTTGCAGGGGCAAAGTCAGGTGATATTACAGAGGTGGAAATAGACAATATTAGTGATGGCACACATGTGGTCAGAAGCTTGTGGCTAGTGCCATCAAGCGGCACTTACACAGCAATTATCTGCTCAGTTTGAGTTCTGTCAGCGCTATTCGGCCCTAGACCTCATTACAGCCCTTGGTCTAAACATGGACAAAAGAGCTGAATTAAAGAGGTGAGGTGAGAGTGACTGCCCTTGACATCAAGGCATCATTTGACTGGGAATGGCATCAAGGAGCCCTAGCAAAACTGAAGTCAATGGGAATCAGGGAAAACTCCACTGGTCATACCTCGTGCAAAGGAAGATGGTTGTGGTTGTTGGAGGTCAATCATCTCAGCTCCAGGACATCACTGCAGGAGTTCCTCAGGGTAGTGTCCTAGGCCCAACCATCTTCAGCTGCTTCATCAATGACCTTCCTTCAATCATAATGTCAGAAGTGGGAATGTTGGCTGATGATTGCACAATGTTCAGCAGCATTTGCGACTCCTCAGATACTGAAGCAGTATGTGTAGAAATGCAGCAAGACCTGGACAATATCCAGGCTTGGGCTAATAAGTGGCAAGAGGCATACGCGCCACGCAAATGCCAGGCAATGACCATCTTCAACAAGAGAGAATCTGACCATCTCCCCCTTGACATTCAATGGCATTACCATCGCTGAATCCCCCACTATCAATATCCTAGGGGCTACCATTGACCAGAAACTGAACTGGAGTAGCCAAATAAATACCGTGGCTACGAGAGCAGGTCAGAGGCTAGGAATCCTGCAGCGAGTAACTCACCACCTGACTCCCTAAAGCCTGTCCACCATCTACAAGGCACAAGTCAGGAGTGTGATGGAATATTCTCCACTTGTGTTGTTGGAGCTGCACCCATCCAGGACAAAGCAGCCCGCTTGATTGGCACCCCATCCACAAACATTCACTCCCTCCACCACTGACGCACAGTGGCAGCAGTGTGTGCCATCTACAAGATGCACTGCAGCAATGCACCAAGGGTCCTTAGACTGCACCTTCCAAACCCGTGACTTCTACCAACTAGAAGAACAAGGGCAGCAAATGCATGGGAACACCACCACCTGCAAGTTCCCCTCCAAGTCGCACGCCATCCTGACTTGGAACTATATCGCCGTTCCTTCATTGTCGCTGGGTCAAAATCCTGGAACTCCCTAATAGCACTGTGGGTGGACATACCTCAGATGGACTGCAGTGGTTCCAGAAGGCAGCTCACCACCACCTTCTCGAGGGCAGTTAGGGATGGGCAATAAATGCTGTCCCACATCCCATGAATGAATAAAAAAAATTAAATTTTATGTTGAAATTCATTTGCCAATTATATGCCCATTCTGCAAATTTATTAATGTCATCTTAGAATTTGTTGCAGTTCTCTTCAATGTTGACTAGCCCTTCCAAAATGGTATTGTCCGCAAATTTAGAAATAATGTTTCTGACTCGGAAGTCTAAATGTTGATATAAATTATGTACAACAGTGGTCCAGCACTGATCCTTGCGAGACCCCACTTCCTACTACACTGAATAGCTACTCTCTGCTTTCTGTCTTGCCGCCAGCTAGCTATATAGTCTGCTAATCATCCCCTGACTCTGCATGATCTGACCTTATTTGTTAGCCTATTATGTGGCACCTTATCAAAGGCCTTTTGGAAATCTAGTTCTATTACACCTCCTCTGTTACCCTTGTCTAGACTCTGTTACCCCAAAGAATTCAGTGAGATTGGTCAAGCAAGGCTTTCCCATTTGAAATCCATGTTGACTTTGTTATATTTTTGATTTCTACGGGTTTTTCTATTGTCTTTTAGTAGGGATTGCATTATTTTTCCCACTCCTATTAATCTTATGGGCGTGTAACAGCGTTATAAAGGACATATCACGTTATTGCAAGTTTTATGAGTGCAGCAAAGTTCCAACTGCCTTTTATGACTAGCATGAGATGTGCAGCATTCTCTTATAATTGATGATTAGCCTGACAGCTGAACCTTTATAATGAAAGGTGGATGCAGAACAGACCAAGTTATAATGAGGGTTGGTGTTATAATTTTATTTTATAGTAGCAGTGTGTGGCCATGATAGTTTAAGGGTAGATATGGAACAGTATTATAACTGAATTGCACTTTGAGTGCAGAGTGTAATGGATAGTATTATTGTAAGGATTGATCTGTAATATTTCTTTATTTGGAAGCCCTAGAATGAGTGTAGAATTAAGAACATAGGAATAGGAGCAGGCCATTCAGCCCCACAAATTTGTTGTTTTTGATTCGGTGGAATGAAGTTGATAGAGAGTCGGTGGTTAATCTTTTTTTTTTCTTTTTCTTTCTAGACGCATACAAGTCCTTGAAGCCGCTCAGTGTAACCATCCCAGTCACAGGTCATCCAGTATCGCCAGCAAACCCTGTCTCAGGCTGCCCTGTCCCCACAGCCCCTCCTGCTGCTGAGCCTGTCCCCCACCTGCAGCGCTCTGGCTCAGACACACCAGCAACCTCTCGGCCCCACACCTTGTCCATGCTGAAACTGAGCCGGGAATGCCCTCAGAGCTCCAAACCTCCCAGTATCTCCAAGTCCAGCCTCCGCAATCCTGCGTGTTCACCAGCCCAGCAGAGCAAAGCAGGCACAGGGCACACGGAGAGCAAGCAACAGAGAATCAGCAGAAGACGAGCTACAAATGGCTGGCTCCCTGTAGGGGAGCCATATGAGAAACCTGTCTATGTTGTGGTAAGTAGTTATTGCAGAGGCTTTTCCTAATTGAGAAACTTGGGGATTGCTTTTCAAAAAGGAACATCATGGAGACGAGAAAGTCAAATTCCGATGGTTATTATAATCATTAATAGTATTTAGAAGAAAGACAGACTTAAATTTATGTGGCACCTTTCACAACCTCAGAACATCCCAAAACTCTTTACAATTAATGAGGTACTTTTGAAGCTTGGATCACTGTTGTAACGTAGGAAAAGCTGAAGCTAGTTTGTGCACAGCAAGCTCCCACATACAGCAATCCGATAATGACCAATTAATGGTTTTTAGGTGTTGGTTGAGGGATAAATACTGACCAAGACATGGGAGAATTTCCTTGCTGCTGTTTGAGATGTAGGCTGATACTCCAGTGCAGTACTGAGAAAGTACTGCCTTGTCTGAGGTGCTGTGTTTCCGATGGGGCATAAAACTGAAGTCCCGTCTGCCCCCTCAGGTGGGCATAAGATTTCATGGCACTACTTCAAAGAAGAACATAGAACTCCTCCCCAGTGACCTTGCCAATATTTATCCCTCAGCCAATATTACTTTAGCCAGACACTTTTTTTTTAATTCAGGGTGATGTCAGGAAGCACATCTTCTCACAAAGGGTAGTGGAAATTTGGATCTCTACTGTTTTTTTTTCTCCAAGAAGCTGATGAAGCTCGCGGTCAGTTGTAAATTTTAAGGCAGAGGTTGATAGATTTTTGTTGGGTGAGTGTATTGAGGGTAAGTAGTTGAAGTTACGATACAGATCGGCTGTGATCTAATTGAATGCTGGAGCAGGCTCGAGGGGCTGAATGTCCTCCCTCTGCTCCCATGTTCCTAAAACTTATTTTCATTGCAACACAGACCACAAGTGATGAGCGTGCAGAAAAGCTCCACCCTTCTGTTGGCCCAGAGAGCTGGGCCTGGTGTCAGCTGATGCTGGATGCTCGTTGCAACTCTTGGCTTTACCTTCTGTAGGCATTTGGGTTCCGCTTGGTGCAGATCTTTTGTGCTTAACTATGCGGTGCACCAAACGTTGACGCTTTGTGGCCATCTTGTCACTCAGATGACCTATTGGTGTGCACGTTGCCCACGTGAAAGGATGCCGAACGTGTTAAAACTGATGGTGAACTGTCAAATTAAAATTCGGTCCAGGCATAGTACCGACTAGGTTTGCTATAGCCACACAATTGAACGCTTTTTTTCATCTAAACTGTTTCAGCATTGCTCCTGTTCCATGAGCAAATAGTTCAGCTAACTGTACAATCGCATTGTAGTACTATGTCAAGTCAGCTCTGCTTACTGTAATACAGAACCTTCTTTCAGTTAATCAAACTATCAGGTCACCCCTGAGCCTTCTCTTTTTCAGAAAAAAAGAGCCCCAGCCTGTTCAGCCTTTGCTAGTAGTATTAACCTCTAAGTTGTGGTATCATGCTTATAAATCTTGACTGAAGAGGTATTCAGCCTCGTTGATTATATGTAGTACTGCAAGCAGCTCCTGCCTTTGATATTTACATCAAACATTTTGTCCAAAACAAAAAATGTGAACAGTCCCTTTAAATTATAGTTGGTGCATACAAAGAAAGTTGATTTGAACTGAGGAGGTTATAATGAGTATAGCCATAGATTAATGTGTTTTGCAGGGTGCTGTCTAGTACTGAGTATAATTTTAGACTGTTCAGTATTTTTAAATACTGTTGTTGCTTCTGCTTTGACCCCCTTGTAGTTTGCTAATAACATCCAGCATGCCACATGCTGTATAGTGATCTCTGTAACCACCTATAACTCACTAAGATCTTTGTGCACCTCCAATTTGTATAACCCTACCATTGGCAACCATGCCTTTAGCTGCCTAGGTCCTCATATCTGGAATTCCCTCCCTAAACCTCTCTACCTCTTGCTCCTCCTTTAAGCCCCTCCTCAAAACCTACTTGTTACATGTTCTAATATCACCTTATGTGACTCTGTAAAATAATGTTTGATAATGCTCCTGTGGAGTGACTTGGTGCATCCAAAGGACTCCAACTTAAAAGTTTATGGCGGAGATCTGGTTTAACCTTTCATCGCCAGATTTCGTTAGATCACATGAAGCACTATTGAATCCTGCTCTCCTCGGCTAAAACTGCTCACTATTGTAGGATCATCCCATAATGCAAAGATAACCCCCTGGATTTTCTTCACTACAAACTGTCGTCTTAAACCCCTCTTCCCTGCCTCTTCCTAGCCTCCCCTCCAACAAGTGAGAGAAGCTCATGGACTTCTTTGCCACTAAGATTGCGACAATCCATTCAGCTGCTTCTGCGCCTTCCCTCCTTTTCTTTAGCCCAACAGGCCAGACTTTCCCTAAGGTGTAACCCCCGTCGAACCCTGCACTCCCATCTTTCTCTAGTTTCTCTCCTAACTCCCCTCATGACTTTTCTGAGCTCATCTTGTCCGTGAGATCCACCACCTGCTCCCCCAGTGCTATTCTCACCCAACTGCTGACCACCCCAATTTTATTTTCTGGTTCCCGTGTTGGCTAATATTAATGGTTCCCTCTCCTCAGGTACTCTTCCATGCACCGCCATCCCCCCCCCCCCCCCCCCCCCAAACCACCTGCAAATCTGTTGTGATCACTCCCACTCTGCATAAAACCCACCCTTGACACTCTCTGCCCCATCTTCAACCTCCGTTTTTCCTCAGGCCCTTGAATGTGTTGTCATCTCCCAAATCTTTGCTCGTCTTGCCCGTAACTTTCAGGTTTGAATCTCTCTAATCAGGTTACACCCCGCCACAGCCATGAAAGTTTAAAAATGTCATCCCGTATGATTGACTGCGGTAAACTGTCTCTCTCCTTTTTCGACTTGTCTGCAGCCTTTGATGCAGTTGACCACACCATCCTCCTTCAGTGCCTCTCTTCAGTCATCCAGCTGGATGGGACTATCCTTCCCTAGTTCTATTCTTATCTATCCAGTCATAGTCAGAGGATCACCTGCAACTGTTTCTGCTCCTGCTCCCGCATCATTACCTCTGGAGTACCCCCTGAGAATCTATCCTTGGCTGCCTCCTGGTTCTCTTCAACATGCTGCATCCCAATTACATCATCCCGAAGCACAATGTCAGTTTTGCATGTATGCTGACAACACGCATTTCTATCTCTCCACCTCTCTCGGCCCCTCCACTGTCTCTGATTTGTCTCACTTCTTGTCTGACATCCGATCCTGGCTGAGAAGTAATTCCCCCAACTAAATATTGGGAAGACTGAAGCAACTGTCTTCAGTCCCCGTCAAAATCTCTGTTCCCTAGCCACCTACTCCAGCCCTCTCCTTGGTCACAGTCTGAGGATGAAGCAGACCATTTGCAACCTTGCTGTCCTGGTTTACCCCGAGATGAGCATCTGACCGCATCTACTCCATCGCCAAGAGCAGTTACGTCCACCTCCATAACATTGCCTGTGTCAGCACGACTGCTGCTGAAACTCGCATCCATGCCTTTGTTGCCTCTAGACTTGACTATTGCAAAGCTGTCCTGGCTGGCCCTCCTATCTTTCATCCACTGTAAACCTGAACTCATCCAAAACTCCACTGCCCATATCCATTCGCCCATCACTCCTGTGGTCATTCACTGTTGATTGGTTCTTGGTACAACAGTGCTTCAGCTTTAAAATTTTCTGCCTCGTGTTCAAATTCCTCCATGGCCTCATCTCTCCCTATGTCTGTAACCTCCTATAGCCCTCCAACCCTGCAGCCACCCACAACCGCTATATCTCTGCGCTCATCAGATTCTGATCTCTTGCACATTCCTGATTTTAATTGCTCCACCATTGGTAGTCCGCGCCTTCAGTTGCCTTGGGTCTAAACGCTGGAATCCCCTCCCTAAACCTCTTGGTGCCTGTATCGCTCTTCCTCCCTTTAAGGCGCTCTTTAAAACCTATCTGTTTGGCCAAATCCCTCTTCGAATATCTCTGTGACTCGGTGTCAAATTTTGCTTGATAATGCTCCTATGAAGCATCTTGGGATGTTTTACTACATAATAGGTGCTATTCAACCCATACTGCTGACCAAAATATCAAATTTGATGAGCATCAGCAATATCTTTGTTTTTTGAAAAAAATACATTTTTATTTCTACAGCGCCTTTCATAATCTAAGGATGTCCCAAAGCGCTTTATAGCCATGAAGTACTTTTGAAGTGTGGTGATTTGGAGGAGATGGACCATAGAAAAGTTATGGCATAAAAGAGGCCATTGAGTCCATAGTATCTGCGCTGGCTGAAAAACTAGCCGCCCAGTGTTCCAGCGCCTGGTGTGTAGCCTTGCAGGTTACAACACTTCTAGTACAGGTCCAGGTACCTTTTTTAAATGAGTTGAGGGTATCTGCCTCCACCACCGATCTGGGCAGTAAATTCCAGGCACCCACCACCCTCTGGGTGTAAAAGATTTTCCTCATGTCCCCTCTAATACTTCCACCTATCACCTTAAATCTGTGCCCGCTGGTAACTGACCTCTCCGCGAGAGGAAACCAGTCCTTCCTGTCTACTCTATCTGGTCCCCTCCATAATTTTGTACACCTCAATTAAGTCACCCCTCAGCCTCTTACGTTCTAAGGAAAACAACTCTAGTCTAACCAATCTTTCCTCATAGCTGCAATTTTCAAGCCCTGGCAACATTCTTGTATATCTCCTCTCCAGTCTCCAGATCAATTATGTCCTTCCTGTAACGTGACCAGAATTGTACACAATACTCCAGCTGTGACTTAATCAGCATTTTATACAGTTCCAGCATTACATCCCTGCTTTTGTGTTCTATACCTCGGCCTATAAAAGAAAGCATTCCACATGCCTTCTTCACTTCATCTACCTGTCCTGCCACCTGTGGACATGCATCCAAGGTCTCTCACTTCCTCTACCCCTCTCAATATCCTCCCATTGATTGTGTATTCCCTTGCTTTGTTTGCCCTCCCCACTGCATTACCTCACACTTCTGCGGATTGAATTCCATTTGCTACTTTTCCAACCACTCAACCAAACCATTGATGTCATTCTGGAGTCTACAGCTGTCCTCTTCACTATCAACTACATGGCCAATTTTTGTGTCATCTGCAAATTTCCCAATCATACCTCCCACATTCAAGTCCAAATCATTAATTAATATATACCGCAAACAGCAAGGAACCCAACACTGAGCCCTGTGGAATGCCACTGGAAACTGCCTTCCATTTGCAAATACATCTGTCAACCATTACCCTTTATTTCCTGTCACTGAGCCAATTTTGGATCCAACTTGCCACATTTCCCTGTATCCCATGGGCTTTTACTTTTCTGACCAGTCTGCCAGTGGGACCTTGTCAAAGGCCTTAGTAAAATCCATGTAGACCACATCCACTGCACTATCCTCATTAATTTTCGTTGTTACTTCCTCACAAAATTCAGTTGTTAGTAAGACATGACCTTCCATTAACAAATCCATGCTGACTATCCCTGATTAATCCGTTCTTTTCTAAGTAGCAGTTTCTCCTATCTCTCAGAATTGATTCTAATAATTTTCCCGCCACCGAGGTCAGACTGACTGGCCTACAATTACTTGCCCTGTCTCCTCACCCTTTTTAAACAATGGTATAACGTTTGCATACCTCCAATCCTCTGGTACCTCGCCTGTATTTCTAGTGAGGGTTTGAAGATGATCTTCAGAGCATCCGTTATTTCCTCCCTGGCTTCCTTTAACAGCCTGAGATACAATCCATCAGCCCCTGCTGATTTATCCACTTTCAAGGATGTCAGACCCTCCAGTACTTCCTCGCTCATTATGCTTATCATATCTAATATTTCAAACTCCTCTTTTAACTGTGATGTCTGCATCATTCTTCTTCTTTGCGAAGACAGAGACAAAGTACTCATTAAGAACCCTGCTCACATCTTCTGTGTCTGTGCATAAGTTCTCTTGTGCATCTCTGATAGGCCCTACCTGTTCCTTAGTTATCCTCTTGCTATTCATGTCCTCCTTCTTCTTTGGCCTCCTTGTCTCGAGAGACAATGGGTAAGCGCCTAGAGGTGGTCAGTGCTTTGTGGAGCAGCGCCTGGAGTGGTTATAAAGGCCAATTCTAGAGTGACAGACTCTTCCACAGGCGCTGCAGATAAAATTGGTTGTCAGGGCTGTTACGCAGTTGGCTCTCTCCTTGCACTTCTGTCTTTTTTCCTGCCAACTGCTAAGTCTCTTCGACTCGCCACTCTTTAGCTCCGTCTTTATGGGTGTCCGCCAGCTCTGGCGATCACTGGCAACTGACTCCCACAACTTGTGAGTGATGTCACAGGACTTCATGTCACGTTTGTAGATGTCTTTAAAGTGGAGACATGGACGACCGTTGGGTCTAATACCAGTGACGAGCTCGCTGTACAATGTGTCCTTGGGGATCCTGCCATCTTCCATGTGGCTCACATGGCCAAGCCATCTCAAGCGCCACTGGCTCAGTAGGGTGTATATGCTGGGGGGCGTTGGCCGCCTCAAGGACTTCTGCATTGGAAATACGGTCCTGCCACCTGATGCCACGGATTCTCCAGAGGCAGCGAAAATGGAATGAGTTGAGACGTTGCTCTTGGCTGACATACGTTGTCCAGGTCTTGCTACCATAGAGCAAGGTACTGAGGACACGGACTTGAAATGCTCGGACTTTTGTGTTCCGTGTCAGTGCGCCATTTTCCCACACCCTCTTGGCTAGTCTGGACATAGCAGCGGACGCCTTTCCCATGCACTTGTTGATTTCTGCATTGAGAGACAGGTTACTGGTGATAGTTGAGCCTAGGTAGGTGAACTCTTGAACCACTTCCAGAGCGTGGTCGCCAATATTGATGAATGGAGCATTTCTAATGTCCTGTCCCATGATTGTTTTCTTGAGGTTGATGGTTAGGCCAAATTGATGAAACATCTTTGGGTTTTCCTTGATTTTACCTGCCAATAGTTTTTCATTCCATCTCTTTGCTTTCCTAATTTCCTTTTTTACTTCACCCCTTCACTTTCTACACTCCTCTAAGCTTTCTAAAGTATTATGTTTTTGTGACTGTCAGAAGTATTCTTTTTCTGCTGTATCTTACCCTGTATGCTTCTAGATAACCAGTGGGCTCTAGATTTGGCAGTACCCCCCTTTTTCTTTGTGGGGACATGCCTACACTGTGCCTGTAGAATCTCGCTTTTGAATGCCTCCTACTGGTTTGCCACTGATTTTCCTTCATTTAGCTGTATCCAGTCCACGTATAATTTGCTTTCCGCAATATAGAACTTTTACTCCTGTTCTGTCTTTGTCCTTTTCCATGGTAATGCTAAACATAACTGTATTATGGTCACTAGCTCCAAAGTGATCACCCACTGCTACTTCATCCACTTGCCCAGCTTCATTTCCTAAAACGAAATCTAGAATTGCGGCCCCTCCCAGGCTTGTTAGGTTAAAAAAGTTCTCTTGAATGCAGTTCAGTGTTTGTATCCCAGTTGATGTTAGGGTAGTTGAAATCCCCAACTATTATTGCCCTATTGTTTTTTCACTCAGAAATTTGCCTACATATTCTTCTTTCTCCTCACTACTTGGTCTTCAGTGCACTCGTAGTTGTGTGGCTGCCCTTTTTTTAAATTTCTGAGCTCAACCCATATGGCATCATTTGATGATTCCTTTAGCATATCATTCCCTCCTCACAGCTGTAAATTATTCTTTAACCAGTAATGTTACAACCCCACTTTTTTTTTATCCCCCTCTATCTTGCCTGAAAACTCTATATCCAGGGATGTTGAGCTGCCATTTTTGCCCCTCTTTAAGCCAAGTTTCCGTTACAGCAATGATATGCTGCCATGTCTGTCTGTGCCCTCAGCTCATCAGCTTTATTTTTTTAATTCTTTGCATTTAAATAAATACCTTTTTAACACTGCAAACTCCTGTGCTGCACACTTTTTAACCTCTACTACTTCTGTCTTTCAGAGTCACTCGCTAGTTTTCTGCCTCACGTTCCCTGCTCTGAATTTGTCTTAACTGAAACTGTCCTCAGGTTCTCATCCCCCTGCCAATCTTGTTTAAACCATCCCCAACAGCACTAGCAAACTTCCCTGCAAGGATGTTCATCCCAGTTCTGTTCAGGTGTAGACTGTCTGGCTTGTACAGGTCCCACCTTCCCCAGAACTGATCCCAGTACCCCAGAAATCTGAAGCCCTCCCTCCTGCACCATCTTTCCAGCCACTCATTCATCTGGTGTATTCTCTTATTTCTATACACGGTAGCACGTGGCCTTGGGAGTAACCCAGGGATTACTACCTTTGGGGTCCTACTTGCTAATCTCTCCTAACTCCCTAAACTCAGCCTGCAGGACCTCGTCCCTTTTTCTACCTATATCGTTGGTACCAATGTGGACCACAACCTCTGGCTGTGCACCCTCGTCCTCCAGAATGCTCTGTAGCTGCTCAGTGATATCCATGACCCTTGCACTAGGGAGGCAACATACCATCCTGGAATCATGTCTGCGACCACAGAAACGTCTATCTGTTCCCCTAATATAGAATCCCTTACTGCTATTGCTCTCCTGTCTTTTCTCCTCCCTCCCTGCACAGCTGAGCCACCCATGATGTTCTGGTCATGACTCTTGCCATATCGGGGCAGATGACGAAAAGCATGGCCACATAGGTAGGTTTTCAGGAAGGTCTTGGAAAGAAAGAGGTGGAAAGGTTTAGGGAAGGAATTCTGGAGCTGCAGGTCCATGTGACCGAAGGCATGGCCCCCAGTGGTGGTGCCAAGGGAGTGGTGATGAGCATGAGTCTTGAGCTTGGCTGGTTGTAAGGCAGGAGAAGGTTGCAGAGATTGGGGCCAGAGTTGGAGTGCATGAGTCCATGGAAGAATGTGAAAACAAGGGTAAGCATTTTAAAATTGAGGTGTGGTGGGCCGGATGCCTATGTAATTCGATGACCATGTGGGTGATGGGTGAATGGATGTTGATGTGGATTGCGATATAGACAGCAGAGTTTTGGATGAGTTTAAGTTTACAGTGTGTACAAGGTAGGAAGCTGGCAAAAAGAACATTGAAACAGTCTTGTCTGGAGGTAATGAAAGCATGAATGAGGTTTCAGTAACAGGCTGGCACAGGGCCAAAAACCGGCAATATTATGGAGATGGAAATAGATGGTCTATGTGTTGATATGGGGTTAGAAATTTCAGCTCTGGTTCAAATATGGTGCAGAGGTTGTGAACGGTCTGGTGCAGCATGAGATGGTGGCCAGTAAGGGGATGGAGTTTGTGGGAAGGGATTTGGAAGAATTCAGAAATTACTTGCATGATGTAAACAAACTGAATTTGGCGCTAACTGTACTGCATTGAGATGCACAGCAGTTTTTTTTTTGTTTCAAGTTGCCACATTGAGTTAAAACCTTGAGGTTTTGCATCCATTTGGTGATGCATATTCAAGAGAGATGAGCAGCAGATTCTAAGTCACACACCATCCTGACTTGGATAATTATTGCCATTCCTTCATCTTTGTTGAGTCAAAGTCCTGGAACTCCCTACTTAACAGCATCATGGGAACTCCATTACTACATGGGCTGTAGTGGTTGAAGGCAGCCCACCATCTTCTCTAGACAACTAGGGTTGGCCAATAAATGTGGCCTTGCCAGTGTTCTGAAGATAGTTCTTTTTTTAAAAAAAAGCAGGCCAAGTTTATTCATTTTGTCATATCTGAATAACTGACTATGTAGGGGCAAAACCAGTTGGGATTTATATTTCTGCTAGGGGGAGGGAGGTGGGAAGAGAAATTGCAGTGACGCACCAATGTGAATATATCCCAATTAAAGAACCACTGTCCAGTTTAATTTTGTATTAAGTGTCTCCCTGGACGTTTTGGTGATGAGGACCACTTTTGTATGTATTGCCCAAGTGGCTTCTTGATTTATTTTCCTGAGGTTTGCAGATGATTTTGTTTTTATGGTCCATTACCATTTAGTATTGCACCATAATTACTCCTCTCTCCCTTGAATTGTGATCCATAAAGGTGCTCAAAAATATGTGGGATGAGCATTCCAGTGATGCCTTTAGTTTAAAGCTAAAACCTAAATTAAAGCAGCCACTCCTTAGTGAACTATAAATTAAAATGTTAATGCTAAATATATAGCTATTAGGTAGTGTATCTCAGTGCATCACTATGTCTTGTTCTAACTGGTATGTTGTATATGCTATATATAGATAGTAATTATCATAGTGGTTCAATATCTTTCAACTGGTACTAAATTAATGCCTGTAGGTTTCTTTCAAAGCAGGAACTCTTGGAATGGCATAAAATGCTACTGTGTTGTCACTGGCCAAAACTTGGGAATCCTGCCTACTCATGGAAGCTGACAAATAATTTTTCTCTACGCTATTCCTCAGGAATCTGATAATGATTTTTTAAAAAAAAGTTCTCAGGATATGGGCATTGCCCCACCGTCCCTTGTTTCCCTGAGGTGGTGGCGATGGGCTGCCAACTTCAACTGCTGCATTGTAGAGATTTGATATAACTGAGTGGCTGGCTAGGCCATTTCAGACAACAGTTAAGAGTAGGTTGGAGTGGGACTAGAGTCACATATAGGCCAGATTGGATAAGGGCGGCAGGTTTCCTTCACTATAAGATATTCGTGAACCAGATGGGGTTTTTTGACAATCCAAAAACATTGTGGTCAATCTTAATGATTCCAGCTTTTTATTTCTAGATTTTTCAAAAGCACTGAATTCATATTCCCAAACTGCCATTTGAACTTGTGTTTGCTGGATTATTATACTAGATATAAAAATTCAGCTAGTCAGACAGCATCTGTGGAGACAGAAACAGCATTAACGTTTCAATTCAATGACCTCTCAGATTTCTAGCATCTGTAGTATTTTGCTTTTGTATTATTGCATCATGCCTCTGGATTACTAGTCCAGTAACAGTCACTGCACCACTATATCCTCCTTGCATCATGGTTCTCAAGTATCATTGCAAAATGAGCAAAAATGTGAAAGACAGCCAATTGAGTGTTTTTTTTGAAGTCTAGACTGTATTGTAATGGAGGGCATGCAGCAAGCTATGACTGTGCAGTTTGTCTGTTTTGGTGGTGGTTTTTGATGGCAGAATAATGACCACAACACCCAGAGAAAACTCTAAACTGTCCATAGTGTTGTGAGGTCTTTAGTGGCTGCCCCAACAGGTAATCAAGACCTTGCTTTGACATCTCAGCAAAGGAATGCATCACTGGCATTCCTTCCGTACTGAACTGGAATGCTGGCTTAGGTTATGTAATCAGGTTCCTGGAGTGGAGCTACCAGCTAAGTCAAACTGGAACTGAGCCATATGGACTTGTGCTTGTCATGAATTGGCTGATTGTAGTGTGGGTGTTGCATTTGGCCTTGGCATCCCTCAGAGTAGAGAAAAATGAAGTGGGACTTCTCGTCTTCACTCCTGGCCCTCATCCTAGTGACCTATCATAACAAGAGGAGAAACTACTTTACCAGAGAGTGATGAGAATGTGGAACTGTGGAATATGAGTAGTTGAGGCAAATAATATAGATGCCTTGAAGGAGAAGCTAGATAACTACATGAGGGAGAAAAGAATAGAAGGATAGACTGATGGGGTTAGATGAGGTAAGGTGGGAGGAGGCTAGTGTGAAGCATAAACACCAGCATGGACCTGTTGGGCTGAATACCCTGTTTCTTTTGTTGTGACCAGGTTGGAAAGGGGTCTAGGGTTCCCTCTCAGCCTTCACCTGGTCTTACTGTAGCAGGGTTTAATTTTAAACAGTTTTTTTTTTGCGCCCCCTTAGTGAATCCTTGTTCACTAACTTCCAATTATAAGGCAAAGAAACTAACCAAATAGGTTTTCTCGGGCTTAAAGAAAAAAGGTTGAACTTTATTAAACTCAAACTCTAATTTGGTTAATGCCCACGGATATGCGATGCGCCCATGCTAGCATGCATATGCGATACGCAGACATGCAGAAAGAGACAGAAAAGAGCAGAAGAAATAAAGTGGAAAAGTTTGAGGCAATATCTAATGAGGGTTTTTGTTACAGTTCCTTGAGCTCACTGTAGAATCCTTGATTGGAGGTAGATCTTTTCGTTGGGGCCCAGTATTCTTCTTAAAAGTCTCCTACAGTGAACAAGATTTATCTCTTGGGGTTCATGTGTCTTCAGTGGATTTGGAGTTCTGTGAGAAAGAGATGGGAGCAGATAGACAGGAGAGGTCTTCAGTCCAGGAGCATTCTGTAGTCTCAGTTCAAACTGTACAATTCAGAAAAACGCAGGTTGCTAAGCAAATTAGTCATGTGACTAGCTGGTCTGACCATATCTTGGCTCTGTGGATTGTATCATCATAGCAGTCTCTGGAATGCGCTTCCCTGCCTTCAATGTCTGGTGCTCAAAGTCCATTGTGGGTTAAATGGATAAGGGAAGTAACCTCTCTTGTCCCTATTGGTATGTAAATGACTTCCAGCCAGGTGTCTGGCAGCCCTTGTACAGGCCTTCTCTTCCCGGCAACAATTTGAAATTTAATGTGTCTATGGCAAAATTAATATGCCTCATTCTTGACAGGTTGTGGGGGGGAGGGTCCAGCATGACATATGCTGTAAATTCTATGTCAGTGGTTGCTGGGCGAGAAGATTGCATTCTGCTGTCAGATCCCTGATTAGATGGTAACAGAATCATAGAAATTTACAGTGCTGAAGGCGGCCATTTGGCCCATCGTGTCTGCGCTGGCCAAGAAGGAGCCATCCAATCTAATACACTTTCCAGCTCTTGGTGTGTAGCCTTGTAGGTTACGGCCCTTCAGGTGCATATCCAAGTACCTTTTAAATGTTTCTGTCTCTACCATCCTTTCAGGCAGTGAGTTCCAGATCCCCACCACTGAGTGAGAAAATCTCCCTTCGAATCTCCTCTAAATCATCATCTCACCCTAAATCTATGCCTCCTGTTTATGGGCTCCTCAACTAAAGGCGATAGGGCCTTCCTATCCACTCTATTTAAACCCTAGGGAGGGAATTCCAGAGCTTAGGGCCAATGCAGCTGAAGGCATGCCACCATTGGTGGGGTATTGAAACTGGGGATGCACATGAGTCTAGAATTGTAGGAGAACTGAGATCTTGGAGAGAGGTAAGAGATAGGGAGGGGCAAGACCATGAAGGGATTTGAACAAAGATGAGTATTTTAAATTTGAGGCATTGCCAGACTGGGAGCTAATCTAGGCTAACGGGACTTGATGCAATTTAGGATACGGGCAGTAGAATGCTACACACAAAGTCCTCACACTGTAAGTTGCTGTAACTCAATCAAAGTAGAGATTTTAAACAATTTTGCTAAAGCCAATTGTAGTACCCTTATTGCCAGTCTAGTTGAGATTAGCTAATGCAACAGAGTCAAAATTCAATTTGGATTTCTGGTCCATATGGCTCAGTACCACATTGGACTGAACTATTTACTAACCGCCATTGAGGGAGGCTTACTACTTATATACTCCCAGATGGGATGTAGTAAAATGCTGTAATTTTGTCTATAGACAGTAATGCAGTCAGGATTTACAGACTGCAAATAAAATTTAGATGTGACTTTGAAGTTCAGACATCTATGTACTGTGAAAGCACAATGGAAAAGCTAGTCAAACACCAAGATTAAACTAGCGTTAATATTACCTAAAACACACTGCATTACAATTTTATGTTTGGTCTGACTGCAAACAGATATATGGGAAAAGGCTTGAAAATAGTTGAATTGAAAAACTGAAGATTCTCTGCTGAATAGAGTGCTACAAGGGATTAGTCTGAAATTCTGAATGGTATTTATATATCATCGTAAAAGTAAAACAAAAAATTGGCATTGATTTGATGAAGACTGCCAGAATTGCTCCGATTTTGGACTGTTTCCCAATTACCAGCATTTATTCATTTAGCAGACCCTCTAAGATTTACTTTTTCCTAACTTTGAAGAACACTGGGCATTATGGATTTGTACACATACTAACAGCAATCTTCTATTTTTAGAGCAACACCTGCTGTAATTGTTTGATGGTACCAGTATTTGTTCTGCTATTCTTCTATTGCAATAAAATCAGGTGATACCTTCCACAATGATTATTCTTGCACTTGGACCCAGTTCTGAACACTCTTGACTGCTGTTAGGATACGATTCCTTAGATAGTGTCACTCTTCAGGCAAACTGGCCATTCTTATGGTGAATTGTGGTTACTGGCATATCATCAGAAAAGGAACCATTCTTTTATGCAGCATCGAGTTGAGACTCGAGCTACCTTTTGGAGTGGATATGGAAAACAACAGCGTGCATTTGCATAGCACATTTCATAACCTCAGGGTGGCTCAAAGTGCTTCACAGCCAATGAAGCACTTTTGAAATGTAATCATTGCTGCAATGTAGAAAGCATTTCACCAATTTGCGCACAGCAAGATCCCACAAATAGCCAGATGATCAGTTTCCCTGATATTGGTTGAGATGAATATTGTTTTGGGTACGAGGGAGAACGCCCCTGACTTTTGAAATAATAATGCCGTGTGTTCATTGGAGAGGGCAAACAGGGCCTCGCTTTAACATTTCATTTGAAAGATAGCACTTCCTCAGCCTTCTACTGGGAAGGTCAGCTGAGATTTTGTGCTGAAGTCTCTGGAGTGGGACTTGAACACATGGTCTTCTGACTCTGAGGAGGGAGGCTTGATGAGCTCAATGCCTTTTTATTTGTCATTCATATTTTCTTACCATTATTTCTCTAAAACTTTTTGCTCTTCAGGGTGAAGTGGAGCTTCTGATTCGGAAGTGCTATCCTGCAGTTGAAAGGGATGGAGAAGTGATCAAGGTTCGGGACACTGTTTTATTGAAGTCAGGACCCAGAAAGAAGTCTATTCCTTATGTTGCTAAGGTTTCTGCACTCTGGGAGGACCCTACATCAGGTCAGTCAGTTGATTCAATGCAACAAGCAGGTCCTACAAGGAGACATGGTGCTACCTTTAGGACTTTGGAATCTGTGCAGCACACAACTATTCCAGATGTTGGCTAAATAGATGTCTTCCAATATCCTGTCTAGTCGGGTAATCCAGGGAAGGGAGCGAAATTTTGTCTATTAAACTGAGGGCGGAGGGAGAGAAGAGATACCCAATCTCTTGGGTTGTGGGGGTGGGTGGTAGTGGCTGGAGGGAGAGAGTTCCAGCTTACAGGCTGTCAGTGGGGTAAGAATTTTTTTTAAACTAAAGGATTGCTAAGCAAGCCTTTATTTGCATATGTTACATTTTGTGTGTGTATGTTCTCACTATAAAAAGATGAGGGGGTACTTTGAACAATATGTGCTCTCCCCTTAGCCACCTTCCCCCTTCTACATAACTCCCTGTAATCGGTACTGATGGCTGTAGACTGGAAATGGATCCCTGCTTATCACTGTGTTTTTAAAGTGGCATCTGTCCAATTGATTCTTAAAGGGGCCAGGCCTGTGGAGATCTGCTGTTGCGTGGTCTGCCATGTAGAGGTTAAGTGATTCTCTCTTGCTGGGGAAGGTGGGGTCTTATACCCCATCTAATTTCCACGGCTCCCCCCCCCCCCCTCCCCCCGCCCCACTGTGAATGAGGAAATCTACATCAGTGTAAAATCGACAAAGCGTTGGGGAGGCGGGTGCTTCTTGGGGTGCCCTCGACCAGTTGGGGACTGTCATCTAGTATCTGTCTGGGGTGGAGGGTGCAGTCAACCATCTCTGTCTATGCAGGGCAGCATTTGCACTATTTGGGGCTGGAAGGGGTAAGAATGTATCTGGTTTAGTGTGTTTTTCTTTCTTGAGCCTGCTCTTTGGGTTATTACAATCCTAAGAAATGGGCTTCTGTTTTGCTTATGTGTGGAGAGAGTTGGGAGCTCTCCATAATTGATGTTTCTTTAATACTTCAGTCGTTTAGTGGTGGCTGGGAGACTATGAAGTGACGTTTATTGCTTCGGAGGGTTATTATGCTTGGAATAAGATGTCGGAATTTGTGTGAGGCAGATGGTCTGTGAAATATCAGTGATTGATGACAATTCATGACGAGCAGAGAAGAAATGGCACCTCCCAACCCCCTCCCCTTTTTCATGCTGTTAGTGCTGTGATAGAGCGTGTTATCATGATTCGGTTACTGCCTGGCAGGCCCCATTACTCAGCCGTTTCATCATCCGTCTGTCTCAATTTTTCCATACCATCACTCCCCCACCAACCACTCCATTCTTCAATTGGATCACTGGCACCTGCTGCCGAAAGCTGGAGATGTACAAATCGCTTCAGCTCTGGTTTGAATCTAATTCCAAGGGCTTGGCATTGTGAATCCAATCCAGCATTTACATCACTGAAATATGCTGGGTCTACAATTTTGACTCTTGACAGTGTGCAATAATGAAAGGCAGCAGGAGCAGATTTAGAGATTTCAGTCTCCTAGGCTAGTATAAAGGCGATGTGCTGCACCTGTTATCACAGAATCATGTAGCAAAGAAGGCATCTGTTTAGCCCATCATGCCTGTGTCAGCTCTCTGAAGCAGCTATCCAGTCTGTCCTACTCCCCTTCATAATCCATAGCTCTGCAAATTTCTCCTTGTCATGTATACGTCTAAATCCCTTTCAGAAAATTGATAATGAATCTGCTTCCGCCACCCTTTCAAGCAGCGTATTCCAGATACTCACAACGCAGTATTTAAAAGAAAAATCTCCTCATCTCTCCCGGGTTGTTACGTGCTGAGATTAGTTTGGCTCCCCTTGAGCTATGCTCAAATAGCTGACAAATCTGCAATTGCTTAGTCGTAAATATTTCACGCATCTGGCACTTATGATGTTAAGTGGTACTCTGCTGTTCAATTGGTAACATTAAGCATTCATTACGAAGGGCCTTGTAAATCACCCAAGTCCTCTTTCAGGATCCAGCTTGTAGGTGGGGAAGTCGCTGGATTCAGCCTTTGCATGGAATTACATAGAATTTACAGCATAGAAATAGGCCATTTGGCCTATGGGGTTTGTGCCATATGAGCATCCTCCCACCTTACTTTATCTAACCTGTCACATCCTTTTGTTCCTTTCCTTCTCTTGTTTATCATCCTTTCCCTTATCTGCATCTATGCTGCTCACCTCGGCTACTCCAAATGGTAGCGAGTTCCACATTTTCACCACACTCAGGTTAAAGATGTTTCTTCTGAATTCTTTATTGGATTTATTACAGACTATCTTTTATATTTATGACCCCTGGTTTTCAACTGTCCCACAAGTGGAAACATCTACTCTGTTTACCCTGTCAAACCCTTTCATTGTTTTAAAGACCTCGATCAGCCTCAAACTTCTCTTTTCTAGAGAACAGAATCCCAGCTTGTTCAGTCTTTCTTGCAGCACCAGACACCTTTACCATGAATTTATTCTCTAAACTGCTCGAAGAAAGAATCCTCCTAATGGGCTATTACAAGGAGAGGGCATCCAGTGGTGAACTAGTGCTTGTCCCCTGTCAGCTTGTCTTTGTAATTCGAAACAACGTGAGCCACTTTGTTGTGGCTGTCGTGAAAATCCCACTTTCAATCGTCTTCAGCTGAATTAGTTGCCTCCCGTTCTGAAGCTGCGGACATGTGGAGCTGGTTTAGTTAGCTCTGTGGTAGTCGGAAATGTGCTCCCACGTTCCTAATTGGCTTAGAGTGTGGCAGCAGATGAGCTTTGACCTCCACTGTCAACAAACTTGTCAATTGTTGAGGGATGCTGGGGCTTCATTTCAAGCCTGATTTTATCCTTATCTCATCACCTTCTAACATGGAACATGCTGTTACTGCTCAGAAGCAGGGGACAATGACTTGCCTGTCTCGTTTTCCCTCCCCACCCAACCGTCCTTTTCCCCCTCCCCACTTGCTATCCAAGCTCAAGAGACTCTATGTGGATTTCTCAGTAACTTAAAATTCTTCAAACATTAGAAAGGGAATTAGGAAACATGGAAAGGAGAAATTTGAAGGTCTATGGGGAAAGAGCAAATGGAGTGGAACAAATTGGATGACATATTTTCAGGTCTGGTGGGCTAAGTGGCCTCCTGTGCTGTAGGATTCTTTGGTTGTTGGCAGACACCTGACTACAAATTTAAAGCCCTCAGTGCCCAGGCCAAATGCAGGTAGACCTAACTCCCTTGTTGAAATCGTCTCAATTTTGTACCTGGTAACCTGCTGGTGTAGAAGGCTTGGCACCCCACCCACACACATTCAGGCTGAACCAATAGGGAGAGATTTTTCCATTCGAAAACTTAATCACTGCTTTCAAATTTTTTTTTGCCTGACTTTCTAAAAAATCTCACTAGTATTCATTCAAGACGGGATCTGCTTCTTACTGGCGTGGGGGCGGGGGGGGGGGGGGTGGTGCGGGTGGAAATGGTGTAGCATATATAGGCCTTTCTGCTGCTTAGCTATCTGGAGCCAGTGTAACTTGCATCTTGGAGAGAGAGCAGATGATTGCCGCACCCTAGTGCCTCAATATATAAATCAGGCACCAAATGCTAATTAATAACCACCTGCCTGGTTTAGACAGTGCTGTTGGAGCATAAAGATGGACTTCAGAGGACGTGGGAAGGCTGGTGGAGGGGCAGATTCATGGCAGGTCATGTTCAGCTGAGTGAACTCACAGCTGGGAAGAACCTATTGTCAGCTGTGGCTCTGTGAGGAGCACTCTTGCCTCTGAGTCAGAAGGTTGTGGGTTCAAGTCCCATTCTAGAAACTTGAGCACATAATCCAGGCTGATACTCCAGTACTGAGGGAATGCTGCACAGTCAAATCATGTCAAACAGCAAATTGTATTTAACCAACTTCATCGAATATTTTTGATGAGGTTGTGGACAGGTTTGATGAGGGTAATGTGGTTGATGTGCATATGGACTTCTAAAAGGCATTTGGTGAAGTGCCACATAATAGGCTTGCTGGCAAAGTTGCAACCCATGCAATAAAAGGGTCAATCCCTTTTAAAAGGGTGATACAAAGTTGGCTGAGTGACAGGAAACCGTAGTGGTGAACTGTTGTGTTTTGGACTGGAGGATGGTGTACAGTGGGGTTCCCCAAGTGTCTGTACTAGGACCACCACTTTTCTTGATATATTAATGACCTAGACTTGGGTGCACAGGGCACAGTTTCAAAATCTGCAGATGACAAAACTTGGAAGTATTGTGAACTGTGAGGAGCATAAAGATGGACTTCAGAGGACATGGGCAGGCTGGTGGAGGGGCAGATTTGTGGCAGATAAAAATTAATGCAGAGAAGTGTGAAGTGATGCATTTTGGAAGTAAGAATGAGGAGAGGCAATATAAAATAAAGGGTACGATCCTAAAGTGAGTGCTGTATCAGAGGGACATGAGGGTATATGTGCACAACTCATTGAAGGTGGCAGGGCATGTTGAGAAAGTGGTTAAAAAGACATGGTATCCTGGGTTTTGTAAATAGAGGCATAGAGTACAAAAGCAAGGAAGTTATGATGAACCTGTATAAAACACTGATTCAGCTTCAACTGGAGTATTGTGTCCAGTTCTAGGCATGGCACTTTGGAAAGGATGTGAAGGCTTTAGAGAGGGTGTAAAGAGATTTACGAGAATGGTTCCAGGGATGAGGGACTTCAGTTACATTCTCTTTGGAGAAAGTGAGAGGAGATTTGATAGAGGTGTTCAGAATCCCTAGAGACCAGGTGATCTTTGTCTACCTTTCAGAAGCATCTGGTTTGATCGTGATGGATGAAGGACAAGGGGATTGAGACAGAGTAGATAGAGAGAGAGAAATTCTTCCCATTGGTGGTAGAGGATACAGAATTAAGATGATTGGCAAAAGAACTGAAACCGATATGAGGGAAAGCTTTTTTTTTTCACACGAGTGGTTAGGATCTGGAATGCACTGTCTGAGAGAGTGATGGAGACAGAGTCAATCATGACTTTCAAAAGAGAATTGGATAAGCACCTGAGGCGAAAAAGGTTTGCAGGGCTGTGGGGAAAGGTTAGTGGTATGGGACTAGCTAAATTGCTCTTGCAGAAAGCTGGCATGGATTCGACAGACCAAATGGTGACCTGTGCTGTAACCATGCTATGATTCTGTTCTGTTGGAGATGCTCTGTTTTTAATGAGACATTAAACCTTGTCTGACCCCTCAGCTCTCAGAGGGGTGAGGTCCTGAAAAAAGAATTTAGGGAACTAGGCAGCAGATTAAAAAGTAGGACCTCAAAGGTTGTAATCTCTGGGTTTCTTCCGGTGCCACAGGCTAGTGAATATATGAATAGGAGGTTAGAGCAGATGAATGCATGGTTGAGGAGATGGTGCAGGAGGGAGGGCTTTAGATTCTTGGATCACTGGGTCTGTTTCTGGCGTAGGTGGGATATGTATAAGATGGACGGATTGCACCTGAACCAGAACGGGACCAGCATCCTTGCTGGGAGGTTTGCTAGTGCTGTTGGGGGGGGTTTTAAACTAATTTGGCAGGGGGATGGGATACAGAGTGGATGCACAGTAAGGGGGTGTTGTACAATCAAATATTAATGTGAAGCGAAGTCAGTCCAGAGGACAGTAAATGTAGACCTGTTGAGGCTCAGGCAGATAATGCAAGTCTGGGTTGTGTCTATTTTAATGCAAGGAGTCTTACTAGTAAGGCAGATGAATTGAGGGCGTTGATTAACACATGGGAATATGATATTGCTATCACTGAGACATGGTTGAGGGAAGGGCAGGACTGGCAGCTTAATATTCCAGGGTATAGAATCTTCAGACGTGATAGGGGAGGGGGTAAAAGAGGATGTGGCATTGCACTGTTGATTAAAGAGACTTACTGCTGTAAGGAGGGATGATATCCGAGAAGGTTCCTCTAATGAGGCCATATGGGTAAACTTAAAAACAAAAAGGGGGCAGTCACTTGGCTGGGAGTGTACTACAGGCCCCCAAACAGTCAGGGAGAGATAGAGGAGCAGTTATGTAGGCAAATCTCAGAGGTGCAAAAATAATAGGGTAATAATAGTAGGGGATTTCAACTTCCCCTATATTAAAGGGGATAGTAGTGGTAATGTCACTGGACTAGTAATCCAGAGGCCCAGGCTAAAGCCTTGGGGACATGGGTTCAAATCCCACCGTGGCAGATAGTGAAATTTGAGGGCGGCACAATGGCGCAGTGGTTAGCACCGCAGCCTCAGAGCTCCAGCAACCCGGGTTCAGTTCTGGGTGCTGCCTGTGCGGAGTTTGCAAGTTCTCCCTGTGGCCGCGTGGGTTTCCGCCAGGTGCTCCGGTTTCCTCCCAGAGCCAAAGACTTGCAGGTTGATAGGTAAATTGGTCATTGTAAATTGCCCCTAGTGTAGGTAGGTGGTAGGAGAATGGTGGGGATGTGGTAGGTAATATGGGATTAATGTAGGATTAGTATAAATGGGTGTTTGTTGGTCGGCACAGACTCGGTGGGCCGAAGGGCCTGTTTCAGTGCTGTATCTCTAAATAAATAAAATAAAAATCAAGTATTGGTACAAAAAGCTTAAAGGGGGCGGAATTCTTCAAGTGTATTCAGGAGAGCTTTTTGAGCCAGCACGTAGAGAGTCCTACAAAAGGAGGGGCATTACTGGACTTAATCCTAGGGAATGAAGCTGGACAAGTGGTAGAAGTGGCAGTGGGGGAGCATTTCGGGGATAGTGACCATAACTAAGATTTAAGATTATTATGGAAAAGGACAAAGAGGGACCAGGAATAAGAGTACTGAATTGGGGGAAGGCAGATTTCAACTTGATAAAACAGGATCTGGCCAAAGTGAACTGGGAGCAGCTTCTTACAGGAAAGTCTACATCAGACCAGTGGGAGTAATTTAGAAGGGAAATTGTGAGGGTTCAGGTGCAGCATGTTCCTGTAAAGGTGAAGGGTAGGACCAACAGGTCAAGGGAACCCTGGATGTCAAGGGATATAGAGGATTGGATAAGGAAAAAAAAGGTGGTGTATGGCAGATTCAGAGTGCTGAAAACAGTGGAGGCAGTAGAGTATAGAAAGTGTAGGGGAGTGCTTAAAAAAAAAAAAGTAATTAGAGTGAAGAGAGGGCATGAACAATCACTGGCAGGCAAGATGAAGGAAAATCCCAAGGCGTTTTATAAGTATGTTAGGGGCAAGAGGATAACCAGGGAAAAAGTGGGGCCCATTAGGGATCATAGAGTAACTCACCTCTTGACTCCCCAAAGCCTGTCCACCATCTACAAGGCACAAGTCAGGAGTGTGATGGAATACTCTCCACTTGCCTGGATGGGTGCAGCTCCAACAACACTCAAGAAGCTCGACACTATCCAGGACAAAGCAGCCCGCTTGATTGGCACCCCATCTACAAACATTCACTCCCTCCACCACCGACGCACAGTGGCAGCAGTGTGTACCATCTACAAGATGCACTGCAGCAATGCACCGAGGCTCCTTATACAGCACCTTCCAAACCCGCAACCTCTACCAACTAGAAGGACAAGGGCAGCAAATACATGGGAACACCACCACCTGCAAGTTCCCCTCCAAGTCACACACCATCCTGACTTGGAACTATTTCGCCATTCGTTCACTGTCGCTGGGTCAAAATCCTGGAACTCCCTTCCTAACAGCACTGTGGGTATACCTACCCCAAATGGACTGCAGCGGTTCAAGAAGGCAGCTCACCACCACCTTCTCAAGGGCAATTACGGATGGGCAATAAATGCTGGTTTGGCCAGCGTTGCCCACATCCCATGAATGAATTTTTTTAAAAAAGGCAATTTGTGTGTGGAGCCAGAGGACATAGGGGAGGTTTTGAGTGATTACTTTTCATCTGTGTTCACTATGGAGCGGAACGATGTCGGTGTAGAGATCAGGGAAAGGGATTGTGATATAATTGATCAAATTAGCGTTGAAAAGGAGGAAGTTTTAGCTGGCTTGAAGGTGGATAAATCCCCAGGCCCAGATGAGATGTATCCCAGGCTGCTATGTGAGGCAAGGGAGGAGATAGCGGGGGCTCTGACACAAATTTTCAGATCCTCTCTCTGGCCACAGGAGAGGTACCAGAGGATTGGAGGACAGCGAATGTGGTACCATTATTTAAGAAGGATAACAGGGATAAACCAGGTGATTACAGGCCGGTGAGTCTAACATCAGTGGTAGGGAAGTTATTGGAAAAAATTCTGAGACAGGATTAATCTCCACTTGGAGAAGCAGGGATTAATCAGGGATAGTCAGCATGGCTTTGTCAGGGGGAAGATCGTGTCTAACAAATTTGATTGAATTTTTCGAGGAGGTGACTAGAGTTGTAGATGAGGGTAAAGCAGTTGATGTAGTCCACATGGACTTCAGTAATGCTTTTGAAAAGGTCCCGCATGGGAGATTGGTTAAGAAAGTAAAGGCCCATGGGATCCAGGGTAATTTGGCACATTGGATTCAAAATTGGCTTCGTGGCAGGCAGTAGAGGGTGATGGTCGAGGGTTGTTTCTGCGAATGGAAGCCTGTGACCAGTGGTGTACCGCAGGGATCGGTGCTGGGACCCTTACTGTTTGTAGTGTACATTAATGATTTAGACGTGAATATAAGAGGCATGATAGGTAAATTCACAGATGACACGAAAATTGGTGGTGTTGTAAATAGTGAGGAGGTCGATATAGATGGGCTGGTAAGATGGGCGGAGCAGTGTCAGATGGAGTTTAATCCTGATAAGTGTGAGGTCATGCATTTTGGGAGGTCTAATAAAGCAATGGATTATACAATGGATGGTAGGACCCTAGGGAGTACAGAGGGACCTTGCAGTGCTTGTCCATAGATCACTGAAGGCAGCAGCACAGGTAGATAAGGTGGTTAGGAAGGCTTACGGGATACTTGCCTTTATTAGCCGAGGCATAGAATATAAGAGTAGGGGGGTTATGACGGAGCTGTATAAAACGCTGGTTAGGCCACAGTTGGAGTACTGTGTACAGTTCTGGGCGCCACACTACAGGAAGTATGTGATTGCAGAGGAGATTCACCAGGATGTTGCCTGGGCTGGAGCATTTCAGTTATGAAGACCGACTAGATAGACTGGGGTTGTTTTCCTTGGAGCGGAGAAGGCTGAGGGGGGACCTGATTGAGGTGTGCAAAATTATGAGGGGCATTGATAGGATAGATAGAAAGAAGCTTTTTCCCTTAGTGGAGAGGTCAATAACTAGGGGGCATAGATTTAAGGTAAGGAGCAGGAGGTTTAGAGGGGAGTTGAGGAGGAATCTTTTCAACCCGAGGGTGGTCGGAATCTGGAACACACTGCCTGAAGGTGTGGCAGAGGCAGGAACACTTACGACATTCAAGAAATATTTAGATGAGCACTTGAAACGCCATAACGTACAAGGCTACGGGCCAAGTGCGGGGAAATGGGATAGTTAGGTCAGGTGCTTGATGGTCGGCATAGGCTCGTTGGGCCTAAGGACCTGTTTCTGTGCTGTAAAACCCTGACTCTATGTAAAAGATGCCATGGAACTATTTTGAAGAGCAGAGGGGTTCTTCCTTGTGTCCTGGCTAATACTTATCCCTCAACCAATGTCACTAAAACAGATTATTTGGTCATATCGCATTGCTGTTTGTGGGACCTGGCTGCTGCCTTTCCTACATTACAACAGTGACTACATTCAGAGCACTTCATTGGCTGTGAAGTGTTTTGAGACGTCTTGAGGTTGTGAAAGGCAATATATGAATGCAAGTCTTCCTTTTTAATGAATGCAGCCCATCAATTTTGGGGTTGCTACTGGCTGAGAGACCTAGACATCTGGGGTCGGTGAGGGCGCAGACCCACAAAGAATATAGTGTCGTTCACAACATCAGGACGCCCTAAAGTGCTTTACAGCCAATGAAGCGCTTTTGAGGCATAGTCACTTTTGTAATGTAGGAAACACGGTAGGCAATTTGCAGACAAACAGCATTGTGAAATGACCAGATCATCTGTTTTTAGTGATGTCGGTTGAGGAATATGTACTGGCCAGGAAGAACACGCCTCTCTTCTTGGAAAACAGTGTCATGGGATCTTTTACTCCCATTGAGAGGGCAGATAAGGCCTCGCTTTAACAACCCCTCTGCAGTATTCCCTCAATATAGCACTGGAATGTCATCTTAGATTATGTGGCTTTGGAGTGGGACTTGAACTCTCAACCTGCTGTCTGAGTGAGAGTGTTATCCGTTGAGTTGTGGCTCTTATGGAAGAGAAAGCACCCAGGAAGCTCCAGTGCTTTGATCCTATTCTGGGCCTTGCACCAAATGGCTCGTTGACTCGCTGGAGACCATGTCATTTTTCATTCATCTTTCAGACATGTCTGGTTTGCTGGCCTGATTGATCTCAATGAAGGACAAGAAGTTATTTCTGTTCAGCAGTGTCACAACATGTTGTGTGTATGCTGTTTTTCCATCATACTTGGCCATGTGTTTCTACTTGTATCCCCTCCTGAATATATGTCACTAAAGGAGCTCACTATCCATCACAGGAGTGCATCTGAAGTTAATTTGATGCGTTTATGACAAAACATGAGATGAATACAAAGCTGAAGGATATGTTTGCCATTCTGCATGGAATGGATTAACCATTTATGCATGTGTCTGGCACAGGTTATGGAACTGATATGAAGCAAATGTAGTTAACGTAGCTGCCATAATCCATAGAGTAGATTACAAATATTAGATGCATCTGTCACAAAACATGGAATGGATTACAAGCAGTGGCATGGATGTCCATCACAAACGATGAAATGAAAGTGCACAATATTGTGACAATGTCTACACTACAGTACTATCACCCCTTGCTTGGGGAGGCATGTCTTGTACAAAGCTGTGTGTTTGGTTTAATTTGTTGAAGTCAAAGTTTTTAAATTAATCTTATTGCACAGGCCGTAGCCAAGTGTCAAAGTCCATTTACTGTCGTGTAAGTCAGTACCCCCTTTTTATGGGTTTTATTGAATATCCAATGATGGTTGCTCTGTGAGTAAATAATTGACGCTATCCTCTTCGAGCTAACCATGGGCTGGCCAGTCCTGAGTTGACCAGATAGGCTTCTGTACACTAGCTTTATAAAATGACTTCTACTTCTATACAAAGGTGCGCTCTCCTAGCAGTGGTATCTGTTACTCATTGAATTCTTGAAAATAGAAAATTAGCTACATCTATTGCCAATAGCCAAGGCCCTCAGCGATTTTCCTTCTCCTCCTTTCACCCATCTGCCTCCCAACCCTCACCAAAAAAACAGCCTCGGGGTCTGAGGCCAGTTTGAACCTAGGACCTTCCTGATCTGTGTGGTTAAGCTGCTCCACAGATATATTTGCTGCATAGTGGCATTATGAATTGATGGTAAACATTGCTGTTCATAACTCGCACCATGTCCTGTTCATCCATTACCCATTGGCTCTAGGTCTGGCAATGCTTCAAATTGAAAATTCATCCTCATGTTAAAATCTCTCTACGGCCTCACCCTTCTGTATGTTTTTAACCCCCTCCAACCTTCTGGGATCTCTACGTTCCTTGAACCCTTGTGCACACCCAGTTTTCTTTACCTCCCCATTAGTGGCTGTGCCTTCAGCTATCGAGGCCCTAAGCTCTGGAATGCCCCCTCCTAGACCTCTGTACCTATTTCACATCCTTGAAGAGATTCCTAAAACCAAACTTTTGATCACCTGTCCTAATGCTGGCTGGGTGTTAAATTTTGTTTGATAACACTCCTGTGAAATGCCTTAAGACTTTTGACTATATTTAAGGTGCTATATAAACAGTAATTGTTAGTGCAGTTCTAACTGATTTGATTGTAACCTTCTGGTTTTAACAGAGTCCTTCTGTTCTTTGAGACTATCTTGGTTCGTCTAAGGGCATGCTCTAGTGATTGGTGTTGGCACCAGTTTATTCCCCACTCGATCGTGGCAATAGCTGACTGACCTATCCAGGCAAGTGCGGCCTCTTGGCAGTCACAAGGTGCCAACTGGGCAAGGGGTCTTTGCCCCTATGAGCAGGATGTCATTATGTCCTTACCCTCTGGTCAAAACTGTTTCCAGAACAATCCAGGGCTGGCTGAAGAGTCTAAACTTATAATTGAAATTCACCAGTTTTTCAAGTAAGAACATCAGTCTGCAACATGTTGCTGTATTACTGTGGCTGCAGTGCTACTGCCTCAAGCAGACTGTGCAAGCTCATTGGGAGAAAAGTGTATTTGCCTTTTATATATGTAGATTTTTTAAAAAGATATTTCAGCTTTCCCTCCATACTCAGTTGAAAGTATTGGCTCCGTTACTGTGTCTAGTTCATTGGGTGTTAGCAGGTTTCTAGCACCTGTCCACCGGTTAAGCCTGTGAGCAACAACAGATTGCATTTAAATGACCCAAGGTACTGCACAGGAACATTAGTAAACAGTAATTGACAACATGCCAAAGGAGGAGACAATAGGACATGTGATCTAAAGCTTGGTCAAAGAGTTAGGTTTTGAGAAGTATCTTCCAAGGAGAGAGATTTAGGGAGGGAATTCCAGAGATTAGGATCCAGGCAGCTGCTGATATGGCCGCCGATGGTGGGGCGAGGGGAGTGATGAATGGACAAGAGGTCATGTTTGGAGGAGTGCGGAGATCTGAGTTGAGTATCAAAAGAAAATTCCTCCAATTAGAGTTAATGTCGCAGCTGTGGCTGATTCTGGTCGCACCTAATACCCCTATGTGCATATTGGTCCAACAGAAGTCAATGGATTACCTCAGGAGCAGCAGTGCTAGCATTTTTTAAACTCCTCCATAGCCTTGGGGGCACAGGCTGTTTCTAGAATGCCAGCTGTTACACTCAGTTGAGATCAACATATGCATGAATTGTAGATACAGTTATGATGTATTAATTCAAAAAATACAGCAACCCATGCACTGGTGCAGAAACTGTCTGCTTTTTATTTGAGATGATTAAATAGTTCCAGTATAATATTACAGGGACTGATTCCTGGGATTGCCCCCTATCCATTTGTAGCCAAACAATCTTCGACAATGGCTTGTATTTCTCCGCGCCCCCCCAACTCCATTACCTAAGCTCACTCCTTTTTCTTATCTATATACATCGCGACATTATCCGAAGACATGGCTTCAGGTTCCTCATAGAATGGTTGCAGCGTAGAAGGAGGCCATTCGGTTTATCAAGTCCACGGTAGTTCTCCGCAGGAATGGTTTAACTAGTCCCAATCCCCCACCCTTTCTCAATGCTGAAAATGTTTTCCCTTCATATACTTATCCAGTTCCCTTTTGAAAACCACAATGGAATCTTCCTCCACTGTCTTCCCAGGCAGTGCATTCCAGATCCGAACCATTCGCTGCGGAATAAAGTTTTCCCTCCGGTTGCCTTTGGTTCATTTGCCAGTCACCTTAAATCAGTGTGCTCTGGTTCTTGACCCGTCAGCCAATGGGAGTTTTTTCTCTCTCTCTCCTGCCTAGACCCCTCATGATTTTAAACACCTCTATCAAATCTCTTCTCAACATTCTTTTCCAATCTATCCACATAACTGAAGTCGCTTATCCCTGGAACCATTCTCAAATCTTTTCTGCACCCTCTCCAATGCCTTCACATCATTTCTAAAGTGCGGTGCCCAGAATTGGACACAATACTCCAGTTGAATCTGAACCAGTGGTTTATGATGAATCTTTATAACTTTCTTACTCTTGTACTCTTATGTCTCTATTTATAAAGCCCAGCATCCAGTATGCCTTTTTAACTACTTTCTCAGTCTGCCCTGCCACCTTCATTGATCTGTGCACATGTACCTCCAGGTCTTTTCCTGCATCCCTTTAGGATTGTACCTTTTAGTTTATATTGCCTCTCCTCATTCTTCCTACAAAAATGTGTCACTTCACACTTCTCTGCATTAAGTTTCATCTGCTGTGTGCCCACCCATTCAACTAGTATGTTATCTTGAAGTCCTCCTCATAGAAATGTGCCCTGTACATGCAAGTCCAAGTCATTAATGCATACCAAGAAACGTACACTAACACCTAGTTCTATCTCACCACCACATCTCTTGACTCTTCCACTGACTCTCTGATTTTTAAAAAATTCTTACATGGGCTGTGGGCGTCCCTGTCAAGGCCAGCATTTGTTGCCCATCCCTAATTGCCCTTGGCACCTGAGTGACTTGCTCGGCCATTTCAGAGAGCAGTTATGAGTCAGCCACATTGCTGTGGGTCTGGAGTCACATGTGGGCCAGAGCAGGTGAGGACAGCAGATTTCCTTCTGTCATGCAGGCCCCCACCTGCCTAGAATGAGGCACATAATTTCGCCACATGGACATTAAACTTAAAAATTGTTGCTGGGAAGAAAAGAGGGCCTATCACAAGGAATTGCCAGACCCCTTGCTGGAAAGACCTTTTTTGCATACTAGCAGACAGTGTTTGATCAAAGGAACCAGTCCTTGCTTCCCCAATACACACAAAACCTGGTCAGACCAGTTTAATCACCTGACTAACAGGCTGTTGGAGTTTTCTGAATTTGAACTTGCCACAGAGAATTTGAACTCAGAAAGCAGTTTGCACCTGGACTGAAAAGACCTCTCTCCTGTCTGCTCTCATCTCATTCTCACCAGCTTCGGAAACCATTGAAGACACCTGAACCCCAAGAGACAAAAGTTTCCTACAGTGAACAAGGTTTAAGAAGAATACTGGGCCCCAACAAAAATCAAGAATTACCTCCAAGCAAGAGCTACCTACAAAAGGACTAGTGAGCTCGAAGCACAGTGACAAGAAACTCTTCTGATATTGCCTCAAACCTCTCTCCTTTATTTTTTCTTCTCTTGTCTCTCTCTATTTACATGTGCATATTGCATATGCGTGCTAGCATGGGGTGCGTGGTGTGTATCTGTACGCGTTAACAGAATTAGAGTTTAAACGCACTTTTCTTTAAACCTAAGAAGGCCTGTTTGCGCTCATTTCTTTGTCTTATAATTGGAAAGCGGTAAAGAAGGATTCACTAAGGGGGATCTCAAAACAGGGTGTTTAAAATTAAAACCCTGTTACAGTAAGACTAGGTGAAGGCTGAGAAAGACCCCTAGACACCTTTCTCACCTGTTCATAACAGAAATTTGGGTGTTATCCACAGACAAGCGAGAGAAATTGGAAGTGGAAAGCCAAATTGTTCCCAATTTAAAAAGAGCAAGATTAATACTGGTTTTCTTGTGGGTATGTGTGATTGAATACTAACATGTCTACAACTGAAGCTAGTAGCACTCCAGGCCAGGGGGAAGTAACTTGGGATAAGTTAAAAGCACTGTCTTTGGAGGGGTTGAGAAAAATGGCTGAGCAGTGTGGGGTCACTGTACGTGGCAAGGCTAGGAAGTGTGATCTCCTGAGGTGAGTGGCCAACCATTTTTCCCTTGAATCCTAAGAAACAGAAATGGGGTCAGAAGTAGAAGCCGGCAGGATAGTGTAAGCAAAGATACAGTTGGAACAGAGGAAACTTGAATTTGAGCAAAGAGAGAAGGAGAAAGAGGGAGCCTTCCAGAAGGAACGTGAAGGGAAGGAAAGGCAGGAGAGAGAAAGAGAAAAAGTATTCCAGAAAGAATGCGAAGAAAGTTGAAGTGACTTGAGTTAACTAGGGTGTGATAGAGTAACCCCAGTGAAAGCCTGGCCAATATGGAGGAGCATAATTCAGGGCTGGGTACACAATTCCTAAAACTCAGTTAATTCCAAAATTCAATGAGGAAGACATGGAAGTGTTTTTTGTGTCTTTTGACAAACTGGCAAGGCAGCTAAAATGGCGAGCTGAGACCTGGTCTCTGGTAATATAAAGCCAGCTAAGTGGAAAAGCCATGAGGTTTATTCCTTGTTGCCAGATAAGAGTTTGTCAAGTTATGAACTGACCTAAAATGCTATCCTCGGGGCATATGATTTAGTACTTGAAGCCTACTGTCAAAAGTTTAGAACCCTCAAAAAGCACGCTAATCAAACTTATCTGGAGTTTGAAAGAAGTAAGCAGCTTTTGACCAGTGGCTGAGGGCTCTTAAAATGCAACTCAGCTGTGAGACTCTCAGAAGTAATTCTGTTAGAGAAATTTAAAAACACTCTCCCACTCTCGATAAAGACCCATGTAGAAGAGCAGCAGTTTCAGGGAGCCCGGCAAGCTGGCCGATGAGTTTGCTTTAATTTATAATTCGGTTTCCCAGGGGAAATCATCTCCACAAATCCAAGAAGGACAAAGGGCGGGAAGGTGATCTCTGCCCAGGCAGTCCTTTGAGACAAAGAAAAGCAGGAGACACTGGGCCCCCCTCCAGCCAAAAAGGAAGGTGCTGTGAGCAAGAGTGAGACCTGGAGACCTGTGTGCTTCCATTGTAATAAAGCAGAGCATTTAAAAGCTGACTGCTAGAAACCAAAGGGAAAACCTGTAGCGTTAATCAGGGCACACCCGCTCATTGAAGACGGAACCCTGATGAAAAGTCGAGCGGAACAAGCTGTGAGTTTAACTGCAGTACGAGTGCAACTCAGGAAGCTTACGATGGCCTGTGCAGAAAAACATAATAGGATTCCTGAAGGTTATCTGGGTTTTGTGTTTGAAGGGAAAGTAACCCCATACCTCTCCAGTAGGGCAAGCAAGCCCATAGTAATTCTCGGAAACATGGGCCACTAGACCCCTTTTACTGGGAAAAGGTCTGTCTTTGTTCCCAGAGAGTGTAGTGAACACCAAAATGGTCGTGAAGGGTATTGGAGGGCAGTGTATGCCTGTACCTGTACACCGGGTGCATCTGGAGTGCAACCTGGTTTTGGGACTGGTGACCATAGGGATTGTCCCTAGTTTGCCTGTGGACGGGGTTGACCACCTAGGTAATAATCTGGCGGAGGTGAATGTGGTAGCCCCCCAGTGGTGAAAGACCGCAGGAGGTCAGAGAGGCAGGGCTGTGGCAGTTTCCCTGAATGTGTAGTGGATCAGGCCATGATCAGACCAGCTACCCCAGAGGAGACTGAATTGGCACTGCAGGCAAATGACCATGAGGTCTGCCTGCCCGAGACTTTCCTTGGAAAGTTAGGAGACTCAGGAAATGAATTAAATGGATTTTCCCTAGCTGAGGCTCAGCAAGCTGACCCAGTATTGCAAGAGGTAGCACAGGCTGCCCAATCTGAAAGTGAAACAGAGGGAGTCCCTGATTGCTACAGTTTAAAGAGTGAGATACTGATGAGGAAATGGAGTTCTGCTCACAGACCTGAGAGCAACAAATGGACAGTAGTTCACCAGTTAGTGGTGCCGCAGAGGTACCAGGGAGAAATATTAAGGGCCTGCAAGACTACATGCCGGTATAGGGAAGACCGTAGCCCGCATAAGGCAGCAGTTTGACTGGCCAAAACTCCACAACGATGTGGTGGAGTACTGCAGGAGTTGTCACATGTACCAAGTTGAGAGGAAACCCCAACCTACAGTGAAACCTACACCCCTAAGTCCTGTACCAGTGTTAAGAGGACCCTTCAGCAGAGGGCTGGTGAACTGTAAGGGACCCCCGTCGAGAACAAAAGGGGACGGGGTGGCACAAGGCTGACTAAAGTTTCGAAAGGGAAGGGGGAAAAGTGACCAAGAGGGCAGGTTAAAGGAAGTCCAGGAGGAATCCCGGATGGAAACCTCTACTGTTCGGTCAGCCAACCTTGAAAAATATGAGTTAGACCCCATATCCTCCTATGTAAATGCAGACACTAGAAGCACCCCACCAGAGTTGCTAACAGCATTTACAGGAACCTGCAGAGACAAAGAGAGACTTCTAGGGGGCACAGAAACTGTGAGGGTGATGCCTCACCTCGTTGACGTGCCACAGGAGAGTGCAGTCAAGTTTGCACAAACTCCTGCAGGTAGGAGTATCCCAGAGAACAAAGGGGAGATTAACAAAGAATCCTCTCCCACAGTCAGAGGAAAAGGGAACCACCCAACCCCTGAAGCCAAAGCGCTGAAAGAGTTCAGGATAGACCCGCCCAATATGAACTCTCCTGAAAAAAGCATTACCTTAACAGGAACAAAACACTGGGCAGTTATGGCAATGGGCAAACTGAAGAAAAGCTTCCCCAAAGAACCACATGGCTACTAGTATGCCAAAAAAGGGGACATTAAAGCAGCACTGGCATTATTTTAATAAGCTTTGAGTTATGAATGAATGAGAGAAATGCATGTTTTTTCTTTCTGTCTCTTGTATTTCTCTCAAACCATTTAATGAAATGCATGGTTTTTTTTTCAAATCTCATTTCATTCCCCTGGGTGTGGAGGTGTCATGCAGGCCCCCACCTGCCAAAAATGAGGCACATAATTTCGCCACATGGACATTAAACTTAAAATTGTTGCTGATAAGAAAAGAGGGCCTATCAGAAGGAATTGTCAAGCCCATCGCCCGAAAGACATTTTTTTGAATGCTAGGAGACCGTGTTGGAACAAAAGAGCTAGTCCCTGCTCCCAATACACAGAAAACGTGGTCAAACCAGTTTAGTCATCTGACTAACTGGTTGTTGGAGTTTTTTTGAATTTGAAATTGCCACAGCGAATTTGAACTCAAAGCTGTTTGCTCCTGGACTGAAAAGACCCCTCACCTGTCTGCTCTCATCTTGCTCTCACCAGCTTCGGAAACCATTGAAGACACATGAACCCCAAGAGAGAAAAGTCTCCTACAGTGAACAAGGTTTATGAAGAATACTGGGCCCCAACGAAAAGCAAGAATTGCCTGCAAAAGGACTACAGTGAGCTCGAAGCACAGTAACAAGAAACTCTTCTGATATTGCCTCAAACCTCTACTTTTTTCTTCTCTTTTCTCTCTCTATTTGCATGTGCGTATCGCATATGCATGCTAGCGTGGGGCGCGTGGCGTGTATCCATAGGCGTTAACCGAATTAGAGTTTAAGTTTTAATAAATTTCTTTTTTTTTCTTTAAACCGAAGAAGGCCTCTTTGCGCTCATTTCTTTGCCTTATAATTGGAAAGCGGTGAACAAGGATTCACCAAGGGGGAGCTCAAAACACAGTGTTTAAAATTAAACCCTGTTACAACAAGACCAGGTGAAGGTTGAGAAAGACCCCTAGACACCTTTCTCACCTGGTCGTAACACGTTTCTAAAGGGCATTGGTGAACCAGGTGGGTTTTAATGACGATCGATAGCTTCATGGCACCATTACTGAAACCAGCTTTAAATTCCAGATTTAAAAAAATTAATTAATTTGGTGGAATTTGAATCTGTCCCCAGGGTATTACCCCAAGCCTCTGGATTACCCGTCAAGTGATAATACCACAATGCCACTGTCTCTTCCTCCTCTCTCTTTTCCCCCCCCCCCCCCCACTAAATTGCTTTTATCAGACATTCAGTCCTGGATGAGCTGCAATGTAAAATTAAAGCGCATGGAATTGGGGGTAGTGTATTGTGATGGATAGAAAATTGGTTGGCAGACAGGAAACAAAGAGTAGAGTTAAATGGGTCCTTTTCCGAATGGCAGGCAGTGAATAGGGGGGTACCGCAGGGATCGCTGCTAGGACCTCAGCTATTCACAATATATATTAACGATTTATATGAGGGAACTAAATTTAATACCTCCAAATTTGCATATGACACAAAACTGGGTGGGAGGGTGAGTTGTGAGGAGGATGCAAAGAGGCTTCAGAATGATTTGGACAAGTTGAGTGAGTGGCAGATGCAGTATAATGTGGATAAATGTGAGGTTATCCACTTTGGGAGCAAAAACAGGAAGGCAGATTTATTATCTGAAAGGCTATAAACTGAGAGAGGGGAATATGCAGCGAGACCTGGGTGTTCTTGTAAACCAGTCGCTGAACGTACGCATGCAGGTGCAACACAGTTAAAAAAAGGCAAATGGTATGTTGGCCTTCATAGCGAGAGGATTCGTGTACAGGAGCGGGGATGTCTTGCTGCAATTATGCAGGGCCTTGGTGAGGACACACCTGGAACATTGTGTGCAGTTTTGGTCTCCTTATCTGAGGAAGGATGTTCTTGCTATAGAGGGAGTGCAGCGAAGGTTTACCAGACTGGGATGGCGGGACTGGCGTGTGAGGAGAGATTGAGTTGGTTAGGATTATATTTGCTGGAGTTCAGAAGAGTGAGGGGGGATCTCATAGAAACCTATAAAATTCTAACAGGACTTGACAGGGTAGATGCAGGAAGGATGTTCCCGATGGCGGGGGAGTCCAGAACCAGGGGTCATAGTCTAAGGATATGGGATAAACCATTCAGGACTGAGATGAGGAGAAATTTCTTCACTCAGAGTGGTGAGCCTGTGGAATTCGCTACCACAGAAAGCAGTTGAGGCCAAAACATTGTATGTTTTCAAGAAGGAGTTAGATATAGCTGTTGGGTCTAAAGGGATCAAAGGGTATGGGGTGAAAGCGGGAACAGGCTACTGAGTTGGATGATCAGCCATGATCCTAATGAATGGCGGAGCAGGCTCGAAGGGCTGAATGGCCTACTCCTCCTATTTTCTATGTTTCTAATTCTTCCAATTAAATAATGGGAAAATCTAAAGCCATTGTCTTTGGTCCCTGCCAGCAACTCCATTCCCTCCCTGGCCACTGTCTCGGCTGAATTAGATTGTTTGTCGCTTCCTAAGATGAGTTTCTGACTTTGTCTGCTCCATCACCAAGATTACCTCCTTCCATTTCCATGATATCAGCAACTCTGCTCAGTTTCAGCCCATTTGCTCCTGAAACTCTCATCCTTGTTTGTTATCTCCGGAATCAACTATTTCAATGCCATCCTGGTCAGCATCCCATCTTCCACCCTGCATAAACCTATCCTAACTCAAATGGAGTATAATATGGGGAAGTGTGAGGTTATTCAGATTGGTAGTAAGATTAGGAAGCAGAATTTTTTTTAAAAGGTGTGAAACTTGTAAATGTTGATGTTCAGAGAGACTTGGGTGTACTCATATAAGGAACACAGGAAGTTAGCATGCAGGTACAGCAAACAATTAGGAAGGCAAATGGCATGTTCTCCTTCATTGCAAGGAGAAGGAGGTCTTGCTACAGTTGTATAGGGCTTTGGTGAGAGCACACCTGGAGTATTGTGCACAGTTTTGGTCTCCATATCTCGGAGGATATACTTTCCTTAGAGATGATACAGCGAAGGTTCACTAGATTGGTTCCTGGGATGAGAGGGTTGTCCTATGATAAGCTGAGTAAATTGGGCTTATGCACTCTGGAGTTTAGAGGAATGAGGTGATCTCATTGAAACATACAATACACTGAAGGGGCTTGACAAGTAGACAGGTTCTTTCCTTTGACTGGGAAATCTAGAACACGAGAACAGTCTCAGGATAAGGGGTTGATCACTTAGGACTGAGATGAGGAGAAATTTCTTCACTCAGAGTTGTGAATCTTTGGAATTGTCTACCACAGAATTGTGGATGCTCCATCATTGAATATATTGAAGGCTGAGATAGATGGATTTTTGATCTCTCGGAATTAAAGGGATATGGGAAGCGGGCAGGACAGTGGAGTTGAGGGAGAACATCAACCTTGATCATATTGAATGGCGGAGCAGGCTCGAGAGGCCATATATGTGGTCTTCTATTTTTTTTATGTAACTTGTACCAAGTCCATCACCACTATACTCTCTGGCGTGCACTTGCTTCTGGTCTGGTATTGCCTCAATTTTAAAATTCTAATCCTTGTTTTCAAATCTCTCTATGGACTTGCCCCTTCCTATCTCTAACCTCCTCCAGCCCTACAACCCTCAAAAGATCTCTACTACTCCAATTCTGTTCCCTTGTGCGTCTTCTACTCTCTTCACCTCACTATTGGCAGGTGGGCCTTTTTCCATCTAAATTCTGAGCTTTCTACCTCCCTCTCCTTAAGACCTGCCTTTTAATATCATTTTTACCAAGCCTCTGGTCATGTGTTTTAATGTCGCTTCCTGTGGCTTGATGTCATTTCATGTCTGATTATGTTCCTGTGAAGCATCTTGGGATATTTCATTAAATTAAAGGCACAAGTAACATTCGCGCCACGCAAGTGCCAAGCAATGACTATCTCAACAAGAGAGAATCTAACCATCTCCCCATGACATTCTATGGCGCTACAATCGCTGAATCCCCCACTGTTAACATCCTGGGGGTGCTATTGCCCAGAAACTGAACTGGAGTAGCCATGTAAATACTGTGGCTCCAAGATCAGGTTAGAGGCTAGGAATCCTGCAGCGAGTAACTCACCACCTGACTCCCCAAAGCCTGTCCACCATCTACAAGGCATAAGTCAGGAGTGTGATGGAATGCTCTCCACTTGCCTGGATGGGTGCAGCTCCAACAACACTCGAGAAGCTCGACACCATCCAGGACAAAGTAACCTGCTTGATTGGCACCCCATCCACTCCCTTCAACATGCACTCCCTTAACCACCGACGCACAGTGGTAGCAGTTTGCACCATGTACAACATGCACTGCAGCAATGCACCGAGGCTGCTCATACAGCGCCTTCCAAACCGGCGACCTCTACCACCTGGAAGGCCAAGGGCAGCAGATGCATGGGAATGCCACCACCTGAAATTCCCTACCAAGCCCCAGACCATCCTGACTTGGAACTATATCGCCGTTCCTTCACTGTTGCTGGGTCAAAATCCTGGAACTCCCTTCCTAACAGCACTGTAGGTATACCGACCCCACATCGACTGCAGCAATTCAAGCAGGCAGCTCACCACCACCTTCTCAAGGGCAATTAGAGATGGGTAATAAATGCTGGCCTAGTCAGCGATGCCCACATCCCAGGAACGAATAAAAAGGCTGGAAATCTTCACATATTTTTTCCTCTCACTCCTGAACTATGTGAGATCGATCTCCTTGATCTTTCTCCACTTTTCCAGTAGCTCATAATAGCTGGTTCTTTAGCCTTATCTGTGCAGAGGAATGGATCAGAATAAATCAATTGGAGGACCTCGGGCAATTGCTGTATCCTGTTTTGCAGTGAGAGCCCTGGGTGGGGACATCTTTGTCAATTAACAGTATTTTAACATTTCCTGCAATCTTTTCTTCAAAATCTTCTCCTCCCCCATGGTTCACAGGATGACTTGTGTCTCTGTAAGGTGTAGAAAGTGACCTGGTGTCATTAGGAGTGATGAGACAGCCCCAGACTACTTCCTAATATCTTCACTACTTCTGAAGTTAGTCCTTCCACTTCAACCATTTGCCACATTTTGTGTTCTTCAGATTGTCGTCTATTTTTGAGTGCTTTTTTTGTCTGCTAGTTTCACTAACTAGTTCCTCCACGCTGTTTTACAGTTTACATAAGCACAATAAAGTAATTTGCATCAGTACACGGAACAAAACGCTGAAAACATTGCCCTCTGTATCCTAAGCCCAATATTGTCATGACAATAACTGGGAAGAAAACTGAGCTTTCTTATAAAAATAATGTACTTTTTAAATGATTTGTAGTGCAAGCTACCGTCTCGAGTTAAAACTGAGAGAATGGGGAATGATTCCGGCTGACCTCCCAAGTTAAATGAATTACAGATCTTGTGTTTTTATTTTGACTAAATGGTGTTCAACTACTTGACCTTTGTAAAGTTGCAGATGGCTGTTGACAGTTGCTGCAGCTAGTTTCACCCTCCTTCTGCCCCCCCATATGGTCGTGGACTCTCTATCAGCATCTGGGTGCCCCTCTCTATCAACACCTGGGTGACGACCTCCATTCAACCCCTTCTCACCATATAAACCTCACATTGTGCTATATTATTGCTAATCTTCCTAGCAAAGGTTCCTGGAGTATCAGTGCTGTATGGAATAGTTATAAAACACCAAGATTTCAGAAATTCTGCTTCTGCAATTGTGATTGTATGGATGCTTTTTGCCTTGATTAGCGTGGCTTCTAATTGAAATGGATTGCATTTGTTTTCTATTTTTTTAAAATTCATTCTCTGCAAATGGGCATCACTGGTAAGGCCAACGTTTATCATTTCCCTGATAAGGTGGTGGTGGACAGCCACCGTGAACTGTTGCAGGATAGAGGTTTGATACAACTGAATGGCTTTCTAGGCCATTTTAAAGGGCAGTTAAGAGTCATCCACATTGGTGTGGATCTGGAGTTGCATACAGGCCCGACCGAGTAGTGGCCGCAAGTTTCTTTATGTAAAGGACATTAGTGAACCATTTGGGTTTTTATGGCGAACCGATCGCTTTCTGGTCACTTTTAAAAACTGACTTCAAATTCTCATTGTCACGGTGGAATTTAAACTCGTTCTTTGGATCATAAGTCCAGTAACGTAGACCAGTACGCCGCTGTACCCATCCAGACCAGTCCAGCTAATTGCAGAGAAGCCCAGTGATTCTCTGGAAACAGCTGAAGTTGCTAAGAGCATTGTGCAAGTTTGAGTGGTTATTGGGTCCTGAGCCCACACTCACTAAAGTATTGCTTTCTTCCTGTAGGGGAACTCATGATGAGCCTTTACTGGTACTACAGGCCTGAGCACATCCAGGGAGGCAGAAATCCCAGCATTCACTGTGAGGTGAGCATCAGCAACCTTCCCTACAGAGCCTGTAGGCATTCACTTCTAAATCCTCTGTCTCTGCCTCTTGCTCTGTGCCTCTGCTGCCCTGTACTGGCCTGTTGCCCTGCTCCTATCTCTTCCTGCCCTCTGCCTCTTGCTGTATTAGCCTTTCACCAGCCCCTGTCTCTTGCGTGTGTATATGTGTGTGTGTATTCAGCATTATCTTGGCTTTCAATAGACATTGGGGCATTTTTTTCAAGCTATTGTGACTATTTGATGTGTAATGTAACAGTGAGATAGAACGCAAGAGGTTGTATGTTTAACCTGTGTTTAGTGATGTAAAAAGAAGATTTTGCACTTTCGAAGTGCGCGTGATCACATCTTGAAATACTTCACATCTGATGAATTGTGAAGTGCTGTGGGCCAAGGCAGCAATCAATTTGAGTGTGCCCAGGATCCCAGAAATGGCAATGCAACAGTTGACCTGTTGATCTAATTTTAGTGTTGCTGTTCTTGGGCACTGGGAGAACACCCTGCTGCTAAATAGTGCCAGCCAGTCTGAATCAGAACAAGGTGATAGAGCACCAATTCGATGCCTACCTGAAGAATGCCACCACTAAAGCTGCACTTTGTGGAGTAGAACTTGAACTTTTGATTTTGGGGGTGGGGTTGGGGGGGTGGAAATGAGAGTGCTACCAAACTGAGCAACCCGTTTTATCTTTCCTACAGCTTAGAGTCAAGTGGCTCCCTTGGGCAAGTTACAGTCTCGTTCTGCCACTAGGTTTTACAGTATGGTGATCTAAAGGATATCATCATTGGGAACTGAGGCTGGAGCTGCTTAGGAAGGGATAGTTTCTTGGCTCGCAGTAGCCACAGACAATTCAGGATGAAGCCAGGTACCGATGCGAGTTAAAGCAAGACAAGTATTTCAGTCTGAGGGCCACCCGTAAAGAGTTCTATATATGGTTTGAAGACGACCCTGGCTTTACAGGGCGAACAAAATGAAATCTGTTTACTTCAAGTACAGAATAGGAACTGGCCTTTCCCTCCCCTCCCCCTCTGCAGAGAGTGAAACATATTCATCATTAGGACATGATGAGCTGCACTAGTCATTCCACAGCAGCCTGTTTAGATCCAGATGACCATGGACCAGGGTTGAGCGTACTGACAGATACCTTGGCCGAATGGTGATGTCCTGCAGAAACGTACTGGAGTACTAATGTTATGACCATGTGAGAAAGGTATCTAGGAGTCTTTTACTGTCTTCACCTGGTCTTATTGTAACAGGGTTTAATTTTTAAATGCAGTGTTTTGGGCTCCCCCTTGGTGAATCCTTGTTCACAGCTTTCTAATTATAAGGCAAAGAAATGAGCACACCAGGTTTTCTTGGGTTTAAAGAAGAATAATGAAATTTGTTAAACCTTAAACTCTAATACTGAACGCCTACGGATATGCGATGAGCTCACACTAGCATGCACACGCGATACACACATGCAACTAGGGACGGAAAAGAGCAGAAGAAAAATAAAATGGAGGGGTTTGAGGCATTCCCTGAAGAGTTTTTTTTTACTGTGCTTCGAGGTCACTGTGGGGTCCTTGATTGTAGGTAGTCTTGCTTTTCATTGGGACCCAGTATTCTTCATAAAACTTGTTCACCGTGGGAGACTTTTCTCTCTTGGGGTTCATATGTCTTCAGTGGTTTCCAAAACTGGTGAGAGCAAGATGAGAGCAGACAGGAGAGAGGTCATTTCCAGTCCAGGAGCGAACAGCTTTCTCAGTTTCTTTCTGTCAGCAAGTTCAAATTCAAAAAAACTCCCAACAGTCAGTTAGTCTTGTGACTAAACTGGTCTGACCACGTCTTCTGTGTATTGGGGAAGCAATTGGAGTGTATTGGAGTCCTTGTTCCAACACCATCTGCTAGCATGCAAATGTCTTTCTAGTCAGGGGCTGGGCAATTCCTTATAGACCCTCTTTTCTTCCCAGCCACAATTTTAAGTTTTAATGTTCATGTGGTGAAATATGTGTCTCATTCTTGGCAGGTGGGGGCCTTGCCTGACTCCTCCACACCCAGGGGAATGAAATGTGATTTGGAAAAAAAAAAGGCACATTTCATTACAAGGTTTGAGAGAAATATAAGATACAGAAAGAAAAACAATGCATTTCTCTCATTCATTTCCATTCATTCATCAATCTTAAAGCTTATTAAAATGGTCTTTTCTGGGTGCCAGTGCTGCTTTGATTTCCTCGTGTTTTTTTTTCTCAGTAGTGGGCGGGTCTATCCTGAACTCTGACTCATGCAAAGACTTTTGACATCCGGGCATTGGCTGGTTCCCTTTTCATCTGACTCTGGGGCGGATTCTTTGTTAATCCCCCCCCTTTGTTCTCTGGGACACTTCTACCTGCAGGTATTTGTGCAGACTTGACTGCACATTCCTGTGACACTTTGACTAGGTGAGGCATCACCCTAATGGTTTTTGTGCCCCTCGAAGTCTCTCTTTATCTCTGCAGGTTCCTATAAATGCTGTTAGCAACTATGTTAGGTGGGGTGCTACTAGTGTCTGCGTATACATAGGAGGATGTGGAGTCTAACTTTTCACATTTTTCGAGGTTGGCTAACTGGACAGTAGGGGTTTTCATCCAGGATTCCTCCCGAACTTCCTTTAACCTGCCCTCTTGATCACTTTTTCCCCTTCTCTTTCTAACCTGTTGCCAGCCGTGTGCCTCCCTGTTCCCTTTTGTTCTCGGTGGGGGTCCCTTACAGTTCACCAACCCTCTGCTGGAGGGTCCTCCTAGCACCAGTACAGGACTTGCGGGTGCAGGTTTCACTGTAGGTTGGGGTTTCCCCTCAACTTGGCACATGTGGCAGCTCCTGCAGTACTCCACCACATCTTTGTGGAGATTTGGCCAGTCAAACTGCTGCCTTATGCGGTCTTTGGTCTTCTGTACACCAGCATGTACAGCCACCGTAGTCTTGTGGGCCCTTCTTAATATTTCTCCCTGGTACTTCTGTGGCATCACTAACTGGTGAACTACTGTCCACTCCTTGCCTTCAGGTCTGTGAGGAGAACTCCATTTCCTCATCAGTATCTCATTCATTAAATAGTAGCAGTCAGGGACTCACTCTGCTTCACTTTCAGACTGGACAGCCTGTGCTAACTCTCGCAATACTTGGTCGGCACTGAGCCTCAGCTAGGGAAAATCCATTTAATTCATTCCCTGGGTCTCCTAACTTTCCAAGGAAAGTCTTAGGCAGGCAGATCTCATGGTCATTTGCCTGCAGTACCAGTGCAGTCTCCTCTGGCGGAGCTGGTTTGATCAAGTCCTCATCCACTATACATTCAGGGAAACTGCAGGGGACCATCTCCTGCCACAGCCCTGTCTCTGTGACCTCCTGTGGTCTTTCTTTCACTACTGTGGGGGGGGGGGTGGGCTACCACCTTCACCTCCGCCAGATTATTACCTAGGAAGTCAACCCTGTCCACAGGCAAACTAGGGACAATCCCTATCGTCACAGGTCCCGAAACTAGGTCGCATTCCAGGTGCACCTGGTGTACAGGTACAGGCATACACTGCCCTCCAATACCATTCACCACCATTCTGGTGTTCACTGCACTCTCTGGGGGAAAGGTCAGGCCTTTTCCCAGTAAAAGGGATCGAGTGGCCCCTGTGTCCGAAATAATTATGGACTTCCTTGCCCCACTCGAGGAGTATGGGGTTACTTTCCCTTCAGGCACAAAACCCTGATAACCTTCAGGAATCCTATTAACTTTTCCTGCATTGGCTGTAGTAAGCTTCCTGAGTTGCACTCTTACTGTAGTTAAAACCACAGCTTGCCCTGTGTTTTCCATCAGGGTCCCGTCGCCATTGAGCGGGTGTGCCCTGATTAACCCTACAGGTTTTCCCTTTAGTTTTCAGCAGTCAGCTTTTAAATGCCCTGCCTTATTACAATGGAAGCACACAGGTCTCCAGGTCTCGCTCTTGCTCACAGCACCTTCCTTTTTGGCTGGAGGAGTGCCCCCTGTGTCTCTTGCTTTCCTTTCTTTCCCAGGACTGCCTGGACGGAGATCACCTTCCCACCCTTTGCCCTTTTTGGATTTGTGGAGGTGATTAGGAAAGGTTCTCCCCTGGGAAACTGAATTATAAATTAAAGCAAACTCATCGGCCAGAACGGCCGCTTGCTGAGCTCTCTGGACCCGCTGCTCCTCTACGTAGGATTTTGAGAGTGGGAGAGTTTTTAAATTCCTCTATCAGGATTATTTCTCTGTGTCTCAAAGCTGAGCTGTGTTTTTAAAGCCCTCAGCCACTGGTCAAAAGCCAGTTGTTTACTTCTTTCAAACTCCAGATAAGTTTGATTTGGCTTGCTTTTTGAGGGTTCCAAACTTCTGGCGATAGGCTTCGGGTACTAATTCATCTGCCTTGAGGATAGCATTTTAGTCAGTTCATAATTTGATGAGCTCTCATCTGGCAACAAGGAATAAACCTCATGGGCTTTTCAGATTAGTTTGCTTTGTATTAAAGAGACCAGGTATCAGCTGGCCATTTTAGCTGCCTTGCCAGTTTCTCAAAAGACACACAAAATTCTTCCAATTTTGTACCCAGCCCTGAATCATGCCCCTCCATATTGGCCATGCTTTTACTGGGGTTACTCTGTCGCCCCGCATTAACTTAAGACACTTCAGCTCTCTCCGGATTCTTTCTGGAATATTCTCTCTCTCTCCCTGTCTCTCTGTCTGTCTCTTTCTCTCTCTCTCTCTATCTGTGTCTCCCTCTGTCTGTCTCTCTCCCCCCTCTATCTGTCTGTCTCTCTCCCCCCTCTATCTGTCTGTCTCTCTCCCCCCTCTATCTGTCTGTCTCTCTCCCCCCTCTATCTGTCTGTCTCTCTCCCCCCTCTATCTGTCTGTCTCTCTCCCCCCTCTATCTGTCTGTCTCTCTCCCCCCTCTATCTGTCTGTCTCTCTCCCCCCTCTATCTGTCTGTCTCTCTCCCCCCTCTATCTGTCTGTCTCTCTCCCCCCTCTATCTGTCTGTCTCTCTCCCCCCTCTATCTGTCTGTCTCTCTCCCCCCTCTATCTGTCTGTCTCTCTCCCCCCTCTATCTGTCTGTCTCTCTCCCCCCTCTATCTGTCTGTCTCTCTCCCCCCTCTATCTGTCTGTCTCTCTCCCCCCCTCTATCTGTCTGTCTCTCTCCCCCCTCTATCTGTCTGTCTCTCTCCCCCCTCTATCTGTCTGTCTCTCTCCCCCCTCTATCTGTCTGTCTCTCTCCCCCCTCTGTCTGTCTGTCTCTCTCCCCCCTCTGTCTGTCTGTCTCTCTCTCTTCCCCCCTCTGTCTGTCTGTCTCTCTCTCTCTTCCCCCCTCTGTCTGTCTGTCTGTCTCTCTCTTCCCCCCTCTGTCTGTCTCTCTCCCCCCTCTGTCTGTCTGTCTCTCTCCCCCTTCTGTCTGTCTGTCTCTCTCCCCCTTCTGTCTGTCTGTCTCTCTCCCCCCTTCTGTCTGTCTGTCTCTCTCCCCCCTTCTGTCTGTCTGTCTCTCTCCCCCCCTCTGTCTGTCTGTCTCTCTCCCCCCCTCTGTCTGTCTGTCTCTCTCCCCCCCCTCTGTCTGTCTGTCTCTCTCCCCCCCCTCTGTCTGTCTGTCTCTCTCCCCCCCCTCTGTCTGTCTGTCTCTCTCCCCCCCCCTGTCTGTCTGTCTCTCTCCCCCCCTCTGTCTGTCTGTCTCTCTCCCCCCCTCTGTCTGTCTGTCTCTCTCCCCCCCCCCTCTGTCTGTCTGTCTCTCTCCCCCCCCTCTGTCTGTCTGTCTCTCTCCCCCCCCTCTGTCTGTCTGTCTCTCTCCCCCCCCTCTGTCTGTCTGTCTCTCTCCCCCCCCTCTGTCTGTCTCTCTCTCCCCCCCTCTGTCTGTCTCTCTCCCCCCCTCTGTCTGTCTCTCTCCCCCCCTCTGTCTGTCTCTCTCCCCCCCTCTGTCTGTCTCTCTCCCCCCCTCTGTCTGTCTCTCTCCCCCCCTCTGTCTGTCTCTCTCCCCCCCTCTGTCTGTCTCTCTCCCCCCCTCTGTCTGTCTCTCTCCCCCCCTCTGTCTGTCTCTCTCCCCCCCTCTGTCTGTCTCTCTCCCCCCCTCTGTCTGTCTCTCTCCCCCCCTCTGTCTGTCTCTCTCCCCCCCTCTGTCTGTCTCTCTCCCCCCCTCTGTCTGTCTCTCTCCCCCCCTCTGTCTGTCTCTCTCCCCCCCTCTGTCTGTCTCTCTCCCCCCCTCTGTCTGTCTCTCTCCCCCCCTCTGTCTGTCTCTCTCCCCCCCTCTGTCTGTCTCTCTCCCCCCCTCTGTCTGTCTCTCTCCCCCCCTCTGTCTGTCTCTCTCCCCCCCTCTGTCTGTCTCTCTCCCCCCCTCTGTCAGTCTCTCTCCCCCCCTCTGTCTGTCTCTCTCCCCCCCTCTGTCTGTCTCTCTCCCCCCCTCT